>NC_137460.1:137132321-137780872 GCF_964235325.1 Thermobia domestica
CTTTGATTTTCTTGTGATTGGTCAAAAATAAAATTTCGTTTATTTGGGTAGTACAAAATTATACAGAAATATTGAACTAGTTAAAATGGTCCTTCTTCACTTTTTTCTTCTGGTTCATACAAAGCTAAATACTCCATTCAAATTTGAGTAAAATGGTTCATGTTCGTTTTCTCAAATTTAGCCCTTCGTTTTGTTTAAATAATACGTTGACCTTTGACCTCGATGGCCACTATTTTGGAACTTGTGGTACCTGATGACCAATTACTAAATGTGGAAACAGCACCTCAATACGTTGCTTCGTTTTCGAGTTATTAGGTTTTAAGTGTCATAGAAAGGGCGTATGCCACTCAATGTGGAAACAGCACCTGGGTATGTGGCTCCGTTTTCGAGTTTTGACCTTTGACCTCGATGGCCACTAATTTTGGGACATGTAGTACCTGATGACCAATTACTAAATGTGGCTCTGTTTTCGAGTTTTAATTTTTGACCTTGATGTTCAGTACTTTTTTGATGACCAATTGCTAAATCTGGGAAACAGCACCTCAATACTTGGATCCGTTTTCGAGTTTGACCTTTGTTCACGATGGTCAGTAGTTTGAGGACATGCTTATGTCATTTCTGCTATGTTAAAATGTTCAAATAGGGGTTGAAAAAGTAATCATATTGAACTAGTCAAAACGGACCTTCTTCATTTTTTCTGGTTTATACAAATATAAATACTCCATCCAAATTTGAGTAAAATGGTCCATGTTCGCTTTCTTCGTTTTGCTAAAATAATTCTCAGCTAGTTAATATGGCATATCTTTGCTTTCTTTGAATAGCCCCAAAAGGTACAGAAATTCTGCGCTAGTTAAAATTATGTTCTCAAATTTATTCCTTTTTCACTTTTTTTCTGCTTTGTACAAAATTGAATAGATCACACAAATTTACTAAATGAGGAAACGTTATCTCAATATGTGGTTTCTTGACCTTTGACCTCGATGATCATTATTTTGAAACATGTCGTACCTGATGACCAATTACTAGATGTGGAAACACCACTTCGATATTTGGCTCCGTTTTCGAGTTTTGACCTTTGACCTCGATGGTCATTATTTTGGAACTTGTACTAGTTGATGACGTATTACTAGATTTGGAAACAACACTTCAAAACGTTGCTCTGTTTAAGAGTTATTCGCGTTCATTGGTTCATTGGGCGTTCATTATTTTTGGAACTTGCAGTGGTTGATGACCAATTACTAAATGTGGAAACAGCACCTCAACATGTGGATCCATTTTCGAGTTTTGACCTTTGACCTCGATGATCATTATTTTGGAACATGTAGTACCTGATGACCAATTACTAGATGTGGAAACACCACTTCGATATTTGGCTCAGTTTTCGTGTTATTAGGTTTTAAGTATGTTGACCTTTGACCTCGATGATCATGATTTTGGAACTTGTACAAGTTGATGACCAGTTACTAGATTTGGAAACAGCACCTCAATATGTGGATCCTTTTAAGAGTTTTGACCTTTCACCTCGATGATCATTATTTTGGAACACGTAGTACCTGATGATCAGGAAACACCACTTCGATATTTGGCTCAGTTTTCATGTTATTAGGTTTTAAGTATGTTGACCTTTGACCTCGATGGCCACTATTTTGGAACTTGTGGTACCTGATAACTTATTATTCAATGTGGAAACATCATCTCAATATGTGGCTTAGTTTTCGTGTTATTAGGTTTTAAGTATGTTGACCTTTGACATCGATGGTCATGATTTTGGAACTTGTAGAAGTTGGTGGCCGATTACTAAATGTGGAAACAACACCTCAATATGTGGCTCTAGTTTTGAGTTATTAGGTTCTAAGTATGTTGACCTTTGACCTCGATGGCCACTATTTTGGAACTTGTGGTACCTGATGACCTATTACTCAATGTGGAAACAGCATCTCAATATGTGGCTCAGTTTTCATGTTATTAGGTTTTAAGTATGTTGACCTTTGACCTCGATGGTCATGATTTTGGAACTTGTAGTAGTTGATGACCAGGTACTAGATTTGGAAACAGCACCTCAATATGTGGATCCATTTAAGAGTTATTTAGTTTTAAGTATGTTGACCTTTAACATCGATGGCCACTATTTTGGAACTTGTGGTACCTGATGATCAATTACTAGATGTGGAAACACCACCTCGATATTTGGCTCAGTTTTCATGTTATTAGGTTTTAAGTATGTTGACCTTTGACCTCGATGGTCATGATTTTGAAACTTGTAGTAGTTGATGACCAGTTACTAGATTTGAAAACAGCACCTCAATACGTGGATCCATTTAAGAGTTATTTAGTTTTAAGTATGTTGACCTTTGACCTCGATGGCCACTATTTTGGAACTTGTGCTACCTGATGATCAATTACTAGATGTGGAAACACCACCTCGATATTTGGCTCAATTTTCATGTTATTAGGTTTTAAGTATGTTGACCTTTGACCTCGACGATCATTATTTTGGAACATGTAGTACCTGATGATCAGGAAACACCACTTCGATATTTGGCTCAGTTTTCGTGTTTGACCTTTGACCTCGATGATCATGATTTTGGAAGTTATACAAGTTGGTGACCAGTTACTAGATTTGGAAACACGATCTCAATATGTGGATCAGTTTTCGAGTTATTAGGTTTTAAGTATGTTGACCTTTGACCTCGATGATCAGTATTTTGGAACTTGTAGTACCTGATGACCAATTACTAGATTTGGAAACACCACCTCAATATGTTGCTTCGTTTTCGAGTGATTGGGCTTTAAGTGTGATACAAAGGGCGTATCCCACATATACTATCAGACCAGGTAAAAATAAGTATGATGTTCGTAATCAGCATGATCGAAAACGCACATATACCGAGTTTCATCCAAATCGGTTAAAATTGTCGTACAAAGGGCGTATGCTACATAAACTATAGGACCCAGGTAAAAATAAGTATGATATTCGTACTCAGCATGTCCAAAAACCCCCATATACCGAGTTTCATCCAAATCGATTCAAATTGTCATACAAAGGGCGTATGTCACATAAACTATAAGACGAAGATAAAAATAGGTATGATATTTGTAATCAGCATGTGCGAAAATCCCCATATGCCGAGTTTCATCCAAATCGGTTAAAATTGTCATAGAAAGGGCGTATCCCACATAAACTATAAGACCCAGGTAAAAATAAGTATGATATTTGTAATCAACATGTGCGAAAACCCCCATATGCTGAGTTTTATCCAAATCGGTTAAAATTGTCATACAAAGGGCGTATCCCACATAAACTATAGGACTCAGGTAAAAATAAGTATGATCTTCGTACTCAGCATGGTCGAAAACCCCCATATACCGAGTTTCAGCCAAATCGGTTAAAATTGTCATACAAAGGGCGTATCCCACATGAACTATAAGACCCAGGTAAAAATAGGTATGATATTCGTAATCAGCATGTCCGAAAACCCCCCTATACCGAGTTTCATCCAAATCGGTTAAAATTGTCATACAAAGGGCGTATCCCACATAAACTACAAGACCAAGGTAGAAATAAATATAATATTCGTAATCAGCATGTCCGAAAACCCCCATATGCCGAGTTTCATCCAAATTGGATAAAATTGTCATAGAAAGGGCGTATGCCACAAAAGCTATAGGACCCAGGTAAAAATAAGTATGATATTCGTACTCAGAAGTGTCGAAAACCCCCATATGCCGAGTTTCATCCAAATCGGTTAAAATTGTCATAGAGAGGGCGTATCCCACATAAACTATAAGACCCAAGTAAAAAAGAATTCTTTGCTATGTTGGAACGAAAACACCCCGTTTGCTATGTAATCTGCTATGTCCGTAGCCTCTGGGGGAAATAAGGGTTAAAAGGGGAACAAGTACATCCCTAAAATGGAGATCGTAAAAGACCGTGGGTCGCCGGTTCAAGGTGCTCATAAAAGAGAATGAATACACCCTAAACGAATACATCTCTAATATGTTCAATTAGGGGTGAAATGAATTTGCTATGTTGAAGTAAGGGTGGAAAATGAATACACCCCTTAAAATGACTATCTGTAGACCATGGGTGGACGGTTCAGTAATCTTTGTTATAATGTGCTCATTGTCTATGTTAAAGTAGGGGTTGGAACGAGTACACCCATGCTATGTTACGTAGTCTTATGTATTATCTGCCATGGTAAAAATAGGGGTGGAAAAGTGTTAAAGATTATCTGCTCTACTATGTGTTCGTAGTCTCTGCTATGGTAAAATAAGGGGTGGAAAAAGTACGTAGTCTTATGTATTATCTGCTATGTTAAAATAAGGGTTGAAACGAGTACACCCCCTAAAATGGACTATGTTTACTCTTCGCTATGTTTCGTACTCTCTGGGGGGATTTCTGTTATGGTAAAATAAGGATTCAAAAATGAACCATACTCTTTTATTAGCTGTGCTATGTTCAAATAGGGGTGGAACGAATCTTATGTATTCTCCGCTCTGCTGAGTATTCGTAGTCTCAGTGTAATTTCTGCTATGTTAAAATAGGGGTTGGAAAATATGCCATACTCTTTTATTACCTCTGCTATGTATAAATAGGGGTTGAACTAGTACACCCCTCTATTATGTTGGTATTCATTGTCTGCAATGTTACATAGGTGTTTGATATATTACAATAGGGGTTAAAAATAAGCCATACTCTTTTGCTATGTAATCTGTGCTATGTTCGTAGTCTCAATGTATTCTCTGCTATGTTTAAATAAGGGTTGGAGACTGTGCTCGTAATCTTATGTAATATGTGTTATGGTAAAATAAGGGTTGAAAAATGAGCCATACTCTTTTATTAGCTGTGCTATGTATTATCTGCTCTGCTGTGTGTTCATAGTCTCAGTGTAATTTCTGCTATGGTAAAATAAGGGTTGAAAAATATCCTCATAAAAGGGAATGAATACACCCTTGTTATGTTACGTACTCTTATGTGTTATCTGTTCTGCTGAGTGTTACGTAGTCATGTGTGTTATCTGCTTTGCTATGTGTTCGTAATCTTATGTGTTATATCCTATGTTAAAATAGGGGTTGAAACGAGTACACCCTTATTATGTTACGTATTCTTATCTGTTATCTCTGCTCTGCTGTGTGTTACGTAGGGGGTGGAAAAGTGATCATAAAAGGGAACGAGTACACCCCCTTAAAAGTGCTCATAAAAGGGAACAAATTCACCCCTAATATGGAGGTCGTAAAAGACCATGGGTGGACGGGGCGTGGGTCATAGCGTATCGTGAGACAGTGGAAAATTGAGTCCTTGCTCTCAGGAGACCATTGAAAAAAAGGCGATTTTTCAGCTACCGGGGGTCAAGTGCCTCCCATCTACTGCGTATAATAGTGCCATCTATCATGAACAAACAATATTGTCACCTCCACGTAAATGTGATGGATGCAAGGATGCAGAGTTACCAATTGTCAAAGCGTTATTGATTTATTTTCGCGAGAATGACTGTTAAAAATGTGTGTTTTATAATTCTTTAATGCACCCACAATTTATTTGCACATTCAAAAATTGCTAAAAAGTGTGCGTTCTAAAATTATCGTATATACACCTATTATCGCAAAGGCATTATCGTATATCGTATTAAGGCTTAAATTATCGTATATCACGATAAATTATCGTATTTTTGGCAACCCTCCTGCGGTAATGTGTTTACTACAGAAACACCTTTTAATTCTTTTTTTCTTTTTGTCAAATAAGTGAGGCTAGATATATACAAATAAATCAACGTACCTATATTTTAGAAAGTGTTCAAAAAGTCTCTATACACCTGAATCGTGGCAAGTCAAAGTCACATGAAATAAAATTTTATGCGAAGGTTTGCAACACTGCTATATTATCACCTTGCGTGAAGTTCCTTTCTTAGATTCCAGTCAGCAAAGTGACGTTGAAGTGATTATTGCATCTAGTTAGCGGTCTATGAAACAATGGTGTTAACTTTGGAATAACGAATATTCCTGGTTGAACATGTGTTCCGTGAACAAGGTGAGTACAAACAGACAGTCAAAGATAAGTTTGCAGCTAGGTTTCTGGATACACCTGTTCCGAATCTTCACACTGTAAGGGCACTGATCGATAAATTTAGAGACATTGGAACGGTAATGGACTATGATCGAAGTGGTAGACCGTTGGTGCTTGATGAAGAAAAAATGCTACAAATATCGGATGCAATGCAACGTAGACCTCATAAACCACTTCGAAAACTTGCCCAGGAAGAAGCAATAAATGTTGGTACGGCACAAAAGGCGGTTCATAAAAAAGTGCGTCTTATCCCGTATAAGGTGAGAGCGGTACAGCAGTTACTTCCTCCCGACAGTATAAAACGAGTGAAATATTGTGAATGGTTTACACGGTTTGTTATGAAAAGTCTGACAATGTTTTGGATAATGTTTTTTTCTTTTTTACTGATGAGGCCTGGTTCCATTTATCAGGTTACGTCAATGCCCAGAATTCACGTTTGTGGTGTGCAGAAAACTCACATGTCATACATGAAGTTCCTCTGCATGACCAGAAGGTAGGGGTGTGGATTGCAATATCCAGATTGCAATATCCAATAGTCGGCCCCATATTTTTCAGACAAACAATAGATTCAACTCGTTATTGTGAAATTATTCACCAGTTCATGGAAGAACTAACGGAAGACGAAATTCGTAATGCTTGGATACAACAAGATGGCGCTAGAGCACATACAGCTCGCCAATCCATGAGATTATTGCAAGAGGTTTTTGGAGATCAAATAATTTCAAAGGGATTGTGGCCACCTCGGTCTCCTGACTTGTCTCCTCCGGATTTTTACTTCTGGGGTTATGCAAAGAATTATCTTTATAAAGGGAACCCCCCACACCAGCGTTTCCCAACCGGTGTGCCGCGGCACACTGGTGTGCCGTGAATGGGCCGCTGGTGTGCCGCGAGGAATCGAAACAAAATTATTAATTTTATAGCAATCAAAATGCAAAAGATAGGGGGAAATATATATTTGTATTTCACATTACTATGAATCTACAATTTTAAGTATTGTACCATTTTACTGTTCTGTACATTTCTAATGTTGAAAAAAATGGTTATCATTGTTATGACCATTATTGCTTCTTTATTATTGCAGACTATTTCGTAACTTGAAAATTTTAAATACCATTCAATCCTTTCGACAAATTACCTACATTTGTGTTTTAAAAATAAAAGAGATTTGTTTGTTCGTTCGTTATTTAATGATCTTCCTTCTTAGTAAAAGGTTAGATACAGTTTTTAAAAAGAAAGCGTATTTTTAAAAACCTGAGTCCATTATTTCATTGCAATTGTTTTCTATTTTTAAATTAGAATGAAAAATATCATAATGATTTACGACGGAGAAATACCAGTGATAGAGCTTTATTCTCTGTAAGGAGATCAATAATAACAAAAATACCACTGTGTTTTATATTTACAAATAATAATATCTATAAGTGTGCCGCGAGAATCCAAGTAACACCCGTAGTGTGCCGCAAGTTGAAAAAGGTTGGGAAACGCTGCCCCACACGCTACAAGAACTCGAAACAGCTATTCGAGATTTTGCTCATAGCATTCCACATGAACAACTTGTGAGGGTATTTGAGAACAGGAAGAAAAGTGTGCAAGTATGTTTGGAGGCTCATGGGGGACATTTCCAACATTTGCTGTGAAAATGTGTGTGTATATGCTACGCCCTGTACAGAGTCCTTTTATGCCATAAAATATAATAAATTTTGAGTAAAATATTTTTTTCGTTGCTTTGAATATGTGACAATTCAGGTGTATAAAGACTTTTTGAACGCTCTGTATAATAGGCACTGAGCATTAGAACACTGCTCTAAAACAGAAAGGAACAATCAAATTTGTAAATAAAGAACGTAAAAAACTTGAATTGCTTAAACAGCGCTATATCGATTGCGCTCAGCTTCTGAAACTTTTTGAGCAACAAATGATTTTAGGATTAAGATTTCCACGATTTCGGCTTCTAAGGGCATTTAGCCCTTTATGTTTCGGAGGGATGAAGTCCCTCGTTGAGCACACAATTTGGTGAAAGGGAAGGAAGAAAGGATTGGAGAAGGAAGAAAGCAGCCTGGGACCTATAAATTAGGTATACCCCGGCATTTGCCTGAGTATGAATGAGAAAACCAGGCAAAACCTCATTCAGGGTGGCAGACCTGAAAATGCGTTTTACGCTTTTTCTACCGAGTGCTTCTACCGGGAATTGAATCCGGGACCACTCGCATCGAAAGCAAGAGCCTTTGGGACTAGGCTGCGCAGGGCCACTTTTTTGGGCAACAAATGAGTAGCAGCACGAAAAACTCCTACCTTACCAAATAGACCTACATGTTAATTGTTTTACTGGCTTTATACATATTTTTTGAAAAGTGATTTATACCGGGTGCGTCATTTTTAATGTCAAACCCTGATGACGGAGAAACCAAAAGAGAGAGAGAAGCAAAACTTTGCACGAAGCAACTATACAAAAAAGCACATTGGTAGATGTATTATTTGACATCACCGGATGAACAGTGTTGCCAACCCAATATAAAGTTATGATTTTTAAATGAAACGACCTAAATTGTATTTCATAATTGAATTCAACACTAAAAACGAAGACGAAAGATATGCCACCCGCAGGTCAGTGTTGCAAACTTCACGAGAAATAACGTTAAATACGTGTCACATTTAAACGCCTTTTGCATACACAGGGAGTGAGGTACACACTAGTATTGCACAATAATTTAAATATTGTCCAAAACAGTTTAAATTGACACCAAGTTTAGATGTGTCCATTAAACAGTATTGACATAACAGAAAAGACAAAAGTCAAGTTTGGATATGGTGCAATAACTCGAAAAAGGCCATAAGTACATTATGGTTTAAAATTTATAGGACAATTTGGTATGTCATAAGAAGCATTCTCACGTTTATTTGAAGTCGATAAGTCAAGTACTTACCGAGATATTCGGAATTTTGTAAAAGCTGAGAATTTTGCGCTATAGAAGTTGGTAATGCTGCCTCAAATTCCCACTTTTTCCCTCAACGTTGAGGAATTCGAAAAGAAGTGGTTGAAACAAAATATAAACATTAATAAACACACATATGATGAAAACGAAGCTTTTTCAGTACTTGAAATGACTAATTAAGCGTAATTTACTGGATATAAAAAAACGTAAGGAAGTAATAGGACTTCATATGACAAGATAATACAAAGACGTACAAGGCATGTAGGTACCTAGTAGCTACTTTCGCACGATGAAAATATTTATCCTCTTATAAGTTTGGGACACCAATATCGAAACAATCCAATACTCACTGTGTACATTACCAGTATGGCACCAATTCCTGTTAAAAACACGACTGATTGAAATAATTAGACTGTTTGCTTCAAGAGAAGCAGCACAAGAAAGTGCCCTGCCAAGGTGGTCGAAGCTCTCGCTTTGGCGTAGTGGTCAAAGTGCTCGCTTGTTATACGTGAGGTTGCCAGCCTGGTAACTGAAATAGTGTTATTGTAACTTTTGGCAATTTAATACGGCCTCGTTCGGAGGGATGATTTATAGTCTGATGTCTAATCCATAAGATTATGTTTTTTTCGTAGTGTTTGTTTTCTCGGGTACAAACAAAACAGTAACAAGAATGTGTGAGAGATGGCAGCAGAAGTAAGCAGTGCCAGGAATGACCAATAGATGGCACAAATAGGATCCGCTGTCCTTTAGGAGTCGCTAATCGAGGGCAATACGAAGTAGTGTGCGTGTTTTCAGGAATGTCATTCAATTGAAGAGGATTGGTATGGTGGGAGTTGTAAGTGTTACATCTAGTTCTGTGTTGAAATGAGTTGTGTTGTGTCATTGCTTATTCAACAAGTGTAAAATGGTCCGTTTTACAATGGCAGAAAAAAATTGATATCATCTTCATTTATGGGGAGGCACAGAAAAATGCTAGCAATGCTCGAACATTGTATGCAAATCGGTATCCAGACAGGGAACAACCTATTTTGAATGCTTTTTATCAAAGAGTAAAAGCGTTTTCGGAAACAGGGAGTGTGCACCCAAAACCGAAGCAACGAAGGATTACTGTAACAAATGAAGATGCCGAAATTGATGTGTTAGCGGCAGTGGCTGCAAATTCCCATATTAGTTCACGCGAAATTGCACTAGGTGCAGCAATATAGGAAAGTAGTGTTTTGCGCATACTGCATCCATTTCACCCATTTAAATTCCACCCATTTCATGTATCATTACATCAAGAGCTACATGGGGACGACTTTCAAAATCGCGTCAACTTTTGTGAGTGGGCATTACACCAAATACAAAAAGATCCTACGTTCTTTTCACGTGTACTGTTCTCCGATGAAGCAACGTTTACAAACCACGCGTAAGTTAATAGGCATAACTTGCATTATTGGTCCATAGAAAATCTCCACTGGCTACGGATGGTGGAACATCAGCGCCCATGGACTGTCAATGTTTGGTGCGGAATTATTGGTGACCAATTAATAGGAGCGTATTTCATAGATGGTATATGGAACGGAGCCAAGTACAGAGACTTTCTGAATGGAATATTATCTGAATTGATAGAAGCCATACCATTGCAAACACGCCTACGTATATGTTATCAACATGATGGCTGACCGGCTCATAATTTTCATAAAGCACGCGCCATTCTAAACAGGAAGTTCCCCAATCGGTGGATTGGACGTTGTGGCCCTGTTTCGTGGTCTGCTCGTTCGCCAGATTTATCACCTCTAGACTTCTCTCTGTGGGGTGTACTCAAAGATGAATGTTATCGAGAACTCTCCTCAACACCAGTAAATATGCGAATGCGAATTAGTGCAAGGATTTCTCCTCAAGCATTGGCTGATACCCAGTTGAGTTTTAGGACTCGCATTGAATAGTGCGTTGAAGTGAACGGTCACCATTTTGAACATTTGCACCACTAAACGATACGACAGGTCAAGCTGCTTTGCTGTAACAAATCTGGATTGAGCTACGAAGGTATGTATCATATGTTTGAAAGATTTGTACATACTGATATGTAGGGTTACCAGATGTGCTCTTTTATGAGTACATGTACAGTTTTTAACGCAGCCGGTATATACCTATATATAGGCCTATATGTGTATAATGTGATATTTCGCAGGCCGTCTTTTATACGGGCGCACTGTACCCTTCACAGGTTCTTTACCAATAGCCACTATATGAATTAAAAAAAAAACAACAGAGAAGAACAACTAAAACTACTTATCCATAATGTGATGTTTCGCAGGGCGCACTGTAACCTTCAAGAGCTATTTACCAATAAAACTGTAAGAATTTATTATACTGTTTCCAGGTGGGCCAGCACGAGCCTGATTAGTGGTATAATGAATTTAAATATTCTTGATGGATAAGTCAGAAATACTAAAGTCTATAGCATTCGGTACTTTAGGAAAAATGGAATAAATAAAAATTAAGTATATTTAATGAGATTTTGGAATATTTTATCGGTACTAGAGTTGCGAATACATTTTAAATTCAAGACAAATTCTCCAGATCGAGTGCTTTGTCATTAGATTCTGAACACAATTCCTGTTTTCATAATCTAAAAGGGAAATACTGTTTAAAATAAGACAGCTGACTAATTTCTTTTTGGTGTAAATACATAAATAGAATTCTTTGTAATGGAAATATCAAGCAAAAATTTTTCTTGTAATATAAACAATCATATACATTGGAACAGACGGTGAGGGAAAATTGTGAACACTCACTAAGATTTTCCTTCAGTTCATGTTTTATTTCTTTTCTGTTGATTTCTTCAATTTTTTTACGACCAGGACATTTTCTTGCGCTTTTGTCGGGAAAATTAAAGATTTAGAGAAGTTCTACAATATGCTACATGATGTACTGATTTAAGAGATATGCTCTTAAAAACACGTGGTCACTCAGTATTGTCACACAGCTTGGAGAAGTGAATTCTTTAAGTACCGCCATTAAGTTGACGGGAATGTGTACGCGATAGAAGTAATATAATTTTTACTAATCTTGGAATGGAAGCCTTGTATTCAGATTTATGTCATGGTAAACGAACGTATGGACATACGTTAGTAGAGTGGGGACACTTGGGGCTGTTTTTTTCCTACTGCACATGCGCAAACAAACTGCTCCGGTTCCTGTTCCAGTTCCGATTCCTGTTCCGGTTCCGAGTCCTGTTCCGATTCAAGTTCCATTACCGACCTGTTCCGGTTCCTCCGGAGCAGATATTACATAAGATTCGTTCCCTTTTATGAGCACTTTACGAACACGTAGCAGATCGATAACACACAAGACTATATAACATAGCAGGGGTGTACTCATTCCCTTTTATGAGCACTTTGAACATAGCAGATTGATAACACAGCAGAGCTAATAAAAGAGCATGGAGACTACGAACACATAACAGAGCAGATAATCTTTAAGGGGTGTACTCGTTCCAACCCTTATTTTAACATAGCAGAAATTACACTGAGACTATGAACACATAGCAGAGCACATATTACATAAGACTACGAAACATAGCAGGATTCTACTCGTTCCCTTTTATGAGCATAGTTTCCACCCCTTATTTAAACATAGCAGAAATTACATAAGACTATGTAACATAGCAGAGCTAATAAAAGATAATAGCAATAAATAATGGGGTGTAGTCGTTCCCTTTATCACGTAATCGTCCTCCATCTTGTATTCAAGATGGAGACCAATTTTTGACCTACTGCGCATATGCGCAAAACTGTTCCGATTTCGCCGTTAAAAAATAACAACACACACACACACACACACACACATACACACACACACACACACACACACACTTGATTGCTTATGCGCAGTAAAATTAAATTTCCAATTAATTACACATTGCACGCATGCGCAGAAAAATTAGTCACATAACAAACTGTTCCAGTTACAGTGCCAGTTCCGGTTCAGGTGCAGATTACCCAAACTGTTCCGATTCATGTTCCGATTCCCCGGAACAGATTACACGCATGCGCAGAACTGTCGTTCACTTTATCAATGGTACCAGAACACACACACACACACACACAGCAGACCGCAGACTGTTCCGGTTCAGGGGCAGATTACTGCTATGCGCAGAAACATAAAATAAGACATAACACTCCCGTTCTCTTTTACGAGAATAAAAAAATAACAACCACACACACACTCACACACACTTGATTGCTTATGCGCAGTAAAATTAAATTTCCAATTGATTACACATTGCACGCACGCGCAGAAAAATTACAGTCACATAACAAACTGTTCCGATTCATGTTCGGATTAATGTTCCGATTCCCCCGAAGCAGACTATGACCTATTATTCATTCCCTAAATAACATAGTATACACACACACACTTGGTTGCGTATGCCAAATCCGATTTAGTACAAATAACACGCATGCGCAGAAACATTTTACATTTCCGATTCGACCATGCTGGTAAAGAATACCATACTTATTTCTACCAGGGTCTTATAGTTTTTTGTGGGATACGCCCTTTCTATGATAATTTTAACCGATTTGGATGAAACTCGGCATATGGGGGTTTTCGACCATGCTGAGTACGAATATCATACTTATTTTTAACTGGGTCTTATGGTTCATGCGGGATACGCCTTTTCTATGACAATTTTATCCAATTTGGGTGAGACTCGGCATATGGGGGTTTTCGGACATGCTGATTACCAATACCACACCTACTTTTACCTGGACGTCGTTTGTATGACACTTAAAACCTAATAACTCAAAAACGGATCCACATATTGAGGCTCGTGTTTCCAAGTCTGGTAATTGGTCATCAGGTACTACAAGATCCAAAATAATGACCATCGATGTCAAAGGTCAACATACTTAAACCTAATCACTCGAAAACAGCGCCAGATATTGAGATGGTGTTTCTAAGTCTGGTAATTGGTCATTAGGTACTACATGTTCCAAAATAATGACCATCGACGTCAAAGGTCAACCTACTTAAAACCTAATAACACGAAAACTGAGCCACATATTGAGGTGCTGTTTCCAAATCTAGTAATTGGTCATCAGGTACTACAAGATCCAAAACAATGACCATCGAGGTCAAAGGTCAACATATTTAAAACCTAATCACTCGAATACGGACCCATATATTGAGATGCTGTTTCCAAATCTAGTAATTGGTCATCAGGTACAACATGTTCCAAAATAATGACCATCGAGGTCAAAGGTCAACATATTTAAAACCTAATAACACGAAAACTGAGCCACATATTGAGATGCTGTTTCCAAATCTAGTAATTGGTCATCAGGTACTACAAGTTCCAAAATAATGACCATCGAGGTCAAAGGTCAACATACTTAAAACCTAATAACACGAAAACTGAGCCGCATATTGAGGTGCTGTTTCCACATTTAGTAATCGGCCACCAACTACTACAAGTTCCAAAATACCGATCATCGAGGTCAAAGGTCAACATACTTAAAACCTAATAACACGAGAACTGAGCCACATATTGAGATGTTGTTTCCAAATCTAGTAATTGGTCATTACTTACTACAAGTTCCAAAATAATGACCATCGAGGTCAAAGGTCAACATACTTAAAACCTAATCACTCGAAAACGGATCCATATATTGAGATGCTGTTTCCAAATCTAGTAATTGGTCATCAGGTACAACATGTTCCAAAATAATGACCATCGAGGTCAAAGGTCAACATATTTAAAACCTAATAACACGAAAACTGAGCCACATATTGAGGTGCTGTTTCCAAATCTAGTAATAGGTCATCAACTAGTACAAGATCCAAAACATTGACCATCGAGGTCAAAGTTCAAAATACTTAAAACATAATAAGTCGAAAACGGGGCCAAATATCGATATGCTATTGCCACATTCAGTAATTGGTCATCAACTACTACAAGTTCCAAAATAATGACCATCGTATTCAAAAGGTTAAAGTACCTAAAACCTAATCACTCGAAAACGGAGGAACATATTGAGGTGCGGTTTCCAAATCTAGTAATAGGTCATCAACTAGTACATGTTAAAAAACGTACTGACTTTCGAGGTCAAAAGTCAAATATTTAAGCCTTAATAACTCGTAAACGTAGCCAGCAAGAGGTTTCTGTGACCTATTCATTTTTTTCTGTTCCAAGCAGAAAAAGTGACTTATTTGCTATTGTATTAACGAGAAATCTAATTTGTAACTAGTTCAGAATTTCTGTACATTTTGGGTTATTTTCTTATGTACCAACAAAAAAATGGAGCACCAGCGACAAAAAAGAAACCGAAGGAGGAATAAATTTGGGTGACCTAATCAGTTTTGTACTAAGCAGAAAAAACGCGAAGAAGAAAACGGGAAGGGCCATTTTATTTAATTTTGTAGTACTCAAAATATACAAAGATATAAATCTGTGTGACCCATGCAGTTTTGTACTAAGCAGAAAATTTGTTGGCATTTTAGAAAGACCATTTTATCTTTTGTATTCAGATTTTCCGGCTACTTTTTGTGCTCTACAAATAAACGGAGGAAAAGCAAAAAGAGACCATTTTATGTGCCTTTTGTAACGAAGAAACAAATTTGAAGGAGGTTCATTTTAACTAATCCTGCGGCGAGTAGATCAATTAGTACATAGTAAAAAAATAAAACAATGTGGTATTATTGTGACTTCCATTTTCGAATACATACGAATTAGGCCACTATGGCAAAAAATTCTACTCTCTCCTTATGCTTTAGAAACCCGCTAGTAGGGCGTCGATTCAGTAATCCATATTGGAGTATACCGTTTATACAACAAACAAGTCTACTTACTGTCTTCGGCACGCATTTTAGACCAAGAGCAGCAAGACACTATATTAAATAACACTTCTGCTGGATAGAAATTCGATTCTCTCGATCTTCTGCTTTACTTGGAAATTATCCACATCTTAGAATTTATCAGGTTACATCTAGTAAAAGAAAAAAACGAACAGATAATTTTGAGACAGTTCCATATGGGTAAATACAGTATTAGTAGAAACGATAGTTTTTAATTAAGTAGAGATAAGGAGAGAGTGAAAAAAATGGAAAATTAAATTTTAAATCATTATTATTATTATTATTTTAGAGGTCAAAAGGAAGAATAAATGAATGTGAGTGGCATATGTACGGAATTTAGTTTTGTACCGGGCAAAAAATTTGAATGGAATATTTTATTTTGTATCAGCTGGGAATTTAGTGTTGTACCATTGTATCAATTTAAGTATTTTGTACTATTTAGTACCACCGAGAAGATGTAGAATATTTAGTTTTGTTGGCTTCTTTATTTTGTATTAACGACTAAAACCTTTAACACATACTCGGTTGTGTGCATTATAATGGCCGAAGTTTTTCATTTCCCTGTGGTACAACGTAATGGTCGCCCCGCTTATTCTAGGTCTACAGTTAGATATTTTCGATTGGGTAATGGTATACAGCCACGTTTTGTTGAGCACAATGCCCACTATAACGATGTGGTAGACAATTATTTGATGGATAGATATTTGTTTAATAGTCGCTATAACAAATGGTATATGATAGAATTTGTTAAGCATTTATCGCAGGTAGATATTAAGATAGACTTTTTGTCGTTGGTTACTCGTTTAACCGCGCACAGTTCTCTTTTCCAATCAGCTACCTTTTTTGCCATGAAAACTAAGGGTAATAGTTATACTGAGACAGCTTTCTTTCGCTATGGGGGAACGCAGGACAATTTGGATGAGTTATTAAAGGTTTGGAATCATGTGTGCGAGTTCAGGCCAAGTATCCAGATTGCAGATTTACTTGGTTGCTTTACAGGATGTGGTAAAACTGGCCTTTTTGCGGTATCTCCTGATACCTATCTGTTGGACCTCGCGGTATTTGGAAACTTGGTGAAAAAGAATAACAAATGGTTTTTCTCACAATAAAGCTATACATACAGAATTATCCATTATGGCAAAAAAATACTACTTTCTCCTTATGCTTAGTCGGAGTAGACTTCGATACATTGTGTAAGAATTTCCAATTAATGGCGGTATTGCACTGTACTTATAATAGTGCAGTTTATTGTAGTCTAAAAGCAATAATGATCTCTAAGAGAGTTATTAGGTAAAGATAACAATTACACCGCCATTCTGCGAACACATTTATAAGACCATATTCTGCTACTCAAACAAACGAAGGAATAAGCTCAGAATTTCTATACCTTTTCGTGCTATTCAAATAAACGAAGGAATAAACCTATTCATTTTTATACCACCTTTTAGTTTTGTACCAACCACAAAAAGGGTAGAAGGGCCATTATAACAAGCTCACTATTTTTATACCATTTTGTATTACGGGTGGTCTATTTCATTTTGTAACGAGCAGAAGAAAAGTGAAGATGATACATTTTATACCTTTGTGATGCTACATTTTGTATTATTTTTGTGTCATCCAGAGAACGATTTAAATTGCCTCTCCCGTCACTATATTGGTATTGACGTGTGTTTAGCGAATTAGGTTTACAAAATACTAACGGCGACGCTAAAGTCCAAAGTTTCCCGGTCACTAACTAAATTGCGTCATAGTTCAATTATAACTTAATCCATAGCAATTAGCGTACTAAAGAAAACTGATGAAGGACGACGAATCATAACAGCATGGATGACCATTTTTTGATCACAACAGAAGAAATCATATCAAAGTAGGAATCAACTCATCAAGGAAAACAAAAGTTTCATGTTCCACACCATTTATAAAGAGTGCTGCAGATAATTAAGCAGCGTTACGAATGCGTTACCTAACACTTGTATTGCTAAGGTACTGCCTATTGCTCAACGATTCAATTATCTTTTAAACTTTCTTTCCTCGTCTAAGTCCAAAACGACAAAAATATATTTCTGCAGTTATGTATTTTATTATAATGGAATATAAGATTATGGAGTATATTTGGAAATAATAGAACATACATCATGATGTTATATTAACGAATTATTTTGCATTGCCCTGAAACATATTATTAAACACCGCGAATGCATAGAATGCTTTTATTGTAGGTATATAAGTAGATGTGTCACACTTGATTTGTTTTTGCGGAAGAGTAGAAAAATGACTAGCATGGAAATTGCTTATGTTTCACCTAGAGAAAAAGGAATTCAGCGTGAAAACGAGAAACCAATACTGTTAATCCACCCGTCTGACCCTGATTTGCCAGATGAATTACGTGATAAAGTGAGAATCATATATCCAACACAAGAAATAGAAGAAATGTATTATTTTAGACGCTATAATAGATATAATGATGAAATACTCCCGGAAAGTGATGATGACAGTGTTTTGGAGTGGAAGCTAATGAGTGCGAGTGTACTAGTGAAAGTATTAGTCATGCATGTGTTATACAATTATTTAATGAGTATACACCAAATTCGGTATTATTATGTGAGGCATGTTCTAAACATAATGAGAATGAAAAAGATCGCAACTGTTTGCTGCAGTATGATTACGAATTATTGCAAAAGGTGTGGACAATCTTAATTAAACGTGAAATGAGAGAGAAAATCTATAAACTCTATTTAAAGATGCATTTTAAAGGTTGCAATATTAAGAACACTTATACTTTGGAGAAAAAATTTAATCTGGTATATGAATACATTACAGGGTGTGATTATTATATCAACAAAATAGTAGAAATATTTTTAGAAAAAGATAAACAATTATTTAATTCTGTAAATGAACACTGAGCCCACTTTAGCATATACATTTGATTGTGAATGAATAGAAGGACTTGAACTGATAAATGGATCAATTTGTAGTATTGTAATATTACAAACATTGGACTCTGGCAACTGATTTGTCAGGGAGAGGCAATTTAAATCGTTCTCTGGATGACACAAAAATATAACAAAATGTAGCATCACAAAGGTACAAAATGTATCATCTTCACTTTTCTTCTGCTCGTTACAAAATGAAATAGACAACCCGTAATACAAAATGGTATAAAAATAGTGAGCTTGTTATAATGGCCCTTCTTCCCTTTTTCGTGGTTGGTACAAAACTAAAAGGTGGTATAAAAATGAATAGGTTTATTCCTTCGTTTATTTGAATAGCACGAAAAGGTATAGAAATTCTGAGCTTATTCCTTCGTTTGTTTGAGTAGCAGAACATGGTCTTATAAATGTGTTCGCAGAATGGCGGTGTAATTGTTATCTTTACCTAATAACTCTCTTAGAGATCATTATTGCTGGTAGACTACACTAAAGGTAGCTGATTGGAAAAGAGAACTGTGCGCGGTTAAACGAGTAACCAACGACAAAAAGTCTATCTTAATATCTAAATGCGATAAATGCTTAACAAATTCTATCATATACCATTTGTTATAGCGACTATTAAACAAATTTCCAAGTAAAGCAGAAGATCGAGAGAATCGAATTTTTATCCAGCAGAAGTGTTATTTAATATAGTGTCTTGCTGCTCTTGGTCTAAAATGCGTGCCGAAGACAGTAAGTAGACTTGTTTGTTGTATAAACGGTATACTCCAATATGGATTACTGAATCGACGCCCTACTAGCGGGTTTCTAAAGCATAAGGAGAGAGTAGAATTTTTTGCCATAGTGGCCTAATTCGTATGTATTCGAAAATGAAAGTCACAATAATACCACATTGTTTTATTTTTTTACTATGTACTAATTGATCTACTCGCCGCAGGATTAGTTAAAATGAACCTCCTTCAAATTTGTTTCTTCGTTACAAAAGGCACATAAAATGGTCTGTTTTTGCTTTTCCTCCGTTTATTTGTAGAGCACAAAAAGTAGCCGGAAAATCTGAATACAAAAGATAAAATGGTCTTTCTAAAAAGCCAACAAATTTTCTGCTTAGTACAAAACTGGATGGGTCACACAGATTTATATCTTTGTATATTTTGAGTACTACAAAATTAAATAAAATGGCCCTTCCCGTTTTCTTCTTCGCGTTTTTTCTGCCTAGTACAACACTGATTAGGTCACCCAAATTTATTCCTCCTTCGGTTTCTATTTTTTTGCTGGTGCTCCATTTTTTTGTTGGTACATAAGAAAATAACAAAAATGTACAGAAATTCTGAGCTAGTTACAAATTAGATTTCTCGTTAGTACAATAGCAAATAAGTCAGTTTTTCTGCTTGGAACAGAAAAAATGAATAGGTCACAGAAACCTCTTGCTGGCTACGTTTACGAGTTATTAAGGCTTAAATATTTGACTTTTGACCTCGAAAGTCAGTACGTTTTTTAACATGTACTAGTTGATGACCTATTACTAGATTTGGAAACCGCACCTCAATATGTTCCTCCGTTTTCGAGTGATTGGGTTTTAGGTACTTTAACCTTTTGACCACGATGGTCATTATTTTGGAACTTGTAGTAGTTGATGACCAATTACTGAATGTGGCAACAGCATATCGATATTTGGCCCCGTTTTCGACTTATTATGTTTTAAGTATTTTGACCTTTGACCTCGATGGTCAATGTTTTGGATCTTGTACTAGTTGATGACCTATTACTAGATTTGGAAACAGCACCTCAATATGTGGCTCAGTTTTCGTGTTATTAGGTTTTAAATATGTTGACCTTTGACCTCGATGGTCATTATTTTGGAACATGTTGTACCTGATGACCAATTACTAGATTTGGAAACAGCATCTCAATATATGGATCCGTTTTCGAGTGATTAGGTTTTAAGTATGTTGACCTTTGACCTCGATGGTCATTATTTTGGAACTTGTAGTACCTAATGACCAATTACTAGATTTGGAAACAACACCTCAATATGTGGCTCAGTTCTCATGTTATTAGGTTTTAAGTATGTTGACCTTTGACCTCGATGATCGGTATTTTGGAACTTGTAGTAGTTGGTGGCCGATTACTAAATGTGGAAACAGCACCTCAATATGCGGCTCAGTTTTCGTGTTATTAGGTTTTAAGTATGTTGACCTTTGACCTCGATGGTCATTATTTTGGAACTTGTAGTACCTGATGACCAATTACTAGATTTGGAAACAGCATCTCAATATGTGGCTAGGTTTTCGTGTTATTAGGTTTTAAATATGTTGACCTTTGACCTCGATGGTCATTATTTTGGAACATGTTGTACCTGATGACCAATTACTAGATTTGGAAACAGCACCTCAATATGTGGCTCAGTTTTCGTGTTATTAGGTTTTAAGTAGGTTGACCTTTGACCTCGATGGTCATTATTTTGGAACATGTAGTACCTGATGACCAATTACCAGACTTGGAAACACCATCTCAATATGTGGCGCTGTTTTCGAGTGATTAGGTTTAAGTATGTTGACCTTTGACATCGATGGTCATTATTTTGGATCTTGTAATACCTGATGACCAATTACCAGACTTGGAAACACGACCTCAATATGTGGATCCGTTTTTGAGTTATTAGGTTTTAAGTGTCATACAAACGACGTCCAGGTAAAAGTAGGTGTGGTATTGGTAATCAGCATGTCCGAAAACCCCCATATACCGAGTTTCACCCAAATTGGATAAAATTGTCATAGAAAGGGCGTATCCCGCATGAACCATAAGACCCAGTTAAAAATAAGTATGATATTCGTACTCAGCATGGTCGAAAACCCCCATATGCCGAGTTTCATCCAAATCGGTTAAAATTATCATAGAAAGGGCGTATCCCACAAAAAACTATAAGACCCTGGTAGAAATAAGTATGGTATTCTTTACCAGCATGGTCGAATCGGAAATGTAAAATGTTTCTGCGCATGCGTGTTATTTGTACTAAATCGGATTTGGCATACGCAACCAAGTGTGTGTGTGTATACTATGTTATTTAGGGAATGAATAATAGGTCATAGTCTGCTTCGGGGGAATCGGAACATGAATCCGAACATGAATCGGAACAGTTTGTTATGTGACTGTAATTTTTCTGCGCATGCGTGCAATGTGTAATCAATTGGAAATTTAATTTTACTGCGCATAAGCAATCAAGTGTGTGTGAGTGTGTGTGTGGTTGTTATTTTTTTATTCTCGTAAAAGAGAACGGGAGTGTTATGTCTTATTTTATGTTTCTGCGCATAGCAGTAATCTGCCCCTGAACCGGAACAGTCTGCGGTCTGCTGTGTGTGTGTGTGTGTTTGTTCTGGTACCATTGATAAAGTGAACGGCAGTTCTGCGCATGCGTGTAATCTGTTCCGGTGAATCGGAACATGAATCGGAACAGTTTGCGTAATCTGCACCTGAACCGGAACTGGCACTGTAACTGGAAGAGTTTGTTATGTGACTGTAATTTTTCTGCGCATGCGTGCAATGTGTAATTAATTGGAAATTTAATTTTACTGCGCATAAGCAATCAAGTGTGTGTGTGTGTGTGTGTGTGTGTGTGTGTGTGTGTGTGTGTTGTTATTTTTTAACGGCGAAATCGGAACAGTTTTGCGCATATGCGCAGTAGGTCAAAAATTGGTCTCCATCTTGAATACAAAATGGAGGACGATCACGTGATAAAGGGAACGACTACATCCCATTATTCTTTGCTATGTTCTTTTATTAGCTCTGCTATGTTACATAGTCTTATGTAATTTCTGCTATGTTTAAATAAGGGGTGGAAACTATGCTCATAAAAGGGAACGAGTACACCCCTGCTATGTTTCGTAGTCTTATGTAATATGTGCTCTGCTATGTGTTCGTAGTCTCAGTGTAATTTCTGCTATGTTAAAATAAGGGTTGGAACGAGTACACCCCTTAAAGATTTTCTGCTCTGTTATGTGTTCGTAGTCTCCATGCTCTTTTATTAGCTCTGCTGTGTTATCAATCTGCTATGTTCAAAGTGCTCATAAAAGGGAATGAGTACACCCCTGCTATGTTATATAGTCTTGTGTGTTATCGATCTGCTACGTGTTCGTAAAGTGCTCATAAAAGGGAACGAATCTTATGTAATATCTGCTCCGGAGGAACAGGACTCGGAACCGGAACAGGATTCGGAACTGGAACAGGAACCGGAACTGGAACAGGAACCGGAGCAGTTTGTTTGCGCATGCGCAGTAGGAAAAAAAACAGCCCCAAGTGTCCCCACTCTACTTACGTTCAAAAATCGTAGGAAAGTGGCATTAGTGATACCATTATGTTTCCTCAATTCGTGGATCCAACATGCTCAGAAGCGATCAACATACTTTCTTCTCTCCTTTAGTCGCTCGATAGTAAAAATAAAATAATAATAAAAAACTTAGGCAAAAAGTTTCTAGGAATTAGAAAGAATCTCATATACATTATAAAATTTAAATACTTTTTGAAACTGATTAAAATGAAAATGTTTTGACGAACATCATTGTTACGTAAAGTTTTCAAAGAAACTTGATTCGGTCGGTTTGAAGTGTACCTTGCTGTATTATATTACTAGGAGTGAAGTCTATCGAAGATAACATTTATAACATATTCCTTCGGAACTCACACGGTCACTGTTTACACTAATTTAAGTTTACAGCTACTTTTAATGATAAGAGGATTACCATGATTCTTTTATTTATAAGGTTGCATTTGTCTTAAAGTTGCTATATTCATTTATGTCCAGCAGGAAAACACTACGAAATAAAGATAAATGATGTCCGCGAGGTGCGCAACGGCAGTTCGGGAGATCCCTAGATTATACACTGGCAATAAGGAGTTAATGTTCCACCTTTCTTAACTTTGTCACGTTAGAAAGGTAATGTAGTTGGCAGCTTACTCAGGTAGCCTATATTCTCCAATAATTTTACAGGTACCCAGTTTAGAGAAGCTGGTTAAACATCTTTTTGCCTCTAAAGAGGAAGAAAGGAACGCATGCACGTAACAATAATTAAAAGGGATTCTAACCTTGACTGTCAAATTATTTGTACCAAAATGTCCTTGCAGTGGTTGTAGGTACTTATTCTTGTAAGGAACGTTTTTAAATGTACACTTTAAAGGCACACCTATGCAAATATCTGATACAGACAAGAGAGATGCTAATTTCACCCTTTAACCCCATAGAAGCGTATACTGCACAATTCTTACGGTACGTGTCAAATTGTAGGCAGTTTTTGTTCCATAATCAACAGACTTACTGAACGCACTGTAGATAAGTGCTAACTAGTTACATCATGAATTTGTTACGCTATTAATTACGTAAATATAGGAAAATAGTAAAATTTTATTCTAACAACCAAACACATGAACTCTGAAATAATATTCCGTGTATTTCCGTAGAAGTGGGTGTCCTTCAATATCTAAATAAATGTGTAATCGATTTATTCTAAGTAGGAAAGACCAAAATATTAAATTATTTATTCAATAGCCATATAATGACTCAGTTGCTAAACACTGGTTGGAGGTCTATAATATATCCATAGCAACCAAATATTCAGTTCATAACAAAGTTGGAAAAATAACACATATATTGAATTTCAGTACAGTATGAGTGAATGTTCATCACGAGAGCTGAGGTTTGTTAGATATAAGGGAATAACTTATTACATTTTCAGAAATGTAATATATTTAATTATTAGGTAGACCCTACCAAAAATGTTGTCTAAAAGGTTGGGCATATAATAAGAAGTAATATAATAAAGAAATAAATACTTAAAAAATCATAAATAGATCTATCATTAACAATGACATTCTTCAATCGTTCAGACATACCATTGATCCTAGACTTTCAGAATTAAACGAAGCATGAACAAAAGATCGGTTACTGCATCGGTAGGCCAACTGAGGAGTTGAAACCTTTCTCTTTGCTGGTTGTTGCCTAAGGTTTAGTAATACAGCAGTACAATATGTTGGAAATATGTATACATATGAGTAAAAGTACATAATCGTGTCAATGACAAACGATTCCGAAATTCCCGAACGCTACCTATAATTGCCTGCAATGTTAACTATGTATAGCTAGATATATTTTGTGATTCATGTGCCTTTATTTCGGGCACAATACTATGTCATGTAATACAATAGCTGATATTTATGCAAATTCTATGAAATCAAGGTGCGGGGTTCTGCAAAGCAACCATACCTGATTGCGTGTTGTATAAGAGTGATCATTCTGTTTGCTTTATCTATCATTTTAAGAAGGTAACCGTATAGAAAAGCCTATGAATTTTTACTAAATTAACTCTATCGATGTTAGGAATTAAATAGAATATATTCTAATCTCGCAGCCTCTTCAGCTTACTCCGTTAAAGCTACTTCTCTAAAATATATGCGGACACACAAATAGAAGTTTTCACGAAACGCAAGTTAGTTGTGTGTAAGAATCGTGAACTGCTAGGTCCGGTTGTTGTTTATACAAATAACTTTTCCTGTGTCCTCCTCCGTCCTTTGTTATTTCTTCAACAACTGAATTATGTGTACTCATTAACGGTATCAATTTGTCACGATTATCCGGCATCAATCGTGGTAGATACCGAGCACAAAGTAGTAAAAAGGTCTAAATTAAACGCAACGGAAAATTAAATGTCCAGCTATTTCTTCAGCTCGAGATGCCACTCTTCAGGAAACAAACATTATACCTATTACGCAGATATCAACTTTTGACCACGAAAACCCAGAAAAAAGAAGTGTTTTGGCTCGTTGAGGCACTCCAACAAACATTATATGGATTAAATCCTCACATTGTCTGTCTGTTAATACCCTTGTGCCTAACTTTATGAGTTTCCAATATTATTCTAAGCAGCTAAATAACAATTACTAGTATTAAAAAATGAAATTAATTCTTTGCGTTTCACGTCCCACGATTATACTCTTGAGACTATTGCAGACGATGATTAATCCAAGTGAATGATGATGGAAGAATTGGTGGAATGAGAAAGTGTAAGGAAACTGGAGCACCCCGAGAAAACTGACGGTCATGATGTTGTCTACCACAAGTTTACTTGGCCGGAGATCGAATGAGGGACCCCACGCACGAGAGGTAAGTGTTCTACCACTGAGCCACCGTGACTCTTAACTAGTTTGTGTTACTAGTATACTATTACAATTTAGTATTACTAGGATGTGTTAATATGTGCGTAAAGCTGCGCTAAACATAAAATGTAAACTTCAGTTTCTAATTTACTTCTAGAAATGATTTACGCTAAACATATATTTGGTACTAGCAGCGTTCACCCCGCTTCGCTGCGGTCACCCCGGAACGCAATAAACTTTGTTACTTAGATAATTTTTACTTTTTCGCTTTCAAGTGATATGATAAAAACCATAGAAGATTGCAGTAAATCTTAACATTATATCGCCTGTCATTTATGTTAACCCGCCCCGCTTCGCTGCGGTCATCCCGGAAGTTTTCGCTTTCAAGTGATATGATAAAAACCATAGTAGATTGCAGTAAATGTTAACATTATATCGCCTGTCATTTATGTTAACCCGCCGAGTGACACGGTCATGCGGGTTGCATATAAATACGTTTATTTTTACCTATGATGAACTAACAAAGGATTTGTACGTTATGGACACTTGAATGGTCAATTATCTCAAGACACTGGTAATTAAAAATTAAAGTGATATGATAAAAACCATCTAGGGTCCAAATCCTAATAACCCCCCAAAAATGAAATAAATTGGTTCAGCCGTATTAGCGTGATGAGGTAACAAAGGATTTGTGCGTTCTCTTTTATATATATAGATTGCAAATGTGAAGTCTTGGAATATCGAATTAACAATTGAATTATTTCATGTATAATAAAAACAGAAGTAAGTATTTACAAGTAAGTATGTTCCGAAAACAATGATGGATGCAAATCAAAGGAGAACAGATATACCCACATGCATTATATAGCTGAAGAAAAGACGTTTATGTTAGACCTAGCACTATACGTCCACACAGTACTAAAATATAGACTACAAGTTTATAATATTTTCCATAAACTAAGATTGTGTGTTTCAGATTCGCAAAGAAAATCAAAGTTATTTGGATTTCTGACGCTACAGTTAGGACTAGATTTAGATTAGCAAATAATGAAGATCCACAATCTAGCATTATTTATTAGGAATTATTTATATTTATAAAGGTAGGAGAACCCTTTTCCCCGTTTAGAAAAAATGTGGCATTAATGCCACTTACTTCTGTTTTGTACCCAATGTGAAAGAAAAAGGTGTTACGAAGTGGCGTATTTACCAACACGTGCAGGTAATTACACCAAGTCTAGGATACTACTAGAAACCTGTCATAAATCTGGCAACTGTTTACATCATCTGTATTATATGAACTCAAATATTACTACAGAACATGGCTGAAGCAAAACAGAATAACCAAAGTGCAAGGTGAAGATAAAAAGATAAAATGTAATAATCTCTAAAGTTGAGATGAAATTCCAAACTGAAAAGTTTCAGTCCATAAGAATATAAACAGTGTCACTGTACTGTGACTTTAACAAACTACACCGATGTTACATGGAACATGTGGGACAAATGAAAACATCTTTGTCTTCCGCAGTCAGTCCTACGCAAGCCCTGGCGTATTTCGTTGCACCAAGTTTGGTATTGATTTAATAGCTATGGAATCACAAATACTGAAATTACACTTACGAGACAAAGTGTTCCTATACGGAAACGAGATAAAATGTACATTGCTGTAAGCAATCGGAAATGTACTGAGTTAGCACTGCACTAATAACGGATTCTTACCTCTATTGAAATAATAACGCCTTTCCACGGTAACTTCCTCAAGCAAACAACACTGCGTGGCGGTTGCGGTTCTGTCTGCTGGAGTATTGGTCAAATTAGATTTGTCCATGTCCGTCGCGTACCATTGCACCATCTGACTTTCACCTAATAATGCGACTGTGTTGCTGCCAACGAGGAAGAAATATGCCAAGGTGTTTCCTCTCGACGTTTCTCCTATTGTGCGTTTGTTTGAATGGCGGCACAACCAACCCCTGTTTCCATGTCAGATTTAACAGATGACCCCGTTGGAGATATTCACGATACGCCACTGGTGTCACTGCTATTTTTATTGCATTCTGCATATACGATGTGATAGCTCAATTGTTTGTTTGACGGCTCTATGTGCATTATTAGCTGAGATAAAGGCTTGATACGGGTAGTGAGATACAAGTCTGCAAGAACGCCTGTAGCGGCTAAATGGGAAAGGATATAACAAAGTTTGTCCTCTAAAAGTTGCATGACATTTAATGTCCCTTCGAACGATTCCAACAGTTATACCACTTTCCATTGCAAATTTTGAAGTTGCCCCCGTTGGAGGTATTCACGAGACGCCACTGGTCTAGCTACTATTTTTATTGCATTTTACACATACCATTTGGTATTGCACTTTTTTGTTTGAAGGCTCTACGTGAAGTATTAGCTGCGATAGAGGCCTGGTACGTTCTTATTGAATCACCCGGTATATATATATATATATATATATATATATATATATATATATATATATATATATATATATATATATATATATATATGTACAAAGCATCTTCAACATCATGTAGAAAGTACGTATCTTCGAGTTTTAACATATTAATTCTGTACTTTATTTAGTATTTTAGTTATTTAGTAAGAGGTCTCATGTAGCGACTTTTAAATGAATAGATAATCAATATATAGCTCTCTGAAATTATTAAAATTATTATGGTATATTATTACACTTGTGTTGAAGGTGACATAATTGCTACCTAGTTAAGTGAATGTACTAAAATATGTATGTTTTGTGATAACAATATACTTATCTTTAATAGGTTTCTTGCTTGAAAGATTCGCTACTGATCCAGAATAGTTCATATTTCTCTAGTTGTCGGTAAGTATTGGAAATTGATTTAATTGAAAACCATATATTAATGAAACTAATTATAATTATATACTAGTTATATTTATTTTAAGAATACAGGCTAGCTGGTGTATTCAATAAGCATAAGTTTTAATAGCAAATCAATGATTTTCCACAGTAATATTAGTTACTACTCACTTGGTTTCTTAATCATTCTTTACATTCATTACTTAGTTATACAGTCATTAGTATAACATTTTTGTCAAATGCTGAGAAATGGAAAGCAAATATAAGGCAAACAAAACAGTGATACTATATAATTACTGCTCAGTTGCCAGTCCTTCTTGCTTTATCAGTTAGCGTAGACATGGAGTATCAAGTGATGGCATAAGTACTAGAACTAACAGAACTTCTAATCTGTTTGCTCATTGATAAATTGTATGACATAAAGTTTAAACAGTGCCATAACTATTAGGAATAAAAACAGGAAATTTAACCGGAAATTTTACTCACCTTCGATATGACAGAATGACTCTTGTTACTGCATATTGTTACTGTTAATTTTGTTGGTATACTTCGTACATATTAAGAGAGAAACATGAAATTGGACAGCATTGATATCGCGGGATTTCGTACTACCCAAGTATAAGTATTAGTCATAGTTTTTTTGTCAGTACAAGGCAAGTTAACTTATTCAAAGAATGTAAAGAGATTTCTGTTATCTTTGAAACTTTATACTTCCATTATATAATTTGTTTGTGGTACTTGTTCTATGATTCTCGTCGTCCCTTGAAGAGATTTGTTTTTGAATTTTTACCTTTAAAAATATACCTCACAAATTAGTGATTTTGTTATATAATTTTTAATGATTCAAAATGAATCATTAATAACAGAAAATTTATAATTTCGTTTGTATTGACTCTTTGTTTTATATACAACATAGAAGACTGTTCTTTACCAGATCTGGCCTTGTTATCAGTTCTGATGTTGAATTTCTTGTTTAGAAAAGTAATTCTAAAATGCAGTTTTTAGAAGTACTTGATTTAGGCATGCTGATTACTCCATGCAAAGCAACGAGAAACGAAACAAATTAAGATAAAGACAAAATTATCTTAATGAAGTTTAAACAAACGAAGTGATTAACAAATATGAAATTGAACAAGTATTTGAAAGTTGAAGAAACATATAACTGTAATGTATTTCACTTCAGTAGAGTATTACAGCTCTGTTTCCTTTGAAGAAAATTTTGTGCGCAACAACATTTTTCAAACTTTATTTCCAATTAGATTATGAGCGTCCCAATCAGTTGTCCCCCGTCTTCTTTAACCTAATCGGCATAACCGTGGGACATCAAACTTAAAAGTTTCACTTAATTATTTTAATCAGTTTCCTCCTCCTAACCGTATATATTGAAAATTACAGTAGTAAAGTGTTCAGAAGGTTATTTACTAAGCGCATCAGGTACGAGGGTTTCCTAACAAAAATTGTCCGGCAGGGATTTGTTTTCCTTTTTGTATTCTTAATGTTCCTCACAATTTCGCAAACCGATGTCCAATCAGCCATTTGGAAATCTTCAGGACAGGTTCTGCAACATTTAATTGTATTTCAATTATATTGTCCAATTATTTAGAATTATTATGCCGAGAATCTATTAATGAAATTGTTCGTTTCTTGATTGTTATAGAACGCTACGTTTTAAAATTCAAGTTAGAGAAACCAACTTTAATAGAACAATAAGGGGCTCAAAATCAAGTTGTGACAGTAAATGTTTATATATCTTCATAACTCCATCAACTAAATATTAGGCTTTATTTAGAATCTAGCTTATTTGATTTAGATTTCCCGTTTTCTTTTTCTTATACGAAACCATATAAGATATAAAAAAACAATGGCTTAGTGATTCTCACTATAGCTTTTTCCAGTAAATTGTGCCATGTTTTAATTTCCATCCTTCCATTTTATATGTATAACATTATAAAATATAGCAAAAATGACTAGACGCAGGCACGTAGCCAAGGGATATGTAAGGTGGGATCCCCCTCCTTCGGAACTAGAAATAAAAAAAGGAAGGATGAAACAAAAAGAAACGATAAAGAGAAGAGTCAGAGTTAAAAATGAAAAACTATAGCAAGCTTTTGGTTACTCTTTCTTATGGAGAGATTTTATTACTTGCAATACATGGTGGCGAAAGAGCGGGATATCGTGGAAAAGTCAGGGAACTTGAAATTTATAGAAAAGTTACAGAATTCTCAGAATTTGTACTACTAGTCAGAGAAATTTCAAGCTTTCGGACACATAGTGCCATTCTGTAATAGTGTGGATATTTTTAATCATAATTGTTCGTCATCGTTTCTCTGAAATATCAATCATGTTACTTCAGAAACAGTTTTCTACTGTTCTTTTAACCTGTCATTTGGAACAATCAATAGTGACAAAATAACATAAACGAAAAGGAAGTTCTGTCAACATTTAATTCAGCAAAGAAAGGAATGCGCAAAATATTTATAAGACATTATTAAATATGTACTTTTTATAATAGTGGATATGTACTTTTTATAATAGTTGAGGACATAATGAAAGGAATGTACTTTTTATAATAGTTGAGAACATAATGAAAGAAAATTTGTTGTATTTGAATGAACAAAGGAAGGAACGTATATATTGTAAAATGTTTTTTTAGTACCTTTTATTCTTTTACTACAGATTTCTTCATAGTTTGTAATTAATGTACTTACTAACATATCCTCATTGTATTTCCCAAACCAATATATGTTGCCAGTAAAATAGTTTAGATTGATCGAGCTCCTGGTGTGATAACCATATTGTTTAATGTCCCCCCCCCCCAGTTACGAAATCCTGGCTAAACGAACTAATATATGTTGCCAGTAAAATAGTTTAGATTGATCGAATCTCTAGTGTGATGACCACAGTTTCTTGTCACGGACCTCCCCCTTACGAAATCCTGGCTACGTGCCTGTTAGTCGACTCTTACTATGGGTTCGTCCAATAAATTATGCATTACCTTGAGACGTAATACATTTCTTTTTATTTTCTCAACATATTAATTTCGTTTTATTGTATTCTTCAGCACAATTATCTTCTATTAACTCTTTTTCCTACATCACCAACACAAAATTCTACTTCTTTCCTATATAGTGCATGACATTTTTTCTTTTGCTTGAGTTTTACTCTTCCTTTGCACCTGCTCCATCTAGGGTTCTTGTCCTTTCCCTTTTACTTCTTCAGCTTCTTGTGACATATTATTACACATTTTGTGAATAGGTCGCAACTTCTGGTGAAAGGATGGTTTCTAGTACTTATCCTTTTACACATATTGCAATAAACATTTTTAAACTTTATAATGTACCTGATTTTTTCAATGTCCTATAAATCGGGTTGCTGTTTTTTCTGTCTCTCGTTTATCTCTCTTTTCCACTTTTCTTAACTCATTACTTCATTTCCATACCATGTTCATTTCATTTATTTATACATCCTAGTACCATTGCTTCCATATTCTAGTTTTTCTTTGACAATCACTGGAAAATTTGTTCTTCTTTCTCATTTATGTCTCATTTTATTTGTATTTCACAATGTTCCTTCCGCATTTATTTTTATTTTATCCGGTTCGATAATCCCTTAATTTCCTTTTTTATTTCAGCTTTCAATTCACTCATTGCTTCTTTAGATCAGTTATCTGATCACATATTTTCACCATAGCAGCTGCAATTCTACGTGGTACTTAGAAAACTCTTTAGTACTTAATTTAGTCATCTCGGGCCATGATGTCTCACTTGCGCACACTATTTCATCATAGCGATTACTCACTATGTCTTTATGTTTTTTTTCTTTAACATAATAATATTTAAATATAGAACTATTCAGGAGATAACCATCCTCTCTGCAATTACTATTTCTTCAATACACACAAACATGATAATAGTAAATAGTTGCTAAATGCAACAACAAAATTTTATGATTTATGTATCATCCAGTGCAAACTTAACATTTATCATTTATGTCTGCACTGTAGATACCTTTCATCAGTTAATAATATGTAGCTGTTGTAAAAAAAATCTTCTGATTCTGATCTTTTAGTCATATTCAAATCAACAATTCAATAAAGCATCATGTTTGCTCGAAGTATCGTTATTTACCAGTAGTTAAGTTTTAGGTTCATATGTAGATCGTATAACAGCATGATCCCCAGTTGATATCCACACTAGAACTCCTTCAGCAACAGCAGCAACAAGTTCATGGCTGAAAGGATGCTAAGTTGATCTGACTTTTCCTACGTCCTTGGTTATTTCTCCAACGATTTTCTCATACGTAGGAATTAACAATGTTAATCTGCCATAAATGTTCTAATATATCAACCGTGGTAGATTTCGCGTACAGAGTACTAAAAAGCCGTAAACCAATTGCAATGAGAAATTAAATGTCCAGCAATTTCTTCAGCTTGCGAGGCTACTCTTGAGGAAACACGACAAATCGATGGTCAAGGCATTACCTTCCCAGCCTGAAAATGTAAACAAAGAAAATAGAAATTTTGGTTTGTTGTGGTATTACAAGAAATAAAATATATTAAATATATATATATAAAATATATAAATATATAAAATATATTTAATAAAATATATTAAATTACCACATTACACAGTGCAATTTTACATGAAGTACGGTAATAGTAGTATGTGTTAATTTGTGCGTAAACTATTGTATTAAACGGAAACAGGTAATTTGAATTTCTAATTGATTTCCAGAAATGATTTAAGGTGAACATTGTACATACCTAAATGTGAAGCTTTTAAATATCTAATTAACAATTGAATTATTTATTACACAATAAAAATTAATAAGTAAAATGAATTAAAATACATACATTAATTAAAATATAAGTTCTGAGTGAAAAAATATAACAAAAATTCAAATAATAATTATTTCCAGAAGTAAATATGTTAGAAGTAAGGTTTGCTTCAAAGTAATGATGTAAAATGATCATAATCACAGGCGAACAGAAAATATCCTAAGAACTGAAACTACCAACTGATTTCCAATTATCTTCTCTGTATTGTTAAATGACTGATTAAAAGGTACCACTCTATTAGGGCTATAAGATGTAAGATTATTTTTTACTGGGTTTTTTCAAATGAGTACGATTTTTGACAATTTGACGAAATTTTGACCTGAATGCGCGAACTAAAAGTACTAACTGATTTCAATTTCTCTACTCTGCATTCTTACATACTTACGAAAAAATTAACACTCTATTAGAAAACTTTATTTTATATAGGGTGTTTCAAAATGAGTATGATTTCTGAATTTGGCGAAATTTTGACCTCAATGCGCTAACTGAAGATACAAAGCGATTTCAATTTTTCTTCTCTGTACTGTTAGATGAATGCGAAAAAAATACCACTCTATTAGAAAACTGTACATTTTACAAAGTGATTCAAAATGAGTGTGATTTTTGAGTTGAACAACTTTTGATCTCAATGCGCGAACTCAAGGTACTAATACATTTCAACTTTTCTTCTCTGTATTGTTACATACCTACGAAAAAAGTTCCATTCTATTAGAAAACTGTATTTTATACAGAGTATTTCAAAATTAGTATGATCTTTGTGTTTGACGAAACTTTGACCCAAAATCCAACATAACAAAACTTTTATTAATGTTGTACATTGCCAGACAGCTTCTATAAGCATGTATTTGTTAATTGTCACAATTGAAATTGTCAATAAACACGACTATTTTTCTTCTTCATTTTCCGCATTCCCTTCCGCATATACTGATTCTTTCTCGTTAACTGAACGCGAGAGTCATCATTTTACAGTTAAACAAAATCATGGAGGACACATCGACAAGGGGTATTCGATAAACGGTTTGAACAGATGCAAGGTCGACAAGAGAAGCGGAAAGCACCATTGGAGAACATCCAGCTCCATGTCTTGGAAATATCATTCTGCTGGTTCTCGCCGCAGATACATTGAGTTTAACATTAGACTAGTGGAATGAAGGTGAAGAAGAATATCGTAGAAGACGCATCGACACTAGAGAACTCAAAGCTCCTAGTAGTTCAACAGGATTGAGATCCAGTTGTTGACTGATTCCCGCGTTTCCAGGATTCCTACGGAAAAAAGTCATGCATCGTCCCAGATGACCAGGACGACGCGTCTCATTGGTATATCAGGCTATATATCCTTCATTTCATAACTTAATTCTTCTATTTCTTTCACCTTTCCCTCAACTAGCCATTCTCTAAATTAAAACATTTGAATTTTATTTAAACTCTGTCATTTCTTACAGTTAAGTACCGTATTCTGTACCAGTTTCATCCCCAATTATTACATTCATTTAATTAGTATTTTAGAGATTGTTATGAGCTACTCACTGATGGCACACTCCGGCACATCTGTATTTTGTGTAGTGTGTTTCAAAATGAGTGCGAATTTTGACAGATTTGATAAATTTTAATGTGAATGTGCGCACTGATAGTACTAACCTTAATGAATTTTTCCCCTGTATTGTTACATACCAACGAAAAATTACCAATCTATTAGAAAACTGTATTTTATACAGTGTGTTTCAAAATGATTTTTGAATTTGACAAAATTTTTACCTCAATGAGCGAACTGAAGGTACTAATAATCTTCGATGTTTCTTCTCTGTAATGTTATATGCCTCCGAAACAATTACCACTCTATTATACATTTAAGAAGTAAATCCTATTTTATACAGGGTGCTTCAAAATGTACACGATTCATGACAGTTTTACAAGATTTTGACTTCAATGTGCGAACTGAAGTTACTAACCGATTTCGATTTGTCTTCTCTTTATTGTTACATACCTACGAGAAAATTACCACTTTTTTTATAACAATAAGAAGTAAGCTGTATTTTATATAGGATGTTTAAAATGAGTACAATATTTGACAATTTTACGAAAGTCAATGTACGAAATTTTACGAAAGTTTCACATCAATGTCCGGATTTTAGATACTGCTTGATTTAGAAAATACAGTTCCACTGTGGATAGACGGTCCAACGTTGCCGTACTAAGGAGTTCGCTTTATCCGACCCATTCTAATACATATTATTAGGTGTTAGTAACATCCATAATAAAATAGTAAACATAAGCCATTAATGAACTAACACATATAACTGCGTTATTCAAATCATTCATTTGCTAAGAGCAATAACTTATCGAATATTTCAGCTGCCTAAAAATCCTGAGTATTACATACATACATTAATACCGAAATTTCAAGTGCGTACTTACCCTTCCGTCCACATTATAGATATCTACCTAGGTACTAATTCGAAGTCAGACTTTTACATTAATAACTCTTCATTAGTAAACTTCATGCATTGTTCTGACAGTTATATTGAATAATACCCAGGGTTGGAAAAAATACACTTATTTTTTGAGAAAGAACAAAACATTTGTTTAAAATATGAAAGAGGTGTTCAAAATGTTTTAAATATGTTTTAAAACACACACACACACATACACACACACAAAGAAAAACGTTTCAAACATTTTGAACAGTTTAAAACATGATGTTAAACATATTTCAAAATCGTGTAATAACGTATTTATTAAGACATTTTTGCTCTTGCAAGCTATCTTTTCATTTACTTTATTCTCGTTAAGACTACACTGTGTTGGGTGTAGAAAATTTCTGTATAGATTACTAACTCTCAACTTATTTCATATCAGGACCATCTTTTATTACATCCTCTTGCCAGTGACTCTCGTAAGTACTTTCTTGGTTATAATAAGGTTTTTAGGTAGATTTTACAAATGTGCCTACTATAGAGATTTCACACAACCTATCAATACACATGGCAAAACTAAAGTCCTTTCCATGTTTGTGTGTTGAGAACGAATTGAGGGAGAATGATGAAACTTGAAAGTGGTCTGACATATCAGAAGGTGCTATCAGGCGTCATTGCGCACATCTTTGCTTGGTATTAGAAATTTCAAATGCAAAAGTTGTTATGTTACATGTTTTGAGGCAAGATGTTTACCACAAATACGTCTGTGCGATTATTTTAGCCCTAAAGCAAGTCATTTCGGAGTTACCGCTTCTGCAAGTTTTCTAGTTATGCCTTTAGGAGCTAAGCTTGCGTTTCGTGGAGGCGGGTGAGACATTTGTTGCAAAATTCGATTACTATTTCATAATACTCATGCTAATAAAATTATTTTAAAATAATAAATTTGTGAAAAGTAATGGTTGAAGCACACTCCATGTGTTAACTTCATAATATTTTCTGCAAGCCTATGTAATTCGTTGCTTTGCGAGTCAATAATTTATTGAAGAAAGGTAATATTTGGGGCGTTCAGAGCACAATGGACCCAAACCAATTTTCCATAAAGGTCATTTTTGCTCAGCAAATGAATTCTATTTCAAAACGTAATGTCTTCGCAGTAAAAAAAAGAGTCCAAAAAAAATGTAACTAAAACCATGTAACAGGGCGTGAGATATTTTCATATGACAGCCGTTAGACAGTAGCGTCAGTGGAACAGGAGGGTAGCCGCCCCCTTCCCCACACTGAATTTCAGATTTTGGGGCAGTAAGGCGGTTTTAGAAATCTTTTGGTACGCAAATTCCAACAAAACAAGCTTGAGGTTTTTGCACCGACTAAATACGGAGAATATACAGATTATTAAAACTGGAAAGTTGCGTAGGACCAATTTCCAGAGTTTTAAGCAGGCCCGAAACTCGAAAGTAGAGCCTTCATTGGAATCCTTGGGGGAAAAAAAACAAGAGAACAATATAGACCTTTAGCTCCCTACGGCCCATGGAAATGTATTATAATTTATCAAAATCCGTATTTATTCGGTGTAAGGCTGTCAATTTTTTTATATTCGATATTGCTCGGCAAAAGGTTTCTAAATGTGCATTACTACCCCCAACATCTGAAATCCAGGGTAGGGGACGGATGACCTCTAAACTAACGCCCCTCTCTAGCGGCCATCATACAAAATTCTAGTTTGCATCTTGTCATGTAGTTTTTCTTTCATTCATCTCGGATTCGTGGTTGTGAAAATATAATGTTTTCCGTAGGTGTTTTCTTTAGAACACACCCTCCATTTATTTAATGTAATTATGCATCATTGACTATGGCACTCAGAGCTTGACTTGTCAGTCATTCCCACGCTTGAGCGTAGACAATATAATATTAATATCTTAAATTTGAGAAAGGAGGGGGAAATTAGCCCTCCTGGCCCATTATATTAAAACCCTTGTCTAGCGGTTGTCCTATGCAACTCTAGTCCATATCCTTTCACTCGGTTTTTGTTTCACTTATTTCAAACCCTTGGCTATGAAGATACTACGTTTGTTGAGCAATGCGAACCTTTCTCAAAATGGATTTGGATCCCTTGTGCTCTGAACGCCCCATATCTAAAAATATTTTATAAAAACTCAGTTGGAGCCAAATTTATCCTGCAACCCAAGCTTCTTCGAAACACATAAAATTAGTTTGTTTTCTTAGATTGATTACCGTTTTGCATCAATAAGAAGGCTATATGAGTCAGGGCTTTTTGTTTAAAGTGGGATCCGAACCACCAAGTTTGAAATTTTACGTCCGATCGCAGTCAAAATCTATACAGCGAATTCCGACATCTCGTGCCTCTACCTTAAAAGTTCAATGTTAAAAGACCGAAAATTGCGCCCTGTAGCGTGGTGCATACATACATACAGACGAATAAATTGAGATCTAAATGTCCCAGGCACTGACGTTCGGCATTGATGTTACATTAACTATCACGCTTTAGTGGTTAGTTACGCGAGCGGCTGACATACCTTGCGCTTTCCCACCTGGTAATTTCATATAAGCTATGCCAGTGTGTGAAGTTTTTAAGAAAATTTAGAACGGAGGTGGGGAAGAGGGACGAAATACAATTTTCGTAATGTAATGAAAAAGAAATCGGTGATATAAAATTCATTCTTATCCGAAGTTCCCAGTTGCATCTCAGCCATATCATTGACGTTAGAATCATCAGAAGCAGTTTTTGGATCAACGCTTTTACCATTTGTTTGGGTTTCTAGTTGTTTCACAGCGTTGCATTTTTCATAATGATTCTTCATTCTTTGAACTACACAAGCCATTTCTTACTTACTCTTTTGTGTCCACGCCTCATATAGCCAAGACACAAAACAAATTGTAAATCACCACACTGCCCTGCTGTAGTCACGAGAAATCAAAACATTCACATGGGAAGAAAATAGCCTTCTGAATGGTTTGCATTTTTGACAATTTTCTTTCTTTCTCTGACAGCTTTTCTTTTACAAAAATAAAATAAAAATAAACATATGGTTAAAACAAGTCCTAAAAAATGCACATGTTTAAAACAAAATGTTTGAAACGCACACAAAATTTGTTTTAAACAAAATCAATTGTTTAAAACAAGTTTTAATAATTTGTTTTAAACATTTTGTTTTACACAAAACAACCCTGATAATATCTACGTTTTATATTGTCTGTAATATTTTACGAAAATAATTTTGTTGGCATTGGAATTTTCTGACATTTATGTGAGTAGAAACGTTCGCATCTCTTCATAGCTGACCGTTAATCATTCATTGTAACACACCTACGCTATTAATACTTTATGCTAGGCTTCATTGTCTCTTATAGTTGAAATAAGTTTAATTAATTTTTTTTTAGAAGTAGTATTCGAAACTATGTATATACCTATACACATATTATGTTACCAAAATACTTCAAGTCAGGAGGTTTATTTAATGACTACCATTACAATACTTCACTCCGAAGTACGATGCAAGTTAAGTAGTAACAAACTTGGCTTAAAATTGAACATTCTTTGCGTAACATACAGCATTGTGTTGAATTGATATGTTTTTATTTTCTGTGTAACTGTTATTCAAAGGAGTTGTTTCATTTTAGAATCAAGGCAGAGTACCCTTTATTATATATAGAGTATAAACACCGACTTAAATAGTTCCATATGTTGAATTTAGATAGTAATAAATTTAGAATTGTCAGTATTAAAACAATCGTCTGAACTATGAACTACTAACAAACATTAATTAACATCTAATCCGTTGACAATGGATGATAAAACATACAACAGCTAATCAATGAACTTCAAAGGGAGACGAGAGAAGAGAAAGTCTGATATACATGAAGAACACTACATGCTACGAGGGGGTGTTAATAAAGATTCAGTCTTAACAAGAAAACTAAAATGAGCTAGAAAGCTAAAATTAGCAGAGTGTATAGGACAGAATCTGTATAGATAATGTTGCAAAACGCAATGTTCTATGGTATTAACATCTGGTTCTTTGTCATATCAGAAGTGAACATCGCGGCATCTCCATCAAGCTTCAGTCAGGAGGAGCATAGGATCATCATGAAGTACTCCAAAGGAAAGGTGCGATGCAGATCTACGATGAAATGAAACAAACTTTGGGATACCGTGGGCCGCCATTTGGAACTGTCAAACGCTGGGTGGAAAATTTCAGAACTGGCCATTTTGATATTGAAAGTGCGAAACAAAGTGGCAGGCCTGTTTCTGTGTCTGTTCCTGAAAATGTGCAAGCCATCCAGAACATGATAATGGAAGATCGTCGAATATTAGCCAAAAGGATTGCTACATGTTTGGACATATCACGGGAAAGAGTTGGTACCATTATTCATAATGATCTGGATATGAGGAATTTTGCAGCAAAGTGGATTCCCAAACTTCTGGCGGAGGAACAAAACCAGGAAACAGTGAGAACTTCGCAGACAGTTTTGGAACATTTTACAGGAAAGAGTTGGCTTTTTTTTGGAGAAACTCATAATTGGTGACGAGACGTGGATTTATTGTTATGAGCCCGAGACTAAAGAAAAGTCTAAGGAGTGAAGGCACAGTTCTTCTCCTCGGCCAAAGAAGTGCCGTTTCCAGAGGTCTGTTCAGAAACAAATGACAACAATATTTTGGGATAAGGATGGAGTTCTGGTGGTGGACTATCTTCCGGTAGACGCAACCATTAATGCATCATATAACTGTTGTCTCTTGAGGAAGTTGCGCAAAAACATGAAGGACAAACGTCGTGTTAAGCTCTCCAAAGGGTTTCGGCTTTTGCGCGACAATGTCTCCTCACACACGGCATCTGAAACACAGGACACATTGGCCACCCTAGGCTGTCAAGTGTTGCCTTCATTCTCCTTATTCGCCTGACCTAGCTCCATTCGGTTATCATCTATTCTTGAATCCCCCCCCCCAAATCTCAAACGTCAACGTTTCAAGAGTGTTCAAGTTGGCAAGTGATGCTACAGGTGACTGGTTACAGCAGCAAGCAAAATACTTCTATATACAAGGACTTAAAAGTTTATAGGACAGATTGTCGCAAAGGTATTGACCTACTAGGGGAATATGTGGAACAATATGGAAGTTTCAGCTTCCTACCTCCTGATTTCTTGATAAGGCTCAAACTTGATCAGCATCCCCTCGGAAGAATCTTTCGACCACAAATGTGTTAGAGCTTTGAACGAATTTTACATAGATATATTTTGCAATAACATTTACATATATTTAGTTTTAGGACAACAAGGACAATAATCCGTACCTTATGATAACAAATTTTGGGAATAGTCTTGTTTAAATTGTTTTAATATGTTGTTAAACATACAATAAGTAAGGAAGCCATTGTTTATTGAAGAGTGTTTTTAATTTCTAGGAAATGAATGATAAGCATTAAGGAAATACAAAGTTTAAAAGGAAAAGAAATAGTTTAATTTCTTAAAACAATTACCGAAACAAGTTTTGGTTGTTATTAAAATAAGTTTAAAGGAACTGGGTCCGCAATATTTAATAATATATATTATGTTAAGTTTTAGCTTTATTTTTAACTAGTTGAATATACCCATGCTTTTGCTCGGGATCAAGGTCCCAAGCAAAAAAGTTTTTCACGTTTGGGATTAATGTATAGAATTGATGAAAGTATATGTATTTCTCAAACTCATGAGGGGTAGTTGACGCCCCTGTTCTACCCAAATGAGGCCCTGCTCTCATGCTAGAAGGTACAAGAGAAATACACCTTCTATGCCATTGAATTCGTATGTCTAGTATCCACGAATTGTCAGCAGCAGTTGGTTTCGTGTTATGTTCCATTTTCAACCCTGTGTGTTAGATGCGTTCACTCAGCACATTGTTCAACCATATCGGTACTGTTGAGTGGTAGGATCAACATGGCCAAGCATTAATTGAGGAACTAGCGGATATAATTTTCGTGAATGTCTAAGATGGTGGTTGTGGGCGAGCTGCTCCCAGATTATATCAAGAAGATACCCAACGAGACAAAAAACCTTATAATTCAATGTTTATTAATGACTTTGTACGGCTACGGAATTACCGGATTCTGAAAATGGCTTCAGACGCAATAGATCAACTATTTCAAATTTGCTGACCATAAATCAAGTAATTAATGATTGTTTCAATAAAAGGTCTAGAGTAGATGTAGTATATACATATTTCAAACAAGCTTTTGATTTGGTTGATCATGGGGTACTTCTTTGTAAACTGAAAACTTTAGTTGTATCGCAAGAACTGGTTAGATTGTTTCATTCATATTTGAATGAAAGAATTGAATATGTTATTTTTAATAATATTAAATTTAAGGAATTCACAGTGCATTCTGGGCTACCTCAAAAATCGAATTTGGGTCCTTCACGTTTTCTTATTATGATCTACCCAAAAGGTTTCAATAGAGTTCATGCTTAATATTTGCAGATGATACCAAATTATACAAAGAAATCCGCACGGAAAGTGATTGTATTAAATTACAAACATATGTTAATAGGTTTGATGAATGGTGTTGGGGAAATAAATTTCAGTTGAATATTTCAAAATGTTATGTAATGAATTTTAATTTAAAAAACGCACAATATTTGAATATGCTATTGGAAATGAGACGTTAGAATGAAAGGAAATTATAAGAGATTTAGATGTTTCGTTTGATATTAATTTGAAATTTAAACATCATATAAATATAATAACTAAGCAAGCTTTCAAACTGCTGGGTTTAATTAAGAGGTAAAGTCGTTATTTTTAAAGTCAGGGGACTATTTTTATCGTTGTATAATGCATTATTTCGATCGAAACTAGAAAATGCATCTATTGTTTGGAATCCATTTTATCAGTGTCGGAAACAGCAAATAGAGAAAGTTCAGAATACGTTATTCAGTTGCATTGCGTATAAAATACATAGTATTCAACCTCGTTATCTTTCTTATGATGAACATTTTAAAAATTCAAATTATTATCTCTTGAAATAAAGAGATTTATACAGCGAGTACTATCTATCTATTAAAATGCTTCAGTACCAATTAAGAGCGATTTTATTTTTTTTTTTACAAGAGTTTCATTCCCATCCAATGGATGGGCGGGCCGTAGAAGGCAACACCTTCTCTGTGGCCAGAGATATGAATTAAGAGCGACCCAGCTCTAACGAATAACCTTAGCTTTCAACCCTTTGATTTACGGTTATTTGTGATTTCACCTCACAAAGTTTATGTTTTTAAATTATTGTTCAAAGGCCTTTGCCTTTAATAAGCCTTTTTCGAAATAAATGCAAATGAATTGTGCTGCCATCTTTGGAGCTCTTTTAAACTACGTTTATATGTTTGTGTCCAATCTTTTCGACAATGAGATCTCGGAAACTGCATTATCTAGAAAGATGACGTTTTCAGTGATCGATTGGAAATTTCATGTAGATTGTCCAGTTCTAATTGAATATTTAAAAAACATGGTCACTTTTTCTTTAATACATTTTTACGGTACATTGGAAGTGTTGAAATTAGAAAAAAACTAAAGCATCACATCCTAAGTATTATACATTCCAACACCACATTCTTGTATATAGGGGTTGTATATGTCTCAGGCGTTTGTTTCATGGCCAAATAATAATGGAAAAGGAAGGTTAAGCATTTCTCCAGTCTAAGATGAACCTTTTTTTTTTTTTGGAAGCGTTTTGCCCAATGAACACCATATATAACTGACGTTATAATTAATTTTGTATGTAATGTAATTGCTTATTACATACTGCATGCAAGAAGAAAGAAAACAGTGGTCATACATGAATTAGAAACTCCAACCGGAAGCAGGCTCAAATCTTGCAAACGGTGCGAGATATTGAGAACTAATAATCGAAAAAAGGTCTCCCCTTTATAATACCCCTTAGCTTTTTTAAATCAATCCGTCTTTCACTTGTGTCTGTAAAGGGACATGTACAGATGTTGTAAGGAATGAGAAGGAGATTTATGCTCATACGCGAATGATGTACTGTGTAGAGAGGGCAGGTTTAGCTAGTATCTTAAAAAATTAATTGATAATAAAAAAGATAACGTATTCTTAATAAGTAGATTATTATTTTATTGTCCTTGGAAAAATCTGAGAGGTAGACATGTTTTTTATATGCCTGAAAACAGAACAAATGTGAACAGGAGTTCACCACTGTGTAAATTATGTGATGCATGTAACAAAATTGAGTCTAGTGGATTGGATTCATTTCAGTATGAATTTAAAAATTTTAGACGAAAATGTTTTCAATTACTAAATGAGAAATTATAAAATATTTTTGTACAGCATAAGTAAAGAGAAAAAGATTTATAGTACTATTTCATGTTACCAATGCTAGTTCCATATTTGGAGTTGGGTTGCATATCTTTTGATAATAAAGTATGAACTTTGTACTTTGTAATTGCTTTTGGGTGTAAAGTACAAATAAACAAATTACAGTATTATTATTACGCCGAACTGAGTCTGTGCTACCAGATATTCGCGACTCCAGTGTCAGTAGGGGGCGCGGTGGCTCAGTGGTAGAGAGTTCACCTCCGGTGCTTGGGGTCCCTGGTTTGATCCCAGCTCGCGCCGTGTGGACTTTGTGGTGGACAAACACCGTGCTCGTGGGTTTTCTCGGGGTTTTCGCGTTTCCTCCCACTTTCTTCATTCCACCATCGCACTCATCTCTCATAATCACCGTCTCCTTTAGCCTAACCGGCATAACCGTGGGACCTAAAACTTACAGATTTCATTTAATTTTTCATTTCCAGTGTCAGTACTATTGATTTCGAAAAGTGTATACTAAATGCACTAGAAGAGAAGATCTTGCGTGAGTGAGAGGAAAAACTCATGTCACTGTATGGTAAAATTACAAGAACAGAAGTTAAGGAAGTACCATTTACTAAAACTACAGCCTCTGCTAAACAATTATTATTATCCACATGTGAACTTGGATGGGACGAGGAACCACTATGGAAACCACTAGGAGTGGTTTCATCAAATGTGTGAGCATAATTCTGTATTTCCAACACATACACTCTTTAATGATGAGGCGTATTTTACAGAAGATATTGTGTTGAATATCCGAAATAGTCATTATGGGACGAGCAAAATCCGCACAGCATAATCCATCTCGGTCACTAATACACATTAACGTGTGCTGGTATTTTGGGAGATTAGTGGGCCATATCTTTTACCAGCTCAATTAAATGGACAGTTTTGTTGTTATTTTTGCCAAATATTTTATCAGAATTTTTAGAGAAGATTCTAGAACTTCGTCAGTGGAACCCTGTTCTATTTCTCACATGAAGCCTAGGAATACCTGAATCATGTGTATCCGGAGCAATAAATAAAACAAGGCAGTTTTGTCATTATTCTTGCTCAATTACAGGACCTAAACTCATGAGACTGTTTTTTTTTTTGTTGGGGATAAATGAAAACTTTTGTTAACGAAGACCTCTACTGTTCGAAGAAGAGCCAGTGGCAAGAATTGTTACTATTAGCCTAAGCATCAGGGAAGCATCACATATCTTAACACGTATTAGAGACTCACTGACAATTGTGCAATTCCTGTACTGACGTCGGAGGATATCGTTTTAGACAGATTTTCTAAAAATGCTTATGAAGCTATTTCTTGCTTGTGTAGTCATGTCATTACAATTTATTGCTTTATTCTGATACAGTCAAGCACACTGATCCCATCTGGCCTCTTGATCGACTTTAAGTTAACGTATTTCGTCAAGGGTTACGTTTCGTATACTTTGGATCAAGAGTTACATCCGAGCATGTTTGGGAATATCTTGTGTTTTCTGCGGAATCATTTGTGCGCTCATTGCACATTGTTGACATACGCACACTCTTCGCACGCATCTTCTTCATGACTAAATCTATGTATGCAGTTATTAACTTCCAAATCCACGATTCCTCGCGTTCGAAATAAAATTTGTTGTATTCTTTTTACCATTTTAGAGCCTCCCCCAGTTACAGGTAGGTTTCTAACTGCACTCATTATGCTATAGTTGTATGACCCTCCTCGGAACCGATACCACTACAAATACGGTCATGACCTATCGTTGGCTTTAAACTTCTTGTAACCCCAAGAGAGCGAACCGTGATCCCTTAATTACAAGACTGCGGGAGATATTATCCATCCCTAGTAGCCAATGCGAGTTCATCTCTGAACAACGAATTTTCAACTTACTTGCAATTTCTTTTAGCAGCCCTTGCTTCTCATTATCTCATATTTTCATACATCAAAGAGGGAAGGATGAGGAGAAGGGAGGAGGATTACTTTCAGAGGAGATTATGTTATTATTTCCAGATATGTCCGTGTGCTCCTAATGCATTCAATGACACTCTCGCCGTTCCCGGCAATACTATGTGTCCTATTCATTATTACTACCTAGAAGGTGACCCACATGGCCTAGGAACTTGTGATATTGGTTATTGTAATGAGGAGGTGTTTTTCCAGAAATGTCAATGGGTATAGTAATGCAACCATGGACAACACCAAAAGTCATTCGCCATTTTGATTTTGTTCACAATATTTACGGTCTGTCAACGATTTTTTGTTACTTGGTGGGATGTCATAGTGGGATTTGTCATGAATTGGATACATCTGTCCTAAAGGAATGTCAGGGACCTTCCCCTTCCTGCCCTTTGCCACCACCGAACAATTCAGAAACATACATTTTCGGATAGAGAAGTTTACAATTCTAAGACATTAACATACCGACTCAGCTCAATAACTAATTGTTTTGGAGATATTCGCCTAGAAAATACATTTTCCCACGGTTTTGTAGAGTACCAGCTCTGAAACTGTGCGCTTTTGACAACGTGTCGTATAAACTGCTTTCCTTATTCCGATGTGAGGAATCACCTGTTTCAGTTTGTCGGTCTCGTGCATACTCATGTATGTATGCCTAGTGCGAATCCGTAAGCAACACTGCAAATACGAATTACTTATAAACATTATGGATATCTTATACGACATTCACTGAATGTCCTGAAAAATTGAAAGAACATGTAAATTGTTGTGTGTATACTCTACGTAATGAGGGTAAAGGTAACATAACTGTTGAAAAAGAATTTGTCGAATTGTTAAAACCGCACTTTCAATTTTTATGTATTTTTATGTACAAGTGTAGTTTTTAATTCTGCCCACTATTTCTTACAATTTGATTTATGGAACAGTCGTTGCTTCCTCCATAAGTACTTTTAGTGAGTAAACACTATTTACATTTATTTCGTACAAGTGTGTGTTCAGACAGTGAGGTACATCAGCCATAATAGTATTCTTTACTAAACAAGTTAAAGCAAATTCGGAAGTATGGAGTTTCTCGGAAAGGTAAATGCTATTGAGAAACAATAGAAAAACAAGAATAACAAAAGCTATATTGGTCTATAGTTTGTACAGAAATATTACACTATTTATTTCAGAGTTTCTCAATTAAATTTGTCTTGTGTATGGTTTAGAGAAAACATTATTTATATTGGTGTTTATATTACTGGTAAATATATGCATGTAATATAAGATGAAAAACTGAATATGTTGAACTGATTGATACTTCTGGTTTATTCCAGGACAATATTTCGGCGTTAAAATGTTAGGCTGTATAAGGAACGTTTGGTCAGTCACAGCATTTCATGGCCTTGGACATATTGTGAGAAAGAAACGATCGTTAGGAGAGAGGTAAATAATTATAATCTAATTTTTTTTCTTTATAAAGTATATTAAAAAATGAAACTATCAAATATAAGATGTTGAATCATATTTCAATAGAAGTGTGTATCGTTTCAGAATACTTACACAGAAGCTTTCAATATAGGAAACGATTATATAAAGAAGGATTTTAACTATGATGGAACTATCCTGATTTTAAGTTTCTAATCTCTGAATTTGAGGTCCAACGTGGTTCAAACCCTTGTTTATATAATAATTTACCGAGTTGAAAGCTTCTGAATAAATATATTATATTATACTCAAACATTAAGGTAATCAGCTTAATATTATTCTTCCTTGTACGAATAAAAGAAGGTAAATCATTTGCGGAGATTTGAACTAAGTTTTTCTCAAATCTTCTTTTCCCACGCAACAAATTTATTGATACATTCGTAAAGAACTGTATTACAAAAGAATCACAAATCATGATTCATTTTACCTGTCACTAAAAGTCCTTACTACACAGTTATATCGAGTGAATTAGAGGGATTACAAATACTTTTAGGATATAGGCAATGATAATTGAAACCAATCCAATCATAAGAAGAATTCTAATAACAAGAACCGTTTCCAGAGCGAGTGTACTTAAAATTCACGAGTAAGTTGAAACAACAGAGGTGAGAATAGCTATGATGGTAAAAGTGAACTAAGTAAAAGTTCCGGCTAGCAACAACATACTATATGAAGGCGTAAAAAAGCAGGCTAACAGATCCACCATAGGTACTGTATGTCATTCATATAAGCAGTTGCAGAGTGCTCTGGAAGGCAAAATAATCAGGAAAATTGTTATTGGCATTAAAAGGAGAAAAAGCAGGAAGACAAATTTCTCGAATATGAAATTATTCACCTTCTGGAGGTCAAAGAGAGAGCTCTGTATTGAAGATTTCCTTTAAGAAAGCAATAATATAGTGTTTTTCTATGGAACGTCTATGACTTCCTCGCGTATATTTTATTGGCCTCGGAGAATATCTAAATACTCTACAAGCGAATTTTCGTGTGACTTATATTATTCTGATTTTAATATATTATCCTTTTCGATTATTTTGTATCCTTTGTAATATGCAACCAGAAAATGATTTTGTAGTGTAGTATACAACGCTAATTTTGTGTATTATGATAATTCATTTCTACTTCAGGTCTTGTTACTAGTCAATTTCTAGGTATATTACCTAGTAATTATAATTTTCTGTATAATTGTCAACTATTTTTTTTTATTTTATAATTATTTACTATTTATATCAAGTTTGAATCCTGTAAATGTAACTACTTTCAGATTTGGTAAGAATACGAACCTGTCTCAGGGGGGAGAACTTAGAATCTCCAGTTCTAACCAAATTTTGTCAGTTTAGAGCTCAGAGATTATGACGAGTAGAACCTGTAAAAAGATCGGACGGCGCATTTTCTTGAGATTCTATAGCTGTAAAAACTAGATTTATTGTAACCATGAAATGCAAATTGTGGACAAAAATGTTCGAAAACAAGGGACAGTTTGGTCGTTACGTAAAGATAGGTCGTTCTGCATGTCGTTACTTTGGACATATCCACTCGGCTACGCTGGCTTCTCAATGTTTCCAAGTCTCGTTGATATTTCGTCAATTAGCTAATACTTGTATCTTCTAGAAATCAATGTTTATCACCCTGATGCCACTACATGTACTGGAGTCTTTCCCTTCGCTGCAGTCTAATTTATGATTCTGGAAGATAGTAGAACTTATTTCAAGAACGAACGACTCAGCGGATCAAACTCATTCCCTAAGACTGTACATACCAACTTCACGCACGTTTCACCATACCCTAATCATCTCCTAAAAGAGTCTGGTCTAAAATTAGTCGCGGGTATTCAAATAATTAATCTAATCTCATTTTGTAATTAGAATATTGAGGGGTCGCTGTGACTCAGTGGTAGAGCGTTCTCCTCTGGGACGTGGGTTCCTGGTTTGATCCCAGCTCACACAAAGTAGACTTTGTAGTAGCCAGTTTCCTCTGTTTCTTCATTGCACCATTTCATTCATTTTTTATCATCACCGTCTCCTTTGGCCTAGCCGGTATAACCATGGGATATTAAACTCAAAGTTTTCATTTTTCATTCAACATAATATTGAAAAGTAACTTCCGTATTACAAATAACTTCATACAAATAAACTACACACACATACGTATTGCCATACATGTTAAGATTTTCTCTCATAAGCAGGATCCTTCTTTTGCCACATAAGTGATGATTTTGCTAAGATATTATTACTAACGATGGTGTTTTCCAAGTGAAGTATTTCATCATTTTCAATGAAGAAGAACATACGGACAAATGTACTAACATCCTCATCATGGATGTAACGTTTAGTATTTAGCAAATGACTCAAATCATCAACTTCTTGTTTTAGTATGACCAAACTGTAGAGATAGTAAAACCATATCTCTCAATCTTATTGTGCTCACCTAGATAATTTTCTTATTAGATTCTTGCGGTTTGAGGAAGAGTTATTTTTTGGGTATTGGTATTGATATACGTTAAATCGAAGTCCTTAATGCAAGGACGAAGGAATAGTCAACCTTCACTGAAACTCACGATTTACTTCTTCATTCGAGAGCTTTGCTGTCAGTGATGGTATCCAGCATTCGGTCGGAGACCTATATTCCAAAACTTCTAATTTTGAGCCCCCAAACCACCAAAGTGTGATGAGAAAACTTAGTCTTCTCCTTTCACAGATTCATTTTTTCCAACGCAGTGTCTCGATTATGATCTTTCACAGTTATATCGTGCACTTGTGGCGATAGTGTGTAAAAATCATCAACTCACTACGTGAAACTGGAAGACGAGACACATGTAAGCGCAGGTTTCCCGATCGGTTCATTTCTTAACCATGTGAACTCCTTAACATTTTCCTTAAGGAGAAATAGAAGAATCTCTGTATGTGATCACTGGAGGAATACAGCTGTAGCCTATCCATGGCCTTCATGTGCGTCGTAGAAACTTTCTAGGCCATAGATTGGAAGTTCATTTCTCTGAGATACGCAAAGAATCTGCTGTCTCCTGAGCGTTCCTTGACCAATAAAATGAAATTATGATTTTATGTAGTCCTCCGCAAAGTTACGATTTTCTTCTTAAAACGAAAATCAATTTTTAACATCTAGAAGATGGTTCGGGACTAAAGTTGGTCGATTCTCTCATCTGTATCGTTCTTTGAGATGAAGTGTGGTGTTGTGAAGAAGAGCTCGTAAAAGTTGTTTTATCCTCGGTAGGGAACTCAGAGTTTGCATACACGTTGGTGGAATCCCATGTCTTTCGTTTATTTTAAAACTTTCCTGGAGGTGTGAAGTCTAATAGAAAGCAATTACTCAAAATTTTCAGGAGCCTTTTCAAAATTCTCAGCTAACCATAAACCTGCTACAACTCGCAGCATCTTCGGACTCATAGCATGCAGCAGCTGCTATCCATTAAGACGTAGGAAATGATTTCGTAATAATTGCTGAATCCACTGAGACGGCGGCAACAAAAGCGTGTGTCCATAACGTCGAAACACTTGTGTCAGTAATGGCATGAAAGCACGAGAACGAGGTGGTAATACAATGTGTTCTAACACCGGTAAATAGCCTTAGAACAAGTAGCAATATTGTTAGTTAGGACCTCTGGCAAGTATACTTCGACAAATCTAGGCATGAATTTCCAAAGAGGTCGATCAAAACGTTGAGGAGTCAAATAACTAAAACTGTAATTAAAAAAATGTCTGCTTTATCAACTTTAGTCGTTGCGATATGGAATAGCTAGGTATCTGAAGTTTGCTGGAATAATAAAGGTGGTGAGAAAGAGGATTGAAGTTTTATATTAATTGATAGTCACTTATAAAGTGAAAAAGTTAATTTAGTAAAATTTGACAATTTAGAAGATACTTTAAGCTTTTAAACACAACCCAACACACCTACATATATAATATATATGTTTTCTATATATTCTATATATGTATATATTATATATATTGACAACAGAATGACTGTGCTTGGGTCTAAATATAGAGATGTAAAAAATAGTTGCACAGTATTCGTTGCTTCTACCCACTATCCAAAGTAGGTAGGAAATCAGAAACTCCTTCTATCTCCACCAACCTAAAACTTAGGATTTATATTGTATGACATGCGAAAGGTGATATGATTAAAATTGAGAATGTTTATCTTTAGATAACTCATTTATTCAATTATAGTTTATAGTAGAGTTTTTAGTAGGATGTTTGTTTGTGTTATATTAAGTAAAATAGTTAATTCGCATTGCATAGAACTATCTGTGAATTGGTCAAAGATTGAATATCAGAGATGTTATTCTAGCATACCTTGATGAACGAGGTTCGAACTTCAGACTTTGAAGTTCATTTCCAATTCCTCACAGTGGATGGATGTCCACTGGAACGTAATAGCGGTTGATCTCAATAATGGCTCTATTGAGACTACAACTCCCAACAACTGATCCAAGCTCGTAACAACTAATCCTTGGATACTCCTCGAAGACTGATCTTCTACGGGTCTCCCAGAACTGATCCTGATTCCCTCAAACATTAGGTTTTTATCATCATGTTCGTGATGACGAATTTTGTTGTTGTCGATTGCATATTCTGACGTTTTACATCTCTGAGCCGAAATTGTGCTTATTCACAATTTCTGCATTTTCTTTCATTGACCAGATCCTCTAGACAGCTTATGTCTGCGAAATTTCCACTTTTACCTAATTTTAGTTATGTGTCTGTGTTTACAGAATTTTCACAACGTTTGACATTTATATGTTTCGTATTTGTTTTGTTATTATTATGACACTGCAGACTCGTGTCTACTTCTTGAAGAAACAACAAGCATCAGCAATGCATAATGATGATATAACATGTCTGCAACCTAATTACAGCAATTTAGAATAATAAACAAAACATTGTAATATTTCTCTCTTAAACCAATTAATGAAATTAATAAATTTTAAATCTTAACATTTTCTATAATTTTGGAGTGTCGTGACACGCATACTGCGACACGCCCCCACTTTAAACTGAGGCATCTCCGATGCCGACTAGATCTTTGCAAAAGATCGGCTTTCGGAGAACTCACTGTATATGAAATTTCAAAATTATTGATTAATGTGAAAATTTACAAAATAATTCTTTTTAAATCGAAAGCCAAAAATTATTGTCGAAAACAAAAAAAAAAAACAAACAAAAGTTAATGATTATTAATTTTCACGAATTTTCTTTTTCCTGTTTTTCTTTTTCCAAAAGTTCATTCAATTCTTTTTTTTTACTTATAAATTCACATCTGTTTGATAACAGCATACTGAATGTATCTGCCATCTATTGTCAAAACTCAACACTACTTGAACTTTGTTCGTTGTAAACACAATAATGAATGTTTCCAACCTAAGTCCTTTTTTAGGGAAATTGAAACTGATCTATTAATATTCACTTTATATATACACACACACTATAGTATTTCTTTATGCACTTTCACTATGGATCTCCATTTAAATTCACAAAAACACTAAATCACTAACATAAACAGCATTAAAGTTTCCGCAAACTTGACCTAAATTGCTCACCATAGTTGGCAACTCAATGTCAACCTCGCGTCAACGCTTTTATGCAAAAACTGTTGAACTCAGCAAAACTTCATCTCTCTCATCTTCTTTCTGCAACTTCCGTTCAACCTTGACACGATTACATATCCACTCTACGTGTACTCATAACGGTCTACGTGCACTCACTCTTACAGTTCTATTGTATGTTACAATATCATCTCTATATCGTGATCAACCAATTCATAGTTCAAATGCGAATTATATGTAAATCTAAATATATTACTTTTTTCTTTTTTTTTAAAATGAAGTGTGCAAAATACGTGATGCGTGATTTCGTGTGTGAACGTGTTGTATATATTATTTTTTTTACATCCTTTATTATGCTATATATCATCTCTACTTTTAATGGTGAGTACTCTACTATTCTATTAATTACTTTATTAAATTTAAACATTATTTATAATACTATACATGTTACATTTACAAATATTTTAATTTCTATTATTAACTACGTTCCCGTAACCGATTTTCTTTAGTTATTGTTATTATTAAATTACTTATTTATCACAATTCACTGTAAAACATATTTACCGATTCGGGATTTTCTGATGCAGATTCGTATTTCCATGAATCTGGGAAGGCTTTGGTTGTTTCCTTGAGGCCTGACTCGCAAGACATCTGATAAATACCATTTTGTATACAGTTACTTTATTTATTTAATTAACTTTCATTACTCCTATTTATTTATTTATTTATTTACGAAAAAAATTGTTAAATCTCCATTCTTCTCCATACTCAAAAATCTTATTTATTTATTTAACTACTTAATTCTGTCAAAATCGGGTATAAAAATCACATAAAATCGATATCTCGATGTTATTTTGATAATAAATAGTACATCAATTGTACTTCATACTTGTCTATTCCTATTTCTTAACTTAAACGTCTTTAGTTACTGGCCTTGTAACCCAAAAACTATCTAAGCCATTGTCATATTCATGTTTAATCAATAATAATAATTAATCAATAATATAAATATAATAGCACTGCGGATTAGCTAACCTATTGTGCACTTTTTGATAAAAGCACCAAATTTGGCACAGAGGTAGACAGATATAATATAAACAAATTTGGATGTGGAGCCATCGGCCAACTGACCCCTGGCGGCCGTGGTGACCATTTTCCAAACTGACCGCCAGTGAACACCCGAAAAACAACAGAAGTTAGACAAGGTTTGTTGATGAGGTTTTAGTGAATGTTTATTGAATATTTTGAATAAAAAACATGCCGTCTTGTAAGATATATATATATATATATATATATATATATATATATATATATATATATATATATATATATATATATATATATATATATATATGTCGGCGCAACACCTACAATAGTAATACTTAACCCTTTCATTCCCATTGCATAACTACAGATACAACCACAATTTTGAAAAAAAAAATATTAAAAAACTCCCCGAGTGTCACTTGAGATACTATATTACCGGAGTGAAAATTTTTGTGCTTTTATCAGAAAGTGCACAATATGTTGAAATATCCTAGCTACACTGCCGGACTATTAATAAATAATCACTAATTTGAGCAAGCCTTGAAATTTCGAAAGATGATGTTTTTTAATACTAATGCAGTCTGCATGTCAATCAAAGTACTGAGAATAAACAACGAAAGGTGAAATGTTTCTTTTGCGGAAAAACTGCTGGTCGTGCACCTCTTCATGAAGCTGCGACATTCCAACTGGACTCGCGTGTCAGGTCGTGTGCAATGATTTTGGGCGATATGGACCTACAGACAAAACTCAACGCTGAGGACATGATTTCACAGGATGCGAAGTACCACCGCAATTGTCTCGTGAATTTGTACAATCGCGTTTGGAATAGCAAGTAAATGTCTCTTAAAAGTTCAAATGATGAACAAGCAATAGAAGGACTTGCCTTTGCACAACTGGTCGTGTTTATTGAAGAAGCTTTAGCGGAAGGCGAGACGGCTCCGGCTTTTAAACTTGCAAACCTGGGGAAGTTATATGCTTCGCCGATGGAACAGATGTTGGGAGTAAGTAGGAAGTAAGAGTGCACTCGACCGTCTTAAACAGAGACTTCTTGCTTACTTCTCTAACATGTGTGTACAGCATAAGGGGCGCGATGTCCTGCTTGCATTTAATGAAGACCTCTGCGATGCCTTGGCGAAGGCTTGTGATTTGGATACAGATACTGATGCTGTCCATCTGGCGCGCGCTGCCCAAATTGTGTGACGCCACATCTTCGGATATGACAATGTGTTCAACAGATTTCCTCCAGAATGTCAACAGATTCCGTACCATCCGTGTTTTTTGCCCTAGTTACTATGATCTTGGAAGGATCAAGTATCAAATACCTTAGAGAAAGTACTACAGAAGCGGCACTGTCTATCAGCCAACTCCTCAAATTCAGTTGTGTGAAGCATCGAAGAGCCGACACAGAGAGTACGTCTCGACCAGTCCGGCACGCCACCAAGCAGGAGATTTCTATTTCCTACGATCGAGTCCTGTCCCTCTCCGCACAGTTGCGGAACAGTGCCTGCCGCCTCTACCACCAGAAGCAAGTAGTCTGTTTTCCCAAGATGAGAGGCAAAGTCTTCACAACCGCCGCTGTAGACAACATCGGTCATAATCCAAATTCTACGATCTCAAAACTGTCATTTCATGGGGCTGCTATTTCCCAAGTGCAACATCTTGTGTTCCATGGAGCCGGAGTTTACCCCGGCATCGGTATCCTCAAAGGGTCGAACGAGAAAGGCCTCAAATCAGTTGACCGTTTGCCACAATACCATACAGATGTCCCATCTGTCAACAGCAGCATCAAGAACACACAGGTACCGGTTACCAACGTGACATCCCTGAGAGGCAACAGCGGCCTCAAGCAAAATATTGAAACAGAGTATCTTTGGCTACTACACACTCAATTAGCCGTAAAAGAAAGTTCTCCATTAGAAAACAATTCATGGGCTGCATACTACACAAGTCTGCAGTCCAGTAACACAAGTCTGGCTATCTGCCCCACCGCACTACTCCCACTCTTCCTGGAGAGTGCCCATACCGTCGCTATGATCAAGCTCTCCATGGGTGTCGTTAGGAACGCAGTGGAACATCTTAACCCTGGCCAGATTCCAGTGCTCACATTCGACCAATCGCTTTTTACACTGGCAAAGCAAATCCAATGGAAGTGGCCACAGGTATACGGCGAAGAGAAGTTAGTCATCCTCTTCGGAGGCCTTTATTTCGAGATGGCAGCGCCGAAGACCATTGGTGACTTGTTGCGAGGGAGCGGATGGGTGCAAGCACTGATTGAGGCAGAAATCACCAGTGCGGGGACTGCGGATTCCTTCCTACGGGCATCACATGTCACTCTAATCAGGAGACCGCATCAAGTAACAGCAGCAGCCCTCTTCACCCTGCAGCAGAACGCATACAACCATACATTGACCAGTTGCTTGACGCTGGCACCGAACAACTTGAGTTCACAGAGTGGTGCCAGCAAAAGTCGGAGTCTTGCCCCCAGGTCTACAACTGGGCAACTGTACTGGAATTGGAACTGACGATCTTGGTATACATACACTCTCTGCGCCAAGCGTCGTTTGCCATGTACGTCGATGTCCTCAAAGAACTAGCAGTGGGGTTCCATGCCCTGGATAACACCAACTACGCGCGCTTGATTCCTGTGCATCTGCAAGACATGGTGAAACTGCCAACTAAACACCCTGAAATCGCCGATGAATTCTTCGCAGGGAATTTCACAGTCCAGAAAACGACTAGGCCGTTCTCCGCAATCCCTATTGATCAAGTCCACGAACAGAACATTGCAGCCATAAAAGGAGACGGAGGTGCAGTAGGTCTCACTGATAATCTCAGCGCACTGCGACGGTGGATGGTAGCAAGACCAGAGGTTGCCAGGCTCATCGAAGAGTTTCAGGACTCTAACCAACAACGATCACAAGACACAAAGCATCATGACCAGACATCAAGTGTGCAAACTGCTTTCCAAAAAGACGTACAGTCAATGGTCAAAGTGATGGAAGACTTTGAGAGTCCATTTGAAGAGGGTAGTCAAGATCTGTTAGTACTCGACACCAAGGAGTTCGCGCCATCTCGAGCTGTAAATGATCTCCGTCGTGCATATAAAGTGGGACATGTGCAGTTTGACAAATTTGTCACAGAACGCCTGGTGGAGAGAACGAAACCCATACAAGATCATATCAAAAGAAACAATCTCAAAATATTTGGTCAACCTACTACAAAATCTCAGGGAAAGGGCAAGCAGCAAAATAAATCTCTCAGAAACGACGTGAACCTCTCCTCTCGTCTGTATATCGGATGCCAGAACCGGGATGGAAATCTAGACGAATTCTTCAAATATGAAAACCAAGCTTTCCCTCCTGCTCTATCGGATGGCGGTGGCATCCGGTTTGGTGTAAAGAGTGATCTTCTCAGTCATCTACAAGACTTCAGTCAGCCTAGGTCTAAGGTTCCTCCAACAAGCTGCATTGTCCTAGATGGAGCAGTCATCATCCAGTTGCTGAAACCTGCTACGGCAAAAACGTTCAAAGAATATGCCCAGCAAGCTTTTGTGCCCCACATACTCTCAAACTTTCATCAAGCCATGCGACTGGACCTAGTGTGGGACCGCTACATAAGAAACTCGTTGAAAGGTACAGCAAGAGCCAAGCGGGGTAAAGGGGTGAGAAAATGAGTGGTGTTTAATTCAACTATACCCGGGAACTCTGCTAGCTTCCTCAGAGTCGAAGAAAACAAGACAGAACTGTTTATTTTCCTATCTGACATCCTATACGACTCATTTCAACTTGCAGACAAGGAGTTGCTCATTGCTAAAGGAGATGATGTCTTGAGAAGGCCACCGCTTCTGGATACTTCAGCCCTGGCACCTTGCAGCCACGAGGAGGCCTATACCCGTATTATGTTGCACACCGCCCACACTGCTCACAATGGCTACAAGAAGATCCTCATCTGCATACTAGACACTGATGTTGTTGTCCTGGCGATGGCTCTGGCACACACCTGGAATTAGGAAACTGAAGTGTGGGTATCCTTTGGTTCGGGGAAGATGTTCCGTTGTTTGGCAGCCCATTTGATTGCTCGGTCTCTGGGTCCTGAAAAAGCTCAGGCACTACTGATGTTTCGTCGCCAGACGTAGAAAAGATGACAGCATGGGCAGAGTGAACAGTGCTACCTGAGCTCACGCAGACGAACATTCTTCTCTTCATTGCACCAGATCGTATTAAGCTAGGCGCCATGCATATAACTGAAAGGATAATCATACTGCTTTATGACAGAACAAGCACAGAAACGGATACTGACAAGGCACGTCGCAAACTGTTTGCAAAGAAAAGCAGTTCCAGCTGATCCCACCAAAAAGAGCAGCCCTGGAGTAGCACGTTCGAAGAGCAGTATATCAGGGTGGACATATCTGGGCCAGGCCCTGGTTCCTGCACCAAAACTGCCATCACCAACCGACTGGAGTTGGATCAAGACTAGCGGCCTGTATGAACTTCTATGGACAACACTACTCGAAGCATGCAAGATCTGCTGGGAGCTTGTCTCTTGCAAATGCAAAGACTGCATGAAAGAGTGCAAGTGCAAGAAGGCCAGTCTGAAATGCACACTACTGTGTGCCTGCGACGGGGAATGCTCTGAAATGTAATATTATTAACTAAATATATATAACTTACAAATTATCTGGCATACGTTTCTTCAAAGCATTCACTAAAACCTTCAGCAACAAACCTTGTCTAACTTTTGTTGTCTTTCGGGTGTTCACTGGCGGCCATTTTGGAAAATGGCCACCACGGCCGCCAGAGGTCAGTTGGCCGATGGCTCCACATCCAAATTTGTTCATCTTACAGCTGTATACCTCTGTGCCAAATTTGGTGCTTTTATCAAAAAGTGCACAATATGTTGAAATATCCTAGCTAAACTGCCGCACTATAATAATCTTAATAATAATTAATAATAATATAATAATAAAGTAATGTTAACTAGCGCTAAATAATAATTCTTAATTAAATCATTTCTTGCCAAATGGCCTAAGCGTTGAAACGAAATCTCTGATCAGTTTAATAAACATGATACTTTAATTCGTCTCTTATTGTTCTATATCTATTAAGGGTATCTTCACTGACTGCATATCGCAAAGTCCTATTTCCCCTAAAAATCTCTTTTAGTAAGCTTATTTCTTATAGCTATCTCTAGAGCTCTATATCTTAACTAGTATTTATATCTTCATTGCTTACTTATATATTTATTTAGCTAGCTTTTTCTTTTTTTTTATTAACATTACTGAAACATAATAATCATAATTCTAATAATATAATACTCATAATAATAATTAATAATTAATAAGCGTCAATTCCAGTCATAATAAAATATTTCAAGATTAATTAAAATCTTGCCTTGTCAAATCCATAATATATTATCTATTAATCTATTTTCTATTAACTTAGCTATCTATTTCTTTATTATCTTCAGCTATTTTTCTTCTATCTTTATTTCTCTTTCCAGATCTTTCCATCTCATTTTCTCATTCCTTAATTTAAATGCATGTGATAAGTATATTTTTGTACCTTTCCTTAACCTAGAACTTAACTATTCTAACCTAATTGCTAGATAGCAAGTCTATTTTCTATTCCTAATTTTCCTTAACATTTAAATTATTTCTATGCCTACAATCCAATTAAAAAAAAAATCAAAATTTTGATCTTCCTAGTACTCGACTAAATAGGTAAGATTCACTAAAAAAAAATTCACTGCTTTGCGAAACGACAAGTGGGTATCTAATTCCTCTCTGTACCGCCTTAATGTCGCCGAAGACTTATGTGTTCCTACAAATTTTCGTGAGAGGTTTGGCGCACTCCCAGTTCAACGTCACGAAAATGTGATTTCTCACCTACCTAGGTTTTCCTATAAAGAATGTCCTAATTACGTTGAATATACTTACTACATTTTAAAACTTAATCACTACACATTCAAATTTCATCAATCATTTTTTTTCATTCTTTCTTGCCTTTATTTCCTTATTTACTAATATTTACTAATATGTTCTTATTCTTATATTTATTTTTTTTTCAGATAGCTTACTTCAAAATTATCGTTCATGATCTAGTTATTTAATCCTATTTATCAACTTTAAAATCCTTATTACTTTAATAACGTATTATTTACTATGTCTGGAAGACATTTCCATTTATTTACTTCTATTTTAACTTCTAATGTTTACTTCCTTTTTTAAATTCATTTTTAATTTATTTATTTAAATCTTACTTAAAATATCAACAATTTACAAATCCTACACCCTGAATACTTATTATAATAAATCTTAATAACTAACCTATTCCTAAAGTCACTTATAATTACTCTAACTATAATCCTACTTAACTACTTGTTTCTATATGTACCCGAATCCTATAATATAAAACTTACATCTATAACTATGTCTATTTACAACTATATCTATCCTCCATTTACATGTCTAAGTATGAATACTTATCATAGCATCCAAGCATGTCGCTGGATGAATAACAATGATGACAACCCTGTTGCCTTACAAACGACATTTCTAAGAGTATTATGCTTAATTTTTCCACCCAGTGAGGGCGGGTGGTGCGGGTTAAATTACCCTTATGGCCTATAGCCATGCTAATATTGTAACGGGAATTAAACCTATGGTCGATTTTTACCATAATCATGATTGCTAATCTAACCTAACGCATGTTATTATGCTTTCTGCTGTACCTGGGATTGAACCAATGACCTACTACTGTACCGAGACCGCTACGCGGCATACGCCTCACAGCATCTCGACCATGACAACAGAATGACTGTGCTTGGGTCTAAATATAGAGATGTAAAAAATAGTTGCACAGTATTCGTTGCTTCTACCCACTATCCAAAGTAGGTAGGAAATCAGAAACTCCTTCTATCTCCACCAACCTAAAACTTAGGATTTATATTGTATGACATGCGAAAGGTGATATGATTAAAATTGAGAATGTTTATCTTTAGATAACTCATTTATTCAATTATAGTTTATAGTAGAGTTTTTAGTAGGATGTTTGTTTGTGTTATATTAAGTAAAATAGTTAATTCGCATTGCATAGAACTATCTGTGAATTGGTCAAAGATTGAATATCAGAGATGTTATTCTAGCATACCTTGATGAACGAGGTTCGAACTTCAGACTTTGAAGTTCATTTCCAATTCCTCACAGTGGATGGATGTCCACTGGAACGTAATAGCGGTTGATCTCAATAATGGCTCTATTGAGACTACAACTCCCAACAACTGATCCAAGCTCGTAACAACTAATCCTTGGATACTCCTCGAAGACTGATCTTCTACGGGTCTCCCAGAACTGATCCTGATTCCCTCAAACATTAGGTTTTTATCATCATGTTCGTGATGACGAATTTTGTTGTTGTCGATTGCATATTCTGACGTTTTACATCTCTGAGCCGAAATTGTGCTTATTCACAATTTCTGCATTTTCTTTCATTGACCAGATTCTCTAGACAGCTTATGTCTGCGAAATTTCCACTTTTACCTAATTTTAGTTATGTGTCTGTGTTTACAGAATTTTCACAACGTTTGACATTTATATGTTTCGTATTTGTTTTGTTATTATTATGACACTGCAGACTCGTGTCTACTTCTTGAAGAAACAACAAGCATCAGCAATGCATAATGATGATATAACATGTCTGCAACCTAATTACAGCAATTTAGAATAATAAACAAAACATTGTAATATTTCTCTCTTAAACCAATTAATGAAATTAATAAATTTTAAATCTTAACATTTTCTATAATTTTGGAGTGTCGTGACACGCATACTGCGACAATATGATATATATTTTAACATTATTTTCTCAGATACCTGTATTCTTTGTCCTGTCACTCTTCTTAAGCGCGTTTTAATTAGATACTTTAGCAAATTACTAGAACTTAATTAGCTGCAAAACAACTGATCTGACTAGCCAAATTAACCAATATTTTGCCTAACGATCACCAAGTAAGATCCTTATGTGAGGCAATTCATTTCCAGTAAAAGGGGGGAACTAGACAATACGTGAACGAGGAGCAGTGTTCGTGGCAGCTACCCTGGTATTCAGTTTAAAGTTATTCCACTTTAACGGGCAACTTGTTTTCGTGCTTTACATTGAATAAACTGAAAAAAGTCATCCTTTACGATGCCTTTATATTTGAGAGATCTTGTCATAGGTGGTATGTGAGATTGATCGTCTTTCGACGACTTGAAACCAGTGTCATTCTGCTAATTTTGACACTAATTGTTTTGCTGGAAGTTATCGATTTCTGCTCTAATTAATGTTAACCAAGTTCATTACTGCTCTGAGCTTCTTATGTCATTGCTCATGACATCATTCAGACCTTCCGTAATTGAAGAAATGTGCAATTTCAGCTGAAAGGAGTTGCTACAAGTGATTCAATTAATCATTCACTCGAATATCCTCCTTAGTCGATGTTTTATAATTTCAGCAAAACAGGCGACTATTTCCGCTTGTCTAATTTGCTGAGTCAGGATAAGTAATGCACTTCTGAATACTGTTTGGTGTTAGCGATGAAGAATGTAACGTTGAAGATTTCTTTTTTAAGAACATAGTCTGTTTCCTTTAGTTTCAAAGTAACTGTGTTTTCTCCTATACTACTAAATCACTGAACAATTTTTCTATCTTCTAGCATTTTTCTTAGTGATCACACGGATGTAATTGGGCAAAGAACCGTCAACGAAATGCTTATACTGTTTGTCTTCATTATTTGAGGTATTGTATTCGTCCTCAAAATAAAATTTTGCTTACTATAGACGCAATCAACAACACTTTCCTCTAAACTTTGTCCCATGGAATTCATCAGAGAGTTGGTATATGGCTGAAGTACATAATCCCTGAATAGTTGCTCGCATGACTATTGTTGATGTTGTTATTCGGGTTTTCATTTTGTAGCCAAAGAACATTCTTAGATCTCCCTTAATGGGAGACTAAAATTTCTTCCGGGCGCCATTCCATCCTCTTTCATATCTTTTGTCACACACGTACCGAAATATTCATCAACACATGCGTACAAGGTTTGGGCTTAATGATGATATTGAGTACTGTGAAACAAGAATTGCCACTTGCATAACCACAAACAATGTCATTTCTAACGAAACAGAACTAGACGATTAGTTGGTAGAGCAATCAGAGAAAGAATCGGCAAAGCGCAATTATTAATATTAATTGTCTCTTGAGGTCACTCAGTTGGCGCGAAGTAAATACATCGCATAGTTTCAACAAGCCTAGACGTTCCAGTTCATAAATAGAAACGCCAATTTCAGCATTAGTATACTGAAACATAAAACTCAGATGAAACAAATTTAGGGAAATTGCTTGATTGACGCAAAATGTTCAATGTAACATGCACGTAAAATATATTTGAAGTAAAATATAAGTACACTACGTCTAGAAGACAGATGAATAGAAAACAATACATTTATGAGAAAGTAGATAAACATACATTGCATATATATACATATACGTATATGGTAGACGAGTTCTCCCTATCCTGAGCATTGCCTGAAGAGAGAAGAAATGTGAACAGACAAAAATAGGAATCGAACTACTTTCTGGGAAGCAAAATGTACATGAACTAGCTTCAAATAGGGTGGAATCCTCAATCTGTTGTAACCCGAAATTATATTTCTCCTGACCATGCATGGACAGAATGCAATAAAAAAACACAAAAGCACCTGAGTACAAGAACTGTACTACGTCAGCTGAAAACATACCGTGAATTGAAAGAAAAGAAGTGTAACCATGATAAAATCATACCGAATTCCTGGAGAAATAGTATAATGGAAGAAACATCTTCATAGATAAAGCTAGATCAGTAACATCTCGAACATAAATAGTAGGATGAGAATTTGAGAGTTGTTTGGCGTAAATGAATCTAGAATCTAACTCATTAAATGCTTCATCAGTTTGAAGTTTGTACATTAAGATCAGTAGAGTGTGTAAAAAGATCAGGCGGCGGCGAGATTGAGAATCCAAACCACCAACCAACAGCCGGACACTAAACTCAAGATCTCGTTCGAGCGAAGCTACTACCATTCGACTCGATCGGTATTTGTCTGTGCGTGGCTGTCACTTTGTTCTTCTCGTAGAATTTATCCAATTTTAATAAAATTTGGTATATGCGTTCCTTCAACACACATAACTTTTTTTTTATTTACGTTGGAACCTATTGAAAACAGTGGGCGGTTGGAATGGGGAACCGTAAATTCAACATCATGTTGCAAGTTTCAGTACCTCCTATATTTTTGTTTAAAGGATTACAATGGCTTTCAAACTGTGTTTGTTTGATAGAATTAGTTTCTTAATATTCATTGGAGTTTTCCGACAGTTTTCAGTGGGTCGGATTCAAATCTTCAGCAATGAACGATGAGTGTAGTGCTTGATTGTAGGAGAATAATTTCCTGCCACCAATTTAAGTCTCCCATATAATTATCGTACAAGATTAGATTTTCATGGAATAGAACATATATCTTGCATTCCAATAATAGACCCTACTTGGATTTATAATCAATTGAGAACGACTTGCAAACTTTTCTTTTGCGATATCATCAAATTTGACTTGAATTTTGTTGCTTCTTCATATATACACATTTCATTTTCCGGTTTCTTGGTCTGCAGAGGACGTAGTACCTTATTTAGTAACACACCATAACGCTCCTTATTAATTGTCGCGCCATGTTCCAACACATCTATGGGAATAACACCTCACTGATCCGAGGAAAAGAGACCAAATTTTTCTATCCTGATCTGGAAAGTCTAGCTTGTTTTCTGTTGAGACGAACAAACTTGACGTGACTCCAATGACTGTTTTCACCTTTAACGGTCTGAATAAACAACCGCTATTCATTATCAATTATGACGCTATCAAAACAATATGCAACGTCAGAGCTGGAAGTTTCAAAGAAGTCGAGCCACATATCTTTGTTTTTGCATTAATTTTCCCTGTCAGCAACAATGGTGCCCACCTTGTATGTTTTTTACTATATTCTATAGACCACACTGGTGTTACCACACCAGTCACTTTCGTAAATGTCTTGGGTTACACATTTGTCTTTTTGTATTATAACGGGAATGGTTTCCTTTTTTGACTTTGTTCACTGCTCTTGATTGTCTACCACATTTTGATATGTTGAAACCACTTCAATTACCATCCTTAAACTGCTACAACGAACATTGGATACTGGTGCGTACCAATGTGTGATCCCTAAATATTCGAAGCAACTTCCTATGAATTGATATGGCTGATTCATCACCGGATTTGAACAGGAAGTCGGTTAGCGACCGTTGTGCGGGTTCTGGTGACTACTTCAATGTTCATTGTCGTTTACCTGTACAAAATAAGAAAAAATAATTTTTAATAATTAAGTAAAGGATTAAAGTATTTATGTATTGAGATGCTACAAGAGCAATAAGAACGTTTTATTTTAAGGTAAGGGATTAGGTTTAGGAAGTTTCTTTAATTATCTATTTTGTTTATTTCATGGTATTTGGTTTCATATTAAACAAACTAACCCCATCCATTAGAGGGTTAGCCCTCTCTTTGAAAAACGTTTCAATGCATGTTGATGGTCCTAATACAGGAGCAATAGATGATCTAAGTGCATTGCAAAACAACAACAAATTGAGAAAAGAAAAAAATCTACTTAAAATTAGTCTTGAAAAACAAAACAATATATATAATGTAGTGCAAGATATCATATTAATGGTGCAAATATATGAATGTAATATAATTAAATTATAAATGTATCTAAGTATATGATATATATATGTATAAGTAGGTATGATGATGATATGAAGTGCATTAGTTGACACACATGATGGTTAAATCTTCTGTCTCTGGACGACTCGAGACTGATGTAAGACGTATGATAGCCCAATGTTAGTAATAAGTGAGGAAAATGTGCTAAAATGAAAAAAATGTGAGGTATATGATCTCTGATGACGTAAATGTCGTATTTGCTCTCTCTGCGGTGTCGAAATTTGTTATCTTAACGTAGAATGTGGTGAGTATGTTGAGCGGTGAGCGCTGGTATCGAGATGGAGCATCCGTAAGAGCATCAAGTCTTAAAGTGTCCAGATAGAGTGGAAGAGCATTTGTAATGCGTGATTGAATATGTCTTGTCCGGAGTGTAGCGGATCGAGGATCGAAAATGGCTGGAAAGTCGATGTGTGCATAGGCTATGTAATTTGGATATGGCAAGCGAATCCGGTATGCCAGGCGAATAACATGGCGTTTCATAACTGCTAGCTTCTCGTAGACTTTAGGCGAAGCGTGCCACCAGGAAATGTGGTCGAAAGTGAGAAGAGGTCGGAGAAAAACTTTGTATGTCTTTAATAAGATATCCGCCCTTAGTCCCAAAGTTGAGACCATTAGGCGGCGTAGAAGATGCTTTTTGCGCCAGTTTTTGAAAGTGATTCTTCCAGGTGAGTTTGCTATCGAATACCACACCTAGATACATAGCAGAGGAGCTTGATCGAAGAAAATGCCCGTTAACGTACATAGTAAGATTAGCAGGATTTCGGCGTACTTTAGTTCTATGTTTAGGTGGAAGAGCTTGCGGTTTCTCTGAATTCACAATTAATTTCCACTTCCTGCACGAGATGAGAAAATTATCGAGTGTCAGTTATAGGCTTGTGCTAATCTGAATTATAGTTTCCGGCCGATAAAAATGGTGAATGTTTACATTAGGCGGTAGTCGAGGGATATCTGCGGAATATAAGATATATAATAATGGACTAAGTGCAGATCCCTGAGGTACGCCTGTGTGCGGAAGAATAGGTCTAGATAGGACATTTCCTATTGAAACATACGCTATTCGATTACTTAAAAAGACTAAATGAGAGGAATGTAGCAAGTGGGTAATCGGAGTGACTGTAGTTTCGGCTGCAAGCCATGGTGCCATACTTTATCAAAAGCTTTTTCTAAGTATATAAGGACAAGACATGATGGATAGGCTTTATTGTATTGATTGGTAAGAACAATCGTGAGTCCCAGCAGTTGGTCGCTTATAGGAAAGTAGGCCTGAAACCTGCTTTATGTGTTGGTAACATATCGTGTTCTTTAAGATGAATATGTAGTCTGTTGACGAGAATCTTTTCAAATAGCTTACTGAAGACAGAAGTTAAGTGAAGGGGCCTGTAAGAACTAACGTCATGAATGGGCTTGTTCGGTTTGTGGAACATGCAGCAGTTGAGACTTTCCAATGTAACGGGTAATATCCAGTGCTGAGAATGAAATTATAAATAGATATTAAATAAGAATTTAAATAGAGGAGGTGATTCTTTCAGCATCCCATAAGAGATTCCATCTATTCCTGGAGCTGAGTTGCGTTTCCGTCCGAGAGCGGAATGTAATTCGGGAGCAGTAATTGGTCTGCTAAGAGGAAGATTTAAGTCGATTTGATGTGTTTCAGAGGGTTGTAGAGAAGGTACACTGGAAATATATACACGTTCGCTTTGGCATGGAGTCTCAGTTGGATTGAATACTGCTTGTAGTTGATCTGCAAAAGCATTTGCTGTGCCTGTGTCTGCAAGTAGTGGAACGCTATTGAGATGGAGCGGATATGTTGTAACAGTATTCTTTCCCGTTAATTGATGACATTTCTTCCAGTATCGGGAAGGATGTGCTTCGTCTCGCAACTTATTGCAAGCACGAATACAGTGTCTTCGTTAATAAGCAATAAGGTTGTTTTCACTGTTCATTGCCATCGCCTATAGCAATGAAGATGTGCCTCGTTTCCAGTACGATACTATTCTCGAATGTGCTGCCGTGAACGTTTCACAATAGCTAGATAGTGAGGCTGTAACTTTGGTTTATTGGGACAAATTTTGTCCATAGGAATAGATGCTTCAGCATTCGAGGTTAGGGTGTCTGTATGTCGGGAGATAATGTTATACAATTCAGATTCGGTAGTTGGTGCTGTAAGATCAGTAATATCTTTTTTTCAATGGTTGTCCTATACGAATTCCAATCTGCTTTATCGTAACCTTTGACGGTACGGAACACCGGAATATTGTTGTAGTAACTAACCTTATTGAGCGTTAGTTTACTGTGCAGTGGTCGCTGCCTATTTTGTCAAGTAGCTGGATATTACAATCGCAGACCAGATTAAGTGACGTAATTACAACATCTGGTGTTGTTTGACTACTTAGTCTGGTATGACTAGGTAAGGCAGGGATATGTAAATGTAGCTGTTGAGTTACGTAGTTGATACATTGATGGTTTTCTCGGTCGTTGCGACGGTGAATATTGATATCAGCCATAATGATGATATTCTGAAAATTCTTGTCAATGTAATTGAAAAAAATCAAATGTTATTGGGTGTATCGGCCGGATATATATTGCAGCAACGTTGAGATGGAGGGATAATAAAGGGACAATAGAAGATGTTTTGGATGATTGTCAAAACCCTGTGGATGATATTGTCGGAATGGTAATTTTGGTGAAAAACCTACTGCGACTCCACCTTGAGCTCAGGCGGCTGGTCCTATATAATCATGTCAGTGAAGGAAATAACCCTTCATGCGAGCTTATTAGGTTTGAGTGCAGTTTCATTGAGAACAAAAATATCAATTTGTTCTTCTAGTAAGAGATGTTCTAAGAGAAGTTTGTGTTGCTGAAAAGATCGAATATTAAAAGAAATAATAAATTCGTAATTAGGATCAGAAATGGCATGGCTTTAAACGACGGTTTCACGAGGCGCGATTTGAAAGTAAGCATACTGTCTTAAATATGTATCATCCATATTAATGTCAGAGAAAGATTTTGCAGTGGCAGTTATAGTGCGAAATATATGATCGCGTTGAAATGGCAGCACGTTCTGGAGGACTATAGTGAAGTAACGAAGAAAATCTTCGATACTTGAATGGATCCAGAACAAATTGAGGTGAGTTGTCAGAACTTCGAATGGGTGCAGTAAATTCCAGACGAGTGGGTTCTGTCGGCGGCTTTGCCTTGCAGTGGTAGCTGTGTGTGAGATGCATTCGAAAAATTTTGGAGGTTGTTGTTGATTTTGGCACAACCTAGTTTCATGTTGGTTCCCACAATATCCGCAACGAGGTTGATTTGGACAGCATTTTGTGAAACGAGAGTTGTAGGTCTGGCATCTCGCACCGTAGAGGTACTGACCCAGACGTTTTAGAAGGCTCTACCCTATGAATTTTCTTATAAATAGGTGCTCTATGTGCCAGAAGATGATCGATAGGCTGCTGGTTTTGGGACAAAACACGAATCATATATGTTGACCCATTATTGTTTTTAATGGGTATGCATTTGTCAATGTTAATGCCCTCTTGAATAACCTCTTCTCGCACTTCATCGTCTGTAAACTCTGGAAGAAAAAAACGAATAACAACAGTACGATATCAATGTATGTTTTAGGACACTTTCCCCCCCTTCCGGTCCCTAACTGTTAAAAATTATGAAGCCATCACTGGCTATTGTACATTAACACAGAGGGATAACCCAAAGTGAGATCGCATAGGCTTTTATGACATTTAAAATCATAAAAACTTACATCTAAAACTGCACTACACTACACTACACTACTTATAATTACAGTTTTTACTCTATCCCATAATGACCTCAAGCTAATGTATTTATACCATCTCCCGCTATATATCTTTTATCGTCCGAGGAATCTAGTGCCAGCTTATGAACGGTTATGCTATATATATCGTGCTTATAACTCCTAATGAGGTTTATGTCTTTATATGTTTTTATATTTTTAAATAAACTTTATTTATAATCATTAAACTGCAACTCTTTTGATATTACAGCTTTAGTTACTCCTTTAGCTTTTTTCTCTTCTTTATTTCTACTCTATAAGCATACATATTTGATCTCAATCCAATAAACTCCGCCATTATTTTACCCTTATTCTCATCTTTCATCTTACCTATTACTTTTTTGTTTATTAGTGGCAGTCCATATATGTTATTTTCCCCGTATTCACTCGTATCAAACTGGTTAACTATTTGCACTATATCTTTATAAAAGTCATCAGTTTCAATCTCATATATAAAACTATCAGTATCCATATAACATAAATCTATATTGTATCCATATTTCGGCTTCATAGTGTTATAGTGAAAATCATACATTAATACAGTTTTGATAGTTCTAATACACTCATACGAACATATATTGGTTTATTAAATGTTAAACGCTTTTCTTCATATGTATAGCACACAAATTCTCTGTAAATATTGTTCTGTAATCAAAATTAGGTTTTGCAATTAATTTTTCTACTCTTTCAGGATCACATTCTAATTGTATGGGCTGCCTCTTTCTAATATTTTCCATTGATTTTCCGAATACCGAGATATTCATGAGCTTATAAAAATCTTCTTCAAACTTGTTTTTAGCTTGCGTTCTCATATTTGTATTTAAATCAATGTATTTCTTTAACCAGTCTGATTGTTTGAATTCTAATACTCTATGCACTTTCTTTAATTCCATTCCAAGCGACATATATAGTTTTAAGTTCCTATAGTGAATTATATATCTCTCTCCTTATTATAAAGTGTCGTTAATAATTTTGATTGTTTAGATTCTGGTGGACACATGTTTTCTGGAGCTAATGGTAAATCAGAATGTTTGTTGTGTAAATACCTCGGATATTCTAAATCTACTTCTAATATGTAACCAGTTTCTGAATCATCTGGAATGCTCATTATATCTATGTAAGGTATAACCCACTTAAAATCTTTATAGGGCATGTATTGACTCATTGCCCATCCATATAAGTTATTTCCGTCTAGATATGCTAAATATGTTGAACACTCATCTTTATTATAATCTTGCATATATTTGTTGTTAGCTTTTACATATCTTTTACTACGTTGTGAGATTCCTCCTCGTATACTCTTTTCTAACATTAGTATTTTATCATAATCAGTTAACATTTCTAAGTAAATTTTAGTCATCTTTAACATTCCATCCCACGATAGGCCCGGTGCTGTATAATACCAAGCAGGATCTAATCCATATGCCTTTAAACACACATCTCTAAAGTTTTCAAATATATCTGTTAATTGAAGAACATCTGTTTTGTTATAATGTTCAGTTAAGTCCCTTACTAACTTCAGATCGAATTCTTTACAAACTCGAACATGAAGCTTATGACGTTCAGGACTCATTTTTCTCCGGTTAATCTGTTTGTAAATTTGTCTGGAGATAGTGGAACGGGTTCTTCTAGTTTTTCAAATGAATCAACAACCTCAAATGGATAATCACCTTTAGTATTAACTAGATCAAGTTTATCAATCGGGAAAAACTTTAATGTTTCTCGAAATTGTTCTGGTTTTAAATTACTAGTTATCTCTGCTAAACTTTTTGGCATAAATCTAAATGAATCAACACATCTTAAATTTATTCCATCTTTTTGTGGTCCTGCTTTTATATATTTTTCATATGTTATGTACCTTTCCTCATTATTAGCGATCAGTTTAATTTTCTGTCTATCATAAGCTAACTCCTTGATAAACAAATTGCGTATCATAGCCAGTTAAGTTGTGAAAAAATACAGGAATAAAGTTAGGATTTTTATAGTTTAAATTGCAATAACTGTGAGCTGCACCTGTAAACTTTCCAGTTAAATGATCATGATCTCTTACTTTTGCTTTATTTTTATTTATCTTATACAAACACTTTTTTAGGTCATGCTTCCACTCTTTTATTTTTCACTCATAACATATTTATCCTTGTAGAACTGTATTTTCATCTTTAATAGATCTATTTTTTTCTCAACAGCTGGTGGTAAGTCATTCAAGTTTTTCTCACATATATGACAAGTATCCGAACTGTTAAAAGCTTCTTTTTCCTCCTCACTAAGAGGGTTCATATTAACTACTCTTTTATATATTTCCATAATTTCAATTGCTTCTTTTTTTAACATTTCAATAAATACTTTTGCAGCATCTGGACCTATATAACTAACAGGGGCTTTATAGTTTCCATTTGAATATTTGACATAGTAACAAAAACTCATTGGCTCATGCTTTTGATATTTTACTGTTTTACTACAATTATGCTCTATTTTTAACTTACATAAGATACATTCAAAGTCGGCAATTATCACAAATGGAACTCTTAATGAACGATTATAGTTTTGACACTTTGTTTGATTGTCATATGGTTTAGGAAGTTCTATTCTAACAGCCTCATGCTCTTTACAACATAGCTCATGATTCTGTAACTGCTTATCATTTCGAAAGTGTCTTGTTAAACATCTATCACAAAAGTATAACTTCTCAGTATGTTTTGTCACTTGACTTCTTATTAATCGTGATAGGTCTTTTATCCAACAAAAATGACTATTATTTTGATCATCTTTTATATATAATAAATTAACATGTTTTTTTTTGCTTTGCTTTTGTGATTTGAAGTGGGTATACATTATAGTTCTTGTCATAGCTGTAAACATTGATGGAAATATTACTTCTTCTTTCAAATTTCGGAATCTTTTAATTCTACAGGAAATTCAATGTTATCACAATATTTCTTTTCTAATTTACCAACAAGTCGTTTATAGTGTGAAGGTCTTTCAGGATGTATTTTAACAGGTCTTAAGTAACTTGCAATAGAATACAAGAATCATTTATTGTCTTTATTTTTAACATTAATCACTGCTTTCTTAACTTTAATTGGTTTAGGAAGCTCAATATAGGATGAAGCTCTTAATGGTACATAGTTGTTTAATCTGATTTGTAAATATTTAATTTGATGTAATGTCAATCGTGATCCTCTACCTTCAAACTCTTCCATTTCTCTACGAAGTTTTGTTTTGCATAAGATATATATTTATTTAAGTCAGTTGATTCTAAAATTCTCTCGTTTGATGTTTTGAAATTGCGCTCTTGTATTTCTTTATCTTTTATATAATCACAGATGAAAGCAAGGTTAACTTTAACAGGGTGAAATTTTAATTCTTCTTTGAATTTGTTAATAGCAACTCTTCCACTTGTATCTAAAAATTTTATTGGGTCTTTATATCCACCTATGTTTTCAACTTTAATAGTTTGTAAACGCTTCTTGAGTGCTGTTTCTTCTAATTCTACTTTTATAGGTTTACGTGCTGGTTTCGGTTCTTCAATTACTTCTTGTTTAAATGGGAATATATTTCTAATCTGTCTTCTGCTTTGTCATCATGATATTGTTTATGAAGGTTTATTAGTTCTGCTTTTCTTCATCGGGAATATCTTTTGATTCCCTTCTCCTTACATTGTCGTCTTAACTCTATTACAGTAAATTTACTATAATTACTCATCTTATTTACTATATAGAAAACCTTTATCAGTATCGTTATCTTCGCCGGATTATTTCTGTTCATTTTTGTACTATTTGTACTTCAATTTATCGTAATACAACGCTTAACATTGTGCACTCCTGCCATTGTCTACATATTACGCGTTGTATTAGAACACGACTTTGATGAGAATAACCCATCAAAGTTACATATACATATATTAAAATTAAATCATTTTTGTAAACATATTCATCATCATCATAATCATCACTACCATATTTATATTCATCATCACTACTCAAATCAGATGTTTTTTGTTGCATTATTAATAATTCTTTTTCCTTTAACAGTATTTGTTTCTCTAATAGTGCTGCTAAGAGTTTAACATCATGATGAATTAGTTTAAGTCTATCATGTAATAAATTAAATTCTTTCTCCATATTTATTATATAGAAAACCAAGAAAAATGAGATAAATTTTAAAAATCTAAGAATAAAAACGAACAGGTGAATATGACTAGTGCTAAGGAAATATTAACTTACAAACCTATATTTGATAGTGTATGTAAACATTTAGATATTGGTGGTTATAATGATGAAGACAAAATAAATTTTAGCGTGTCCATAGGTATGTTAGATCATTTGTTCAAGAAAGCCACTAAAGAAAAAAACTCATTTCTTATACAACACATTCTCTATACAAACGTTATGAATTTGTCTGATGAGATATTAGATTCACTGACTGATGAACAATGGTTATCTATAGGTTATTATGATTATGAGGAGGAATATAACTATGATCACATTACAGAAGACTTCATACGTAAATATCTGCAGAAAGTTAATTTGAGTGAAATATGTTAATGGAAAAAGTTATCGGAAGAGTTTATAAGAGAATTAGCTATTAAAGTTGATTGGGAGATTATTTCAGGAAGCCAAGACTTATCAGAAGACTTTATAAGAGAATTTGCAGATAGAGTTGATTGGGAATAAGTATCGTATAATCAAAACCTATTAGAAAAATTTATTAATGAGTTTTTAGATAAAGTTGATTTCGATGCTATATCTTATGGAAACAAACTCTCTGAAGCCTTTATACGAGAACATGCAGATAAAGTTTCTTGGGGGCGCTTATCTGGAACTCAACAATTATCAGAAAACCTTATAAGAGATTACGCTGACTAAGTAGATTGGGAAATGATTTCAATGTCTCAAAATTTAACAGAAGGATTTATTGCAGAGTTCAAAGAGAGAGTTCATTGGCATAACATTTCAATTTATCAAAACCTCTCTGTAGAGTTTATATATTTATTTAGACATTATGTAGATTGGAGAGTTATAATAAGAAAATACCGTAATAATTCTGATTTAGGTAGTATATTGAATTTAGCATTCGATGTTACAACAGATGGTTTGTTTAATGTTTAACTAATTACCTTTTGTGACTATTATATCATAAAGGTTGTAGCCTTAATTATTATATCATAAAAGTCGTAACCTTAATTATCAAATAACAACCTATCATACAAGTAATCTATACTGTTAATCAATTCTTCTTCCTATAGTGATGTCCAAAGCTCATTACCCTTACATTTACGAATATTTAGTTCTTGCTACATTAGGTTGAATAGCTTAATACAGTTAGGATCTCTAAACTTTTCGTATATTATTACATGATTCGGGTATTTTTCTTCTGCTTCATTAAGAGGCTTATATATGCTTCTCTTTTGGCATCTGATAGCATAATAAGGGAACAGATCATTAGGTTTGTTTTTTTATATATGAGTAGACAATTATCTTTTGAAATATCATCTGTATATGGTGTTGCAATTTCTTTTAAACTCTCATTTGGATCCTCAATCTCTCCATGGTTTGTTCTATTTCTTCTACTCTTCTTTGCAACTCTTCTTGATCTTCAATCTGTTTAAAATTAGAAGCGAAATAGTCCTCGATGATTACAGAACATTTTTCGTAAAAGTCATGTGATATCCAAAAAGTAATAGCTAGAAAAATTCTTTTATACACATATGTTCCAGAAATTATATTATTTTCATCGTTACCTGCAAGTTTTATTTCGTATGTTGAGCTTTTTAATTGGAGCATATCTTCTCTATTTATTTTTTTGTTGTATATTTTCTGTGATTTGATAAGTAGAGCGCTGGAGCACTTTTGCTCTAACGCTTTTTTTTCTGTTGTATTGCTAATTTTTCATTATAGTATTGTATTAGTTTTTTTGATTCTCAAACCAACCTTTCATGGTTATTATTCCATAAAAGACAAACATTTATATTTACACTACAACATTACTTTTATCTATCCAGCTATTATGTGAATCATCAAAACCTAGCCATTTAACATATACTTTATCACCTTTCTTTCTTAACACCTTTTCCACCAAGTATTCATCTTTATGTTTCTTCTTTAATAGTTCTGGTTCGTAAAATCTAGCTTGTACATCCTCTTCTTCTAAATCTTTAATTCTATATGTAGGCAGATTAGATGGAATAACTTCACTAATAACAAATATTTCTGTTGACCAATTAGGTATATATCCTTTCCCAAATAACCCTTTCGACTTACTTATACGAACATGATCACCTAATTTGTATTTGGATTTAATACGTTTATATTCTTTCTTATACACTTTCTCCAATATTGTCCGCTCATTCTTCTTATTAACTTCTATAGGCTTTAAACCAATTGTTCTATGTACTCTATTATTATACTCACTAACCAATGTTGATAATATTTCTATCCATTTATAATTTCCTTGTAATGTAAACCTTTTCCACATGTTTTGTTTAAGTGTTCTATTAAATGTCTCAACAACAGAAGCTTTCTTACCACTATAGGTTGAGTAATGATTAATCTTAATTTCCTCCATCAACTTCTTAAATTCTTTATTGTAGAACTCTTTATCTTGATCAGTTTGTACGTTACTAGGTTTTCTCATTCTTAATATGGATTCGAATGCTTCTGTAACATTTTTACCACTCTTATCTTTAACAGGAACAGCAAACGCATATTTCGAGAACACATCTATAATCATTAGCAGATACTTATGGCGTTTATTTAATTTGGAAACACCTTTTAATACTCCACTATCCATTTCTACAAGATCAGCTTGCCAAAGATAATCGATACCTTTTAAAGCTACACTTAATCTGTCAAAGTTTTTTCTAGATGGTTTGTGAATTTCTTCTATAATGTCTTCTCTAATACCTTTACCATCATATAGTCAATCTTTCTTTTTAACGAATTGAGTTTTAGTAACACCACATACAGAACAAATACCTTTCTTTAGATATCTTCCATTCTTTGTTTGTTCAATTCTAATGGTATCTTTCTCCGTATCTGTCAATTTCTTACACTTAACACAATAGATCACCATTATTTATTGTATAGAAAATCAACAAAAAAATTAAAATTTTTAACTACCTAATACTATACATTTAACATTATCATCATCATCACTTGATTCGTTTTCACTTTCAACTTCTATTTCTATATACATAATAATCAATAATAACTTACCTTCTTTTAAATCAGAATCTTTGGTTGGCCTAATTGTTAACTGATCATGCATATTAAAGTGTAATGGAAAACTTTCAACTAAAGCGTCATTATTTAAAGGTAAGTCTATAAGATGTTTATTAAGACTTGATTCTATATCCATTAACCTACCTCTATAAAGAAATTTGTAGGCAGCAGCTAAATTATATACAAAAAAGGCTGGATTCCCAAGATCATCTTCTGCCAATCGACATGGTAATTCAACAAATTCTTTTCTTGTAAGTAAATTAAACTCTTCTTTCCCTGATTAAAGCTGTTCTAATGTTACAACATCTTGTTTATCAATAGCACTAGATACATTAGCCAATCTTTTGTTCTTAAAATCAACCCAGGATGTAAAAACTTCTCTAGATTCTTCTTTTATACTTTTAATGTTACCAAAAATATCCATATTTATTATATAGCAAACGTCCTTAGGAAAGTTCTCTTTCTATGTACACCTTGTCTCCAAAAGGTTGAGCGCATTCTTTATTGGTGTTTTGAGGCAAAAATTTTCTAAGTCCAGCTTCGGGTATCTTCGGGAAAAAGTAAGCCAGGTTCGAACCTCCAAGCCAGCCTTTGCAATCGGGAAAAAGTTTGCAGATGTGTTTTTCTTCTTTTAAATATAATAAGACTTGTTACCAAGTGTTTAAAAAAGCAACATTGATTGAAATACTTAACGATACAATATTTCGAAACCTTTTATTAATGTGAGCACATGCTTGTTTGTCATTTAGCTCTCTATACGTAATGGAACATTTAAATACGTTAAAGAATCTTTCCATATGTAAAAGAATGCTCAAAGTTAAGAAATAGAACATAATTATCGCCTGAGTACTAAAATAAAAGTCAAAGTAGAACAGAAACAGCGTTTGTAATGGATATGAATGTCATAATTATCTTGAGATCCGTTATACATCGCTAGAAGCTTAGTCCTAGAACTCCTTGTGTTAGCTCATTGGTAAGATGTCGGATTTCAAATCATAAGATTCTGAGTTCGATTCCCATCTGGGTCAATAATTTTTTAAAATTATATTTTTCGCAATGCATGAAAAATTATATAAAATAATTACATTAAAATACACAAGTTGTTTATATATAACATAATAATTGCAGAACATAGTAATTATTATGTTTAAAATATAACATCTGAGATAATTTTCACAGTAGGTCGGTATTATATATGAGGATGTAAATACAAGTTAAGAAACTCGTTCAATAGCAATAAATAAATCATGTAGTGTATTTATTTGCAGCTATTTGTCATATAGAGAGTAATTCTCAACATTCATAATACAGAATGTCATTTATGTTTTTGAAAAGTTATTCGATGCATAAACAGAGGGTATAAACAGAGATTCCAAAGTCGGAACGCTCGCAAAAAAATTCATGAACCCCAAAGGTCACGTGAGCAGACTGGAATTGTCCTTATGAAGCATGTCACAGCAGAAACTCTTTACATAGATTTTCAATTCAATTCCTGATATATGCTTTTGCAATGTGGAAGTAGTGATGCCTTGAGTCGCCCTCTCTCGCTCAGTCTCTATTTATACAGAATATAAAAGTGGATTTATGTTTGTGTTTCAACATAATTCTGATATATCTAGAGCAATTTTAACTATATTTCTTACAGTCTGGAAAAAAGAGTACTGTCGGGATACATATCAAAAATGCTAGAAACGGGTCGATATTAGTATCGAATCCATAGTTTCCTGGTCGCTTAGGTGAATAGCTCTACTTTCAATTCAAGTCCAATTAAGCTCCCATTAGCACCCAGGATGGTTACGTAGCGACATAAAGATTATTTATTTATTTATTGAACAAATTCCCAGATACAGCATAACTTTGCCATTTTACACAGGGACATGCTAACAAAAAAAAACAAGATAACAATAACAACATAGAAAAAAGAGTGTAAGAGTAAAACTATTCCGTCAAAGCTCGCTTAATTGCTCTTTCAAACACTGGGTAGCTCGAAAATATGTCTACATCAGTTGTTACTTGATTATAACAGTTTGGTATTCTATAAAAAAGAGACCTCTGCATAACAGCCAACCTAGGATGGGCAAGATGGAATAGGCGGGTATTCCGAGTGATGCGGGAAGGGACACGTAAGGGTAGTTCCTGAAGTAATATTTCAGATCTTAAGTTTCCATTAACTATTTTATGTAGGTATTTCAGGTCAGAGATAGTTCTGCGTACTTCAGGAGTCTGAATATTAAGATGTCGCAAGAGTTCCTTCTTAGATAATATTCGAAGTGCAGGAACACGAAAACGGACTATAGCGATGAAGAAATTGAGAACAGAATCAAGTCTGGAGAGATGTGTAGGTGCTGCCATGGCCCATATGGGAGAGCAGTATTCGATCTTGGGCGCTATTAATGTCTTATAAAAGGTTGCTAATGAAGAAACAGTGCGTAGTTCGGTGAATCGATGAAGAAGTCCCAACATGCGCATTGAATTCTTTAGTATTGAGGAGATGTGGTCAGAGAATGTGAGTTTTGAATCAAAGATGACACCAAGATCATTATGGCTAGCAGAATGTGTGATAGGGGAATCGTTGATATGGTATGTGGAGGGGACAGGAGACTTTTTCAAAGTAATAGTAATACTGTCACATTTCTTACTGTTTAGTTTCAAGTGCCACATTTCACACCAGCCTGTAAGGTAATTTATGTCTTCCTGTAGAGCAGTTGTGTCATGGAGACACGATATTTCTCTGTATAACTTACAATCGTCAGCAAAAAGCAGAAGGCCACTAGGTTGAGCTGATAAGTGCGTGTAGAGATCATCCATATACAGGACAAACAACAGAGGCCCAAGTACACTCCCCTGAGGCACCCCTGAGATCACGGTTTGGGGGTTAGAATTCGCCCCTGAAAGAACAACTCTCTGTTTACGGTCCTTCAAGTAGCTTGTGATTAGAGAGAGAAATTTGCCATGTACATTAAATCTATTGGAGAGTTTATGAAGAAGATGAATGTGACTGACAGAATCAAAGGCCTTCGAGAGATCAAAATAGATAACATCTAATTGAGTATTGTTATTCATACATTTGACTGCACAGGAAAGAAGAATACTTAAGTTTGAGAGACTTGAGCTTTTCGGTAGAAAGCCGTACTGAGAACTATGGTAGTAAGGTTAGGTGAATTTAAGTAGCCTGTCTTTGATTATTTTTTCGCAGATAATTGATATTACAGAAAGAAGAGATATTGGCCTATAGGAGGATACATGATCTTTAAGTCCTGATTTATATATTGGGGTCACGTGAGCTAGTTTCCAACTGGTGGGATAATACCCTTCCTTGAAGCATCTATTGAATAAGATAGATAGAGGAACCGTAATAACTGAAGCAGTTTTGTTGAGAAAGAGAGGACTAATTTTATCAGGTCCAACTGATCTGTGTGGAGATAACGATAGCAAGAGAGCCAGAACTTCGCCCGGGGGAGGTAGAGAGATTGGATAAGGTGTCCGAACAGATGGAGCGGAGAGGGGGAAGATGGGTTGTAGAGGGAAGGGAAGTAAATGTTTTGCAGAAGTAGTTATTGAAGAGGTCGGGTCTTTGATCATCACTCGCTTCAGTATTTTCATCTTGAACTGTTGCCGGTATGACCGGAGATTTTGTTCTAGATTTAATTACAGACCAAAAGACTTTAGGGTTACTAACAGTAAAATTACCAATTGAGTCCATGTATTCAAAGTATTTACGCCGCTGTACCTTCTTGGCAAGACTTCTAATTCTAGCAAAGTTTTTGTATGTGTAGTCACTCGGATGTAATTTCCATAGAGCCCAGGCAAGGTTTTTGTTTTTAAAAAGTTCACGAAGTTCATTGCCGTACCATACCGGAAACCTGTTCGATTTTGATGCTTTCACCGGCACAAAATCCTTTATGGCTGAGTGGACAACAGATGTAAATAAGTCCACAGCGTCGTCAACAGTTCCTCCCTCTAACAAACACCAAGGAAACAGTTCAATAGCCCGGCAGATGTCACCCCAGGGGTCACTCTTCCAAAGAAGTTGTGACCTACTTTTGAGGGGCTGGTTTGTAGTAGTGGAGGGGAGGAAATCGAAAGAAACATCCAAGGAATCGTGATCCGATGGAAGAAGATTTCTGCATGGGACAACACAACGAGGTTCTAAGTTAGAGAGAATATAGTCAAGATTGCTATTATTGCGGGTATTATGCATATTATGTTGACCTAGACCAAGTCCATGAATAAAATTGTCCATGAAATAACTGTCGTTTCCATCTTTAGTGACGCCGTGCTTGCTGTCCTGCCACGTTATGGAAAGGTTGAAATCACCCAATAGGATGACGTCACCGTGTGACAACGCATGTAACAGTGAGTCATGGCAAGCTTCTAAGATGTGCTGGGGGGTGTTCTTGTGCGGCCTATAGAAGCACCCAATAAACACAGAACGACGCTTTGGAATAAATACTTCCACCCAAATAAGTTCACAATCCCGTTCGAGATCCAGTCTTCTCTTGCTCTTCCACTTATTATTTACACAAATCATCACTCCACCTCCACGAGTTATGCGGTCTTTACGATAAATGGTGAAATTATTTGAAAAGCTCATTTCACTGTCGTTCACTGATTCATTCAGCCAAGATTCGGTCACTGCGAAACAATCCAGTTCCCTTATCTCACCTAGGTTCAATGAGCACTCAAGTAATTTGTTTTTAATACTACGAACATTTTGATAATATATATTGAAAACACTGGTGTAATATAGACAGGGTGGGCCAGGGTTTACGTGAATATCACCACAAAGGAGGAGAAAACAAACGAGAATGAGGCACTGTTTTTTTGCTTTTGACTCATACCTTGGCACAGAAGATATCGAAATCAACCGATATTAGAATCGAATCGTAAGTTTTCAGCGCCGCTAACAGTGCAGCATTTCCAATTAGTCCACATCAGTCCCATTGCCTAGAGGGCAACATATTTGCAGAGTGCAAATTTTAAAACTTGAATAATATTTTAATTTTTTTCCGTATGAAAAAGTTAAAAATCATGAGCAAATATACTATTTCACGAACAATCCTCTTTTACTATTCTAATATGTTTAATAATAGCGTAAGAAATGTAATAGTAATTCAGAACATGTCTCAAAGTTCTATTTTTTGTTACATAGTTGTAGCTGTAGCATGTAGTGAGTGGAATTTAACTGTAATAAATTCACTAGTTAACCATATTCGAATTAAGTTTTGTTTTTAAGTTCGGAATGAAGGGGCAGAGAAATATGTAGTTATTGGGGGCACCGAGCTTTTCTACATTTTACTTTCAAGATCTCCATTTTTCTTTTGTCATTTGTTCCTAATAAAAAAAGTTCAGTCACTTTTGGATTGTCATAGGATAGTAGGAGTTGGATTTTGGGATGCAGCCTGTGAGATTCTAGAGGAGCTAACTGCTTGAAAAAATATTTTTGAATCATCTGTAAGATATGAAATAAGGATGTGTATCATAAAAAAATGAATTCCGAAGTCCGAATTTTTGCGAAAAATTTAGAATCTCACAAGCCGTTCAACTGAGAGCTGAAATTCAGCATATAACTCTTTATTAAAAATAAAGAGAATATGCCCTGGCATTTATTAAAATTGTCTTTTATGAGCGGAGGGACGGGGGTGCATTTTCTATATATTGTAAATTGGTAGTGGGTTTATTTGTAAAAATAATCGAAAACGATTGATATTAGTTGAGAAAAAAATTGAGTAATGCAAACTAAAGTTCTTTTTGAATTTTATACCCACTGCTTTCTATTTATAATTGCTGAAGCTGGTGTTTAATATATGGACCGTTCCGAGCATAACGCAATCAAGCCATAAAGTTAGAGAAAAATGGCCATAAAATTTGTATTCTAAACTTAATTACATGGACATTTTCAATTAGTACGGCATGCTTAATTATATAGAAAATTAGTTTCTCTCCCTCCTTTTTTTTTACGTTGGTCTACTTTTCCTCGATTCGAAACTTTTAAATTTCACCCTATTTTCTACTGAAATGTGTCTGTAAGGCAACAAAGAAATAATTACATATGATTAATTTAAATTCATTTTAATTCGGAAGATGAGAAACACTTTGCCATTATATATCGTAAAGGTCAGACCCATCAGTATTGTAACAAAGAGTTGCTTGAGACAATGACGGTAGAAATTCAAACTCCGATAAGTGATAATTTCACAGTCTTGTTTTATTACAAGTGTAATCTCTTTAGTCAATGGAGAGGAGCACGTGGTCATCGGTCAGAGTTGATGTCGATGGGTTTTGGTTGGTCGGAGTTGGTCGCAATGATTCAGAGTGGTTCATAGTTGGTGGTGGGTCAGAGTGGATCACGATGGTTGATGGGTCAGAGTGGGCCAATGGGTCATTTGGGTGGTGGGTGATAGTGGGTCATGGTGGGTCGTGGATCAAATTTTCATTGATCCACACCATCTCTGGTTAAAATTGTACTAAAGATAAGAGGCACCAAAGATGCATGTCGGCTATTACGCTCAAATTTTGCGCATGGATAGTACTCCACCAGAAAGCAATAAATCTGAAACGGTTCACGGTATCACCTCCTAGAACTCGAAATGTAGGGGTTTGTCTGATTGGCTAAATTAAGACGTCAATGATTTATCCTTCAACAACCAAGCTTTTTATGATCGTTTCCGTGAGGAAGTCAGAAGAACGCGTACCTAGTAATCGTAATATTGATAGTTCGCGTCCACCCCGGGGTATTTGTTTTGTGTTTTATTGATTCACCTAAATATAAACAAATCACACACATAGGCATTTTAATATATTTTGGGAGAATAATTTTGTGGTTCGTTGGCGTTTCATCGCGTCTCTGCCGCTGGTAGTAAAGTTTTCAAAATGGAACTTGGACCATCACGGATCGTCGCTGTGGCTCCACCAATTTCTGGCGAGAGTTTAATACTTGACCATCTGTAGTCCACCGACGCTTACAGCTTAGGGTAATGAACGATGTCCTTGCCTTGTAGACTTCATGACTACCGACGTCGGCAGTCAACTAGCCTTCCTTAGTATTCCTTTACTAACCATCTATCGTTCATGTTTGTACACGGTGTTGTAATAATAATAATAATAATTATTATTATTATTATTTGTAGTAACAGTAGTATAATTGATGATAGAATAATTATTGTCTCTGTATTGTCTAGGTAGCACTACACACAGGATTTGGCTCGTTTTGGTTCGACTTGACTCTAATCCGAGTCGAGTTGGAAGATATTTTTCTCGCCGAGTCCAAGAGTAGACCTCAAAGATGTCTGTTTCGAGTCAAGTCGAGTTTCAAAGAAAAGTCGTTCGTGCTCATCCCCACTAATGAGAGCTTAATCGTAGTTAAGCGAAATTGAAAGTCTCACTATTTATCTAAGCGACCCCGAAAACTATGAATCTAATATCGATCATTTTCTAGCAATCTTTTATATGTATCCCCCTCCCATTCACCATAGGTAACCCGACAGCACTCTTTTTGAAACTATAAGAAATGTGGTTAAAATTACTCTAGGCCAGTGGTTCTCAATCTAATTCCTATCACGATCCCCTTTTATCACATGCTCTTGCCAGCGACCCTTTTATAATTTGTTTTATAATAAGCTTGTGTGGGATTTTTAACATACCTATTTCTATAATAGTAGAATCCATTTTTTTGTTTATAGTGAACAGTGCCATGGAAAATCATTGCCCGGGGCGAGAGTATAGTACGATGTCACCGTATATATGAGTGACGTCGACAGCCTAGCTACGAAGCGCCACCATGATTGGCACGAAGCTCAATAACATTTTCAAAATAAACCCTACTTTTCCTTAATTTTGAGCACATTTTATTACGTTTTTCCTTCTATTTTACACATGTGCATATGCACTTTCCTAACATGAGTAACACACTTCCTCCGAGATGTGTGGCCCCTTTTTTCGGCGCCCGGTACTGACAGTGGATACAGTAACTGTAATATCTATATTCCCAACGACGAAGGTGCTGGTTCAAGATGGATGTTAAACTCCTTCATTGAAGAGGCCGTTAATGTATCCGATCTAAGCCCACAACTTCTTGACCAAATAATAGAATGATCACGCGACAAGTCTTTGCAACTGGTTTTCTGTAAGGAAGACTTGGACAAGTTCTGCCTGATGAGGAGAGAAGAATATCCTGGTCTGATGATTGCTGCTTTAAAAGTAATAATTCCATTTGCTATATCGTACTTGTGCGAAAGTGTGTTTTCTTTATGGTAAACATTAAAACAAAGATAAGAAATCGCTTATCAGTTGAAAATGGCTTGATAATGTTCGTCATGAAGATTGAACCGGGCATTGCTGCACTAGTGAAATTATACCATGCTTAGGTATCTCATTAGGTTTTAATTTTAATTGTATTTCAATGTGCAGGTTTTGTTTCATGTGTATTTTTCTAGTATTTCTATATACAGTTCTCATTAGTTTTATATCATACCTCTTTGATTTAAATTCATTTTTAAACAACTCTACTAACTAACTAACTCTATGGCCTATGGAACCCGGAGGTTCAATGCCCCGTTCACAAAAGCTCTCCACTGACTTCTATCCTTAGCCAATTGGATCCAGTTTCTACTTTGTATTCTTATCTCAGCGAGATCCATCTTAATATTGTCCTCCCATCTGCGCCTAGGTCTTCCTAATGGTCGTTTTCCGTTTGGTCTTCCAGTCAAGAATTTTAAAAGCGTTTCTACTTTCTTCCATTCTAGCTACATGACCTGCCCACCTAAGCCTCTAGACTTGACGACCCTAACAATGTTGGGTAACCGTATAAATTATGTAGTTCCTCGTTATGAAGTTTCCGCCATTCCCTATTCCCGTTCCTCTTGAGTCCGAATATTCGTCTAAGGATCTTGTTCTCAAATACAAGTTCAGTCTATGTTTTTCCCTCAGAGTAAGCGACCATGGTTCGCAACCATACAGAACAAGAGGCATGATTATCGTTTTGTATATTTTAAGCTTCAAATTTCTCGACAGAATTCGCGACGACAAAAGACTTTGAACCGAATAGTAACACGAATTCTACACCGTTTGAAAATGTTCAGTAGACTTATTTTTTATTGTTCTTTACAGTGTGTATAAAAAATAAAAGTATGCCTATCAGAACAAAATTAAAAATAATATTTAAAAATAATTTCTGGTATTATATTCTAACTATATTTATCTCTCTCTCCTATCTTCGCGATCCCCTAGGGCCGCGACTCCCAGGTTGAGAAACCCTGCTCTAGGCATACATGAGTTATGATGGAACATACATACATACACTTTTATATGTATAAATGCAGATAAGAGAGAGTTGAGAGAGAGCGATTAAGGAATTACCGCTCTCAATCTCTTCACTTTACTTTTGCGATTCCTGAATTTCTTACGTGACAGTTTGGGGCTAGCTAGTTTTTTGTCTTGAACTACGATCTGATTTTCGATATGCTCTACCTAAATGCTGTAATGCGAATATTGAGATGTTATCTGCGATGAAAGTAGCTGCAAATAAATACATTACATAACTTATTTATTGCTATTACACGATTTTTTAAATTTGTATTCAATATTCACACATAACACACCGACGTTCTGTGAATACCTCAGATGTTATATTTTAAAGATAAGAATTACTTATGTCGTGAAATGATATGAATATATATATTCAACTGATATATACAACTGTTGATATGAATATATATATTCAACTCATATATACAACTGATGTTATGAAAATATATATACAACTGATGAATTGTAATGTAACTATTTTACATAATTTTCATGCATTGAGGGAAGTAGAATACCATAAAAGAATCTCACTGAACGGGTATCGAACTCACGATTTAAACGCTCGGTGGTGTACCACTGAGCTAACATGACCGCTTTTCGGAAGCTGCTTCTGATATATAACTGAGCTCATACGTAAATGCTCTTTTCCGTATGGAAATCACAATGAGGAAACGAGAGTGTGAATACATAGTCTCGAAATATTGTAGCCTATCATTAAGTATTTCAATCAATGTTACTTTTTTCTACACTTAATACCATTTCAACATGTCTTATTATATTTAACAGAAGGAAAAACATATCTGTACATCTTCTCCCGATTACTTAGGTTGGCTTTGGAGGTTCGAACCAGCAGCTTTAGTTTACTGTTTTCCGAAGATACCCGAAGTTGGACTTCGAAAGTGTTCGTCTCAAAACAGCTATCATCATATCGCTCAATCTGTTTGGTATATGGTATATGTTTTTATACGTGTAAAGTCAGTATAACAATTCATTCTTTAAACAGCTTTCCGTATGTATTAATATTCCTTTATAAAAACTGTTTTTAATATTATTATTACGGCGCACCATTTTCATACTTCTTTGCGAGTCGTTGACCAAGTCGTTCGCCACCAGCGTTGCCAGACTCACAGCTCGGAATTATTCCAAAACCTGATCGAACTTATGCTAGATTCGGTCAAATTATGCTAGATCCTCATAATTACTAATTCAGGAGTTAAAAAAAACGAAGTTGAGATACGATAACGTAACTTAAAATACACAGAGAGCAAGAATGCATGGATAGAACTCAATACTTCACGCAACAAAATTTTAACTCAACTAAATTACTGCAGTCGTTGCCAGACTCAATGGCGTATATATCGTATAAATGAATGCAAAGTTTTTATTTACATATTTTGAAAGAAAATTACTTCGCAGCATAAGCGGAGTTGGGAATCGTCTGCTGGGGAGGGGGGGCAGATTTTTGGCCGGTCTCGGAGCTGTCATTTCAGGGATAAATATGATCATGAAGTCAGAAATAAAGATGGTGAAGTTGTCAAAAAGTTGGGGGAGAATGGCACCCATAGCTCCGCCCATGCCTCGGAGTTAAAGGATTAGAAAACCCTGGGTGGAGCCACAAAAAAAAGCCCAAAGCCGTTCCGAACTTACTTCGGAAAATAAGACTGCCTGTATGGTTTACCGAGTGTATGAATCAATGGAAGAGGATACATTTCTGCCGTTCTTTTTCTTCCCACGACCAACTTCTTTCTCATCTCCAGGTTTTATGGCTTTTGATAAGTTGCTGAAATTGTGCTAGATTTGGGCAGGATGCTAAAAGCAAGATGCTAGATGCTAGAGACATGCAAATTATGCTAGATCTATCATCATTATGCCAGATCTAGCAACGCTGTTCCCCACAATAGGCGTGTCGTGCAAGTAACCAATCACACGTCAGGTACTAGCTTTTACCTATTGCTTCTTTCTCACAGCTCAGAACATTGGTAACTATGGATAGACTAGGGAGTTGGAAGGTTATTCTGCAACTGCAGCTAGCAGCGAGTAGGTGTCCCGGCCTCTACAGGAAGGCAATGGATTCGGAAATATGGTGCTACAGGTCAGACTGGTAATTTACGATCTCCTGGTCGTCCGCATGTGTCAACCGAAGCCCAAGATGCGAGATTAGTAAACGAAGCCCTGTTAGACCCGCTAAGGACGTCTAGACAGCTAAGGGAAGCTTCTCTCTTTCCTGGTAGTAAGCATACAGCTCTGCGAAGGCTTCGTCATGCTGGGTTACGTGGCAGTGTTGCTGTCGTGAAGGAAAAACTCTCAGACGACCAAAAAATTTACCGTCTCGCGTTTGCACAGGCGAATGTGGGTCTCAATTGGGAAAACGTAGTTTTCTCAGATGAATCCATATTCACAACATCAAAGGAGGGACGCCGTTTTGTGTATCGTCCGAGAGGCACCCGATATGACCATGGATATGTGGCTGCTTGCAATCGCAGTGGCCATGTATCTATTTTATGTTGGGGTTGGATTTCCAGTCGCGGAGCAGGACAGCTTCATAGAATTGAAGGACATCTGGACAATGCTCAGTACTTAGACATTATCAGTAATATCATGGTGCCATCTGTACGAGTATTTCAGCCTGATGGTGTAATTCAGTTCCAGCAATACCAGTCGCCAATACATACTTCCCGTGTGGTTCAGGAATGGTTCGCAGGGCACCCTGAGATTGATTTAATCGACTGGCCGCCTCGTGGAGCAGACCTCAATCTCATGAAAAATATGTGGGTAGAAGTGAAGCGTACTCTAAGGGAAAGTTGGCCTGAGGCAGTTCCACCAAGAACTCAGGATGACTTGTGGCATCTTGCTTCCGAAGCATGGCTGGAGGTAGGGGAAGGAGATAGATTTGTCACCCATGTAATATATTCCATGCCCAGAAGAATGGAGCGCGTAATAAATTCAGAAGGGTCTTGGACACAATATTAATGTCCCCGCCATAACTCCCGAAAACAGCCCTTTTCAGGGCTACCTAAACGCTTCTGAAAATATTTATAGAAGTAAACCACTCCTTGTATCCGATTTCTGTGCAATCCTACTAACAAAAGAATGATAATTAGCTGTAGGTTTTGAACTCAAGACCTCTTCAGTGGCAAGTCCGTACTCTACCAGTGAGCTAACATGAACACGCAAACGCAACCTGAAGAAACACGACTTTCAATTTCTGGTATTCGATGACAATGATGCTCATATACTTTGCAAATGTTGTATTCAACTTGGGATATTCCGCAACACACACACACACATAAACAAAGCGAAAGAGGAGAGAGAGAGAGAGAGATCAATACACAAAAGCATATTCAACGAATTCGAATGAGACTCTAAGTAACGACATTCCGTTCTAAAGAGAATTTGTGTTTCTTCCCGTGACGTTAAGGGGATCGGGAAAAGTTATGTGTCCTGAAGCAGGATACGACTTTGGATACTCTGTTTATACACTTTCTATATCCGTAGGAATATACTGTATTTCACGAATATAAATAACATACTGTAATGAAAATATTGAGAAGTTAAATGTGTATGACAAATAGCTGCAAATAAATACACTACATAACTTATTTATTGCTATTAAACGATTTTCCTAACTTGTATTTAACATTCTCAATACCGACCTACTGTGAAAATTATCTCAGATGTTATATTTTAAACATAATTACTATGTTCTGCAATTATTATGTTATATATAAACAACTTATGTATTTTAATGTAATTATTTTATATAGTTTTTCATGCATTGCGGAAAATATAATTTTTAAAAAAAGTAAAAAAGTATATTTTTTAAAAGTTTGACCCAGATGGGAATCGAACTCAGAACCTTATGATTTAAAATCCGACATCTTACCAATGAGCTAACACAAGGACTTCTCTGACTAAGCTTCTAGCGATGTATAACGAATCTCAAGATAATTATGACATTCATATCCATTACAAACGCTGTTTCTGTTCTACTTTGACTTTTATTTTAGTACTCAGGCGATAATTATGTTCTATTTCTTAACTTTGAGCATTCTTTTACATATGGAAAGATTCTTTAACGTATTTAAATGTTCCATTACGTATAGAGAGCTAAATGACAAACAAGCATGTGCTCACATTAATAAAAGGTTTCGAAATATTGTATCGTTAAGTATTTCAATCAATGTTGCTTTTTTAAACACTTGGTAACAAGTCTTATTATATTTAAAAGAAGAAAAACACAACTGCAAACTTTTCCCCGATTGCAAAGGCTGGCTTGGAGGTTCGAACCTGGCTTACTTTTTCCCGAAGATACCCGAAGCTGGACTTAGAAAATTTTTGCCTCAAAACACCAAGAAAGAATGCGCTCAACTTTTTTGTGACAAGGTGTACATTACAACAAACAATAATTGACCTTCTTCCATAGCTGAGTTTTTATTTGGTTTAATTGTAATTATATCATTCTTGTTAAAGTTAAAAGGTACATTTTCGATCAAAGTATCACCTAAATATATATCTCTAGAAAGTATTTATCCAAACTTAATTCTATATGCATTATTTTTCCATTATAGAGAAATTTGTAACCATTAGAAAGGTTGAATATTCTAAAGATTGGGTCTTTAACATTCTTAGTTCTCAGTCGATATAATGGAGGTATAGTCTTTTCTGCATAATCAATTTAGTGGTACCCATCCTAACCTTTTGAAAATCTTCTTTCTTTATGTATGTGTCTTGTAACGTTTCTAATGCATCTTCAAATCGTTTTCTATCGTTCTCTAATTGAGCTTCTACTGATCTAATTTGACTTATGCTAACAACATCATTTAAATTCTACAACAATTTTAATTTTTCTTCACTAATATCAATATCACGTTTTCTATCTTTAACATTACCAAATATATCCATACTCATTTATTATACAGAAAATGCCCATCCTAATTTTTCAAAACATTTCTTTAACATCTCTATTTGTCTAGGTGAGTGTTTAAAATTAATATCAACATGAACATCGTGCTTTTTCAACAAATAGTAGAATACACATTTTAAGTTAATAAACAATACTCTTTTTGGATAGAGTTCTTTAAATGTTTAGTATAAGTTTTCGAAGTCGTTTCTTCCATATGTCGTAATTTTAATGGTTTTTGATCGGTGACGTGATAGTGTGTTAAATAGACATCATCATAATATTTTGTGTATTTGTTTTTCTTTAGTACTTCTAGAACATCTTTTGTTGATATTAAATCTTTTGGAATCTTCGGGAATAATTCTATCCTGTAAAGCTTGCAAACGAGACAACTGTAACTTAAATCTTTTTGTAGTATCATACCATGGTTTTCTCGCACAAGCAGCTCTCATTCCTTCATTAGTACTGTAAACAAAACCATTCGCTACAGAACAATCATCACAAATGTATGTACTCCTACCTTTAGTTAATGACTTACTACCACAATTACTGCATTTTAATGGTCTAGAACTATAATTTGATAACATGTCCCTTAAGGGAATTATTGGATATAACTTTACCAACTCTTCTTCCGTATAAAAAATTTAGGTATTAACATTTTCCATAAACCAGTATCATTATATACGTTTTTTATCTTTTAAGTCTATCTTACTAACATCCCGAAAATACCAATTAAATTTATATTTAACTAGTTCATCTAGTTCGTCCTCATGCTTCTCAAAATAATCTAAAAATCTATTGTGTATAGCTTCCATATTTATCTTAAAACAAAACTTTTATGGATATAAACCATAAAAGTACTTAAACTTAATAATATTTAATCATTTTTAATCATATACATAACATCACTAAATGTGATTTAGATTTAAAACATTAAAACAAAGATGACCACATATAACTGAATTAAAGTCTTGTATTCGTTCGTCGTTGTAAAGTAAGGTTTTGGTACCAAGATATTGTACTAGCTGCTTAGGAGGAACACCACCATAAGAATCGAACACGTACTTTATGTTGTTATCTTTCCAATAGCATATCCAATGAGTACCAATGTTTTCTGATTTATCGAAGTTAACTACACCACACTCATTTATATAGGGTTTTTGTGGAAGTTCATCACTCATAAATACACCTCTAAATAGTTTTATCTTTAATTCTTTAACCAACCTCTCTATATCGAAGTTGGTCAATGGTTTTAGTTTTTTGACTTATTTGGTTTACGTGCTCCCTGCTTTTCTTCCATAGCCATATTGTGCCTTTTTTGTTCTTCGAGTTCTTGTTTATTCTTCTTAGCATCAAGTACAGTTTTAGTAATCGCTGCTGCACCACCTGCTAATGAAGCAACTGCTCCTAAAGCTGCTAAAATAGATGGAATTGTAAAAATAAAACCACCCATATGCTCTTTCTTAATCTTTTTCATTTGTGCAGTAGTTAAAGTTAAATCCATTCCTTTACCTTCTTTAATTTTCTTAGAATTATCACTAAGTTGTTTCTTTGTTAATACATGAACAATATTTAAATCCTTTAGTTCATTGTAAGGAACACTAAACATACAACCTTTAATAGAACACATCTTCCTATTTATTTAAGAGAAAATCTTGCTTTGTAAAAGTACAGTTGTTGTAGCTCCAGCAAAATCAATTAAGGAATCATTCTCATCTGTTATCCTTATCTCAAAAGTATCAACCTTGTTTTTTGATATAGGAAAAATAAAGATAAGTAGGCTCATAAATATACCGTTTAACAAACATACCGTCTGCTATATTACAGTGAACATTAATTGTATCGAACGGATGAAACTTTGGCAACTTACTTCCAAAATGTGTTTTGTTTTTTTCTAAAACTTCAAGAACATTAAACCCGAGGACAGTATCTATACCCCTAATTGTAACATCATTACTATATGTTTCTATTTTAACTCTATTTCTTAAATGATCTTCTGATAATGTTATGTTGATGGTTTGAGATTTTAAATATTCATTAAGTGATTTTAAAGTATATTGCTCTTCTGGTATAAACACTTGTCTATCACCATATGAGAAACTGTTTTTTTCTGCTGTTATGTTTGGAGTTAAATATGCACTGTAAAACCCAACTAATCCTATGCTCTAGTAGTTGTTACTGTTGTCTAATTCGTAATGGAGTTTCTTCTTTAAAACAGAAGTATCACTCGTTAACTTAAATACCTTAGCCATTTATTATATAATAAATGAATGAGTTTGATTTGCTTAGAGATATTCCAAGAGAGAAAGTAATCAAGTTAGTAGAAGATGTCATTCAAAAGTTAGAATACAGTTTAAAGAAGAAAAAGAGAAAACTACGAATTGGTAAATATGCATACTACACTTTGATCACGTTGTCGGTTATACTTTCTGCAACAACTGGATTTATTAATATTTTTATACCTGGAACAATTTACTCAATATTAACAATATCTCTTGCAACTGGAAGTGCTATAATAACAGGTTTGTCTTCTAAGTTAAACATAAGCAAAAGAAAAGATGAATATAAAACCATTGTCACTTGTATTAATTCATTTAAAGGACAGTTAGAGATGATAATAACATTAAATGGTGAAATGTATAACGAATATATAAAATATACGTTGCTTAAGATCAGAGAACATCTTAAAGATATAAGATCATAAAAGAGACGATTTTCTCTATAATAAATGAGTAAGAAAACTATTAATTGGGATGTAAAAGAGATGATAAAAAACAACAGTTAATAGAAGAAATGGAGAACTTATACCTGATGATATTCGACGTCTTATAGTGGGTCCATCTGGGTGTGGTCAAACTTTTTTGTTATTTAATTTTTTATTACAGCCAGGTTGGTTAAACAATAATTACTTCTATATATAATGTAAAAGCATGAATCAGCCAAAGTATGAGCAATTAAAAGATCGATTTGAAAAAGCAGAACTAAAGTTTAAGAAGCAAATAGCAACGTTCTTAAGCAGTAATGATTGTATTGTACTTATTGGTGAATGTAAAAAATACTCTGTAGTTGTGTTTGATGATTACATTTTGGAGAATCAAGATACTGTTAGAAATTACTTTACAAGAGGTAGACATAGACATTTAGACTGTGTCTATCTTGCACAAACATATTCAAAAGTACCTAAACAGCTTATAAGAGATAACGTTAACTTCCTATGTGTATTTAGACAAGATGATACTAATCTTAAACATGTGTATAATGAATTTGTTGGAGGAGATATGTCTTATAATAAATTTAAAGAGATATGTTCAAAATGTTGGCAAGAAGATTATGGTTTTATAGTAATTGATATGACAAGGAAGGTAAACAATGGTAAGTATAGGAACAAGATAAAACGTTTCTTAAACGTTTGACTTCTTTCACGTTTATTGATGTTCTTTGACGTTTATTGACGTTTGTTCGTTTTCTATATAATAAATGGATGAGAAATAAGAATATCAAGTTAAAGGAGTTCTTGATAAAGGGCTTCAAATCTTAGAAGAATGAAAGAGCAGGTATATATGATAAATTTTACACACAAGAACAATCTGTAATTGATGCTATTCAAAACTTGGGAAGTGATATCAAAGAAGTAGCAGAACAAAATAAAAATCTAATAACTGAACTTGTTCCAGTTGTACATAAGACGGCTTCAATAGATCCTAGTCTACTAGAAACACCTAAAAAGATAACTTACGATAGCTCTCCAAGTAGTAGTGATACGCCTATAACGGAAGAAATAAAACAAATGAGAAAACAAATTAAACACAAAGTTGAAGGAGTAGAACCTTTAACAGCAGCACAGTCATTTGGTAAGATTGCAACGAAATATTACAGCAAAATAAATGATAGTGTATTTGGAATAAGAATTGTAGAAGATGGAAAAGTAATAAATAAGATGGGAAATTCTGAAGTTAAAGTGAGTGGTGATGATTTGATAATTAATGGTAAAACTTATAAAGGAACAAAAGGTCTATGGAAATTATTAACAATGAATACTAATAAAACCATTGAAGATTATGATGATGACGATTTTGAACAGTACAAGGAAATAATAATAGAATAAGATGCTGCCTTCCAAAAATATAATCGAGATAAAAAAGTAGCATCGAATAGAGTTTCTAAGTACATTAATATTATCAAGCCTATTTGGGATAATTATATTAAACCATCTTTACCTCCAACTCGTAAAAGGACTGGTGAATGAATTAAACAATATACAGAGATACCTAAAGAATATATATGGAGGGATGATGTGAGAAAGTTAATTGATCGGTTAATAGTTATAGATGGAGAAGAAAAGGAAATGAAATGAAATCTTTGAGTTTTACGTCCCACGGTTATGCCGGTTAGGCTAAAGGAGACGGTGATGATGAGTAATGAATGGAATGGTGGAACGAAGAAACTCGGAGGAAACAGGAGAACCCCGAGAAAACCAACGCACACGGTGTTTGTCCACCACAAAGTTCACTTGGCGGGGGCTGGGATCGACCCGGAACCCCAAGCACCAGAGGTGAACGCTCTACCACTGAGCCACCGCGGCCCCCGGGAGAAGAAAAGGCTGGTAATAATAATAGCTTTTATAATGAGAAAGTAGGTATAGTGACTATGATTAATAATAAGCTTTCGCAATTTATTCCTAATGATCCGAAAGGTATAGGTTATTTGATTAAGATCTTAAATACATTACCACTACGATTCTGGAATGATGAGAAGCTTGGAAAAGAACTAATGAATAAGATTTTTAACATGAAGGGGATACCAGAGTTATATATACGAGGCTTCAGATTTTGCGGGCATTTTACGAAGCTTCAAGAAAGGTTAGAGAGAGGTGATGAAGGTATTAAGCCATTAGATTAGGCTTCTAAAGAACATGATATATACTACAGAGACAATAAAGATACAGAGTCAAAACATATTGCAGATAAGGAAATAGAAACTAAAGCATGGAAAAGAGCATTTAGTAGTGATGCGTCAATTAGTGAACGATTTTCTGCTTTTGGGGTTGGTACTGCTATGAATGCTAAGTTTAGGTTAGGATGGGGATTATAAGTTTTTTTAATTGTTATTATGTACAATTCTTTTATGGGTATATCCCATAAAAGCGTTGTTTCAAGATATTCTTTATAATAAATGGATAGTGTTGAAAGTTACGAGTTACAGAGTTTTAAAGCTAAACATTTAATAATTTGAATGAAGCTAACAAAGATATTGAGTTTGATTTCGATGTCTGGGCTGGATTCATACATCCACACAAAGCAGATTGTCATATGACTTTTGAAGTTGTTGGTGCATCTGTTGGAGGAACATTTGGTGCAAATGATACTATAAAACTTGTAGATAACTTCTTACCATTCTTCTTTTCTGAAATTGAGGTTAGAAAGCATGGAGTTGTTATAGATAAGATTGAACTACCTGGAATAACATCTACAGCTATTGGAACATTAAAGATTTGCAAACCAGATGTTGAATATTTAAAACAAGCAGGATTTGAAACAGATGATAAACTTGGTCTGAGAAAGGACTTTAGTGTTTTGTACCCATTAAGATTAATTGCAGGCTTTGTAAGTGATTATAAAGAGGGTATGTGCAAAGGTGGATTGAGAATAACATTTACAAAAGCTAATAACAATAACGATGTCTTGTACAAATGGACTGGATCAGGAGCAGGTGCAGCAGCTCCTCATGATAGAAAAATAACAATAAAAAGTGTGGTGATAAGAATGCCTATTTTTGAATACGAATCTAATTATGAAAACAAGTTAAAGTTGAATATTCTTAAAGAACCTAAATTATGTTTTCATTCCATACTTATCAGTGAGTTCAGAAGACTGTTGTAGACTCTTTCTTGGAGTTCGATGTTACTACTCAATTTAATTCTAGACAGTTTGATATGCCTGATTTCGTAGTTGTAATTTTCCAAACTGATAGAAGTGGTAAGCAAACAACAAATGCAAGTAAGTTTGATCATTGTAAGGTAAAGAATATCTATCTTAAGAATGGGAGGAATGAGGTGTTTCCAAAAGAATCAAAAAACTTAGATATTGCTAACAAGGAATATTTTAAGATGTATGAGGATTATACTGCATTTAAGAGAATGACATGTGGCAATACCGAAATGTACTATGATCCTAAAGAGTTTATAGATAACAGACCAATGTGTGTGATTAATTGTAAGAGGAAGAATGTATCGGTAAATGAGAGAACAAACATAAAGATTGTAGTAGACTTTGCAGAAGCTGTGGCTTCTAATATTATATGTTATGCCATTTTAATTGGACAAAAGAACTTTACATATGATCCTAAGAATGAGAAAGTAGTAGAAGAGTTTTAGAAAGTTAAATGTATTTTTGTATTATTTATGGGAATTTTCCATAAACGAAACTGACAAAAATGATTAAAATATTTTGGTGAAGATAAAAATTGAAGAATGTTCATTGATTTTATATATAATAAATACGATGGCGAGTCATATTGAAGTTTTAAATAAACTTGGAAGTCTTGAGCAAAAACAAGTTATTGGATTAATTGAATTAGAATTACATACAGAATATAAGATTGTGAAAATGGAAAAGATTACAACTAAGTTTGGGAAGAGCATTTTAGTTGAGTGTGAGGAGTTTAAGGTATTTCTTCAACGTAGGTTTACAAAACACTTAACAGATAAAATAATTGATGAGATCGTTAAAGATGGAATAAAAATCAAATACACTGGTTTAAAAGATAATTACCCAACTGTTGAGTTCTGTATGTAAATTTCAAATAAGTGGTTTTATGAATTTGAAATGTGAAACGGTTTTATGAATTTCTCATAAAACGAACATTTTCCTTATAACAAATAAGCTGTGGCTAATTATTTGAATAAGAAAAATGATGTTAAAGCATTGATGTTCCTTTGCATAGATGAGTTAGAAAAAGGTAAAGCGTACGAGATAACATTATGGAAATTGATTCAAACACAGCGTTATGATCAGAGAGTTTTAGTACATTTAGATGAGAAATATAAGACGTTATTACCACAAAGATATAATGACGAAACTGAGCAAGTATTGAAAGATTTGAAAAAAGTATAAGCTGTTTGTTAAGTATGAGGGTTTGAAAGATTTAGATAATGGTTATAAAATACATCAGTTTTACTTTAGAAATGAATCCAAAAAATAACATAAATAAAACTTGTAATTTTAAGTATGTTTTAAGTGTATAAGTGTTTTTATGGTTTCATTATCAATATCCGAACTTGTAATTTTAAGTATGTTTTAAGTTTATAAGTGTTTTTATAGTATCAAGACTATAAAAAGTAAGACCCTTGGAATTACAGAACATAATGTCATTTGAATTTTTAAGATATATGTATAAATAAGAGATTTATTTGAGTTTTTATAATTATATCCTTAGAGTTATGCAACCTACAAAACATTCGTAGATAGTAAATTTATTTCTCTATTGATTGCCGTTTGAATTTTGAAAATCGGTTAATATTTGACGAAGTTATAAGAAATTCAAAATTTCGGGAATTTTTTACGGGTTTATTTTTGAGTTTTCAGGGAAATGTTATTCTTTAAAAAAGTCTTACAATTTTATGTGAATTATGGTGTAATTTTTGTTTTTTCGATTTAATGAAATTTTGTAGAGATATTGAAAAAGGGGGAAATATCACGTGAGTTATTCAACCCTTTATGCATTTTATAAAATTGGTTATGTTATTAGTATTCATTTGCCGTTTGAATTTTTGAAATCGGTTAATTAGGGACCGAGCTATTGAATTTTAACGTTATTTGGGGGTGAGGTTGCAGTGTTGCCAACTCACTTTTAACAATTATCATATTTGTTAGTAATGGGGTGAATTCATCCCTATATGTTTTAAAGCGATATCTTGAAAAATTAAAATCCTGGAACGTTCCGAGAAAAATATTGAGCTGGAAACACTGACATTTTTTCTTTTTTTGTCTTGCAACTTAGGATTTAGTTATGATATTCTGGTATCGCTGAGTCTTGATGGGAAGGAGAGAGAAAGAAACTCGAGTGATATTTCGTCACTGATTTAATGACGTCATGTATTGCGTTGTCTCCCCGAAGGAGACTACGTCATTGATATACAGCGTCCTCTCTCGACTGCTAGTTAAAAGTTGTGTTGAAGGAAGAGGCTGATGTATATATATGTTGACGTGAGGAGAAGAAAAGAGAATCGGATTGGACGGTCCTGTGCTGGTACTGGAATCGTTCAAATGAATCATTGACAGATCACCTATTCCAGTAAATGCTATTTTATTATACATTCCTTCTCATCGGCTTTTTAAAGATAATTTTTGACGGATTTTAATGATTCATGTGTCAAATGAAAGCTTAGAAACTGGAGATTAAGATGCAGTAAATATATCTTGTGTAGGATTCTATTGTAATATTTTAGATATAAGTTTTGTGATTTTAAATGTCATAAAAGCATATTCAATCTCACTATGGGTTATTCCTCTGTGTTAAAGTGTAATGGCTAGTGGCGGCTTCATATTTTTTTGGTAGTTAGGAGGTGGAAGGGGGGTGGAATGTGTACAAAAACATATATACATACCCTACTAACAACAGATAAAAATGGCAAATTTCTTCTGTGGTGGTGGTTGTTTAGGCCTAGAATAAGGCTTTTTTGTTAATTTTATATTTTCCCGAAGTTTTCATAAGATGCTTTATTACGTAAATAGGTTCCAAAATTTGGATCATTTGATTTTATAATGTATCCATTTGTAGAGGACTATTTGTTCTACATTTGCACGTGTAACGTATTTAATGATCTGAAGAAAGATCATCTTTGGATGTGTGTACTTCGGGTCAAAGTCAGTTAGCAGAAAATTGTAAACAGGATCTGGAATAATGTTGAGAGATTCGAATAAGGATTCTGAAGGTGGCGATCCAGTGCCCATTCGTTGGACGTTTGAAGATTGTGATCCACCGCGAAATCTCTTTGCAGACTGGACTGACTGAGTGGATGGATGTCTCTCTTTTGTCCCCAGGAAAAGTGTCGAGTACGATTGGTAGTTCCAGTGGATGTATTTTGAACACGCGAAGTGTATGAATTTGTACAAAGAAAAGGTGGTAATCCTGTATGTCGACCGAGAACCGATTGTCCGTTAGCATTGCCAGAGTCCGCCATCGCAATGAAGTATACTAGGACCGAAGCACAAATGAATGTAAAAGTGAAAGAAAGATGATGAATGAGATTCAAAAAGCAAGGTTGTCCTCCGAAAGTGAGAACTTCCGTCAACCTTCTAAGTGTTATATGCATGCTGTGCTCAGAAATGCGTATGCAACACTTGGTCGTAGCCAGCACATTAACAGATGCAAGAGAGGTTACGCTCAGCTCAGCTCAGCTTAGCTCAGCTTGAAAGTGTGGTTTTGTGTCGAGTATCGAACAAAAGTCCCTGACTCGATGACAGCTATAGAAAAGAAAATGATTAGACCATTGTGGGGGTGAGTTAGAATATGAGATACGACGACGTCATGTGGCCTTCAGCTGCAACTGTCGCAGTGAGGGGGAGAGTGTGGGTAAAGAGTTATGCTACAACCGTGGCGTCCTGTAAGTTCGTCGGTGTGTATGCGCTGAGCCAATTGCTGCAATAGCGGGGTTGTCGTGGCGAGGTAGGTTGGCCCCAAAACGAGTATAGTGTTGATGTAACACGTACTGTATAGGATATATGTTTAAGTCCTCTAAAAGTTGACGACTACGTGTATATCGGTCATGGCGTGTTATGATACTAGCTACCCTGGTTTGCACACTGTCGACCGTTCGCAAGTGACTGAGTGCCGCATGTTGCCATGCTGGACATGCGTAGGTGATTGTGGACAAAATTACCATTTTAAAGACATGGAGTGTTGTTTCATGACTTAAGGCACTGCAACGGCAGACAATTTTCGTAGGACTCGGTGTTTAATGTCCCTGATATGAAAACCAAAAGTAAGGCCTCGATCTAAGATAACTCCCAAGAATTGTGCATGCACACGGTGTGGAATTTCAATATTGTCATTGTATAAACGATGATAGTGAGGTGTTATTGCATGTTTTGCTGTAACAGACTGCAACGCTCTTATCCGCGTTGATTTTTAGGCGACAGATGGTAGCCCAGCGTTGAAAGACATTGAGTTGGCGCTGCATGTAGTGGTAGGAAAGACGAAGATTACTGCTGTTCGTGAAGAAAGCAGTGTCATTAGCGTATGTTGCAGGAAAAGAGTGTGGCACAATGGGTATGTCTGCGGTGTATAAGGTGTAAAGCAGAGGCAAAAGAACCGCGCCTTGAGGTAAACCAGCTTGAATTCTTTGGGAGCAGACTTGGCATGTCCTACAGAAACATGGAAAAAGCGATGAAAGACGTATGAAGTGAGGAGTTTGAGATAAGGTAAAGAGAAGCCTTGTAAGCGAAGTTTATAAATGAGGCCTGGTAACCACACATTATCAAACGCCTTCGAAATAACAAGGTATACACCCAAAACATATTGTCGTCGATTAAAAGAGGTAGTCAGGTTGTCGAATACCCTCACTAATTGTGATGTGGTAGCACGAAAACCAAATTGATGGTGGGGGAGTGTATCAAAAGTGGTGACGTGCTCGTGAAGTCGGGCGAGAAGCACTCGTTCAAAGAGTTTGCTCACATGAGATAACAGGCTAGTTGATCTATAGTTATCTGGGAGAGTCGGATTTTTACCTGGTTTAGGGAGAATGACTTTCGCTTCTTTCCAAGGACGGGGAAAGTAGCAAACCTGAAGAATGCCTGTAAATAAAGCAGCAAGATAGAAAAGTAGCTTCCGTGTCCCATGTTTCAGTAGTTCCGGGATCTGATCAACTCCAGGCGCTTTGTTGTTGTGCAAGTGACAAATCTGACGCTCATCTTCCCTTGGTGTTACGACCTCAGTCAGGGGAAGTATTGGTTGAAAATGGAGCATGTGCATAGTGGCTCGCACGTTCTGCCGAATGTGAGGAACGACAGGAGTCGCATTAGGTATAAACTGGCGCTCTAGAGATGCAACAAATAAATCTGCTTGCCCTTGGTCGTCATGTATGACTCCATGCGGACCTTGCAGTATTTGAGTGTGACTAGAAGTCTCTCGGCGCTGGAAAAGGCGGGAATACTGCCAAATTTTAGTGCCATTAAGTGTGACCCCACCAAAAAGTGTCTCCCAGTACTGCTCGGTTTGTCGTCGAGTGATGGTCTTGATTTTGCGGCTTAAGATGTTCCATAGCGTTTTGTAGAGTGGATGTCTGGTGCGCTGCCAAGTACTTCGAGCCCAGCGTTTGAGATGGATATAAAGACGAAGTAATGGAGAATCAGTGTGGATCGGACTGCGAGTCAGGAATTATTGATGTGCTGAGGGAGTCAGCCGTACGTAAAGCAAGTGTAAGATGTGCGACCGCTTGAACAATTTCCGCAGGAGAATGCGGACGAGCGGCTATGTCGAGCAAAGAATTTAATTCCTGTTTATAGACATCCCAGTTCGTAGTTCGGGAGATATGAACGGGTGCAGGACGGGAGATATGATGATGCGAAATTTTGAAAAGGACCGGATCATGAGTCCAGTGCTGAGATCACGTAAGGACGTGTAGCTAAGATGGAATCTTTGCTTAGAACTATGTCCAGCACATCCGGTTCTCCGCCTGCTTTAGGATGGTGAGTTGGATCAGGTGGCCCATAGGCGATGAATGGAGATGTGTGCAGATATCGGTGTAATATTCGTCCGTTTTCGTTGGAACATCTGGAGTGCCATTCCCCATGCTTTGCATTGAAGTCCCTTGCCAATTTCATTTTGGGGCCCAAAGTAGAGATGGCGTCGAAATCATTGGGATCTAAGTCATGTGATGGAGAACGGTAGCCCGTGACCAATACGAGAGGAATCTTAGGAAGAAGACTTCTATAGCAAGAGCTTCTAGTGTGTGTAACGTTATTAAAAGGAGTTGTCTAGCCTTGAAACTTCGTTTCAGGGCAATCAGTAATCCTCCGTTCCGTCGTTGAACTCGATCGAGGCGAAATCATTGGTAGTTGAGCAGTCTCCAGTGTGTAACCTGCGCAGTAAAGTGAGTTCCTGTATAAGCATGATATCTACCTGATGTTCAACTAGAAAACGAATTAGGACACGCTTCTGGTCGGTAAGACCATCTGCATTCCAGGTTACAACAGTTATAGTGTGATGAATGAGTAGTTGGTTAGAAGCAGCCATCAGCAATCATGTCAGCAAATATCTCTATGACGACAGCAGCCTTGGTCGCAAGATCCTTGGCTTCCCGAAGTCTAGTAAATCCTTTCTTGAGATGAGAGATAATGCGGCCAAAGTTAATGGTTTTGATGTAAGTGACGAGTGAATGGAGATTAAAGTGTAGGCGCACTATCTGATGTGCTGGACGTAGAGGGAGCATCCTGATTTGGTGGTGGATGACGGTCGCTGCAAGGTGCCTTATTGTCCAGTGAAATTGATACATTAGGACCGGAGTTGCAGCCAGAAGGAGTTGATTTCTTGAAAGCATCTGAGTAGGAGCGAAAGACGGGACAGCCGCGATAGTTGGCTGGATGGTTCCCTCCGCAATTTCCACAGGTTGCTGGCGTGGATGCATCTGGTTTCGCACAGGCTTTCGTAAAATGATTTTGCCCACACTTGACATACTTAGGTTGAGCTTTGCAAGTGTTCTGTGAATGACCAAGGCGTTGGCAGCGGCAACACTGCAGAACACTCGGCGGCCGATACGGCTCAAATGTAACTTTGTAATGAAGCAATGCTGATATTTTGTAGATCTCCTGTATATTTGGAGCTTTCTCGAGGGACATGATAAAAAGTGGCATGAGAACCCTACCTCCACCAGTGGGGCCCCGACGAGAAATTTGATGAATCGTGATTGGCTTAAAGCCTAAGGTGAATAGTTCAGACTGACAATCAACGACAACCATATCAATGGGTAATTTGCGAACGACAACCTTTTGGGGTCGGTCACTTTGGCGATGCCAGTAGCGTATTCAGTTTTCGTCTGTTCGCAGTAGTTTTTTATAGTTGCGAAGTCGTCCCTAGAAGATACCTGAATCACGATACTTTCTTTGTTATGCCGACCCTGAGGCGATTCTCTGAGGGTCTTGGAAAGGCTTTGGGTAAAGTTGTAAGTGTTTTGGATGCAGTAAATGTAAATAGGAGGTGGTTTAATCTCTTTGGTGGTTTTGGGTCATGGCTCTATCACAGAGACCCGTCAGTTGTGAGAGTAAAGAGAGGCTCAAATCTGTTGCTCATTGGTAAAGCAGGGTAGTCTGATGAATGTTGTTGGCTCATTGTCGACTCCAAGGACGAGCTACGTCGCTTGGGTGTAATAGCCAGGGTAAAGTCCATGGCATTGTCCTGCGGTGGAGCAATGAATGGAACGGAGTCACTCATAGGTTAGTCGAGTATGGTCGCGGCTCGGCAGTAGCGCCGGAAGTGGTGGGTCGCTCCAGCGGAACAAGAAAGTCCTCAGGAAGGTATTGAGATCTGCTGACTATCTTCGTTAGTATCTTAGTCTTCTTTTTCGAGATGACTGGGTTGGACGTAGCCATCATAGGAGCTGAGATGATGAGTGAAGATGATATGTCAAAAATATAAGCTACCCTCCGAAAGCGAGAGTAACATAATAAATCGTTTAACCAAGAGAAATAGCAAGGTCGTCAACGGATAATATCAATGTGGTGTGCCAATCTCCATGGAGGTTTAAAAATAAGTCGACGGTTGTTTCCTTCACCTCGATGAGATAAGTAATCCAACCGTATAAGATGTTCGCGACTAAATTCAATCAATGGGGATGGAATGCCTAGATGACTTGCTTATTTTTCTCCGCCAGCTACGGATACCCTATTTTTTTAACCTGGTTAGAGCTCCAGGTGGCCAATTCTGGTTAGGCTCCTTGGTTTTGTATAACAAAAGCGCCTCAGTTTCAACCTGTAACGTTTGATTTCAAATTATTCATTTACAGTTATTTGTGATTTCACGTTTAATAACGACAAATATTTTAAAGTATGTGTACTTTTAAAAAAATATTTAAATAGATCTTAAATTATTGTTCAAAGCCTTTGTATTTTAATAAACCTTCTCCAAAATCAATGCAAACAAATTGTGCTGCCATCTTTGAAGTTCTTTTAAACTATGTGCTTCTGGACGTTTATGTTTGTGGCCGATCGTTTTGACAATGAGATCTCGGAAACTACAGGCTCTAGAAAGATGACGTTTTCACTGATCGTTTGCAAATTTTGCGTAGATTGTCCAGATATAATCGAATATTAAAAAAAAAAACATGTCCATTATTTCTTTATGACATTTTTACGGGTACAGTGGAAGTTTTGAAATTAAAAGAAAGCAACTAAAGCAGCATATCCTACGCATTATACATTCCAATACAACATAATTGTATACATAGGTTGCATTGCTCTCAGGCGTTTGTTTCATGGGCAAATTATAATGAAAAAGAAGGATAACCATTTCTCCAGTCTATGTTGAGAAGGATAACCATTATAATTAATTGTGCGTTGAATGTATTTGCTTACTACATACTGCATGCAAGAAGAAAGAAAACAGTGATCATACATTAATTAAAAACTCCAACCGGAAGTAGGCTCAAATCTTGCAAACGATGCGAGATATTGAAAAAATAATCGAAAAACCTAACCTTTACGGTATTTCTTGCCAATTTTTATCAAGACGTCTTTCACTTGTGTCTGTAAAGGATCATGAACAGATGTGAGGAATAGCAAGGGGTTCATGTTCATATGCGAATGATGCGCTGTGTAGAGAGCGCAGGTTGTGCTAGTGTTAACTTAAAATTTTATCACCATACTACAACTATTAAAAATATTACATCTATCTGTGCAAAAGTTATTGAACGTCTTTTGTAGAACACGTACATTGGCAATCTTCTGCAAGGACATTTGACAGTATGTTTCTTTATAATTTGGTTTACAACGTCTGCTCCACATTTTGTGTTATTACCTAACATACAAAATTAAGCTTTTTCTTCGAAATAAGTGGAGTTGATATGGATTTGTGGATGGTACTAATAATACATACACTCTCATACTGCTTACATTTGTGTAGTGTCAATGTGTTTCCAAACTATCACGTTATATATCAGTATGATATAAGTCCTTCCATTCTGACTGAAACACATTTTAGGATGCTCTCTCCTTTTTGTTTGATATAAGGTGTACAACTTTGCTTTAGCAGTTTTCCAATAAATGATTTTAGAGGCAAACAGATGTTGACATCATACAACAAGCTTGGACATTTGTTAACATAACCTCATCGAAACATTAGTCCATTTCTGCCCATATCGTAAAGTTATACTCGATTGAAAATGTCAGTTTACGTGCCAGATTCTCGTCATTTGCAGACGTGTTAATTTTTCTACTTCAATAGAACGAAATCTGAGGTGGATACAGTTATTAGTGAAAGAACATGTCGTGAGTAGTTTTAACGGTTCAAGAACGGTAATTTTGACATCGAGGACTTGCATACCGGTGGAACAGAGAAGGTTTGCAAAGATGCAGAATTGGAACACTGCACTCCTTGGAGACTCGTGTCAAACAAAAGAAAAATTTATAGGATCACGACGAGTGACTAATCAAGCCTTTTCGAAACTAATCATAGGCACGGTAGTGATTCAGAAACCAGGAAATTGAGTGCCGTACGAGTTGAAGCCTAGAGCGTTGAACTGCGTTTGTTTGCTTGTGAACAGATACCTGAAGTGCAAAGACGAAAGGGATTTCTCCATCGCATTGTCACTATTGACGAGAAATGGATTTAGTAAGATAACCTGAAGCTCACATAATCATGAACACTTCTAGGGCATGCTTCCACGTCGACGGACAAACCCAAAACTTACAGTTTAGTGGCAATGCTCTGCATTTGATCGGACCTCGGCGTAGTCTATTGGGAGCTGGTAAAATGGATTGAAACTATCGAAACCAATCTGTATCAAAAGCAAATAATGCGTTTAAGCAGAACATTGAAGGACAAACGGCCACAATAGAAAGATATACAATATAAAGTGTTTGCACAGCATCAGAATGCTCAACCTGATGTCTTATATCGGTTCAAAACTTACTTGGAAATTTTGAAATGGGAAGTCCTGTCCCACCTGCCGTTTTCTCCAGACATTACTCCCGCTACCATTTGTTTTGATCAATGGCACACAGCCTGGCTGACAAACGCTTACGTTCTTATAAGGAAGTCAAAAATTGGATCCATACGTGGCTCACCTGAAAGGCTTAGCAGTTTATTCGACGCGAAATTCGTACGTTACCCAAAGGTAGTGGATAGCGATGGACAATGTTTTGAGTATTAGGTGTGCAACCAGTTTCTTTTACAATAAAGGCCAGAATGTTGAAAAACGGCGGAAGCAAAGTAGTACCCCCAACAGTTCTGACTAAACAGGTTCATTTGACTTTCAGAATTTCCTAAATGTCTTGATACGTAGAAATTGTCACTAATTGCATTTAGGAATTTGTTCTTGAAATGACCAATCAACGCAACATTTAAATGGGACACTTTAGACATTATATTTTCACTCTTTTTATCGTTTATGCCGCCGGGGACTAAACATGTTCTTACTTAAACTGCATTGAGGGTGTGATTATCAATCTGTGACAAAGCAAGTTATGAACTTGACACTAATATTGGTTGTTTTGCGGTATATTTACTTGCTACCACTCCCCAACGTTGAATGTGCCATAGGTGTTTTTCTAGGTCATATCTTACAGAATTCACCTCCGGGTTTTGGGGTCCCTGGTTTGATCCCAACTCGCCCCGTGTGCGCTTTGAGGAGGAGAAACACCGTTCTCGTGGGTTCTCTCGGGGATGTCCTGTTTCCTCCTACTTTCTTCATTCCACCATTTAATTCATTTCTCATCCTCACCGTCCCCTTTAGCCTTTCAGGCATAATCGTGGAACGTAAAAGTTAAAGCTTACATTTTATTTTTCTAGGTCATATCTGTACAACGAGACTTTTACTAATCAATCTTGCTAGCCTAAAGTCTAAATATGTATTATAGCTGTTATTAAGTATGTGTACATAGCACATCCTCATCAATCCGTGGATTTTAAAGCGAGGCTTAACATAGAAGGCACTATCTTTTCTTAAAACAGGAAAGCGATTATTGCTATTGATACCAGAAAAGTGATTAATGCTATCTGCTATCGTCTTTTTTTACAGAATAATATTGAAATAGGCAGCTGCAGTGGATTAATTTTAATACGTAGTTAAAGATGGATTTCTAATCTATTCGTGGGACATTAAACTGATTGCAGAAAACTCGTTGTCCCTATGCATTACTCTTTTTACTCTATACTGATTGACGTTTAAACCGAAAGTGATTGGTTTCTCTCCCATCTGGTTGCTATTTAGGGATGGAATATATTCTTTTGAAGCTTAGTCGATTGCAGGGAAGCGCTTATGTCTGTCTGTTAATTTTCATTTTATAACGATTAAGGTTAAAATCCGTAATATTTTATTTTCTTCCAATTTTGGTATTAATAGGTAGAACAGCACTGGAATATGCACATTCGATACTTAATTGATCACCGAAAACGTCTTCACGGTGCAAGTTTTAGTAGAGAAAGTAGAGTGCAACTGGAATATAGCTTAGAGACCTTTAATTACTATCAATTATGCGTTTTATTACATGCTGATGAATGATAATACTAGAGATAGTTGCTTTCTGCAATTTCTAATATACAAAAAGTAGGGTAGAGATGCCACATGTACTTGAAATGCTTAATTGATTACAGAGAACAGCTTCTCGGTGTTACCAATTTCACTTTTTAATGACCAACATTACATTGGGAATGTTTGTCTTCTCCAACTTTCTGTTTTACTTGAGTGTAGATTAGATATGTAATATATTTTGAGAACGCTTAATTAATTACAGAAAACTTTTCTCGCTTAGTATTACAATCTTTTCTACGTCAATCAACGTATAAGTATATTACGTTAAGATCAGAAACAATTAATTTATGGCACTTCGGCTTGAATAGATTAGAGTTACGCCTATTCTTGTCTAATATTCTTGTTACACCTAAATGGTTCTAGAAAATAATTTATTAAACATTTATGTTACTATCTATACTATAACGAACAACTTAAAAACGGAAGTGATTGATATCTGCTACTTTTAGTCTTAATAGAGAGATTATAGTGGAAAGTGTATATATTTTTGGAACGCTTGATTGATTACAGGAAACTGCTTCTTGCTATCTATTATGAACTTTATTCTATAGTGATTAACGTTCGAAACCAAAAGTTGATGTTGATTTTTTTTAGCACTTTCTGTTTTAATATGACTTAAAAATTGAGACGTAATCTATCTTTCGAATGCTTAATAGATTGCAGAAAAGAAATTTATCTCTATTTATTGTCACTTTCCCTTTATGGTGATCAACGTTAAAACCTGAAATGGCGGATTTTTAACATTTTCAGTTGAAATATTTGATAAGAAATTATATTCCAGCTTTTGATATTTTACATTTTAGTCAAATTTGGTGATTGGTAAGTAGTTTTTGAGACTTTGTTTTATTTCTTTGGCTGAAGGAAGGTGTAAATATATAAAAACATTTTGCTAAACTAATCTCCATAGAGTATGTTGTGTTTTTGTTTCAACACCTTGCGTGTATTATAAGCTTAATTAGTTGATTGGTACCAGGAACGATTATGTTTTTTTTATATAATTGATACACACGAGTCTCACCTTTTACATGTCCATACCCGTTTAAATTCTCTTTTACTTTCCTTCACTGCGGTTCCAATACATGCGATTGACAACCTAAGTTTACACATTTTTTATTTCATGTGAGCGACCATCAGAGGTTATTATGATCGATATAATTTATAAACATTTGTTAATGGTTACTTCCTTATTGGGAGTAGAGAAAAAAGTATAGAAGACCAAGGGATATATATTAAACTTTCAAATATTTTTATTGCCTTTACAAATAGTAATGTAACATCAAGTTTGATAGCGAAAGCAAACGAGTCTAAATAAATATTGCCTAGCTGTTTTCTTTGTTGGTATAAGAAATTGTCCAAACATATATATATATATATATATATATATATATATATATATATATATATATATATATATATATATATATATGCATCTATATCTATCTCTCCATCTATATATCTTATAGTCATTCTCAAACGTCTGAGCATCCTATTGATTTTTCAATACTTTCCGATTAAAGTACATTGTGCAGAACAGATAACTACCATTACGTTTTATGTGGTGATACTCTTTCTCAGACATCTGGTAGAATTTTTAGAAATAATGATGAGTAGTTGTTTGTTTATAATCACGAAAAGTTGTGTATGTGTGTGCTATTGAATTGACTCGTGAAGTCAAGTGCAAATGTGTACCATGCGATTGGACTGCTTTTACTCGCGCGAATTAATAATTTAAAGTGAAAAACGATTAAGAAAATAAGATTCTGGAGAAAGAGCTGCGAATTAAGTGCTGAATCATGTTCTGAAGTAGTTATATTGAGAGGAAAGAATATTCTCTGCGGAACGTCGCTGAGGGTTTGCAATTATCAGTCCGGCCAATGCATCTGACACTTGAAAGACAGTAACAAATTAATTTAAATATTACATGGTAGCAAACTGATCGTTCTGAAATAACAGCTTCAATAGAACTACAAGTAAATGGAGCATACGTTTAAGCGCTCCGGAAGTAGCAACAGAACTACGAAGAGCCCTTCCCAATCTATATTAGATGAGATGGTGATCCAAACCTGCATATTTATTGTACTAAGAGTGCAATTGCAATAACGGAATCATTCATTCGAACAGGAAATATTGGAAGACTGGATGAACGATGGAAGAAAGTACACTGCAATGATGAATCCAAATTTCCCACGTTCCAATTCAATACCAAAAATCGATTTTCTTCTTACTATGTAATTCCTATAGTAAAACAGAAGCAGGCAATGTCATTGTGTCTTTCACGTGTAATCAAGTTTGTGATTTAAATCAAATCAACCGATCAATTGACAAAGTCTTGTATCGCAGCAGTTAAGTAAGACACGCAATTGCAATAGGAGTGCGGATTTTTGGCAGTAATTTGTGCTACAACAGTATGATAATCCTAAACACTCTCCCAAGTTATACGGTAATTATCTGCAAAGCAAATAACATGAAGACAGCACCCCAAAAGCGAAATAGCCACCACAGTCCCAGGATTTGTTACTCGTCAAGCTTCTGTGGCATGATCCTCATATTGAATTTCATGAATATGCAAATAAAGTCTCGAAAAAACCTTTCAAACCTGTTACTGTTGGGCTTTACATTTTACGTTAATTCATTGAAATGCCTCTAGCTACCTGAAATCAGGAAAAAGTACTTTCGTTTAGAGGGAAATTTTGTTATTAATGTTGTATTTTATTCAATAGTCTACGACACTTTACTTGCTAGTTGGGAATGAAAATTAAGTAATCGTGAACAATTACTTAGTTTGATTACATGATACCTGGGCTCAATTAGACGATGACTAACATTTTTTGCTTTTCATGAAAGCTTTAATGTAAGTTAAAGTAGCAAAATTTACTCTGAAATTCCAGTGTTTCAGCCATTTACGAGAACACAAGAAAACACATAAAATAAAAGTACACGAAGAGGATGTGAAGTTTTACAATGTGATTGGTAGAAGCAGCGCGAAATTGTTACTAAAATGTACATGATGTATTTTTAATGTTAACATTCCATCAGTAACGCATTATCAAAGTTCGTAAGGTATAACCAAATTATTTTACGTATTTTTTAATACAATGTATTATGCTTAAATGCATTCAATAGAAATAACATATGAGAAAATCTCAGGTACTGATATCATTTATTTTTCTTTTTCAATTTCAGAGTGCTGTGGGGAATTTTCTTCACCTTTGGTCTTTTTTGTACCGTATATTTAAGTCTTCAATCGTGGAATAAATTTCAAGAGAATCCTGTTGCAGTGACTATCCAAAAGAATTACAATGAATGGAAAATTCCATTTCCTGCTGTAGAAGCATGTCCTCCAAACGTTCTTAGCAAGACTCTCAATAAAGTCTTTAAGGAGTAAGTAGCATAAATGCATATTGTTTGTTTATGAAATTCTATTAGTAATTTAGGATATTAAGATAATTACCTCGTAGAGATTGTGATGTTAGCCGATAATTAGTTTTATAGTACACTCATATTGATTGGATGCAGTGTCTGTAGAGGTAGCCTTTGTCATTGTTTGCACTTAACGTGTCGTAACCATCACGATACAATTTGAATTGATTATTCTAATTCCAAGAAATATTTAAGGTTTCATTTAATTTTTTTATAAAATTTCTTCATAAGATAAGTTCAGGTACAATCTAACGGGACAATGTTTCTGATGTATACGTAAGCTATCATATCAACTTTAGAAACGAATAAATTGTAGACAGATATATTGAGTAGCAGAAGTGATCTTTCATGGCTTCTTTTTTCCTAAAAGTTCGTAGTAAGAAGTTTACCAACGAACAAAGAACATAAATTGTGTCACGCAATAACAAGGCACTTTTCAATTCTTAAGTATATATGATGCTCTAGTATAAGCAATTGAACCTGTGATAAATTAATTTTCCTTCCAACTTTACCTTTTATATAGTGCACAGCAAATGACAAATATATATAGAAAGGGTATCGTTTAAGGAATATAATACTACGTATGGCAGCTGTCCACAGTTGTTCTTTGGTAGTGTAACGGTCGTTGTCCGGTGCGTGGCACTAAGTGGAGGCTCGGACAAAAAAATGGTCATGCATCATTACAGATGTTGAGTAAAATATAATACCATAAAGCAAAATACTAAAACTAATTGAATATGTATAATAAAATATCATTCTGACATCATCATCATCGTCATAGGTATTCTGAGATTATTGGCGCGTCACTTGCCGCAGCTGAGACCTTTCCATGTTCCAGGATCTTTTGCTAACCTCTTCTTCTTCACGTACGATTTTTTTGGGTTTGATATTGTTTATTGATTGTAGTCTCTTTCACCCCATCTCTCTCCTTCCTGTCACTATACCCTCTAGCACGGCAGTCATAATACAATTTCTTCTTAACCAAAATCGCATCAGTTTCTCTTCCTCTTTTTAAAAATATATAAAATTGTTTTTTTTCTCTCCCACCATTTCCAATACTCTCTCATGCGTAATTTTGCTCAATCCAGATAATTCTCTCCATTCATATCCAAACCACAGTTTAAAAGCGCCCAGGTCTTTTTCATTACTTTTGTGTACGAAGCCATTTATGATTCTTTCTTTCAATTCTTTATTCAAGGCTCCTCAAAATATGCTTTAGGTCTTCTCATAGGCTTCTTTTGTTATTCCTGTCCTTGCTTTTATCTCACATTTACACCTAATATGATAATTAATAATACTGGTATCAAACACTAGTCAACTGTTCTATATTTTTCTCTTCTACTTCTATATTTGACACAGACTCCTTCCTTCTAATCATCATAACATCAATCTTTCTTAAGCATTTTCATCCCATATTCCATACAATATTTTGTTCAGAATTCGAAGCAAACTTTTTGCTGCCTACGATATGAAACTAACAGTTTTATAATCCTCACATCTCTTTGGGTTTGTTTTTTTAACAATCTGTATCATGATCGTCTTCAGGAAATTTTTTCGCCAATCTGTTTCATATATTTAATGGTAGATTCAGAACAACCCTTTCTTATCCTGATCTCCCACATTCTTAATGAATTTAATTGGTATATTATCTTTCGATTCCTAATCTCCACTATAGCATTTTCAAATTGATTCCAAAGAATACAAAAGCCATTTATGAACCTCACCTACTTCCTTTTCTAATTCAACAAGTAAGCAACATGGTCTATTCCTACTCTCATATAAGTCACTAACATATTTTTTCCATCTTCTCAAGACTTCACTTCTCTAGCTAAATACCTTCCCGTTCGTATATTGAATTGTCATAGTAAAACCTCATACTCCCTCCGAAGTTCTATAGCTTTCACCTCCAAATTTATTATTTTATTGTAAAATATCAAGACTTTTTAAAAATATGCAATATAATATTTTATCCGCACAAATGAAGAATGCGGTAGATGTATAATTAATGCTAAAGTACAATAATATTTATTTAAAGAAAATGTTAAAAGGAAACTGCTCAACGAATACAGGCTTTAAGGAAATTATCGGGGGGGGGCATATCAGGTATAGTGTGCCTGATTTTTTCTCTGCGGCACAAAGTACAATAAAAATATAAGAGACAAATAAATAAACCTAATCATAATTACAATTATTATATACATAAATAATTACTATATACGCAATACACAATTTGAATTTAATCACCAAAAATAGTATTCTTAATGTGTATTTTTAAATGGAAAGTGGATCAAATTATTAAAACCCAATTATTAAAACGTAGTAGCAACAACAGTTACTTTTTATAACCTGCACCACTTATAATATGATTAATTACTGTAGAACCTTAACATGAAAGTATGAGAGTTAATGTTTTCATTCTGCACACACAATTATATAATGCACCGAAAATATATGTTTTAACATACCTTTCGTTTAACATACACCGTTGTCAAATTGTTAAATAAGATATATTGAACATTGCTAATTCTTGAAGTTAGATAAGAAATATATTTTTTAAATTGATCCATAAATATCAGTTCAGAAACTCACTTTTGAGGTATATGGCATCGTGCGTGAATCAATTGCAATTTTTGTAGTGATATTTAATATATCTGTTTGCATAATGGCCTATAAACAAGCATCTCGTTATAGTGTGTATATAGTAGAAAAAATATATTGCAGTTCAAGTAAGTCTTAGAAGCATCCATAAGTAAAATGAAGAGCATGGTATCTTAAGGATGTAAATAGAAATTTGACTATTTGTTACGACCTTTATCTACCCGACTATGCTTGCAATAAATAGAAACGGAAACATTGACAAAAAACAAACATATCAATGCAATATATATTTTATGTTTTATATTTTGTGTTTTAAATTTTGTGCTTACTCATTAGTATGCTTAGTATACTGTATGAATAATATAAGCTAATTAATTAAAGAAGATTTTGATTCATATCCTATTTTCAGCATGTTCATAGTAAATTTGTTTAGTTAACATCAGAAACCTTCGAGTGAATAACTTACATTATTTTGGATAACGTATTTGTAATGTGTAAAGGATGGGTTACTGCTATTAAGTCCTTAATCTTAGAATTAATGCCTATTACTTTTATGGAATTAGCAAGGTTCTGTATAAGCTTTCATTTAATCTAATAAATAAGTTTATCAAAATATCATCTAGCAACTGTGCAGAGGTTCGATGCCCCGGTTTATTTTAACTTCTTTTCGAAGTGTATAAGAATCTGCAGTTTAACAGTGATGTTAATAGAACTTATAAACAATTATTGTGTAAAAGCAATTTTAAATAAAAAATATAATAATACTATTGTTTCACATTAATTTAACAACAGGTTGTTTGGAAATTACTCGAAGAGTAAAAAAGGATATTACAAGGAATTCTTGTCAGAGGTTTCAAACGTCAAAAGTTCAACCATGAGAAATCTAATAAAGTATGAGAGTGATAAGGAATTGTCAAGTCTAAATATAACCGAGGTTCAAGAAAAGGTACGTATTTCTCCTAAATAATTCTAACATTATATCCCTTTCTAAAGCATAACGAGTGGTCAGAATACAGATCTAATTGCGTAAGACAGAATTTGAAACTACACGCATTTTACTCATTTAAATAACTGTTTAATATCATTGTAGTTTAATGGTCAATACACCACTAGAAGAAATAACTGAAAAAACACTATAAACTGTAAATGATTGGTCCATTGTTGTAAATGATACATTTTTGTGACTAATGTTATTTAATATGATACTGAAATAGAATATAATCTTTAACTTAAATCTTTAACGCAAATACTCGTACAAATTTCTACTATAGTTTTGTTTCTTAATTCACCTGTGTTTTTCTAACATTTTGTAAAATCTAAAATGTAAAATGGAGTCACATTATGGTACATGTTTTTGAACCCAATATAAAAAGGTGGAAGTTTTTGTGCCTACGTGTGTATATGGATATCCGTAAGTCTGTGTCTGTGTCTGTATGTGTTTGTATACATAATTCTAGATCAAAATCTAACCTCACACAATAGATAATCTCTTCCAATATAGCATTGCATTGGTTGCGAATGTGGGCGTACTGACAGGTAAAAAGGGATCCTTAAACGTTTCTTTCGTTTTCCGAATAATTGGATATTGAATTAAATTCTTATCCCTTTACATCTTAAATGCCTGTACTACTTGCTACTAGAAGGTTGCTAGAGCTATGTAAAGACTATAATTTTCAGGTAGATGATGGAAATTTTATTTTCAAATATATAAAACACACATATTTTCAGTAATATAAACCAGTTGTTCCAGATATTTAATGATTATTCGTTAAAAAATAAATGCATGAAATTCGAATTTGAAAAGACGCCCAATTGTATTAGTTGGCCTTCGCCACAAGTTATAATATGAAACTATTGTTTTAACTTGAATTTAATCACTCTTTTTAAAACCAAGAAACCATGGATTACACATAAAAATGGATCAATTCCAGTGCGCGCTTTATAATACTACTTTGTACTTCCACTAAATGCTGTTGATGGGCTGAAAAAAAACCTTCATTTATCATTCAGTTGACCATCCTTCATCAACTGTTCTTAGCATGTACTCAATTGCTAAGTGTGCTGCTGGGCTCGAGGATAGTTGTAGTACTTTTAATACATGATGAGCAGTGGACTTCTCTTTTAGCAGAGCTTAACACACATCATTCTTTCCTGGCCTGCATGCAAGTAGCTCATTAATCTGTTAATATATATATATATATATATATATGTCATCAAGAAAGGCCTGTTCCTTTCTCACGAGATCTGTGTTCAATTTGCACTCCGTGAGCTGAATGTCAATGGAGATAAGGCAGAAGTCAGTTGTTGATGTGGGTGTAGGCAAAGCACTACCTGGTTGTGGCACTTCAGTTACACCGTGAACTCGCGACAGAATAGCCTGAACATGGGACCTATGCGTGTATGCTGCACGAGTTCAAACTGGGATCAAACGTCGCTGCAGCGGAGCGGAAGATATGCCACGTCTTTGGTAACGGTGTCATGACTACGTGAATAGTGCAGACGTGGTTTAAACATGTTTAAAGACGCTGAAAAACACTCGAAGACGCACGATGTGTTGGAAGACCACTCATGTAAAAGTTAAGATCTTCAGGCATCAATTGAGGCGAACAGTGGCAAGACATTTGAGGAACTGGAAAACAATACAGTGTATGCGAAGAAACCATTGAGCAGCATCTCTATCAATTTGGGAAGCACTATAAGTTTGGTCGATGGGTACCACATTATTTGACACCGGGCCGAAAGGCAATGCGAGCCATTTCTGGAAAGGTTGTGTTTCTTTGCTGTCTCGTCTGAGAAGGAGCCATTTCTGGAAAGGTTGTTAACACGTCGGCAGAAGTCATCGATGCAGATGGGTACTATTATTGATCTTCCAGGTACGTCGTTGGTGACATATCAATGTTCAAAACTGGCAGATAAAAAGGCGAGAGGACTTTATTATATATATATATATATATATATATATATATATATATATATATATATATATATATATATATATATATATAATGAACCCTATATAATATTATATACTGTTGAAAATAGTATATGCTATTTTATTTCTTACTTCTTTGGGATTTAGGAGAGTTATTGCTAATTAACTCAGATTAACCTTCTTGTTTTATACCGCTTTTCATTTTGAGAGACAGCATTGGTCGATAGTATATTATACGAGAGTGGCGTTAGTACTTTTCATAAGAGCTACGGGTCGTTTTGTGGCGATAGTATTGTATCCATTTTGGAATTGTAAAAATTAGGCATCTCAAGGATTAGAAATCAGCAATTTTGTTTTCAGGCTCACTCTGTCATAAAAGAAAAAAACATCTTGATGTGAAGGAAGTCGCCCCACTATTCAGTATAGAGAATGTGGAAACTACAAGTGTCACCTTTGAAAGACATCTAGTATTAAAGAAAATAAACGCGATAAGAATGTGAGTGCTCAATGTTAACGTCAGTGTATTATTAAGGGTGCATCCCTTATAGTTTTAACTTAGTTAATATCTATGCTACTATGATAGAGCCATTCTAAGTGTCAAAAGAGCATCTTGTTGTTTAAAAGATGATGAACAAACGGCAGTATTACTCGAATTGAATAGATTTGACAGATTCCTATATCAGTATAACTATTCCGTCTATTGATTTCCAGTTGGGAAGTGATTTCATGAATAGACCTAACACTAGAAACTGATTAGAAAATAAAGCACGAGTTAGCTTACCAACATGTGATAGGCATGTCTTGCAGTAAAAGTAAGCCTGTAAGTGAATAGGTTATTAATCATTTTATATTTATTTTAAGTTTTAGTGAGTTATCATTCCAGATTTTCGCGATGCGTGCACATTATCGATTAAAATACCTTCCTATGTTATCAATTCTTTTAGACGATTGACGTAAATCTAACAATCAATGTCACTATTAGTCGTGTAATGTAACTTGTGCTGTTTGTAAGAATTGTGACTAGGGAAGTCATCGTGCAGAGCGGTGTGCAAAGCTGATGCGTTAATTGTAAAAGTGATCGTTTTCCTTGGTCTGTGGACTGTTCAACGTTTCGTATAAAGTCACATATTCAACAATCGTGCTATCTGGACAAATTTGCGCTCCCAATGAAATTTATCGAATCAGGTAGAACGTTGCAACTAGGCTCCAGTTTCGTTTCTATTTGTAGTTGCAACTTCCCGGAGATCGATTTCCACAAACGTGTATGATGTTTGCACTAAAAAAATATTTACTGAATGTAAGAGAAGAAGTGAAAACTTCAGTCTCTGCCACGTATAGTATACAACCAAATTTAACACACGTTATTTGTAATGATGACTAAAGCTTAAGCCCTCTTATCATCACTCGTCATGCGTTAGTGTAATCAATTTACCCTCACACAATCCCCGTTGTCTTCACGATACTGACATCTCTCAGAGAAACCGCAATTTCCATCAGTTTGGAAACCATCATTGATCTGCCAGAAATATGGTGGGGATCAAATTAATGGATAGTGAATGGAGAATAGCTGTCTCAGAAGGCTAGATTCAATCATTCTTACTAAATCTTACACGCGTACTATAGTTCACGATTTTCGCATTTATTATGTTTTCCTACCGCTTATGTTAGTGCTGAATGTTTAATAAGTGGACATGACATTAAAGTATTCCTTGTGTAAAAATATTCCCAAAAACTCTAATAACATTGTAAACAGAAAATATAATGAAGGTCGAAAAATGGATCCTGGCAATCGTGCTTTCGTGAATTTTAGTATTAGCGAAGGAAAATTCATAATTTTCATTAAATAAGATAGTTCTTTGATTAAAGTAAGAACGAGAAGGAGTAAAACGTTTAATATAATGATTTAATTCTAGTGTTCAAAATGTCTTCCACAAATATATTAGCTTGCGTGATTAACATTTCGTACGGAAAACTCAGAGAGAAACAGAAAAATCTCTTCAATTCTCTATGCGTCGTGCTACGATCAGAAGATCAGAACATTTGGTAAAAAAGTAGGAAGCTCATCCGGTGGAGTCATGTGGGCAATTATTAGGGTAAAGGATACTAATTTTCTATACAGGTTGATCGAATCAACATGTTTTTTCCATTCTTTTGCAGTTTATTTTTGCGTTTCTTGGATACTTTTAAGAGAATTGAAGCGATATAATAAGAATATATATTTTATAAAGCCCTTCCTTTAGTTTAGGTATTTAGTCAGAAGCACAGTACTGAGAGTAAGACCTATATATACTTGCTACTTTCTCCATCTCTTTGCGACTTCGAGCTCAGTTAACCAGAGATGAAGAAAACGTTACTCACAAGCCCAGACACGATTACACAGGATCATTTGTAACTTTACTAACAAATATGTTGAATTATCAATCAAATAGGAACTGTTTTGCTTCGAACTAGTCGGTAGTAAATTACTGTAGTTTATTATATTTTCAATATGTTAAAATAGTTTTTCTTTTGAGAAAGGATATTAAGTAAGGTGTGTGGTCAAAAATCTAAGTTTAGTCTAGAGAAGGAAGAATAATTTATATTTAATACATTCATTTTATAGGTTTAGGTGAGTGAAACATAAGCAATTCGAAAGGATAGCATATGCGTGAACCAAAGCTATACTATTCTAAAAGAGATTGCTGTATGAAATACTAATATTAAGGATCTACAATAAAATATATGATAGTAGCAACTTTCTTTTAGTGTGAGAACATATAAATGAAATTTCATTAAATGCCTTGGATCATTGATTACAATATTTGTCTCATCGTATTATTTTTAAATATATCTTTAAAGGTTACTCATATTTACAATATGCTAAAGGAAATAGAAGTTGATAATTTCATGTATCTCTTTATTGGCAAACTACTAAAGTATCTAATCGGGAGTTCGATTCCCGATGGGAGCTAAAGCAATTTGACGCAGTCTTACCGAGTGGAAATTACCTCGAGAAAACAGTGCTAAATGAACTCAACCGAACTAAATAGTCAAACTGAAAATGCAATGTTACCAAGGTACCAAAGATTCATTATTAATAATGGGTTTGTACGAGTGAAATTTCAAACTGATAAGTGTTACATTCAAAGGTGAAAACAATGAAAACTATGATACTAATCGGTAGCCTGGGCATCAAACAACACAGTTTTGACAACGTTCAACCAATTATTAGACTCCTTGGTACACGACGAAGGAAGTGTGTAGTCTAAGATGCAAAGAAATCGTTAATGCCAAGTTACACCGACCGCACACAAGGAAGTACTTTCCTACAAAGAAGTAATAAAGAGACCAGCAGAGGTGGTTAATTAAATTAGACTTTAGAAAAATTTCCTCAGCAAGGTTATGTGAGATGTACATCTACAACGTAACATGGGATCCATTACACAATATCTATCACTTTGAACCGAACCTAGGTCTCCTGCTCCAGCTGAAGAAATATTAGTTTGTGAGACAGATGTAAGTAGAATACGAAGATGAGATGAGCAGGAGTTTTATACTTCTGATTATAGATCATCTGCACCGTTCTTTTAGGACGTGCATTGTAAAGTTTCTGAGCATTCATAAATTGATTAGGACACATGTGTTGAGCATCGTCTGATCTTTCCTTGCGAAAAGGTTTGCAGTCCATTTAAGTTCAACATTATAGCGATCCGCAACAATGGTTTCACTTCAACACAGAAAGTCATGATACTACCATAGATTAGGATAGTATGAAAGAAAACCTCCTGCGGATTAAAGAGGGTTTTGCAAAACAGCCGGGGTATTCACTGCGATCCTAAAAATATTTGATTGTCATATTAGATCAATTTTTAATCAGAATTCAGAACGCGATGGAGGAAACTTTCCCGGCGCAGGTAGGTGTAAAATATGGTACCATGAGTCCCACTTTTTTTTACATTGATGGCAGCACAGATCCAACGAATGACAGTCATATGGTATATGCCTAATTGTTCTGTAACGCCATGAATACGTTTCCGAGATCTCGCTCCAGTAATGCTCTTGAGTTGATAATAATAATATGCTGCTTTTTTGCCGTTGTGCTCAGTTTATTGTTATATCACGGCACAAAATTCTGTAAACCAACTACGCATTCGTTTATTCATGACTCCTGATACACATCCATTCTTAAGCTTGTAACGTGCCTTAGGTATGGCTCCGTCGTGGGCCACCGGCCGTTAATGACCAGGACAAATATCTATAAAGGGAAACATGCCCTACAATAATAATTGTTAAATGAGGGAAATTAGGCGAGATCCTCCTAGTACAAATGTTAACTATATTTTCTATAATAATTCCCATCTATAGGATTTCTGCGTATTTCAGCTTAGCAAAACAAAAAACCATGATATAAATAATCAGAAAGATGCTTTTAGGATATTGAAATAAAAGGTTATATATGTGAATTGAAAACTTTATAACAATAATTCAATCAAGCAATCTCTACTTTCAATGGATTTGAACAAGAATAGTACTTTCTACATATGTAAATTTATATCCTGATATATATATTTTTATACTGGATGAAACTGCTTTTACTGTAAGTATATTTAAGGAGTCTAATAGAGTAGCAGCATCTACCCTACCACAATTCCATGTCATTAATTTTCTAAAAAAAATTATATTCAAAATTGTTTTAATAACACACCGTTCTATAATTCAAATAGATATAAATATATTTAGTCCTAATTAATGTAATACCTTAAATCAGAGAATATAACAAATTAGTATGACAACTCACCCATTTACAAAAGTGATATCTTATTCCATTCACTCCCGATTTAAGTAAGTGGGTGTCACAGTACAGAACTTTTCATCCACACAATATCACCAAACCGAAATAACACTATTCAGAAATTAGATACCAATACTTTAGAAATATCCGAATATAGATTTCTTTTTCAGGAATAAACGGTAAAAGTCACTAATTCTGAAAACCCGTAATATATATATATAATAACCTTATACACAGTTGAATATAGTAGAACAGATAGTGCCCACTTGCACAGTAGCAATCGAATGGCTAAGCCATCCTCTTCAAGCCCCGTCGTAGGTACGTAATTCACCACTTTCCGCCAGAGGCGCTAAAAAAATGTATACATCTCTATTTCGGGTTGCATACTCGTCAGGCAATACACTCCAAGATTTTTTTTTAAGTGTGGATAAAATTTCCGCACGTAACACACATCGCCCACTCAGCGATAAAAAGTTGGCACAACTTTTTATAACAAATTTCGCAACATGTAATTATCCTTAATTTCTTAATTATGAATAGAATTTAATTTATCGTTAGTCCTTGTCAGTCGCTGTTAGTAATTTACCACCTCTAACTTACATCTATTTATTTCTAACTAACTCATTCTCGCCAAACTCATTCACTCTAACTAAACGAAACCAAACTAAAGAAAAAAAAACCAAAATACAAACGCTCTTCACACATTACTATAGTTACAACCACTCACGTTAGTTAAAGAAAAGTCATCAGTCGTTATCCTATTCATAAAATACACAAATTTCAAAATGTGACATTTTCTCAGGTTTAATATCCATTTTAATTATATATATATATATATATATATATATATATATATATATATATATATATATATATATATTTATATTATCAGAGGTGAGTTCATCAAATTGTATTAATTTAATATTACTCTCTATAATTCATAATAATAACAATAAAATATTACAATTTTATCTTAGTACTCATCTTACATCCATTCTTGCTCGCTACATGAATTAGGCATCTTGATATATCTTCCATAGAATTTTCCAAGAATTACCGTTACATTGGACAAATAACAAAACCATGACAATTATACAACACATCCAGATCTGGAAAACTAACAAAGACAAGTATTAGTAACACATTAAAAATTAAATATATCCACACATATATATTTTTAATTTTAAAGCTGGACCATTAATATCATTTCTTTATATCACAGATACTCTATATCACATATTTAATTAATAGTATGAGAGGTATCGAATTTATGATTATTTTACAATGTTTCTCCTTTCCCTAAATATCTTTGTCTGACTCACATGACACTTTCTAATATCTCTAGGATTTTCTGTATTTCTAATTTGAACAGTGTTTCCACCCAAGAAACGTTCTATGGAATAAGGCCCACTCCATTTTGGACACAAAGGTTTAGTTCTCTTATCATTCAAAGAGGAAAGAAACTGAGTTTTAATCAAAATTTTATCCCCGATATTATAATTATGATCAACATGCCTTCTATCATATAATTTCTTTTTACGTTTCCACGCATTGCTCATGTTCTGAAGAGCCTTTGACCATAACTCCGGTTCACGAGTATTTAAATCTGAAGCTTTTATTTGCCATTTAACATCCAACGGATTACATACATCATAATTAAAAATTAAATCCATAGGACTACATTTTGTTTCTTCGTGAATAGCACAATTTACTGAATACTCAATTTCCCAGATTCCTTTATCCCAAGATGTTTGTTTTTGTCCAAAATATATTCTCAAAGAATTTTTTATCGTAGACACGTATCTTTCACTCGGATTCGACGCCGCGTGATATGGTGATATACTTATGTCCCTAATTCCATTTGCATAGAGAAAATCTTTAAACTTAGCTGATGTAAACACCGAGTGATTGTCATGACCTATTGAAAACACAAAACCGTTTCTACACATTAATTTATAAAGTTTATTAATAATACTTTGACTAGAAAGGAATTTTATTGGTTCAAGAAAGACTCTTTTTGAAAATGAATCTACGACTATCAGACAATAACGTCCTGATTTACTTTCTACCATTGGGCCTATTATGTCAATTTGCCAACATCCATTTACTATCTTCTCATACTGAGAAATCAACTTTCCTGCAGGTTTTATATTATTACTTTTATTTAACTGACATTCCTTACAAGCAGAAACATATTCCCTAATTTCCTTTTGCATCTCGGGCCACGTAAAGCGTGCACAGATCTTCCCAATAGTTTTACTTATTCCGGCATGAGATCCGGGTAAAATACTCGCGTGGAAGAACTCAATTATACTTGGAGCTAATGTTTTAGGTAAACAAATTTTATACGGATTTCTAATAGCTTTAGTTTTACGACACAATATATTGTTAATCAACTTATATCCCTCAATCACCCTTTTTGCTTTTAAATCCCTTATAATCTTATTTAATTCAGGATCATTTAACTGATGATCTCGGATAGACATATTTACATAAGGCATATTCCACAGATTAATCAAAAAATAATTTGTTACTTTATCCGCATGTGAAGGTTCTATCTCTATTTCCTCAAAGTTACTAATGTCATACAATCTCGAAATAAAATCTGCAGAGACATTCATATTAGTAGAAATTGATTTTACTTCAAAATTAAAGGAAAAGAGACGGTATAATAACGATCCATATCTTTTCACTCTTTTCATATTCCTTAAGGCATACACTAAACCGGCGTGATCCATTCTTAGCTCAAAAGGTTTATGCAGATAAGTTCTATAACGTTCCATGGTTTCAATGGCCGCTAACATTTCTAACAAATATATAGGCTTATTGAAGTCGTATTTCTTTAGACGCCTACTATAAAAACCCACTGGAACTAAGTTATTATCATCATCATATTGTTGGATCACCCCTCCCAAACTTCTTAATGTTGCATCACTGTTAATTACAAACTTTTTATTCAAATCAGGCAATTTTAATACAACATAATTTGCAAATAGTTCTTTTATATTATCTAAAGCCTTTTGTTGTTCTGGTCCCCACCTAAATACTGCAGAAGCCGCCCTTAATCTTTCTATTGGTTCCATAACCTCATGAAATTGTGGAACAAACTTTGCATAATATTGTAAAAATGAAACTAAAGATATCAAACCCTTTTTATTCTTTGGAGCGGGCAATCTTTTAATAATCTCAAGTCTAGATGGGTCCATTTTCATTTTTCCCTCTTCTATAATAAAACCCAGATAAGAAATTTTACGTGAAAAAAATGTACACTTCTTAATTGATAAAGTAAGTCCTTTATCCTGTAACCTTTTTAAAACTTTTTCTAACAAAACCTTATGACTCTCTATATCTTTACTTTTACAAATTAGATCGTCCATATACCACTCTACACCTTCATCTTTTAACGGATATAACAATTCAGTTAGTATTTTTGATAACACATGACTTCCGGCAGCTAATCCAAATGGAAGTACCTTAAATTCAAACAAACCCCTATGCGTAAGAAATGCCGTCAAATGACGACAATCCTCCGTCAATGGTATTGTTAAATATGCTTTTCTTATATCAAGATGGGTATAAATTTTAGCATCTGATAATTCAGCTAAAATATCCTCAATCCGAGGTGTAAACTGTGTATTTAAACAAAGATGCCGATTCAAAGCAGAATAGTTTACGACCATACGTTTAGATCCATCGTTATTATTAACAAGAAAACAGGGAAAAGCATATTCACTATTACTAGGTTGAATTAAATCAGATTTTAACATCTCATCAATAATTTTATCGAGTTCTCTTTGAGATGCTCGTGACATGGGATATGCTTTCTTACGAATAGGAGTGTAATCATTTAAGAGAATTTTATAATTAAAATCCTTAATTTTTCCTACATTGGGTGAAAATACATTAGGAAATTTATCAAGTAACTCATTCACATACCCTTGTAATTCAGGATGTTCCTCCAAGACTTCCGGATCCACTCTCAATTGACATGGATTCTCGACAGACTGCTTATTGAAACTGGTATTGGAAAAAACATTGGTCTCCACTGAGCTGGCAACACTGGACTGTCCCCTAGTCGGTTCCTGAGTAAATTCCCTAACGTGTGACTCCCGACCAACGTTTGGAGGTAACTCACTCGAAGATTCTTCCCTCAAAAATAATTTTGTTGAAACTTGGGATGGTTCTCTGCAAAACAAATCAACAGCACAAGTATCTTCATGTAAATCAGGTGGGGGGTCCCTTAATGAAAAGTTCAAAGAAACCACAGAGTTCTCTAAAGGAAGGATTAACTTGTTGGTCACTAAATCGATCTTTGCCTTTAACTGCTTAAGTTCATTAATTCCCATAATAAAAACTGGTTCAAGATTTTCCACCAAAAAAAACTTTAATCGATACACTCGATTCTTTAATTTAATGGGAATCCTCACACATTGTTCTAAAGTTAACTACTGTTTATCTATCCCTACTCCTGTAAACTTTTCATTGAACACTTGCACAGGATATTTTAAGTTTTGATTCTACCTATCAAAGTTTTGTTTATCAATAAGTGAAGCTGAAGAACAAGTGTCTAGTCCCCCTCGCCTACGAGTTCCTAGCACAAAAGCATCGACAAAAGCTGCAATTAGTTTTCTTGAAGTATTATTTTCTATTGTTCCATCTATTTGTTTAATATTCACTGTATTTCTATCAACAAAGTTTGAGGGTATTGTTCCTCCCTCTCCATGAACTTGTCTCAAAATACGGAAGTTCTTACTACTTTCATTATTAGCAGGTGACGAACTAAAAATGTTTTAAGTGGGGATTCATTCCTTCCATAATAATTTGTATAACTTCTTTACTATTCCCATAATTTAGGGATCCATAGCAAACAATATATGAGTCTATTATTTTGTTTACATAATTTAATAAATTCTCTTCTGGTTTTTGCATAACCTTAATATATCTATTTATAATGGCTCGCTTACCTAATGGTGTAATGTATTTTTGAAACAAATGACTTGTAATTTCTGACCAATCGATAGTCATTTCATATAAGGAAATTAATTCTTGATTTAATCTACCTTGCGCTTTTCCTAACGCAGCAATTAGAACGGTTTCTACTGGAAATAATTTCAATTTAATAATACCATAGACTACACTCATAAATTGAAAAAGTTTTACATCATCTGATCCGTCTACTACAGGAATTCTACGTACGTGTTCATTAAACAAACTACAAGAAGCATTAACCGTTAATTTCTCCATATTAAAATTAAAAGGCACAAAACTATTCAGTAAACGTACGTTCTGAGGTTCATTGCGCATAATTTCAACTTTATTTTTATCGCAAAATGGATTTGTGCTGTTCTTTTCTTTCGCAATCATCTCTTCAGCTGATTGATCAAGGTCAATAAACGGATTCAGGGAGCTACGACTACTTGTTGTAGACACACACAAAAGTTCCAACTCGTCCCTCAACATTCCGCTGCTATCAGTAAAGTCAGAACACACACCTGTTGAAGACAGGTCAGTTACATTATCAGCAGTGAACGACGATAAATGCTGCCTACTTGCTTCTGCTTCCCCGTCCAAATACGACAAATCCCAACCTTGACCTACATTAGGCGGAATAAATACTCCCCTTTCTCCTCCTACAAACCCATTTAATACTAGCTGACCAGGCCTTCCCGCAGGATTTTCCATATTTATGAATAATGAAGAAATAAAAGTTAATGCTATAATATACAAAAATATTCCCACCAGAAAAATATTTCTGCCTAATAGCGACTGCACACTTACAAGCATTTGTTTCGTACAAGAAATCCGATTTTACCATATAGCCTTCTAATCACCCAAAATTCAAACTTTTTTTTTTCAAAAAGAATGCGGATATATTTAACAACTCTAACAACAAACCTACCAAGTAACGAACAAACAAATGTATATACATGTATTATGTTGCACGTTCCCTCCTATAGTCTCAAGAAAACAGATTTTACTCCAGCATTTTAAACCTATCAAGTATGTAAGGCATGTACCGTAACTAATTTCAACAACTTTTTTTTTATTATTATTATCGAAGATTCGATTGCTACTGTTTGTAACGTGCCTTAGGTATGGCTCCGTCATGGGCCACCGGCCGTTAATGACCAGGACAAATATCTATAAAGGGAAACATGCCCTACAATAATAATTGTTAAATGAGGGAAATTAGGCGAGATCCTCCTAGTGCAAATGTTAACTATATTTTCTATAATAATTCCCATCTATAGGATTTCTGCGTATTTCAGCTTAGCAAAACAAAAAACCATGATATAAATAATCAGAAAGATGCTTTTAGGATATTGAAATAAAAGGTTATATATGTGAATTGAAAACTTTATAACAATAATTCAATCAAGCAATCTCTACTTTCAATGGATTTGAACAAGAATAGTACTTTCTACATATGTAAATTTATATCCTGATATATATATTTTTATACTGGATGAAACTGCTTTTACTGTAAGTATATTTAAGGAGTCTAATAGAGTAGCAGCATCTACCCTACCACAATTCCATGTCATTAATTTTCTAAAAAAAATTATATTCAAAATTGTTTTAATAACACACCGTTCTATAATTCAAGTAGATATAAAATATATTTAGTCCTAATTAATGTAATACCTTAAATCAGAGAATATAACAAATTAGTATGACAACTCACCCATTTACAAAAGTGATATCTTATTCCATTCACTCCCGATTTAAGTAAGTGGGTGTCACAGTACAGAACTTTTCATCCACACAATATCACCAAACCGGAATAACACTATTCAGAAATTAGATACCAATACTTTAGAAATATCCGAATATAGATTTCTTTTTCAGGAATAAACGGTAAAAGTCACTAATTCTGAAAACCCGTAATATATATATATAATAACCTTATACACAGTTGAATATAGTAGAACAGATAGTGCCCACTTGCACAGTAGCAATCGAATGGCTAAGCCATCCTCTTCAAGCCCCGTCGTAGGTACGTAATTCACCACTTTCCGCCAGAGGCGCTAAAAAAATGTATACATCTCTATTTCGGGTTGCATACTCGTCAGGCAATACACTCCAAGATTTTTTTTTAAGTGTGGATAAAATTTCCGCACGTAACAAGCTTTGTCATAGTTAGATGTGGTAAAATAGCGATAGAAGATGTAAAGATAATCACTAGGAAGTGCTTAGTCTCTGTGGAGAATTTTCACTGTAAGCACCTACAGTTTGACTGAGCATCTTAGCCAGTTTTGTGAAGGGTTTGTAACATAATACACATAGCCCCAGACCATTCATTAGTTATATTACATAAGGTGGTTTCCCGCCAGGTGTAAAATTTTACATTTGAATCGGACGAATTTAATTACGAATGGTTCTGTCACATTCGTAATCATTGATCTTTCTTAGCTGGCGAATGTATTATAACCAATTTGTTTTCACACAAGAATTGTACTATATCTATCTACCGGTTGTTTCAAATAAAATGTTATGTCACAAGTGTTTGGAGGTAATAGAATGTACAAAAATGAGATACTAAAATTTCAGAGGACATATCGAATGAGGACGTCTGCTTGCACGAAACTGCCCGTTATCATGGAGTTGAGATGAATCGCTTGAATGTTTTAAATAACAAGGTAGATACATTTTAACATGATTGGGAACGCCATGGAGAAACAACGTTTGTATAAATATTGTTTTATTTGAAGTGCTTTAGGAATTGGTACAATTTAATTATCAGCATTTACATATGGAAATAAGATCTGTAGTGTTTAAGAACACAAAGGATTTGAGATAATAGCATTAAATAAACCTATATAAGAAAATGTCGGACACCCCATTGAGTGAAATGATCTATTTGCATCGCAGGGAACCATATCATGGAGCTACACAGATGATTCGAATACTTTTAGACGCCAAGATAAGTAATTATTTACGTCATTTACAAGTCCATGTAAAATTAGAAAAAAAGCTTTTGTAGGAAAATGGTTTTCGTGTGAAGAAGATTTTATGAAATTATCACTTTTAATTTACGAATTCTCGCAGTTCGAAAAGTCTAACCAAATGATTAAGTGGTGACCATTGCATATACATTATCTCACAAAAATATTTTTATGCAGTCGAAGTGTTAGTTGTACTGCGATGTTTTCATTAATGTATCAAGTCACATACCATACTGTTTAAATTTTTCGGGTATTCTCCTGGATTCCTAGATAAGAGAACCTATGCGACAAGTCGAGCAATTAAACCGATGTGTCTTCTGATATTATTTCTTATTTTATATTCAATTCTTTTATCTATACTGTTAGCTCTTTATGATCAGTGGAGGATCTCCCTTAATTTGCCAGAAATCATATTAATCGATGGCCATTTCGTAAATGGTGACAAATTAAAAAAGTATATTAAAAATGTTTGTTTCTGATGATCATCCCGAAGCTATAAAAACACTCAGCTACCTAAAATTTCGGAGAAAACTCTGTGTTAGAGGAAGAATGTTTCATTTGATACCCCTATGATATTTGCCTACCTTAGTCTTATTACATTCTTCAACTTCCAACCATTTGTGATTTACAGGAAGTGCACGTTTCATCTAAAACACACACTCGAAAAAATGCATACTTTCGTAAATATGAAGTGATTGGAAATTCTTGCATAATATAGTATATTAACAAATCTGATTACAGAAGCATCTGGATGAAGATACCGCTCAAAACTAACCCATAGATTTGTGAGGGGTGTGGTGAAAGTAAATGATATATTGTGACTTTATATCGAACATGAAACTAGATTACCTTCGCAAATTTTTCCTTTTTTTTATATCAATGATCGTTGTATCCATGATTGCGGTATACGAGAACACATCCTGAAATTCATAATATCAATCAATCTTAATTAATAGCACATGTCATAAACATATCTTAGACACCGATGGTTCATTACCTTATAATATTTGGAATAAAAAAAATAGAAATAATATACTTGGTACTTTTGCGGAAGAGTTTAGCGCATTTCTCCTATCGGGTATGGTCTTTCGGACGCTGACACTGTGGCGAATTACGCACTTTTCCCATGGGTTGGTTCTGTCCACACGTAGTCGTAAAAAAGTTATTTGGAATTCGATGCTTAGTTAAATCTGAAAACATAATGTTTCTCCCATCTGTTTTTGTTAATGTTTTTACTCGCCGCTAATTTTACGTCCCACGTTTATGCTAAAGGAGACGGTGATGATCAGAGATGAGTGAAATGGTGGAGTGAAGAAACTGGGAGGAAACGGTATAACCCCAAGAAAACCAACGAGTACGCTGTTTGTCCTCAAAGTTCACACGGTACGAGCTGTGATCGAACCAGGGACCCCAAGCACCGAAGGTAAACGCCACTGAACCACGGTGCCTCCTTGAAACAGTTAATGTTAATATATATATATATATATATATATATATATATATATATATATATATATATATATATATATATATATATATATATATATATATATATATAATAAAAGCAGCGTCTGCGTTTCCACTGTCACTTCCCCGGCTGACTGACATATTCCTTCTAGCTTAAACTTGGTCTTAAATGTCATCCTGTCACCAATGAACTCTCCGATCCAAAGCTATGGATTTGAAAGAAATATGCGATGAGTTTGGACATCTTATTTTTCACACACTCTATCCTGACGGTAGGGAATGAACTTATACTTGATCGGCATTCAGAGAGGAACTAGTTATCTCATTGAAACTTCGAGAACTATGAATTTCGCACTGGCATCTACTGTTATAGCTGATGGTAGAGCGTTCACCTCTGGTGCATGGGGTCCCGGGTTCAAATCCTGCTCCTGCAAAGTGAACTTTGTGGTGAACAAACACTGTTCTCGTGGGTTTCCTCGAGGCTCTCCCGTTTACTCCCACTTTCCTCATTCCAGCATTTCATTCATTACTAATCAACACCGTCTCATTTAGCCTAGCCGGCATAATTGTGGAACGTAAAACTCAAAGATTTAATTTTAATTTTTTCCTCTCCTTTCATGAATGTCTCCAATCTTTCCAAAATTAAAAAAGACTTCGTACGCAATTAGATGTTCTTTTTAAATCTGTGTACATAATTTAGGTGCTGAACGTAGCTCCGTTCTATGTTGATGACAGAAATATTTACTATTACTCTATATTACTCTTAAAAAAAATGACCTAACATCGAAAATAATTTTGTTGCTTCTAAAGTTCTTGATATATCCGAACGTATATTTCTAATGAGGAGGATAATTTACCTGTCAGTGTAATAAATTGTTCCCTGTTCTTGTCTGGTTTCAAGCCGAATCAACCTCAAAGAACATATAGAACATTCCATCAACTATGAAGACCTTTGCAGAAGATATCATGAACTTTTTAAAGAAATATCTGGAATTGGAAAGTAATTGGCCTTCTATATTTTTAATTATCTTAAACCCAAACAATAATGATTATGCATTCCTTATGAAGATTTTAAACCCAAACAATACTTTACCAGACATTGCACCAAAATCAGGTATTTCTGACGAAAGTTACAGTGAAATGTGTTGTTGAAATGGTAGGAAAGAGTATCGACGTCTGATCGAACAATATTTACGTAGACTGTTAATAAAAGACAAGTTTTATGTACACATATAGAATAATAGTAAGAAAGACTACAAGACTACTCTATATAAGGCTAGGGTCAGACACGCCTCTTTTTTCTCCGTAGAAGCAGTGGTCAAACTATGACGTCACATGGCGACAACTAAAGGGACAAACACACACACACAAATACAAAATAATGGAAAACATGTGTGGCTCAAAAGAAGAATTTGAGAAGCAATTCTGTTAGAAATTAGTTTATTTTGTGATTGTGTTGTGAGCTGTGTTTCGTTGTGTGTATTTTTCCATTATTATCACATATTCGTGTGTTAATGCTGAGTGAGTGAGTGCATGCCTAATATCTAAAGAAAATGCCGTCTGAGTGTGCTGTTTCAACTTGTAAGAACAACAGCAGAAGTTGCAATAAAGACATTATTTTTCATCGTTTCCCAAAGGATTCTGCGGTCTCTGGGGTGTGGACAGTGAGGTGCAAACGAAAAGACAGTTTTAAGCCCGAAAATAGTAGAATTTGTTCTACGCATTTTTGTAGTGATGATTATGAGCGTGACTTGGAACATGAATTATTAGGCCTCCCTCCCAGAAAACGTCTTAAACAAGATGCAGTCCCCAAAATAAGTTTACCGTCTAATTTTTCTCCCCAAAAATCAGAACGAGGTGATCGACAGTTAGTAAGAGAGAGGAAACGACAAATAGCGAGCATACTACAACAATCACCGTCATCTCCTAAGAAGAAGTGTACTGAGTGATAATGTATGTGATAATGATAATGTTCTCCAAAATAACTTTGTAAAAGAAAACGAAGAATTACGTGTACAGCTAAATAATTTAAAGAATCAATTAGAAACCGAAAAAAGCCGCAACAGAGCTTATCAAGCTCAAATTTCGAATTAGCGTAAAAAATTAAATCCCAGTAGGCAGCGCAGATTCTTTGCGAGTGAAGTTCGAAGAATTTTACAAACGTTATTCACTGATAGCCAAATTGATTGCCTACTCAATCAGAAAACTAGAACTAAGTGGCAACAAGAAGATATGACAATGTGTTTGTCACTTTGGACTTTGTCAAAGAAAACATACATGTTCTTGCGCGAAAAGTGCCATTTTCCACTGCCGAGTGTAAGTACCATTCGCCGTTGGTTTCGTTCAATAAAATGTGAACCAGGTCTTCTGAAGCAAGTCATATGCATATTGAAGGCCAAAGGTGAAGGTCTATCTGTTTCAGAAAAATTGTGTGTGATCTCGTTTGATGAAATGAACATTCTACAAAAAGCTTGTTATGACAAATGGACTGATACTGTATATGAACCTTCTAAACAGGTGTTAGTGGTAATGGTTCAAGGATTAGTGGGTAAATGGAAACAACCAATATATTTTGATTTTGATATTAGGTTTACAAAAACATTATTTGACACAATTGTCCAAGCTCTAGAAGAAATAGGGTATCCTGTGGTTGCTGCAGTATCAGATCTTGGAGGATCAAATAGGCGTCTTTGGAAAGAGTTAGGGATAACAATGAGTAACACGTCATATCGCAATCCTTTCGACACCGAAAAAAATATATTCTTTTTTGCCGATATTCCTCACATGATTAAGTTATTAAGGAATCATTTCTTAGATGAAGGCTATCTATCACCATCCGGAGAGAGAATTTCAAAATTCGCATTAGTAGCTCTTTCTAAATATGACTGTAATGAAATTAAAATATGTCCCAAGCTTCGTGACATTCATATTAACGTCCATGGAACAAACAGACAGTGCGTGAAATGTGCAACAGAACTTTTTTCGGAAAGTGTTGCAAAGGCAGTGCGGTATGTGTATCCAAAGGAAGAAACATTATCGAACTTCATTTTGGCTATAGATAAATTTTTTGATGTTTTTAATTCGCGCCTACCTTTCGATTTTAGAAAGCCCTTAAGAAGTGCTTTTGGAAATTCTATTCAATCCCAATTAAGTATTTTGTCGCAAATGCTAAATTTTACCTTGGGTATGAGAAAAGTAGGAAGCAAAAATATTTTGCCGTTTCAGGAAGGTATTGCAATATCTATTAAATCTTTAATATCTTTATTCGAATACGTCAATAGTAAATATGGTATACAATATATATTAACGAGTATACTAAACCAGGATTGCTTAGAGAATCTCTTTTCGCAGCTACGCTTTGCTGGTGGACAGTATGATCATCCTACACCAGTTGAAGTTAAGTATCGATTAAGGAAACTAATTTGAATTTGAGTGAAGACAGTGACGAGCCGCATGTGTCTTTCGAGTTTTATGTATCACTATTGAAAGAATCACAGAGTATAGTTGAGAAGCTCGAACATAAAACTGGTGAATGTTCAAGTAGTAATTATGCAATTGAACATAAAGGGCTTCATCGGAACTCTATACACGAAACACCGGAGGAAAATAGTGATGAGAACATAAACACGTCAAACGAAGGTTTGTTGTATATAGCTGGATATATAGCTTTCAAAGAAGGTAAAAAATATCCAGAATTATGCTCAGAGGACAAGAAAATAATAGATGGAAAAGTTTCATGGTTGTCGTTTCTCTCTAGAGGTAGTCTTGTGCACCCGTCGAATAAATTTTATGAAGATGTGATGTTCATGAACAGAGAATTTTTGAAGTTTCATGGTTCAACATCATTTCGACAAAGGGCAAAAGTTGTGAAAACCCTATCCGAATTGATTTCGCGCAAGATACCACATGTGCCTCTTAGTGTAATCGAAAGATTTATAAGATTAAGAACTATCATTAGGATTAGGCATATAAACAACGTTAGTTCACCAAGCCACGCTCAGCAAAAGAAAATGAAAAAGTTGGTGAAGTAATCACACAATAAAGCTTAACGTATCGATATAGCGTCGAAGGAGAGGGTAAGTTCTTCATTTTATATTTCTCGTAAAGAAGAAAAAAAATTGTCTTTTAGTAGAATAGTTTTAACCTTATGCATTTTTTGTAAATATAGTAAGTCGATTCAAATTTCTTACGCAAATCACTTTTTTAGGGATTTGTTAATTACTTCTTACTTACTCGTTTGATATTTATTCCGTTAGTTACTTCATTTCGGTGTTTGTGCGTGTGTCAGGGGGGAGTAGACTGTTGCAACTTCTAAAGTTAGTGTGAAAAATGCTATTTATAGGTAGCATTTTTTCGTTTCACCTTAATTTTCGGGGGAATCTACATCCCATGGACTATTCCCTGGGTACCTTCCTGTCACCAAGATACAAATAGAATTGCTTAGATAGCTGAAGGAAGGGAGTGATCCTCGTCCCCAGTATTTTGCATCTTATTTTTAATAATAGAAATGTAACTAAATGTGGCGATCTGGGCAAATATTGTAAAGTTAACGTACTCCAAACTAGGAAATTATTTATATTTTTTTCCTATTTCGTTTCTTTCATCCGAAATTTTTGTGCTATTATCCTCTTTCCATAGAATTTACAAGGTGGTAAAATCTCCGTATTTCAATAGGCGCGGGAAATGTCTTGCGCAAGCTCTGCAGGTCTCCTAGCTTGATTCTTGTCGCCACTCAACGTCACGAATACGTCACAGATCACGTGACAGAGTACGAGCCCAGCCTTATATAGAGCAGTCTTGGAAAGACTCAACCATACAAATTGCGATGATGCTAAATGCTAGAAAATTTGGTAGGTTCACTTCAATAAGAATTCGCTAATTTCAACTAAAATTACTGGCGTTGAAGTTAGATGAAGAAGCGATACTGTTGTAAGTAAAGTAGCATATATCGATTAACGTAGAACGGGAAAAGGAAATACAGCAGATAATAAGTTTTTAATATTTAGATTGTAATATTAGTATTGGCATAGCGAATGAGAAGATTTATCTGGATGCAACAGAAAATGAATTAGATCTTAGTGAAAGAGAAAGGAACATTTTTCAGGGTATCCGAATTTTAACCATGAAGACATATCTTTCTTAACTTCTACTTTTGTGATCCATACAATATTGTGTTTAGAATTTGAAGAATTTTGGAGGGTGAGAAGTGAAATTAATAGTTCTATAATCCTTACATATCTGTGGGTTCCATTTCTTAGCCACAAATCTCAAGATCATCTTCATGAAGTCTTTTGGACACATTTTTGCTCCATATGTTTCATTGCAAAGACAGAACATTTTTTCTTACGCTTGTCTCCCATGAAGCGCGTTTTAATATGAAGACATATCAGTCACAGTAAGTTTCTTATGTCAGTAATTTTCCAGAAAAATAACCAAAACAGCAGCAAGCGATACTAAACTAATGGTAAGTTTAGATATGTCAAACAGGTTCAAACTAGAATCTTCGTTCCTAAAACAAGAGCCTTCGATAAATCTCATTACCTTTAATAGAAAAAAATCCTTTAGATACATTTATACGAAGGCTGTAGTAGAATTGGGTGCCGATAGATGGCCGAGTCAGCGAAATTTGATCCTGTTTTCCTAGAATTCGTTATCATTTCCTGGAATTGGGATGCAAGTTTCGACAAGCCTTTGGTTGCTATGTTCATAGCCTTTTATGGGTAGTACAGAAGCGCGTGGGAAAATGTTGTTGTGAGAACAGTCTGTTGTTATGTTGATAGTCTTGAATGCCTTCATCGTCTTGGATGCTCATACTGTTGGACGGATCAGAGTCCTATCAGTTATCATGATCGAAGCTCCCCAATTGATTGATTGATTGATTTTTGTCTTTTCGTTATGAATTTGAACCCCCAAACCCCCTCCACTCAGTCCTGCGAAGAACGTAAGGGAACGTTGTTACTATGCTCATACTCTTGGACGGCGAAGCTTTCCAATTGATTGATTGATTGATTTTTGCTTTTCGTTATGTATTGAATAGCTAAATGCTCTTGGACGGATGAGAGTTCTATTAGTTATCATGATCGAAGCTTCCCAATTGATTGATTGATTTTTGTCTTTTCGTTATGGATTTGAACCCCATCAAACCCCTCCACTCCACTCCCTCTTGCGAAGAACGTAAGCGAACGTTGTTACTATGCTCATACTCTTGGGCGGCTACCGGATCTTGATGAGAGTCCTTTCAGTTATCACGTTCGAAGCTTCCCAATTGATTGAATATCATGTTCGAAGCTTCCCAATTGATTGATTGATTTTCGTCTTTTCGTTATGTATTGAATAGCGAAGAGCATACTTAATATCTTAAAATATTCAATGCTTTCTCATCGAGAATCGAACCTGTACACTAAACGCAAGACCAGTGCTTCACGATTTAGAGTTGAATTAATTCTTGCATGAAAAAAAAAGAATTTCATGTATTGGTTTTAGCGTAGCATATGATATGTACATTGTTCGAAGCTCTTCATTTCGAAGCACTATAATGCTTTCAAGTGTTCAATGCTCCCTTTCTCTCTATATATATCATCGAGAATCGAACCCTGACCAAAGTGATATTAAAACATAAGTAACAACCATAAAAATAAATTTAAAAAATACAGCATCACATTATTATTATTATTTTTGGGGGTGAAAGTGAAGCAGTCAACTAACTTTGATTGTAGCTTCGCTAACTTATGAAATAAAGACTTTACACAAAATTCTACTTTGGTAGGGAGCTGGAATCGAATTTGGTATTTCATGATTTTAAAGTTGAACTAGTCCTTGCATGAAAAAAAAAAGAATTTCACTTCGTTTTCACGACAGAAAGGATCGAATTAATTTCATGTCTTAAAATGTGTAATGTTTTCTCATCGAGGATCGAACCAGCAGGAGACGGGAATCAAACGCAAGACCTGTACTTCACGACCATTGAGTTGAATTAATCCTTGCATGAAAAAAAAGAATTTCACTTCGTTTCACGACAGAAAGGAACGAAATAGAAATATTTAATGTTCTTTCACTAAGAATCGAACCAGAACACTAAATATGCTTTTATTTTGAAAGTTCTCTCATCGGAATCAGCAGGGTTGATTGTATTGCATGTGAAAAGTATTATATGGATATTCACATGATGATGTCCGTTATGACAAGTAATTAAAATCACTTAAGTTGAAGCCGTGATGAGATATTGCGCTATAACATTCCCATAGCAAAAAAGATTACGCCCCACGAAATGTCTGTAGGTTATGAACTATTTGCTTTTTCTAATTTGGTCTTGGGATTCTCACGAATTCACTTGTAAGTGTTCATGGGAATAGAATTTGTTTGCAGACTGTTCTTTGATCGAATAGACCTTAGTTGCTCAGGGGAATATCGCATTGCATGAATCGTGAATATCGTATTTTCAAACGTATACAGCATTTGAGATTACATGTATATTTGTTGTCGTCTTCACATACGAACATACTCACGTGCGACTGAAGATAGTGTAATCTGAATGCGAAAACGCTGAGTTTGTGTAATGAAAAATAAGTCTGTTAATAAATAAGATTTACTAAATATGATATTTTGATACACATATCGAATAATGTGTGTGAATAAGGAAATGAAACTGAATAAGGATATTAAATGTAGCAGGGGAGAGGTGGGGAGATTTTATTCGCTTGGAAAAGCTCATATGTTTCTTGAAAACAGTTATCATAATAAACTTGCTTTATTTTTGACTTCAGATATAAAACGCCCCATTAAGGTGAACGCTCTATCATTGAGCCACCGTTCCCCATGGAACGAAAAAAAATGAAATGAAATCTTTGAGTTTAACGTCCCACGATTATGCCGGTTAGTCTAAGTGTACTATGTTAATGGAAGACGAACGAGGGACCCCCAAGCACTTAAGGTGAACGCTCTACCACTGAGCCACCCTGCCCTCTGGAACGAAAAAAAAATGAAATTAAATCTTTGATTTTAACGTCCCACGATTATGACGGTTAGGCTGAGTGTACTATACTAACGGACGGCGATGGGACAAGTGAAAAGTGAATTTTACGTCCTACGGTTACGTCTACTAGGCTAATGAAGGAAAGGTGATAATGAAGAAATGAATGAAATGATGTAATGAAGAAAGTGGAAGGAAACTGGTGAACTCCGAAGGGAAATCCACGCATACGATGTTTGTCCACCACCAAGTTCATAGGGCACGAACTGGGATCGAATCAGGGACCCAAGCACTTGAGGTGAACGCTCTACCACTGAGCCACCGTACCCTATGAAAAAATGAATGAAATGATGTAATGAAGAAAGTGGAAGGAAACTGGTGAACTCCGAATGGAAATCCACGCATACGATGTTTGTCCACCACAAAGTTCATAGGGCACGAACTGGGATCGAATCAGGGACCCAAGCACTTGAGGTGAACGCTCTACCACTGAGCCACCGTGCCCTCTGGAACGTAAAAATGAAATGATAAGGACGGTTTTCCGGGGACAGTCAATAGCATCTTTTCGTTAAGTTGTAAAGGAAGCAGGTAATTTGTGGTCACTAAAATTAATGACAAGTATATAGAAAAAAGACATGTGATTTGAACACGGGACCTCATGCACCAGAGGTGAACACTCTACCACTGAGGCACTGAAGTTAATTTCATAATTTTCTAATGTTAATAAGATTGAAATCTAACGTTAAAAACACATACTGTACATAAGTCAACGAACTGAGAGAGTTTCTGTATCTGCACTGTCTACTTGGAAAGAGCAGAAAAATAAGATAACAGAACATGTTTTGTATTTCAATGTTGTTCTCCAGCTGTCGAGTCAACATTATCTTAGGTCATGGTTTCAGACAACACGAAGCGAAGATATGTATGTGTTTGTGTGTGTGTTTTAGGTAACATTAAAACAGTGTTTGAGATCTAAAACTTGACAAAACTAGTGTTGCCAATTCATCTCGGATGTCGTTACCCATGTACACATGATGTTGATTGATTTTTGAGTTTAACGTTCCGTTCAGCAGCGAGGCTATATGCACCACAAAGTCCACACGGCGAGAGTTAGGATCGAACCAGGGACCCCAAGCTCCGGAGGTGAACGCTTTACCACTGATCCACAGCACCCCACGATTTCAACATGAACACAAATCTTCAAGTTAAAACAATTGTCTATTCTCAAATAAGAGAACATTTCTCCATTTCTTTAAGTTGATCTAGGAAGTTGAACTTTGTACAGTTTTCTCTATATTATAGTCTAAGCTGTATGTGATATTACTTTAAAAGGACGAAAGTAGTTAAAATATTCCCTATTATTATCAACAATTTCTTTTAAAATGCTCAGAATCCCGTCATAGAATTCGTATACTAGCTATGTACATAGGCGTGCATCAAGAAATTTTTTGTTGGGAGAGGTCCAAGCTTTGGGCGACGGGGCTCAAATACTACAAGCCTCTGTGTAGTATTGAACGCGTATTATTCTGGAGTAATATTTTACGTTGTATGCAAAAATCGTATTTGAATTCATTATTATGAAAAGAAAAAAAAATATTTTTTCAGTGTAGTGATTTTAGTGAAAGTGATATATTTTATACATTTCCGATTATGTATCATTCATTAGTTCACTAATATTTTACGTTGTATTAAAAATCGTATTTGAATTCATTCACCAATAAAAAACTAATTGAAGAGAGAAAGAGAGAGAGAGAGAGAGAGAGAGAGAGAGAGCTATTAGGTTTAGATTTAATCTTGTACATTTGTTTGAAAGTTTTACATTTTAATAAAAGTAAAAGAAACGAAAAATCATCTCAGACGTTCCTTAGGTAAAATCACTTCGAGCAGGAAATCTTAATTTTGTGAAAAGTTATGTACTAAATTTACCGTTTGATTACTATTATTATTATTATTATTATTATTATTATTATTATTATTATTATTATTATTATTATTATTATTATTATTATTAATTTGGGGAGTAGATTCGTTTGATATAAATCGACAAGTACATTTTTCAAATTCGAAATGAAACAGAAACATCCGAGTCTCATAGACAATACTAGTTCACTCAAGTTTTAGTCCTCAGACACTGTTTTAATGTTACATGTGGCATATATCAGTTGATTTTGAGTTTAACGTCCCGTTTGGCAGTGAGGCTATATGAGACGTGGCCCTACTGATTAACGTGGAACCCGAACCACATGAGCTCCCGACGGGAATCGAACCTGCGCCTCCCACGCGAAAGGACTGAGAGTTGATCATTCCTTAATGTCAGTTCAGAAAGAAGCAGAATACAGGGAGAGCTAATCTTTAATAGATCTGATATCGCGGAATCTTTCTTTGAATTCATTTTTCCAATACTGAAGCTTCTTGGTATGCAACCTGTACAAAGCAAGTGCCTTGTACTTGTTTCATACTTAACACAAATTGGTAAATGTATGAAGTCTTCGTTTTGTAACAGTTTCTCCCAGAGCTGCAACTTGTGTTCTAACGTTTTATTTACGTAATGTTTGCAGTAATTATGTTTTTTCCTTAAAGTTTCAAATTAAAATGTGACAAATATTTCGTAATATCATCTGCCATGAAAGAAACGTATTGCAACCGCAAACAATCTGTCAGTAAGTTTGTGCTTTCTTCTTTGATTTGAAGAAAATTGCTAATTCCATCTCTCAAGTTCTAGGAACTTTTCAGACCCGTGGAGCACAGGATACCCAGAATACTTCTCTGCGATAGGGAAAACCTAGAATATTTATGCAAAATCTTCCAAGAAAACAGCAAATTGTCGCTGGTTTAAGCCATATGAAGTTGATTTAAGAACATTGTCTATGTGAACTATCTTTGAACGTATCACAAAGTGACCCAAAGTAGGTATACATATCTGCATTGATCAAGTATGACATTTTAATTTATTAAGATAATGAATTTATATGCTTCGGTCTATTCCGAGTTTAGGCATAAGTGAAAAGGAATTAAGAGCAAATAATGAAGAAACTAAGTCAATATACTGTATGTATGAATTGCAATAAGTAAATGAAAATTCCATGAGCTGATCAGTACGGGATGTATATCTACTTTTGGGGCATTAAATATATCTATATCTATATCTATCTATCTATCTATCTATCTATCTATCTATATATATCTATATATATATATATATATATATATATATATATATATATATATATATATATATATATATATATACGAGTACTTCTTTCTTGTTTTCTGAAGGTGAACCCAGGGTCACAAACAAATGATTCAAGGGCCACATGCAACTCACAAGTTTGAAATACTTGTTCTACAGTTACAGGTTAATTCTGTTACCGGAAAAATGGCAGATCATTTGTATTTGAAGTTTCATTGCGTTATTTTCAAATCACAAGTGTATTCTCAATTTTGAACTTCAAAGGACAATGCTTTTCAGACAACTGATGTAAATCTACCAAAATTTAGTTTTTATTAAGTAAGGAATATTTTAAGAAGATATTAGTAGAATAAATTATTAACATTCCAGTTCATTTCAAAGAAGAATAAACCCTCTATAAGTCATGGACAAAAAAGTAGATGACACACAACACGCAACATTAACCATCATTTCTCAAAATGGATTAAATTTCCATTATATGGACTGAAGTTGAGGATTTTGAAAGACTTTGAGGCTCAATATGAATCAATTATATACAGACTTGATTCCACAAAGAAAAATCTATGTAGCGTACGTAAAATCATAGGTTACATGCGTAAATCTTAGGGATAGGCGTGAGTCGAGTCAAATGTAGTTTTCTCGAGTTGAGTTTCGAGTCGAGTTACTGTTTTCAGGTCGAGTTTCGAGTCGAGTTGAGTTTCATAAATGGCTCGCTCCTTCAGCTCATTTTAAGTCGTTTTGGAATCGTGGCCTTATTAGACTGGAAAAGGAAAGCCATGAGAAATATAAGCAATAATGTGAAATACTTTTAGTGTTTCTCACGACTTTTTTTTATTAAATCCGTGTTGATAGAGAGAAAGGTAGAAGGACGACCAAGCATAGAATATCTAGATCTTTGATAACGTCACAGGTTGTAATTCCTCTCTGTAAAATAATCCATCCAGTGATTGCTTTGTTCCTATCTTCACTGTCTGACAAAATATGACACGAATCGAGAAACTTTTCGGTACGAAAAAGAGATAAGTCGCAAATCTACAAGTACATTTTTTCAAATTCGAAATGAAACAGAAACATCCGAGACTCATAGACAATACTAGTTCACTGAAGTTTTAGTCCTCAGACACTGTTTTAATGTCACATGTGGCATATATAAAAGCTTTAAATTGATATAGCAATTGCACGAACACGATGTATTTTCAAACTCAAGACAATACAGAAACATCCGAGATTTATGAGCATTACTAATTTAGACACATCCGAGACTTATGAGCAATACTAGTTCGCCCAAGTTTTTGATGAGCAAGATGTCCACATTAGACAAAATTTACAGAAAATTCGGAATATTAAGGAATGTTGGTGATCTGACCTAGAAATACCTTTTCATTACAGTAAACAAAGAACAGGAGTGAACATGAATTGTACCTCAAATGATGTGTACGGGTTCGATTTTAATCACATTTCCCATGAAGTGAACTTTGTGGTGTACAAACATCGTGTGTGCGTGAGTAGAGTTTATGTTTCTAACTTCTTATTCAAAGATTCACAAGATAGGTTATTTCTTATTTAAATGCTTCTTTCAACATTCCTACTCTATCTTTGTTTTTAAATCACGTTCACATTTTATGTTTTATCTAATAACTACAGAGATATAAAAGTAGAAACAAAATATACAAATGAAGGGGGATTGAAAGATTTATTATGAAGATCTAAAGCTGAAACCTCAAAATACTATTACTAGGGTAACTAGTATTGCCAACAAAACGAGAGAAACTTCTCGATACAAAAAGAGGCAAGTCTCAATTCGATAAGTACATTTACAAATTCGAGATGATACAAAAACATAGGTACGTTGAAAAAAGTTTGTGATAACTTGATCCAAGATCCAATATATTTTAGAAAAAACGATATCGAAATTAGAAATTTGTACACGCAAGCCCATTATCAGCGATGATTTTTGATTTATATTACACCTGTTAGCAGTGACTTTGAGGAATTGCTAGAGTTAGGAGGATATAGATATTTTTTTTATCCGTAGTGTCATCACTTATCAAAACTTGTTGACCATTACGTGATGCAACTTTTTTTTCGCATTAAAGGTTCATCTGAAAATTTCAGATTTGTGCAATTTTTCGAAGTGTAAGTGGTCAGTTACAGTTACAGATTCGATTAACCGAATATAAGTCTAGGTACATCTTTAATAGTGTAATTCAAATTGTGGACCTGATGTCAACATGTGCAGAGCTATGTAAAAATGCATCATGTATTATATCACAGAATACTACATTACTAGATCTAACCACTTTCCAAAATTTGTTCAAAAAACGTAACACAAGACTATTGTAATTCGGTATCTGAATTACCTTTTCTTATTTGTCTTAAAAAGCAATACATCTTCGCGGATAATCATTTAGCGCCCATACAGCCAGTTGAGAAAATTCTTTAGTTGAGAAAATTTCTTTTCCTATTACAGTACCGACTTGACAAGTTATCAAATTATAACTATTCCAAAGATAACGTGAAAACAGATTAATTCATTTGTTCACGAATTAATGCGAAAAAGAAAATTTGTCAACTGAAGAATACTTTCTTTTTCGTGTGTACAGGAAGATTATATGACTATACGTAATAATGATGCTACTGTATCTCCAACAAATATAGATCAAAACTTATTGGCCATTACGTGATGCAACCTTTTTTCGTTAGTAATTCAAATTGCGGATCTGATGTCGACATGTGCAGAGTTATATAAAAATGCATCATATATTATATCGCAGAATATTACATTGCTACTCCTTCTGTATATAGGATAGGTCAGTGTTTCTTTAGATATAAGCTATCTTTTGTTGTTCAGCATTACGTCAGAACATCACGTTAACACTTCTCATTTTTGTTGATGAATGTCTTGGTTTAATATTTATCTTCACACGTATGTAGTTCATTCTTTTTTTAAAAAAGTAAACTTGCGATGTTTAAAGATGATGATGGTGAACGTGTACAATAGATTTCAATCTTTTAATGAAGTCATTCGATTCATTTTTAATGTTAGACTTTCGTTTTGAAAAGTAATTAATTTTCTAAGAAACGATTACATGTTACTCTTGTGCACATCACATCTTTGCAAATACTATCTAATGTAACCACTAACGTTTTGAATCAGGTGCTGTTGGAACAAAATTTTCTAAAAGGGAGCATGGACATGCTAATTTTTTGGTTGCTAATCATGGCTCACATGTTCGCCAAATATTAGTAATTTTAAGCATTACCTCATTAGCCTCATGTCTCCTTGGTATTATCACAATGGAAAGTTCGCTGACGGTATTCGTAACTTTTTGTAAAAGAGTGATGAGTAATCACAATTTAATTTTTTAACGGTCATGATGGATCAATGGTTGAGTCCCATTGGTAGATTGGCAACAGTCAGCCCCAAATGTAGGGAGATGGGCAGTAGAAGTTAGGAAAGACCCAATTCAATCATATTTTAGTTCATTTGCAAGCCTACCGTGATAATTTTAGGGGCGCTCGTCATCCCTGTGGATAAGGGCATGGGTAGAGTGAATACTTCTGGTGCTTGTGGTTCCTGTCTCAATCCGAGTTCATGTTAATAGGTAATTGTGGTAGACAAAAAAGCTGTGAGCATTAGTTCTCCTGTTTACTTCTACTTTGTTCATTCTTGTATTTTTTATTTTTATGTTTATTTTTCTAAAGCAATTATGTCACGTTAGAAGAACATGTATCTTTTCTTTCTAGTACGTGTATTGTTCTTCTACTCATAAATTCAATGGATTTCAGGATGCATGATGACTCAGTGATATAACGTTTATTCACATTGTCATTCTATCAACTATTATTTTTTCGTCATTCATTTGTCTTAATCATATGTCCTTTTACCGAGAAAGGGCATATTTGTGGGGCTCCGGGGGGTCTTTACATGATGTACAAACCTATTACATTTTAGGTTTGAGGAGTATGGTGGCTCAGTGGTAAAGGATTTACAATCAGTACTTCGTTTTTCAAATGCTGAAGCTTCTTGGTATGCGTCCTGTTGGAACTTAATAGCGATCCGTGCCTTAGATTTGGCAATCATCACACCTTCAGTTAATTACTCTAAAAAAAAGAAAGATAACGAATTCGGAATTTGTTAGATTCATGTTTCTTCAAGGCTGATGATGATGATGATGATGATGGTAATGTTAGGTGTTCAGTATAATAATAATAAGGGCATAAACACATCTCTCTTTGTTTCAGACAATTCTCATAGTTCGTGAAGAAAAAATTATTACTTTTAGATTTATTTGCCAACGAATGGAGAAACTTTTCGGTACGAAAAGACATAAGTCGCAAATCGACAAGTACATTTTTTCAAATTCGAAATGAAACAGAAACATCCGAGACGCGTAGTATTGTCACTAATGTACCTTCAAAAAAACATGTTATGTTAAAAGAAAATGGCAACGTTGATTTTCACTGAAGAGTGGAAATACGAAGAAATTCTGTTAGGCGGAACGTTAAACTAAAAATATTTCCTCTCTCTCTCTCTCTCTCTCTCTCTCTCTCTTACGAAGGGCATGATGTCTCAATGATTGCGAAAACTATTACTTAACACAATATGATGTTCTTATTCCGTAGCAAATACGAAAACTCAATTTAGAGGTACGTTCAAATCAGTTTAACGTACCACGACTATGCCCATTATGCTGAGGGAGATGAGTGATTAAGACAAATGAATGAATGAATACTTAGTAGAATGAGAATGTATGAGTAGATCATGAAAACTCATGGACACGAGGTTCGGAGATGAATCTAGGGGGGTGCATGCACTTTGTCACAGTGGACGACAATTAGTAATAAAAAATTATAAGCTTATTTGATCGGAGATCGAACTAGGGACCGCATGCACTGGGTTGCGGAACAATGCTCTACTATACTAAGTATTCATCTGAAAGAATAAGTCATTGCTTTATCACTGAACCACACACAAACTTTCACATATTTCTTACGTTCGAAACGTAAGAAAATATTTCAGTTTAACGTACTACGATTATGCTCATTATGTTGAGGAAGGCGAATGATTAAGACAAATGAATGAATGAATGAATACTTAGTAGAATGAGAATGTATGAGTAGACCATGAAAACTCACGGACACTATGTTCGGAAGTCGACCACAGTGAGCGGCAATTAGTAATAAAAAATTATAAGCTTACTTGATCGGAGATCGAACTAGAGACCGCATGCACTGGGGTTGCGGAACAATGCTCTACTACAGTATTGTTAAATCGCCTAAAAAGTCACCAGTTGGGATTGTAGTTTCACCAGGTTTTTTTGCGTATAAATGACTGAATCTGTATCAAAATACAATACTCTTTCTTGCAGATGATCTAAATACTTGTACAATTCTAATCTTGCTTGTGCTGTTGTGTATGCGGCTATGACGACGTTTACTGTTTCGTTGCTTTATCACTGAGCCACACACACACACACAAACTTTCACATATTTCTTACGTTCGAAACGTAAGAAAATATTTCAGTTTAACGTACCACGATTATGCTCATCATACAGATATACAGACAGAAAGATATACACTTAGATATATTTACATTTATATTTCACAAGTATAGGGACAAATGTTTATGGGGTGTCAAACAATCATTGCATGAGTAATATAGTTTAATCTTTCATTCCAGTGGGTAAAACTCAAAGATTTTTTGGTTTGACGAGTATGATGGCTCAGTGATAGAGGATTTACATCCAGTATTTTGAGGTCCCTGATTCGATCGCGGTTCACACCGTATGGACTTTCTGATAAATTCAAAAATCTACAAACACAACGTTCTTCATCGTAAACGTACGTTGTGCTGTGATCGAAAAAAAGACGTCCGTACGGTTTCTTTTCAGATCAACCATTCTAAATGAAGTTTCTTAACTCCTAAAAGAGAAGTATCGGAATAACAACATCATTAGTATACTAATTTAAAAATCCTACCGTATTGATCGTTCACAAAATACAAATTTTATGTGAAAATAATAAAAGATTTCAATTTCACTATATTATTATTATTATTATTAAATGTACTAGAATTAGTACTACATTGTTCAGTATAAATGAAAAGTATTTTCTGCTTCTTTATGAACAGAAGTCCACTTCATTGACACCCATCAACTTTAAAGTTCGTTTTCCGTCAAACTTGACTGTGTTTGTACACTATCCAATAAATCAATCATAATTGAATCTATGAGTTTTTTTGTTTATAATCTGAAAACAAGCGGAATCAAATGTACAAGTTTTCTTTCCCATTCTGTTAAAATTTCACTTAAATCCAAATACAAGGTCTTTAGCAACACGATTCACTTATTCAAATGTTCCACTTTTCAGTACAATACACATTAATTTGGCTTTCATTAAATTAAGACCTTATGCACCATTTAATATGACAAGGAGGAGAAACAACAATGTTTCGTCTTGTTTATATATGTCCTATACACTTACGATTATGATATCAGTTCAGTAAAGTTAAGATCGTGCATGTTACGTCCAAATAAATTAATCTTCATTCCTTTATATATTAAACATATATTTCCATTTTTCCAAATACGATGCTAATGCATCTGGAAGTTACACATAATAGCACATACGTAAATTATTTGTATAAATACATATTGTTTTGGTAACTTTAGAATACGTACATGTACTTTTTACAGTTATATACAAAGAAAAAGTATGTAATGGAACTTTATTCAAGTTTCACTTCAAATTGTACCATATTGAAAATTAAGTTCCTTATTGCAACTTTTACTGACATTTTTATGTATATCATCATTCGGAGCACTACGAAATACTTGTATATCAGGGCACTTTTTTGTATTTGTTTAATAAAAGCATATCCCTTCTTAAGGTAAAGAAATGGACAATTAGGAAACCATTTCGCATGATCTATCCATGGAACATCGTTATCAGTCCAATCTTTGTATCCACCAGCACAATAGAAGCATATAGTTTGGTCTCTTGTCTTCGTGTAAAAAATCCAGCATCACTTAATTGATCCGGGCATTGTTTTGATGAAATAGGCCAGTGTTCGAATGTTCTTAAACGTAATTCCTTTGTACAATACTGATTATGTTGAGGGGCAAAACATTTATATGCACCACTATATGGTAATTCTGGCATTTGTTGAAGTGGTATCCTTTGAGATACAGAATTTGGTCGCAGTTCCATTCTTAATCTTCCACTATTCGTATTTTTCTAATCGTCTACTTCAATGAAATCTTGCTTACGTTTCTATGTTCAATTATGTTGGAAATCTATGAAAGTCAATATTATAAAGTAACTTATGATTTACACAGCCATGTTATTTCAGCAGATGATCAACAGAGACTAATGACACTATGCATACAAATATCTGTGCACGCATGCATGAAGCAAGAAGGGATGACGAAGAGGAAATCATGTTTCATCTTGTTTATTCATGTACCATACACTTACGAAAGACCACGTTCGTTTGGGATCCGGGTTCGATTCTCGATGAGAAAGCATTCTTTTTTTTCTTCGCAGAAAATCTGGGAACTTCTATTCTTAGCATTACAAGATGGGTCTGGAGGGTTGAGGGGGGAATCTAGCTACCCAATACAAGACACTAGAAAAAAATAAGACGAAAAGTTTTTTTGAATAAAATCTAATCTATATGCGAGGCACTGAAGTTCAGTGATAGAGTGCTCACCTCAAGTTGGATTCCTCCGTGCGAGGATTAATTCAACTCTAAATCGTGAAGTACTGGTCTCACCTTCGATTCCGATGAGAGAACTTTCAAAATAAAAGCATATTTAGTGTTCTAGTTCGATTCTTAGTGAAAGAGCATTAAATATTTCAAGACAATAAATTAATTATTTCGTTCCTTTCTGTCGTGAAACGATGTGCTATATACGTGAAATTCTTTTTTTCATGCAAGGATTAATTCAACTCAATGGTCGTGAAGTACAGGTCTTGCGTTTGATTCCCGTCTCCTGCTGGTTCGATGAGAAAACATTACACATTTTAAGACATGAAATTAATTCGATCCTTTCTGTGAAAACGAAGTGAAATTCTTTTTTTTTCCATGCAAGGACTAGTTCAACTTTAAAATCATGAAGTACCAAATTCGATCCCAGCTCCCTACCAAAGTAGAATTTTGTGTAAAGTCTTTATTTCATAAGTTAGCGAAGCTACAATCAAGGTTACTTGACTGCTTCACTTTCACCCCCAAAAATAATAATAATAATGTGATGCTGTATTTTTTAAATTTATTTTTATGGTTGTTACTTATGTTTTAATATCACTTTGGTCAGGGTTCGATTCTCGATGATATATATAGAGAAAAAGGGAGCATTGAACACTTGAAAGCATTATAGTGCTTCGAAATGAAGAGCTTCGAACAATGTACATATCATATGCTACGCTAAAACCAATACATGAAATTCTTTTTTTTTCATGCAAGAATTAATTCAACTCTAAATCGTGAAGCACTGGTCTTGCGTTTAGTGTACAGGTTCGATTCTCGATGAAAAAGCATTGAATATTTTAAGATATTAAGTATGCTCTTCGCTATTCAATACATAACGAAAAAACGAAAATCAATCAAACAATTGGGAAGCTTCGATCATGATAACTAATAGAACTCTCATCCGTCCAAGAGCATTTAGCTATTCAATACATAGCGAAAAGCAAAAATCAATCAATCAGTCAATTGGGAAGCTTCGCCGTCCAAGAGTATGAGCATAGTAACAACGTTCCCTTACGTTCTTCGCAGGACAGAGTGGAGGGGGTTTGGGGGTTCAAATTCATAACGAAAAGACAAAAATCAATCAATCAATCAATTGGGAAGCTTCGAACTTGATATTCAATCAATTGGGAAGCTTCGAACGTGATAACTGAAAGGACTCTCATCAAGATCCGGTAGCCGCCCAAGAGTATGAGCATAGTAACAACGTTCGCTTACGTTCTTCGCAGGAGGGAGTGGAGTGGAGGGGTTTGATTGGGTTCAAATCCATAACGAAAAGACAAAAATCAATCAATCAATTGGGAAGCTTCGATCATGATAACTAATAGAACTCTCATCCGTCCAAGAGCATTTAGCTATTCAATACATAACGAAAAGCAAAAATCAATCAATCAATCAATTGGGAAGCTTCGCCGTCCAAGAGTATGAGCATAGTAACAACGTTCCCTTACGTTCTTCGCAGGACAGAGTGGAGGGGGTTTGGGGGTTCAAATTCATAACGAAAAGACAAAAATCAATCAATCAATCAATTGGGAAGCTTCGATCATGATAACTGATAGGACTCTGATCCGTCCAACAGTATGAACATCCAAGACGATGAAGGCATCCAAGACTATCACCATAACAACAGACTTTTCTCACAACAACATTTTGCCACGCGCTTCTGTACTACCCATAAAAGGCTATGAACATAGCAACCAAAGGCTTGTCGAAACTTGCCTCCTAATTCCAGGAAATGATAACGAATTCTAGGAAAACAGGATCAAATTTCGCTGACTCGGCCATCTATCGGCACCCAATTCTACTGCTGTTATAGACGAAACAATATGACGTTAGTGAGAATCGCAAGCACGAATGAATATTCATCAAGCTATACGTTCCTTGAACTGTAAAAGATCAACGATTTTGAAAATTAATATAATCCCTGTCTACATCCTGCCGCAATTTAGAGTACGTATTTTATTCTTTTGAATTAATTAATGGGTGGACTAAGGTCTTACGTATAGTATTACAAAATGTATATATATATATATATATATATATATATATATATATATATATATATATATTCCGAAAAAAGGTTTTAATGTTCAATAAGACAGGAGACACTGTATTGCTGACGAAGGTCATATAGAAGTTCATCGTGGAAAATACACTATATCCTGTGATTTTTTCCAAGAGTTAAAACTACGGCACTATCAAACTCGAAAGTGAGTATGGATGAGGAGTGACGAGTTTACAAATCATAAGCTGCTTGTTTATAAAATTTCGTAAAGGTGAAACAACATTGAAAACTGACTTCCACAATCACCAAATAACAGATGTTCTAATAAAGTATTAAAGAATAATGACAATGGACCTTCAAATAAAATATGGTGCAGTTGTATACGAATTAGACAATTGCAGAGAGCATTACGGAAGATCTATGCAACGGCAATGTCAAAACTTGATACTCAAGATTGAGACATGAATTGACACCACACGACTACAGCCGAATGGAAGTACACTATGCGATCAAAAGTATCCGGACACTTGGCTGAAAATGATTTACAAGTTCGTGGCGCCCTCCGTCGGTACTGATGGAATTCAATATGGTGTTGGCCCACCCTTAGCGTTGAAGACAGCTTCCACTCTCGCAGGCATACTTTCAATCAGATGCTGGAAGGTTTCTTAGGGAAAAGCAGCCCACTCTTCACGGAGTGCTAAACTGAGGAGTGGTATCGATGTAGTTTGGTGAGACCTGGCACGAAGTCGGCGTTTCGAAACATCGCAAATTTATTTTATAGAATTCAAGTCAGGATTCTGTGAACCCCAGTCCATTGCAGGGATGCTATGGCTGTGTAACCACTCCGTCACATGCCGCGCAGTATGAGCAGGTATTCTATATTGTTGAAAGATGCAATCGCCATCCCCGAGCTGCTCTTCAAGAAGCAAGAAGTTGTGCTGTGAGAGTGCCATGCAAATCAAAACTTGGTGCACGCCGCCTCCAAGAGAAACACGACCACACCATAACACCACCACCACTGAATTTTACTGTTGCCACTACACATTTTGACAGATGACATTCACCGGGCATTTGCCATACCCACACCCTGAAATCGGATCGCCACATTGTGTACCGTGATTCATCACACCACACAACGTTTTTCCACCGTTCAATCACCCCATGTTTACGCTCCTTAAACTACCCGAGGCGTCGTTTGGCATTTACCTGCGTGATTTGTGGCTTATGTGCAGCCCTTCGACCATGAAATCCAAGTTTTCTCACCTTACGTCTAACTGCCATAGTACTTGGAATGGGACCTGATGTAGTTTGGAATTCCTGTGTGATGGTCCGGATAGATGTCAGCCTATTACACTTTACGACCCTTTTCAACTGTCGGCGGTCTCTGTCAGTCAAGAGACGAGGTCGGCGTGTACGAGTTCGTGCTGTACGTTTCCACTTCATTATCACATCAGACACAGTGGACCTAGAGATGTTTAGGAGTGAGGAAATCTCGCGTACAGACTTCTGACACAAATTACACCCGATCACCTGACCACGTTCGAAGTCCGTGAGATCCGCGGAGCACCCAGTTCTGCTTTCTCACGATGTCTGATTACTACTGAGGTCGCTGGTAATGAGTACCTGGCAGTAGGTGGCAGCTCAATGCACCTAATATGAAAAACATGTTTTTAGGGATGTGCGGATACTTTTGATCACATAGAGTATGTAATTCTCTAAGTGTGGGGCTATGATCGGAAAGGTTTCCTAAATTCTATTGTCTCTTATTGTTAAAATAGATATGCTATGAGAATCTTAAATAATTTGAGGATCTTGATCACATCGAGGATAGTTTTCAAAACCATTCTTCTATTCGCAGAATACTTTCATGCTACCACATTGATATATGATTGCGTCATGATAGCGTCAAGATGTTCGAATATTTTCTTTTTACACTCCCACATAGGCATAATCTAAACGCACGAGAATGCTCTGCGGTATGAAACATTTTTTCACGTACTTTATTCTCCTTACATCTCTCTCAAAACAGTGCCCCTTTGCTTGACAGAGGGGACCGGCGTTCGGTTTACAGCGGCTGCTGATGTGACAGGGAAGAAAGTTCTTGATATGCAGTCTGTACAAGGTGCGGCAAACGATTTCTTTGAAACGTAGACAACCGAATTCTTATTTTGGGAGTCTAATCTTTGTTGAACGATGGTTACAATGGGTCTCTTTAGCCTGGTAGTACTAACTAATGTGGTATTTATTTTCATTCTTTTACTCTTTGAATGTGACACATGTCAATTCGACACTTCAGAAATATCAACTCTGTTTTAATAACGTACCTTCAACACGATGTTAACATTGTATTTTTAGTTTGACTAATTGGTTTCGTTGAGTTCATTTAGCACTATTTTCGTTTACGTGGTTTCAACTTCTTAAGGCTAGCTAAAAATTCGCTGATTTGCATCGGAAATCGGGCAGGCGATTATGCACTTCATCCTACATAAAAGTAAGTTAGATAAACAGCTTAGATTTCCTTTGGAATGTAGTGAATAAGCGTAACCTTTAAACATAGGGTCATTTAGGGACATTCGGACACGTTAAGAAACAACTCTACACAACTATGAAAGATACGAAAGTATTATTCTGCAAAAGTGATAATACTTGACAATAATCCACCCTTGTAAACCTGCCCCCCCCACCTCTCAGTAAAAACGATTTCCGCATATCAATAAAAAGAACTTCGTTTGTACCGGTCTGTACCGCAAATATTTTTGTTTGTACTGTACTGCAGTATGAGAAATTAAGAAAACAAAGTGGGGGGCGAAGTTCACGGAGCCCTCCCACATTGTCCTAGGATCGATTTAATTGGCTCATTTGAAATACTTTCGTTTGTACCGGATTGTACCGTAGTTTGTTTCGTTTGTACCGTTCTGTATTATGAAAAATTAACGAAACAAAATGGGGCCCAGATCAAACAGGACCCCAAATCACGATTTCATACACCGGGTACACATGCTTTTTGTATGTCACATAAAAGTACTTGATTAGTACAGGATTGTACCACAAAAAGTTTTATTTTAGCCATAATAGATTATGAAAAATTAAGAAAACAAAATTGGGGGGCTGTGTGAACCTGGCCCCCCACCACATGGTACAAACTATTTAGTGGGCTCATTTGAAAGATTTTCGTTTGTACCGGATTGTACCGTAGTTTGTTTCGTTTGTACCGTTCTGGATTATGAAAAAATAACGAAACAAAATGGGGCCCAGATCAAACAGGCCCCCAAATCACGACTTCATACACCGGGTACAGATACTTTTTGTATGTCACATAAAAGTACTTGGTTACTACAGGATTGTACCACAAAGAGTTTTATTTTAGCCATAATAGATTATGAAAAATTAAGAAAACAAAATTGGGGGGGGCTGTGTGAACCTGCCCCCCCGCCACGTTGTACAAACGATTTAGTTGGCTCCTTTTAAAGATGTTTGATTGTACCGGATTGTACCGTAGATTGTTTTGTTTGTACCGTTCTGGAGTATGAAAAATTAACGAAACAAAATGGGGGCCCAGATCTAACAGGACCTAAAATCACGACTTAATACACCGGGTACACATGCTTTGTGTATGTCAGATAAAAGTACTTGGTTAGTACAGGATTGTTCCACAAAGAGTTTTATTTTAGCCATAATAGATTATGAAAAATTAAGAAAACAAAATTGGGAGGGCTGTGTGAACCTGGCCCCCGCACCACGTTGCACAAAAGATTTAGTTGGCTCATTTGAAAGATTTTCGTTTGTACCGGATGGTACCGTAGTTTGTTTCGTTTGTACCGTCCTGGATTATGAAAAATTAACGATACAAAATGGGGGCTCAGATCAAGCAGGCCCTCAAATCACGACTTAATATACCGGGTACATATGAGTTTTGTATGTCATATGAAAGTTCTTGGTTAGTAGCGCATTGTAAGACAATGTTTTTTAGTTTGATTTAGATTTAGATTTGTGGGTTAAACTGGCCCGCACAACCTATTTTTCATTAAAATTCACATCAAAACGGTATCAAATATTTTTACCCGATATGTACAAATTTGTAACGGCAAAATTAAAGTTTGCACCCTCATCAATAGCGAAAAAGATTTGATTTTTGATAACGGGTGGAGCAGAGCAGCGCAACTCTTTTTCTTTCCAATTCGAATCAAAATGGCACCATAAATTGGTACCCCATACTTATCAATTTGTATCACCAAATTAGAACTTGTACTTCCACCAATTTCGAGAAATTTTAGGTATGATGGTGGGTCAAACTGGATTGCACAACTTATTTTTCTTTCAAATTCGAATCACAACTGTACCAGAAAATTGTACTCACTATGCGCCCACTTGTACCACGAAAATTAGAATTTGTACACACTACTTATTTCGACAAAATTGGGATGTAATGGAGGATCAGTATGACGTCAAATGGCCTACACACACATTTTTTTTCAATTCAAATGAAAACAGTACTAAAACTTTGCAAACAATACGTACCAATTTGTACCTCCAAAACTATGATTTGCACCCACACCAATTTGGCGAGAATTGAATTTTTAATGGCGAGTCATGTAGGGTTGCATACTTATTCTCCCCAATTCAAATCAAAACGGTACCAGAATTCTGTACCCAATGTGTACCAATTTGTAACACCAAAATTAGAATTTATATCCCAAGAAATTTCGTGGAGCGTGGCAGGTCACGTCAGACAGAATTTTGTTGGCAGGTCAAACTTGCCCACACAACTTATTTTTCTTTCCAATTTTAATCAAAATTGTTCAAAAATTTGTACCAGATATATCTTTTTCAACAAAAATTAGAATTTGTAGCCCCACCAATTTCGAGGAACTTGAATTTTTGATGGCGGTTCAAATTGACCCACAAACACTTTCTTTCCAATTTGAATCAAAAATCTTACAAAAATTTGTACCCATTATGTACCACCAAAATAAGAATTTGTACCTTCACCAATTTCGAGAAATTTGAATTTTTGTTAGGAGGTCAAGCTGGCGAACACAAAACTTTTTCTCTTCCCAATTCGAATCAAAACTGTACCAAAAACTTGTAGCCAATATGTAACAACTTGTATCACCAAAACTAGAATTTGTACAGCAACCAATTTCAAGAAATATGAATTTAATTGCAGGTCAAACTGGCTTGCCAACTTATTTTTGTTTCAAATTCGAATCAAAACCTCACCAAAAATTTGAACAAAATATGTACCAATTTGTACCGCCGCAATTAGAATTTGTACCCCCACTAATTTCGAGAAATTATAATTTTTCGTGTCGGGTGAAACTGGCCAGCATAACTTATTTTTCTTTGCAATTCGAATGAAAACGGTACCAATAATGTGTACTCGATATGTACCAATTTCTACCAATAAAATTAGGATTTGTACCTTCACCGATTTTGAGAAATTTGAATTTTCAATGCTGGAGCCAACTTAACGTCGAAACTTGGCTCGCGCAACACATTTGGTTTACGAATTCGGATTAAAATGTTACCAAAAGTTTGTGCCAAGTAAGTACCAGTTTGTGCTCTCAAAATTAGAATTTCCAACCTTACCAATTTCTAGAAATTTAAATTTTCATTGCAATCTTCCTGGGCAGGGCAATCCCTTTTTTTTTGTATTCAATCAAAATAGTATTCGATTCGAACGAGAACATGCAACCAAATTTCCCCGCAATTCATAAAAGCGGAACGGAAAATTTGCTTATGATTTGCATGAGCAAAATCATGTACGAATAAAGATTAGAAATTGTTATTCAACGAACGGCCAATTTATCACCAAGTCAACTCTTCCAGGCCAAAGGCTTATTCAGAATTCATATGAAAATTGTCCAATTTTTTTTAGACAATTTGTAACAAAAAGTATTACATTGTACCTGCACCAATTCAATAAACCTGAAATGCTTACTCAAATATGTGTATGTATTTGATCTCAAGGTAAACCAGAGAAACGCCTTTTTTTTATTCGACATCACTACTTCACAAATGAATTTGTTACTATTTTCATTAAACGTTTTAACTCTGGAGTGCATTGTTGATGGTAACTGAATTTGTAAAAATTTGTATAAGCAAAATTAGACTGTTTTCGAAACGGAGATACGAGTGGATACAGACGACTTCATAGAGCTGAGCCTCTGAAGGAGTAATATAATAAAAATTAATATTGTCCATGTTCACAAATGGTTGGGAAAAAAAATCACCCACTCATAAATATTTTGAAGTCTTCAACATATGTAGATGTTTCACCCTCCCTCCCCCAACCAAGTTATACAAATGCCAATGCTATTCATTTAATCTGCCACCTACCCAACAAGTTGTTTTGTGATAATGCTTTCCTTTATTCTTTCTAACATTTGGTACACCGTAGAAAAATATTAAAATAATTTTGTCTTCGGTGTTTATAGATGGCGCAAACTGATATCTATTTGGCAATAATTTTTGATAACATTTTGATTCGAATTAATAAAAGAAATGTGTTGGGCAAGCCAGGGCGAGCCAGGATTCGACGTCAAGTTGGACCGAGCATTGAAAATTCAAATTTCTCAAAATTGGTACTTGCACAAATTCTAATTTTTGTTGTACAAATTGGTACATATTAGGTACATATTTTCGATACCATTTCGATCCGAATTAGAAAGAAAATTAGTTGTGGGGGCCAGCTTGACGTTGAAACCAAAAATTCTAATTTCTCGAAATAACTGGTATACAAATTTAATTTTGATAGTAAAAATGGGTATATATTGGGTACAAATTTTTGGTTCGAATTAGAAAGAAAATGAAGTGCGTTCCAGCTTGACCCACCAACAAAACTTCAAAGATCTACAACCTTTTAATAGTACAAATTCTTATTTTGCTGTTACAAATTGGCACATATTGGGTACAAATTGTTGGTACATTTTCATTCGAATTGAAAAAAATATGTTTTGTGGATCAGTTTGACCTGCCATCAAAAATTCAAATTTCTCGAAATTAATGGCGGTACAAATTCTAACTTTGATGCTATAAATTGATACATACTGGTACAAATTTTTGGTGACGCTTTGATTCGAATTGGAAAGAAAACAAACATGTGCGGGCCAGGTTGACCTGCCATGACAAATTCAAATTTCTCGAAAGTAATATGTATCCTGTGTTTTAAAACTTGATTAGAATGTTTGCTTGAATTGGAACCCAGTTTGTTCCGTTAACTTTTCATAATCTACGGCGGTAAAAGCGAAACAAACTATGGTACAATCCGGTAGAAACGAAAATCTTTCAAATGAGCCAACTAAATCGTTTGTATAACGTGGCGGGGGGGGGGCAGGTTCACACAGCCCCCCCAAGTTTGTTTTCTTAATTTTTCATAATCGATTATGGCTAAAGTAGAACTTATTGTGTTACAATCCTCTACTAACTAAGTACTGTCATATGACATACAAAAATCATGTGTACCCGGTGTATTAAGTCGTGATTTGGGGTCCTGTTAGATCTGGGCCCCCATTTTGTTTCGTTAATTTTTCATAATCCAGAACGGTACAAACGAAACAAAATACAGTACAATCCGGTAAAAACGAAAATCTTTCAAATGAGCCAACTAAATCGTTCGTACTACGTGGTGGGGGGCCAGGTTCACACAGCCCCCCAACTTTGTTTTCTTAATTTTTCATAATCTATTATGGCTAAAATAAAACTCTTTGTGATACAATCCTGTAGTAACCAAGTACCTTTATGTGACATACAAAAATCATGTGTACCCGGTGTATTAAGTCGTGATTTGGGGGCCTGTTAGATCTGGGCCCCCATTTTGTTTCGTTAATTTTTCATAATCCAGAACGGTACAAACGAAACAAAATACGGTACAATCCGGTACAAACGAAAATATTTCAAATGAGCCAATTAAATCGATCCTAAGACAATGTGGGGGGCTGCGTGAACTTGGCCCCCCCCACTTTTTTCTTAATTTCTCATACTACAGTACAGTACAAACAAAAATATTGATATGCGGAAATCGTTTGTACCGAGAGGTGGGGGGGGGGCAGGTTCACAAGGGTCAATAATCCTTGCTATAGCTGTAAAACACAAAAGCTTTCCCGTGTATGCGATACTTGCAAATGCAACAATACATAAATAGAATGGTACGGATCAGTAGATTTTGGAAGTCTTGAGCGAGAAATCGACAATTACTATGGGATTACTACTACATAAACAATAAAATCCTTAGCATCTTTGAAAACATTGTTCCTTATAAGAAATATAAAACGCAATGAAATACTAGATGTAAGGTTTCTACTATCTACATATGGCTTATTTGCAAACTGCTGCGATCCATTCCAATGCTAATGAAATACAATAAAATTGAAACAATATAAGCTCGTTAATAAAAACATTTGTTTTCAGTGTGTTCTGCAACATATTGCTTTCAATATTTCACTACGCATAATATTTAATAATCCAAAATCACAATATAAGACAATAATTTCCGGAATCCGTATGCGAAGAATCCAACCGAGGCTGATTTCTTCCAACGTAAACTGACTATCTCATACTTTTCTTTCATAACGTTTTGCAAGGGTTCTTACGAACAAAGTTACCATAAATTAAGTTTAAATTGTTTTTCAAACTGCGGAAGAAAGATACATTAAGGATTGACAATTTTGAGTACTGTGTAATGGGAGAATTAGAGGTTTTGTTAGTACATCAGGATCTTTGACACATTTACAGTGTTAATCTAAAACGAAATGTACCTTACCATTGGACGAAAATGACCCAGAACTGAGAAAGCGTGTTGGTTATATAACGTATTTCTTAATATATACACTAAAATGAACCAGATCTTAGTCCGTTTGTCTGCTGACTTTCCTTATAACTAAGGGCCTACATGTCGAAACGCCCTACCATCACTGTCGATTTATCCCCAAAATGCATTGATGAGCAAAATCTGGCACAAGTTTTCACAGTAACAAAAAATGTGTTTCATCCTGACACACAAGCATACAAAGGGTAAACTATCATAATACCAATCCTTTGCCCCCTTTCATAGAAATATATTATCGCAATACCATATGTTTGACTTACTAAAACTTATAACGTGGATATTTTTCTTAAATAAACTTTATGTACCTATTTGAGAGGCTTCTGCTTCTTTTGCAGCGGGCAAAATTAACTTCTCTGCATATGAAACTTGTCAGTGAGAACCTAGAGTAACTGAATGTTTCTTATCGCGTGCGTGTATGATAACTTGCTTTTCCAGAACTTAAAGTTTTCGTGATCTCCGGAGTGTCGAGATCTCCCAAAATCACCTTATTTAAAAGACAAATTTTATAGTTCACAACACAAGAAATTTCATGAAATATTGTTAATGTGGTCCCATACTAGAAAAGAATTGCTTACTGCATTTTGTTTTAACCTTAATGTTAGTATCTTGGACTCCTATTTGCTTTAGAATATTTTAATTAAATATCATACTTATGCCATCGATTCGAAAAGTTCTTGTTCCACTCAAGTAATCCTACAAAGTATATGCATTTGAGTTAAAAATAGACTTTCGCATTTAGCCAAACTAATAGTTATGATAGGATTCCTTGCTAAGCATGCTTACCTTAGAAAAAAATAACATAATGAGCAGTTAAAACGCTTTTGTATAGCAATTTGCCATTGACAGGTTTAAATGGCAATATTTTATGTCATTGAATATCTAATTTCTTAAGTAGTGAGATTACAAACCAACCTGTATAGTGATTTGTGTCTCTAGTTGTGATTCATTTTCAACTTGTTTGGTGATCTGAGTTCGAAGTTGAATCGAGGTTGCAGCAGCGGTAAGCATACTAATGTTGCACTCCACAGTGCTGTGTTCCTAAACACATAGATAAACTAAAGGATGAACATAGCAAAATATTTTTATTATATTATTTCAGTTCTTATTAATATGAAAATAATAGATAAGTAACTAGATTTTAAGAATACTACTATTTTAGGAAATAAAAAATTAAAGAAAGATAATTAATCTAATTTTACAAATTTGAAAAAAATATTTTGTACTTTAGTTTGACTTGAACAAACGTAAACAAGGGAAAACGTACTCTTTTTAACTTTCTCAACGTTGGCGAGAAAATACAGCGTGTCTCTTAAGGGGGGCATTGGTAGCATGTGGTAAATTTGGTACTAAATAGAAAAAAGGCATGAGTTTTAGGAATACCGCAATCATTTACCTTTGTGATAGAGTTATTATATTTATTTGCCGTAGGATGCTATATGTAAAATATTATGCGTGTATAACAGAGTACATAATACTATAGAAAATTAGGTTTTCACTGATAACAGTGAAACCTTGATATATACTATGAAATTCTATTTGCTAACTATGGTTCAATAAAGATTCGTATTGTGTTTATAAAATTATGATAATAAACTTTCTGTTCATTTGCTTAAATTAAAAAAATATGTATAAGAAATTAATATCCGTAATTTTCATATGCTTACGGTCATTTGCACTCACATTTAGGTCTAAAAAATCTAACGACTGGATGGCTCGATTTCAGAAGTGACTGTGTCACCAGGATTTTCTAAGGTAATTGTGTCAAGGGTGTATTGTGAGTACCAGGCTCCAGGTAAAACGTCAACCGCACGGGCATACTGCTGCGGTCAGAGGCGTGTCGATGATGGGGTAGGCGCCGACTGGCCCTAATCGTAACAGCCAATAGACGTGTCACAGTACGTCAAGTCGAGAAGAAATTCAATGCAGGACAACAACGCCGTGTTAGCGGAAAAACAATCTACAAGTGCCTACTCGCCATGAGGTACAGAAGCTATCAGCCCACCCGAGTATCCCTTCTAACCGCAGAACACAGCAAACAACGTCTAGCATGGGCAAAGGAATACCGACAGTGCAAAGTGGACATCTGAAAATATAGATGAGTCATTTTTCACATTCGTACATGCCGATGGATGGGCAGGGTTCGTCGGCAGCCGCACGAGGCAGTGGATTTATCGTGCCAGGAAAGAACTGTGCAGGCCGGGAGTAGGGGTGGTGGTATTCTTATCTGGGACATGTTTACGTGGACTGAAATGGGTGCCCTAACACGTGTGACACGCTCCCTTACAGGTGAACACTACCGCCATCCTCTGGATGGCCATGTGGTGTAATTTGTTCCGCTGCAAGATTCATATAATTACCCCATCTCTCAGCAGGACAATGCGGTGTCCATCCTAGGATGACAGGAGACTGGTTTGATGGGCAATACTTCCTTGACCATCGTGGTCACCGTACCTCAATCCCATAGACCACATCCGGGACTCCATGGAACGGTACGTTATGACCGTGGAACCTTTTCAGACCGACTTGTGGCTCCGTGGTAGACTTTGCAGCAGATGTGGACTGAGATATACAACACCACAGGCCTTTCGTGGAGTCCATACCGCGGTAGGTAGCCGCCCTTGTCACAGCGAAAGGAGGTGCTACACATTATTAAGAGTTCCTACACGATACGTCTCACATGGCGCTCGTTCTAGAGTCAACTACGAACTAAACGTAGTCCAACGAAATTTTGGAACTTCTTGAAACGACTTACGTTCCAGAAATATGGCCCTCAATATCCTCTTCTATTCAACGATACAAAAATACAAAACGATAAAGATAAAGCTGAAGCATTTACAACACACTTTAAAACTCGGTTTACTCTACAAACGGCTACAACTTTCACTCATCCTTCTCATCACCATACCACTGAATCAGGAAATCCAAATCAGCAGTTCTTCAACCACAGTTTGACACTCCATCTAATGTACATAATGACATACCTACTTGTGTCAACACAAGATCAACACAAGACTTCACCTGGTATAGACTTTAACAGTTACCGTCAGTTGTCACAAGTACCGACTATGTTCCATATGTTGCTTGCCCTTTTATACACCATAATCCTTTCCACGAGCTAGTTTCCAACTGCCTGGAAACTACCGAAGGTAAAAGCCTTAATGTTAGGAAATAAAAAATATTCTTTATATGAATATTAATCAAGATTTTTGATATTAGTATTGTAAGCTAATTGATTTTGATAAAATATTAATTGAGTACCAATATTCAAAAATATTTGGATATTTTTTCTCTTGTTATACATTAAAGTTGAACATAATAACACGAATTGTATTTAATATATTCACAGGCTCGTCGTCTTCCAAAAATCAGCTTAATGAATTTCTATGAAAAATATATATTCCAAAGTGAATTTATACCATCGAGGTACGGATCGTGTGTGGCTTATAATTCTGCTTTAACTATTGCTACTAGGTAAGTCTTTATTATTGATATGCGTAAAAATTCTCTAACAAGAAAATTGGTTTAGAATTCGTTTCTTTTATATGAACTTATTACGAATTACGTTTGATTCGAATAAAACTTAACGAAAAATACTTTCACCATAACTGTTGTTTATTTTCATATTTATTCTAATCTTATAAGCAATAAAAGCACAACTCCTTGATAGTTTATGATTACGAAAAATTGTGGTTAAAGTCTAAAGAACAAAAAAAACTGAGTTCTTAAACTATTAATATAATTATTTAAATTAAACTTATAAATAACATTGTTCAAAGCAGAAAACAAAATAAATTAAAACTACCTAATATTTACTATTTCCTTGAGACTGAATTTTAACATTACATCGATATTTGAATACTAGTGCTATTCTTAAATTGTATTCTATACTTGACATTACAATAATCGTAAATATTGGGTTTCGTATGTTTAGTCATTGAGGAACACTGCACACGTATCTTATATTTTATATAATAAAGCATATTTATATTATTGGCCTCTATTAAGCTAATCTGTTTGTTACGATAAATGTAATGTTGTTGCCCTTTACTTATGATAGTTCTTTGAATTTGTATAACTGTGGTCTAGTGGCCTGTTCTGTAACATTTCCATTATACTTGTATTATGTTAGTTTGGTAGGCATTATCTACTTCTACCTCAGTAGAATGATATCACATAATACGTAGTACAAAACATTTCAAATTTCTAACATTTATCAAGTGTCATTTACATTGGGAAAGTGTTCATCGACTCTAAGTATAAAAAAACAAGTTATTTTGGATATAAGTATAGGGAATAAAGTAAATGTTCATAAGGTTTGCATTTGTCTAAAGCCATTGTCAATATAAATGAAAAATATGATTTGGCCGTTTTAGTAATCACGGTATTAATAATATACAACAATCTCACTGTTTTGTGTTATTTCTCTGTGATTCACCCTATTACGACAGGAAATATGATTAACATTGACGGAAAGATAAATCAAAGCTTTTCTAACCCAATATATCCTATGTACTTTGACTTATGCCTCCTAATGAAGTACTTCCTATTAGGGAACTTCCAGAGAATACTTCCATGAACTGTGACAAACGATAATCTTTACTCAAGTAAGGGAGTAGAGCAAAAACTAATTGTTATAAGAAAAGATTTTATAATGTAAATACACTCAATAAGTCACAAAATGTGCAACATATGTTGTTATTTTACATTGATTGTCATAAAATATGCAACACGATGAAGTATACAGAGTAAAATGTTGAAATTAGCAGAATACGAAAACATGGAAAGATAAAAAATTGATCAGCGCAACTAAGCCGGAAAGTAGCACAAGATTAGGATTAGAGGTACGAAACGGAGTACGGCTAGAGTTCACTGGTACAGAATATATGAATGACGTAGGACTATGCAAACAATCAAAGGAGTCCACCCCATCCAATTCGGCAGTTGTTCCAGTAGGTTTCGTCTTCTGATCGCTTAAGAATATTGGATTATCGAGATGGTAGTTTTAGTTTTGTGAGCTTGGTGCCAATAGTGACAGAATACACCCACAATGTACCACATCTGGACTCAGCATCTCAGAAAGTACACAAGACAGCGACAACCATTATTTCAATTATTGTAAATCATGGGCCGCGAGGAAAGGCGTTTTGTGCGTATCACTGTGATGGATCAGTTAACTACATTACACTCTACTGGAAATATTATGGACTGTTACACAACATCCAGTGTTTTTATCTAAAGTTCTACGACTTTTGGCAGAGAGTGTAATATTTAGAAACTGTTCATTGCTGCAGTCTTCCCTGACTTCATAGCATAGATTTAGGAACCTAAAATGGTGTCTCGAATGTTGTAAATGGAAGGACGGATAGTAGGATATTGTGTTTACCAACGAATAGTATTTCTGTTTGCAGCATAATAATGGCCGCATGCATGTCTTTCACTGGCATGGCACTAGGTTGAGCAACTGCTGCAGGTTGAGTCGCCTCATCGGTTTGAAAATTGGTATTGCGTTGTATGTGTCATTTGATTCCGTGTCTATCTATGTCACTATACTCCAGCAAATATCGCAGAAAACGGAGATACATTATCAATATCGTGTATCCAATTGTGGTCAATTTAGTGTAGGTTCTACTTGGAATTGCATTTGAATTTGACAACTTCCATCCTCACGTTGCATGTACTACTATTCTAAATTTTCTGATTAGAGACAACATCCCTCTGCTTCATTAGCTGTAGCGTTTCCTAGATATCTCGCTGATTGAACATGTTTAGTCGATGGTTGCAACAAATACTTTAGGTCTGCGAACTTCGCCAACTACAGTTCATTTGCTGTTGGCAACATAACCGAAGTCATATGGCTTGACGCAGGAGGATATGAAAGAACTCATTCCCGTGATGACTGTCACGTTGTAGTTGTTCTGATTACATATGTGGGGATACCCTTAACGACTATCTTCAATTATTCTCCGCTGTCGCCAAGATGTCACGCACCCACAGAGCGATAAGTTCAATAATATGTCAATGGGTAAATCAGATTTCTACCTGTCAACTTTAGCAATACTATATTTTCCCTTCTTGGGCTTGCCTTTTTTATGGCGAACAGTGAACATGAAGATATTAGCTATATCTATTGATAGGAATATGCTGAAAGTGTATTGATTTCCTAAACGATAAAATCTTCTCTAAGCCGCAATCATTTTGATGTGTGAAATCCTTGTTTCGATCCCATCTCCCACCAAATAGAATTTCTGGAAAACACAATGAATATGTGTGGGATTTATTGAGATTCTTCCAGTCCCTCTCTCTTTCGTCACAATAACAATTTTCTACTCGCCTTTGTGAACAGTCATGTGATAGTAAACCCCCAAAAACAAATAAAATATACTCTAAATATTGTTTAAGTTTCTACTATACATGAAATATTGCAAAAATGTTTATAGTTTCATTAAAATTAACACTCAAATACGAATTGGAATATCATACTCACCGAAATACGTTACTAAGTACTATGCCATACAAAATTATTAATCTGAGCAAAAGTATATATCTGAAATCAAAATATTCCAAAGAATGGATTGTTAACGGAAATTGTTTTATTTTGAACTCAGTATCCAAAGAGTCCTCTTCGTTGTTTATTTCATAAATAATATCAGAAGGTACTAACGTTCTTGTTCCCGAATTCGAACGTTCTACGTTTCTTTAGAAACAGGAGCTTGTTTCGTAAAGTACGAATCGTGATTCTGGACACACCTAATGCACAAGTCAAGTATTATACATGTGCTGAAACAAAGGCTGAGTTCCTATCAATCAATAGTTCAAGCTTACCAGTTTAGACAATATTAAGAGAGCAGTACTATTCTGCATTTAATTTGATTTCTAATAATTTGTTTTTGTTATTTCTAGATTAAAGTGGGCTTGTTGTGTGTTTCTAAAAGATAATGATCTTGCCTTCAATAATGAGTAAGGCAGTTCATTTATCCTTCTGAATATTAATGGAAGTTTGACTTATTTTGCGCCGGTAGTATATTCTAATTAATCCTGGTTTGTATGCTTCTGTATCTATTCCTGTACATGTATTCCGGATCCAGGACGGATTTCTGCTGAGATGCGGTGGGTTGCAATACTGTTACTTAGAGCTATCTTTAAGAGCTAAAATCTCTGGGATTTTTATGTATATATAAATAAGAAAGTTTCCTCTTATGGTGGATGTGATCGCTTCGATCGCCCCCTGGATCCGTCCCTGCCTGTACAATCGACCATTTTGTCGCCCTGTTCACATGACAACAACGCCTAAATGACTTTCGTCTAGTAGCTTGGCGGAAAATGTTCAAGACAAAAGTAACCTGAGTTTTATGAAATAAGTTAAACATGTTATTGCTTCTCGGCATAAGTCTCCAATAAAGTTCGTTAGAATAATATATGATAATAAATACCCTCTCCTTGAACGCTATATTTTCTACGTGAGAAAAATTCTTCATTCATATCCAGACTAAGAATTAGACGTATAAGTCAGAAAAGGTATTAGATATGTTCTGTGAGGGTCCTACTGGGTCCCACGGACAAGGCATCACTTTCTGCCACCATGCAATTAAGGGGTATTTGACCTGGCATCTAGTGATGCCACATTCCTGGAACAAACGGAAATAATTTTCAATGTTCCCTTTATGTGATGGCGATGATATGGTGTTCTACCCGACGACAAGTCTTACTTACGATGGTTCCTGAGCAAGGTGATACCCTAATGGTTTGCTATTTCTTTCTATGGGGTGAAGATGATGACGTTCTTGGGATGAGGCCTCATAAATAATAAAGTTATTTACATTCGCAAAAAATATATTTACTAACGGTATTACATTTAAAAATCTTTGCTACATAACGTTGATACAGAACACAATATAAGAGGATAGAAAAACGACTTCAAGGAAAAGGAACACAAGAGCAGTATATAACCGACACTCATGCATAACCGTTTGTTTTACTGTCCCATGTGGAAGTTCTACATGCAATCTGGGCACAAAGGTTCATCACATTTCTTGCAAATGTACCTGTCGCAAAATCGCCGCAAAATCGGTCATGGCATCTAGGAGTCTAGTTCACCTTCACTTTTCGTGTAGGAGAGAATTTGGTGCTTTGAATATCTTTTTCTTCTTCGGTTCAGGTTCCCCTTCGTGTGATGGAAGCTCTCGTTTCTTATCATTGTTCGTTCGAAGCTATGAGTGTTAAAACGATAGCAACTTTGAATTGAATTAATGGAATATTTGACACATCTTTGTAGCATACTTGAGGATGTCGCCGAACTCACCTGATTTCCAGAATAATTCAGTACAGGAATTGGTGATTGATCGATCTGCGAATCACTCACTTCAGAGATATTAGGATCGCTGTCATCTTCATGTGAATGAAGAAAATCTTCCTCACAAGCAGGATGACACTGATCGTTGGGTGGATAGTCATCATCAGTACTGCAGAATCTAGCCTCAGAGTCTGATGGAAATTCTGAATACAGAAAGCTGTTAATTACATCCTTCTTCAACCCTTGACCTATGAAGATGCTGTAAAAAATAATAAATATTCAAGTACAAGAAGGTAAACATACGATTCATCTACTAATACATGTTTAACAATTTCATTGGTGGATCTAGAAGCCCAAAACTTGGGAATGGGGGCTATTGCAAACGATTCGAGAATGTGACACATCATCACCTAGGATATATACTACTATAAGATTTCAAAAAAATATATGTTTTAATTTTAACAACTGAAAAGAGGGGGAATAGCCTCTGGGCCCCGAGCCTCTCCGTCACTGAGCAATTTACTTCCAAACCTTGTGTAGAATGTAACCTGTCGAAAATAAATATTTTATTTCTTGAAATCTGTGCTATAATAATCTCATTTTGCGGTATGATGAACTAGCGTGAACTAAGTACTGCAGCAAGGATCTTTGGCGTAAGGCAATTGCAATATGAGGATAAATTACTATATATGTGTAATTATCCCTAAAATCCGACTTATTTTCCAAATAAAGTTTAGGTTGCAGGAATCCGACGCCCCAGGACACACCTACCCTCCGTACTTATCTCATTCCCGTGTTTCTACGTGATTATATTGGATAAACGTTCTCAGCACATATGAAACTAACGCTTTATTGTGTTTCTTTGGCGATCTTCGTGTTGCAAGTTCATTCTACGATGCTGAAAACACGTTTCATGTACCACTGCGACTGTTTCAAATATATATTGTTACATAATGTGGGTAAGGAATTATTGTTAGGTATATTTTCAGTTTCAAAATAGTTATTACGTAAATGCGTCTAATCACAACCATATCTGCACAGAGGCATCATTTGATGCCATCATTTAATTGACTCATAATTTTTGAAAGGATTGACATTACGTCATACAAACGCAATAATTTCAAAAAGAAGATATCAGTGCTTCAGAATGTAATTTTTACTTCAGTTTACACGGTTCTTTTGTGAAAAAAAATCAAAAGCTCAGTTATACACATGTGATATGAACAAAGAACTTTCTAAACTGCGCTAAAATTTTATACACGTTGTGATTGCTCCAGCCATCTGGTGGCGTTTCAGCAATTCACCCTGGCAACAATCTTTGCCAGCGTGGAAGAATGGATACTACTTCAGTGCATTAAAGTACATTATTTTCCCGCCAAATATGTGGCATCATTAGATGCCATATCCGTGAAGAGGATACATTGAATGAAATGATACTCTTTGCACTTGTATAAAACGGTTTGAATGTGTTGAAAAGAAGCAAGTAATTATTTACTGATAACGTTGTTCGCGTATCAATGTAATATATTGCCACAAGCACACCTATAAAAGACGCTAGTCAGATAATACTGCGATATTATTCTATGAGTGTCATTATAAGAAAGACTGATAGTGAATAAGAGTAAATAAATAAATAATATAAAATAAAATAAGGGAAGTTGACACTACAATACCATCATACAAATTGAATAGTTTGTTGAAAAAATGTGTGAAGGTTTCACGTAAGTGGTTATGTTTGACGCAGATATAATTCATCTTGTTGAGGTAGATAATTGCCAAGGCGGTTACACGTGTAATGGGCCAACCAAAAAGTGTCTCTTCAGATTTCGAAAAGTTGATTTGAAAAGATAAAAGAGTGTAGATAGACATGGTGAGTTAGAAAATGGTATACAGGAGTTTGACTGAGTTGGTGCATATGGTAATTTTTAAGAAATTGATTCTCCTTCAACACCGTCCCAAGTTGTCTATAAGCCGCAGGTGTCTCTGGCATTCATCTGTGTTACAGATTCATTTTATGATGTCTTAATATTAGTGACTGCAATTATCGGTGTTGTAGCACCTGTTGTGCTTGCAATTTTCCCAATTCCACCATCGCCACACATTACATCATTAAACTTTTGGAATAGCAAATTTCGTAGAAGGGATCCAGGGATATTATAATTTCTTACTCAACTTGTTGTAATGTGACAATTAATTGTGAATAGCAAGCGATGTTGTTCAACAAGACATACGATTTATTCGCAAGACACTTCTGTATGGGACTGTTATCGTATAGGCTTATAATAATAAAAACTGAAATAAATATACTTTCTCGACTCAGAATCTGTAACATAGGAACCATATTTTACCATAATCCTAAAATAATATCTTTGTCTTCTCGTAATATCATGGATTCTGAATTTGGAAGAAGAAATGAAAGATTATAACACTTTTACCTGCATAAGGAATCTGTAACATTGAGACGTATTTGATTACTACTTAGCCTAATTCCGGAATGAATGCTCAGATAAAATATGCAATAAAAATAGTGAATACAAGTTCTTTTTTGTCTGCTTGTAATTTGATATTTCTTCCTTGCTTTATATCTATTTCCAAAATTTTCACAAACTCTGAGTGTTGATAAAAGAATGCTTTCCGCAGCATGGTTGAAAATTTATTTTGTCTAATTTTGGTACCAAGAAGAAATTTCTTTGAGCTTTTGCAAACATTTCATGGGTATATAGTGTCTAAAATATACACTTCTGTCTAAAATTATATACTGGAATATTATAGAATGGAATGATATTTGCTACTTCTGAGAGAATACTTACGCTACACTTTGCGCTGATCATCATGTTTCTAGTTACGAATACGATTGTTACTCTACCTTAAGAGTTGTCATGGTTATCGCTAAATGCAATGAGCGAGCTACATTTCCAACATAATATGTATATATGTCTGTTATAACAGTCTGTTTTGTGTCAATGCGCCAATGTAGAATCAAAGCTCCCGCTGTTGGTACCATTGTGTCAATTAAGATATTCGGAATAAATCATTTGTCCATGTGTTACCGAAGCGTCTCGAAGATATTGTTGGAGAGGTCTGAAGCAGGGAAACTCGCCAAACTACCTATATACTATTAATAAAGAATAGACAAATCTGGGTTCATATGACGTGCAATACTGCTAAACCACTTGAGTTCTTACAATTCTTTTATTCGACCACTTTAAATTCTATTAAATGTGCTGTAGTTGGGATATATTATAGAGACTTTTCGGCACAAAGAACATATAACGCATTTAAACTTATAACCAGACTCACTTTGTTAATAATTACTACTGTTACATATTGTTAATTATTACTTTTAGGAAAAATAAACATTATAAATTTCGGCTTCAAATTTTAATTAGGTGATGCAATAGAAACGAATAATTAATACTGACCTTGGTAGTAGCAGAAAACATTAAACAATTGTGTTTCTCGTTATAGACATGGGTATGAAAATGCTAGAAAATACATCATGAACAATACTATTGATAGCAGTGACTCGCATCGTGCAGTTATGCTTACATATGTGGTAGATAATGTTGAGGTATGTTCTCATTAAATAAGATATTCGTTATGTTATAGTATTCGTTTATGTTGTTAACACGTAAGAGATTATCTAATACAATGCGTAAGATACGAATAATGAATCAAAATATATACCTGTACATTTTGTAGAAATTATACTATTTATGGTTATACTATTTAGTGTGGTATTTTGTATATTTTCTCTTTTATACATAATTCACCCGAGAAATTCGAATTCTACCTAAGTACATTTTGAAATCAATGAAAATCTAATACATAATGGGAACTTCAGAAAGATCGCAATATAATGTAGCGAACATTTATTACTTAAGACATCGTAAAGTTAGGTACCCCAGATGTGTTCAGAAAGTATCTAACCTTATTTACTGTGTAAGCAATGAAACGCTGAAGACTTTCTTCAGTGTAGTTGTAGAAGGTACACTCATACGCAGTCGGAATTTTCCTCACGCCTGCAGAAAGCGTCAGCCTCAGACAGTTCAAGACATATAGTAAGCGGTCGTCGGATTTCAGTGTTTTACACGGACTTGAGCAGTGATATTGCATCAAATTTTACCAAAAGCTCAGCGATAACCAAACGAAATCCTTCGCAAGATTCAACAGGCTTTCGGAGACGATGCCATGAGCACTTCACGCATAAAAGAGTAGAACAACCGCTTCAACGATGGCAGCACATCAGTGGACAGTGAAGTGCGTTCAGGGAGGCTCACGAAAAGCAGGAATGGCAATGTTCTTGGCTGTGGTTTTGCAGGACCGTTCTATCACAGTCTGAGGAATTGTGAAAGGTATGCGTTTAAACATAGGATCAGTATATTCAATTTGCAACGAGAATTTGGGCATGAGGAGAGTCTCCGCAAAATTTGTACCGAAGCTGCTAACAATGGAGCAGAAGCAATGCCGTCTGGACATCTCACAGAACATGCTGGAGGCGCATAGACAGTGATTACAGGCAATGAAGCATGGGTTAATATTAGGATCAGATTTGAGTCAAGCGAAAACTTCAAGCGGAATAGGGATGGATGATTACTCCCAACATCCATTTCGAACAAAGGCGGGAACACTCGGATAAGGGTGAATTACCAAGGAGACTACTTTAAAGATATTAGAATCTCGGGCTTCCAAATCAATAAATGGATATTTTCCAAGCAAAGGTTCGATATTTTTTGAACATATCGTATCAAATGATAGGATGCGAAAGTAGTGATGGGTAAATTCCCGGGAATATATTTTTTGGGAATATTCCCTGGGAAGATTCCCGGGAAGATTCCCAAAATGGGAATTTATCCGGGAATCTATGTACAATCAGATAGAAAACTGCATTCTATTACTATATTACGATTTCAAAGTTGAATTAATTTTTATATCACAGCACAGAGGTTTTATTACTGTTGTCCACAGAGGATTCTTTAAAATGTATATTCTGAACGGTACTATGTTACTTTATTAACACTTTATTATATTTAGAGAGTACGCATAAATGTATATTTATTTACAATATGATCTAGCAATTAAATATGCGTGAAAAAATTATATAGTAAAACCTAATAATTTTAAACCACTAAACAGTTTAAATTTATATGTAAGTGGGTTTGCTCAACTTGACTGTATTAATGATATTATAAGCACATTACATCTATATATGTTATAAACCAGTTAGATTGGCTAAATGCTAGAAGATACATGTCTCACCAATTTATCAACATTTGCGCATACAGATTTATGTTCACAAAATTTTCAAGATACTTACTTATCTTTATATTTTAGCACGTAACATTGCCATACACGATCTTTCATTCTACATATTTCTCGAAATTCCATACGTTAATTCACATGTAAAAGAAGTCCGAGTTCCTCTTCAGAAATTCAAGTCAGAGAGAGAAGACAGACCGACGTCTATTACTAATGGTGGTTCATTTTTTATTAATAGTACTTCTTCTCTCTTTCTATATAATTCTAAATTACTTTACAAAATGGTTCTTTTTCATCATTTGTAAATTAGTACTTTGCTAATTTTGGCTGTTCTTTAGCATTGGAGACCAGCTTCTGCACCTACTTTCTTGCGATATTCTATTCCGATGCCGTTGTTTTATGGTTTCATACGTTAAATTGCGTTACCAACATTAAATTTGGACAGCATTGCAGAGCGAGCGTTAGCGAATCAGGGCTGGTTAAAGCCCCACATGGCACGTTGTTTTCTATCTTCGTTACCAACAATTCACTTTCTTTTCTTACAAAAATCACTTCCACTTACCTTTCCGTTTTGTATAAATCCCATACTACCCTAATAAAATTGTGTTCGATACTTTCTTGACTACTTGAACATCAGTATCAACTCATTTCTTCCGTATACCATCCTACATTTTGCTAGTTTCCGCCCCCAATACTAAAAAAAATACTTTACTTTTTAGTGCAAATGCAAATGGAACTTAAAAACTCATATTATTAGTTATATAAAGTACCGTCAAATAATTTTAAATTTGTTAACCTCCAAATTCTTTATAAAACCTAGAAGTAGATCATAATATATTAAAATATAGTAATTAATCATATGGTTCTTATAATTTAAAACATAAAGTAGAGAAATGGAAATAAATTCCTTCCCGGGAAATTATAGGAGAGGGAAAAAACCAGGGAATATTCCCATTTTTAAAATTCATTCCCATCGGGAATATTACCACTGCCCATCACTATGCGAAAGTGGTTATATTGTGATACAGGATAACATTGTATAAGAAAAGTAAATTGTTCTTCAAATTGAAGGAATAATATTGCTATCTAGAAACGTATAATCGATTATTTCATTTTACGCTTAATTTTATTATGTACGCATTTTACTCACAGGTGTAGAAAGTAAGTAAAAAAGAGGAATGGTATTGCATATTACTTGAGACACCACATCTACACCCAGCAGGACATAACTGAAGTTTTTCAAAACTATATATATATATATATAAATATAATATATATATATATATATATATATATATATATATATATATATATATATATATATATATGTGTGTGTGTGTGTGTGTATGTACAACCATTATGAACCGAACTGAATCAACTCTGGTCACTAAAGTACAAATCTTGCCCTCATTTTTATATTTTTCCATTTAGATACATGTTGCCGTTTTTCTTTAATTCTACTTATTCCTCTTTAGTACCAGAGTAATAAGAGACACAACTACAAAAATACAGTTAAATACATCCCAAGATATGTTTAATGCTTCATCTTCTAGGGTCGGAATATTAGATCAGTTAGTACTTCTAATACGAAAAAGCACGAAAGTACTTCGGTGTGTGTTGGATGCCTTCCAAGGCAGGTACTCGTATTCTATTAACTTGTAGCTCTTCTGACACGATACTGCAGTATTTTATTTATACTTTTTTACTTAATCATATATACTAAGAACCTGTACGTTCATTACTCTCAGAAATGAAATTTCTCCTAAAATGCAATCTTCTGTTGCGATAGCGCTATGAGAAGAGTCCAGGGGGAAAATGGGGATGCCCACTTTTGGGCAAAATTTAGATCACCATGTAATCTTGTAGAGCACACTCAGAAGTTTCACTTAATGTATCAAATAAGAGGAAACTTTTTACAATTACCTGCTATAGTCGTTTTAAAAATCCTTGTAAAACCATCATCACTCACGGCGGAATAAGGGAACATTCACTTTCTCTTAATATCCCTTTTTTGATAATTCTATTGATGTTCCCTTGTTAACAGACTGATACAAGTAAATATACTTTTAGCAAGGCACCGGCATAAAAATAGTTCCCGGTAGTTTTTCTGTAGACATTGAATCAAAGCAAATCTGATGATGATTATGATTTGTCTCAAATTTAGAAAAGAGACACGACTTTTTAGTGATACTTAAAAAAGTACGAGCTCACTGCTTTAAACAGGTGAAAAGTGTAACTTTACAAAACAAATGTGTAGCCCAACTACAAGTCTTAGATATACAAACAGTAACAGCTGATTCAATCCATTGCAAAATTGGATAATCACTGTGCTCTTCATATCTAGAAGAAGAAGCATGACTCAACTAGGTGCGAAATTTAATAATTCTTCGTACTTTATTGAGTCAGAAGAACATTCCATGATTGTAATATCACTGAGGTCCTAATGTGCGATAACCCTTTCCTATCTCTTGATAAATCAAAAGAAAAGATTGAAGACCTTTCAGTGTTCTTTAAAATATTATTCAAATTCAGATACTGATGGCAGATTGAAACGTGGTAATCATCGACGTAAAGTTTCCGAAGAAAAGTATGACAAAATATCTTAGCCCCTCTTTCACACCTTGCAATTTCGACAGGCCACTGCAATTTCGACACAACCTCAAACATTTGTCTTCCGAGTGAATTAAAATAAAGAAAATGCATGAGATGTATTGTGGAAGTATGGTGGAAACATCCTGTAAGCTAGGAAACTTACAGAACCAAATCTACACCCGATTTCAACATATCATTCTGTTACTCTCGTCGGGAGACATGTACCACATGTGATGAATTAAAAATCAAGTTAAAATCTCTAAATTTTAAGAATAATATATGGAAGTTTAATAGTCCAAGAAAGACAGAGAGTTAAAAGGAGAAAAGCTGTTTAGAATTTCAAAAAAGACTGCATCTTACAAACGTTAAATATTTTATAAGAGGAAAACTAGATTCAAAATTAGGAGCATAATATCAGAAAACTTGGTAATGGTTTATAAGAAGTATTTTCCATTACCAAACATCACATCAACAATGTTTACTATAAGCACCAATTCTTGTTTTATTCATTCAATATACAGCAATTATCAGATACCAAATCAATTTTTTATATTTATGGTGAAGTTACAGGTAAAAAGAATGCTAATGAACTGGGCTTATTTTGGGACGGTTCTTTTCATTTTGGTTTGCTGGTTTCGTTCTACGAGCATTCACCATCTTGAACTGTTCTCTGAATCTTCCATTGGTCAAAATAAAAGTTATACTTTATTTACACACCTTCGTTAGATTGTACATGAAAGCCACAGGTTCACTTCCTTTGAAGTAACATTCCCAGTTCGTAGTCATTCCTACCTTGATTGTATAAGAACGTGATACTAGGAAACACAAAATCAGAAGCTGGCATACCAGATTGCTGGAATAATGTGGTCAAAGGCAGCATAGTGAAACCTACATCATATCAAGTAAGTCAAGTTTAAAATTTTCTATTTTAGGTCAGTCTTGGTTTAAGAGGAGTCGTCAGGTTTATCTTTCTCGATAATTAAAATATATTTCACTAGTTATAGTTGCAAGTAGGAAGATATATAGTATTCTGAATTTTGAAATTAAAAGTTTTTAATTCCAAACTAATGAATGAAATTCAATCAACCAATGCGAAAGAAAATGATTAAGTTTCGTTTTCTGTATTTCCTGAAATAGTTTACAAAGCTTAATTTACACATCATAGTTTAATATGTAAGTTGTAACCACATCATCCCTCAAGCAGTTCTGAGTAACAGAAGTTAATCATTTTCTTCAGGGTTGATCGTCTGACTTTCCTTCATTAGACTGAAAATGAGATGATTAATATAACCATATAAATCGCAATATTATCTTGTAATTAACTACAAGATCTGTTGTATTGTGTACTTTCTATTTGCAACTATAACTTCTAGAAAATAAATTTTAATTAGCGAGAAAATATAACATTAAGATAACCTCTCAATACAACATTTTTTGAGATATGAATTTTCTCTACATTACACCTCAAATAAAGAGCTGTCTGTCATCCTAATACACTTTTGTCTATGCGAATGAAGTTGGAAATGTTATTGTAAGTAATCCAGTGCCAGTATATATATATCTTCTTTAGTAGGGTACGTATGTATGTTCTAGGACACTTTTCCCCCTCCACACCTAACTGCCTAAAATTATGAATCTACCACTGGCCATAGTACTTTAACAAAGAAGAATAGTACAAAGTATATTGAGTAATTGAACTGCAAATAGGCTTTTATGACATTTAAAACCAAAAAACTTATATCTAAAACTTATAGCTTATCATGCTGTCTTTGATTGAAAAAATAGATTTTGTTTGGTGCAAATCGGTTCAGAAATAGCTTAGTTATAAGAAAACAAAGTTTAGTATTTTGCATAGGCTTTTATGACATTTAAAATCATAAACACTTACATCTAAAAAACTGTGTAACATAAATAAATTTTCAAAGTAAAAAGCAGCAAAACCTGTGCACAGGTGGACCTGAGAGGACTTACGCCTTTCCCTTATTTGTTTGTTTGGTTTTGCTTTTGGCTGCCTCTCAGGCTCCTTTTTCTCTGTTTCTGTCTCTGTTGCTTCTACTGCTGCTTCTGTTGTGACTCCGTTTTCCTTTCCCGACTAGCGCTATTCTCTATTCACGTCAACTCGCTCTGATCAGTTTGGCTTATAAAAAAAAAGAGAGTAAAATTACTTCTTCCGGTTTGGAGGCGATTCGAACCTGCGACGTCGACCACGCCGATAACTACTCACACTTGGCCAGACCATGTGCGACTCCGCTCAGCAAACCGAACTCAAGGAAACCAATTGAAAATTATATGAACAAATATTTCTACAAGCAACGCCATCTATTAGCAAAGTGATAACTAAATGATATGCAATGTCATCTATTGAGTAAAGTGATCAACTGCTTGAATGTGTTCACCTAGACGAAAAAATCAGTTTAAGCATCAATGGTCAACAAGAAAAAAATATCAGAGTTGCCAACCCACTTATCAAATATTCTAGTGTTTACCCCAAATATTTTAAGAGGATAGTTTTACCCCTCCATAGTTACAATATGCTAACTCAACAAATAAAAAAATATGGCAAATTTCAAAAAAAAAATAGTTTGCAACTGTGCAAAAATAGAAATTCAAATATTTGAAAAATAAAAAATACTAGCATAATTAACATAAAACTCTAAGACTTTTTTAAATAACTAGCTGAACCTGCGCTCTTTACACAGCGCATCATTCGCATATGAGCATAAATCTCCTTATCATTCCTTACAACATCTGTATATGTTCCCTTACACACACAAGTGAAAGACGTATTGATTAAAAAAAGCCTAGGGGTATCATAAAGGGGAGACTTTTTTCGATTATTTTTCTCAATATCTCGCATCGTTTGCAAGATTTGAGCCAGCTTCCGGTTGGAGTTTCTAATTCATGTATGACCGGTGTTTTATTTCTTCTTGCATGCAGTATGTAATAAGCAAATACATTACATAGACAATTAATTATAATGTAAATTATATATAGTGTTCATTGGGCAAAACACCGCTCCCCAAAAAAAGGTTCATCTTAAACTGGAGAAGTGCTTATCCTTCCTTTTCCATTATTATTTGGCCATGAAACAAACGACTGAGACATATACAACCCTATATACAACAGTGTGGTGTTGGAATGTATAATGCTTAGGATGTGATTCTTTATTTTTTTCTTTTTTAATTTCAACACTTCCAATGTACCGTAAAAATGTAATAAAGAAATAGTGTCCATGTTTTTTAAATATTCAATTAGAACTGGACAATCTACATGAAATTTGCAATCGATCAGTGAAAACGTCATCTTTCTAGAGCCTGTGTTTCCGAGATCTCATTGTCGAAAGAATTGGCCACATACATATACGCGTACTTTAAAAGAGCTCCAAAGATGGCAGCACAATTCATTTGCATTTATTTCGGAGAAGGCTTATTAGAGGCAAAGGCCTTCGAACATTAATTTAAAAGGATAAAAATCTTCTGAAAAATATTTCTTTACGTAATTTATTTAAAATACACTTTTAAAAATAATTGTCTTTGTTATAAACGTAAAATCAGAAATAACCGTAAATCAAAGGTTTGAAAGCTAAGGTTATAGGTTAGAACTCGGTCGCTCTTAATTGGTACTGTAGCATTTTAATATATAGATAACATTTTCCCGAAAACTCAAAAATAAAGCCGTAAAAAACTCCCGTAATTTTGAACTTGTTATAACTTCGCTAAATATTCATCGATTTTCAAATTCAAACGACAATGAAAAGAGAAATAAATTTTCTGTTTCTTGAATGTATTGTAGGTTTCATAACTCTAGAGATACTATTTGGAATTTGCTGTAACTTCGACAAATATTAACCGATTTTCAAAATTAAATCGACAATCAATAGATAAATAAATGTGCTATCTTTTGAATGCATTTTTTTTACATAATTCTAAGAATATTATTACAAAAACTCAAATAAATTTCTTATTTATGTATGGATCTTTAAAAATCAAATAACAGCGTTGTGTATGTCTAAAGATCTCAGCTTTTAAAGGTTTACTTATACACTTATACACTTAAATCATATTTAAAATTACAACTTCGGATGCTGATAATGGAATCTTTTGCTAACTTTTTAATGACTTCTTAAACTCAATTCATTGGTCATAGTTTAAGCTGAATAAACAGCCGTTAATATCAAAAACTACTTAGACTTCGGTTTGCACATTTTTTTACAATTACATTGAAATTATTAGTAAGTATATACTTCTTTAGGGGATCCATATTAACAACAGTAGTAGAAAATGGATCTATCTGAGCCATATTAGAACGTATGAGGACAACTCACAAGCCCCTGGGAAATTGAGCACCTTAAACCGTGAACCCACGGTCTTTTACGACCTCCATTTTACTGGTGAATTTATTCCCTTTTATGAGCACTTTTTAGGGGGTGTATTCGTTCTCTTTTACTTCCACTTTTTAAGGGGTGAACTCGTTCCCTTTTATAAGCATATTTTACAACCCCTATGTTAATTACGAACACATAGAAGAACAGATAACACATAGCACTATTTTAACATAGCAGATAACATATAAGATTAAGAAAACATAACATAGCAAGGGTGTATTCGTTCCCTTTTATGAGCACTTTTTCAACCCTTATTTTAACATAGCAGATAACACATAGCACTATTTTAACATAGCAGATAACATATAAGATTACGAACACATATAAGAGCAGAAGACTACATAACATAGCAGGGTGAACTAGTTCTCTTTTATGAGCAATTTTATGGGGTGTATTGGTTCTCTTTCATGAACACTTTTTAGGGGTGAACTCGTTCCCTTTTATGAGCATATTTTTCAACCCCTATTTTAACATAGCAGATAATACATACGACTACGTAACATAGCAGGGTGAACTCGTTCCATTTTATGACCTCCATTTTAGGGGTGAACTCGTTCTCTTTTATGAGCATATTTTTCAACCCCTATTTTAACATAACAGAAATGACATAAGAATATGTAACATAGCAGATAACTCATTCCAACCCTTATTTTAACATAACGAGCAAAGATTACAATCGAACACCCACGGTCTACAGATAACCATTTTAGAGGGTGTATTCATTCATTCTCTATGATGACCATTTTTTCCACCCCTAATTGAAATTACATAGCAGAGCAGATAATACACAAGATTCGTTCTCTTTTATGAGAACTTTTTAGGGGGTGTACTCGTCCCCTTCTATGATTACTTTTTCAACCCCTATTTGAACATTTTAACATAGCAGAAATTTATGAACACATTCTCCACCCCTATTATAACGTAGCACTGATTTCGTTCCCAACCTTAATTTAACATAGCAGAAATGACACAAGCATGTCCCCAAACTACTGGCCATCGAGATCAAAGTACTTAAAAACTAATAACTCGAAAATGGATCCACATATTGAGGTGGTGTTTCCACATTTAGTAATTGGTCACCAACTACTACAAGTTCCAAAATAATGATCATCGAGGTCAAAGGTCAACATACTTAAAACCTAATAACTCGAAAATGGATCCACATTTTGAAGTGCTGTTTCCAAAACTAGTAACTGGTCATCAACTACTACAAGTTCCAAAATACTGATCATCGAGGTCAAAGGTCAAAATACTTGAAACCTAATAACTCGACAACTGAGACACATATTGAAGTGCTGTTTCCAAATCTAGTAACTGGTCATCAACTACTACAAGTTCCAAAATAATGATCATCGAGGTCAAAGGTCAACATACTTAAAACCTAATAACTCGAAAATTGATCCACATATTGAGGCAGTGTTTCCACATTTAGTAATTGGTCATGAACTACTACAAGTTCCAAAATAGTGACCATCGAGGTCAAAGGTCAAAATACTTGAAACCTAATAACTCGACAACTGAGACACATATTGAAGTGCTGTTTCCAAATCTAGTAACTGGTCATCAACTACTACAAGTTCCAAAATAATGATCATCGAGGTCAAAGGTCAACATACTTAAAGCCTAATAACTCGAAAACTGAGCAAAATATTGAATTGGTGTTTCCACATTTAGTAATCGGCCACCAACTACTACAAGTTCCAAAATAATGATCATCGAGGTCAAAGGTCAAATATGTATGCTTTAATAACTTTAAACAAAGCCTGTGTGACCTATTCAGTTTTGTGCCAAGCAGAGAGAAGTGAAGAATGAATAAATATGATTGGTTTACTTCGAGAAAAAAGCAAAGATATGCCATTTTAACTATTTAAACAAACGAAAGGATAAATTTGAATGACTTATTCAATTTTGTACCGACGAGAAATGCCATTTTGCACTACTCAAATAAACAAAAAACACCGAAAAAATTATTTTAAATAACTCAGACTTTTATACCATTTTGTACTACTCCAATAAACAAAGGAATACCAGAAAAAAGTAAGTGAAGAATGAATAAAATTTAGGTGGATTATTTTCTTTTGTACCAACTGAAAAAGAGAAGAAGAGCTACTTTAACTAGCTCATTATGTACTGTTTAAACAAACGGAAATTGACAATTATGTAACTTTTGAACTACTGAAATGTTCCATTTTTGTATCAATCAGAAAAACCCGAAGAAGGATCATTTTAACAAGTTCATAATTTCGATGTTCTACTTTTATACCAACGAGAAAAAAAAAGAACTAGCTGAATATACGAAAGAACAAATTTACGTGACCTATTCAATTTTGTACCAATGAGAAATGGCATTTTAACTGGCTCAGCAAAAGGCGAAGAAGGACTATTTTATATAATTTTACTTCTCAAATAAACAATGGAGTATTTAGTTTTGCACAATTTTTGAGTATTCAAATAAACAAAGGAATAAATTTGAGTGACTTATAATTTCTGTCAACTCTAAAATCAATTAAACGAAGTAATGCATTTGAATGAGATATTTAATTTGAAAAACCGAAGTTGAGTATTTTATACCATTTTGTATTATTTCAACAAACAAAGGAATAAGCAAAAAAAGGATCATTTTATATCATTTTAAACTAGTTAATATGAGTGAGCTATTTAATTTTGTAGCAACCGAAGGATCATTTTAACTAACTGAGTATTTTCACGAAAGAACAAAATTGTACTAATCAGAAAAAGCGAAGAAGACCCATTTTAACTAACTGAGAATTTCTGTATCACTTTATACTATTTAAACAAACGATGGGATAAATTTGAGTGACCTGTTTTTGTACTAACCAGAAAAATCGAAGAAGGTCCAATTTAGCTAACTCAGAATTTATATACCTTTATACTAGCTCAATCAACGAAAGAACAAATTTGGGTGTTCTACTTTTCCATTTTAACTTGCTGAGTATTTTATACCATTTTGTACTACTCAAATAAACGAAAGAAAAAGCGAAAGAAGACCTTTTTAACTAGCGCAGAATTTATATACGTTTTGTTTAGGTGTCCTACTTTTTGTACCAGCGTGAAATGCCATTTTAACCAGCTCAGTAGTATTCAAATAAACAACAAACCGAAGAATGATCATTTTAACTAGCTCAGAATTTCTGAATTTTTGTGCCACTCAAACAAATGAAAAAACTAAATTTGGATGGAGTGTTATTTTTTGGGCCAAGCAGAAAAAGGAAAGTATTTGTACTGACCAGAAAAGTCGAAGAAGGATCATTTTATACCTTTTTGTGTTATTCAAATAAACGAAGGAATAAATTTGTGTGACCTATTCACTTTTATAGCAAGCCCCTTTTAGTTTTATACCAACCCTGAAGGTCCATTATAACTAGCTGAGTATTTTTGTGCTACACAAATCAACAAATGAATAAATTTGAGTGACCTATTCAATTTGGTATCAACAAGGAATACAATTTTAAGTAACTCAGCATCTTATACCTTTTTGTCCTATTTAAATAAACGAAGAAAGCGAAGGAGGTCCAATTTAGCTAACTCAGAATTTTATACCATTTTGTACTAATCAAATAAACGAAGGAATAAATTCTTGTGACCTATTCAGTTTTGAAAACAAGCAGGAAAAGAAAAGAATTAACATTTTGTACTAATCAAATAAACCAAGGAATAAATTTAGATGTCCTATTTAGTTTTGTACCAACCTCGAAAAAAAAGCGAAGAAGTTCCATTTTAACTAGCTCAATATTTCTGTACCATATTAACTAACTCAAAGAAACGAAAGAATAAATTTTGAGTGGCTTAAGCAAAGAAGGTCAATTTGTACCTTTGCGCTATTAAAACTGAGTGACCTATTCAATTTTATACCAAGTAGAAAAAATTTTGTCTGCAATTAAAATAACGGAGAAGGTCTATTTTATGTACATTTTGTACTACTCAAATTCTACTTTCTGTACCAACCAAAGAAAAACAAAGAAATACCATATTCTGCTACTCAAACAAAACGACGGAATAAGCTCAGAATTTTTTATACCATTTTGTGTTATTTAAATAAACGAAGGAATAAATTTGTGTTACCTATTCACTTTTATAGCGAGCCGCTTTTAGTTTTATACCAACCATGAAGGTCCATTATAACAAGCTCTGTATTTTTATACCATTTTGTATTACTCTATTTCATTTTTGTAACAATCAGAAGAAAACAGCTCAGAATTTTTTAGCTTTGTGGTGTTACACTGAAGTCTCAATTTTTCCGGTCATTAACTCCATATTTGAACGTAAGATTTAACTAACCAGAGTTGCGTTATACATTGAATTTTAACTTAATTCTGTAGAACAGACTACATAGCAACTAGCGTTCTAAAGAAAGCTGATGAATGACGACAAATCATAACAGCATACTTGTCCATTTTGAATCACAGCAGAAGAAGAGATTATATCAAAGTAAGAGAAGTTTTCAAAGTTCCATGTTCCATACCATCTATAGAGTGCTGCAGATATTTAAACAACGTTACGAATGCGTTACCTAACAGTTGTATTGCTAGTATATTGTGGGTCCTACGGTACTGCATATTGCTCAACGATTCAAATATTTTTTAGACTTTCCTTTCTATAATATATTTTTGCATTTATGTATTTTATTATAATGGAATATAAGTTTATGGAGTATATTTGGAAAATAATAGAACATACATCATGATGTTATATTGCCTTGAAAACATATTATTAAACACGGAGAATGCATAGAATGTTTTTATTGTAGATTTATAAAATTATTTATTTGATTGGTTTTTGCTGAAGAGCAGGAAAATGACTAGCATAGAAATTGTTTATGTTTCACCTAGAGAAAAAGAAATTCAGCGTGAAAACGAAAAAGCCTATACTGTTAATTCACCCGTCTGACCCCGATTTGCCAGATGAATTACGTGATAAAGTGAGAATCATATATCCAACACAGGAAATAGAAGATGTGCATTATTTTAGACGCTATAATAGATATAATGATGAAATACTCCCGGAAAGTGATGATGACAGTGTTTCAAATATTACCTGTTTTGAACTGGCAGCTAATGAGTGCGAGTGTACTAGTGAAAGTATTAGTGATACATGTGTTATACAATTATTTAATGAGTATACACCAAATTCAGTATTATTATGTGAAGCATGTTCTAAACATAATGAAAATGATAAAGATCACAACTGTTTACTGCAGTATGATTACGAATTATTGCAAAAGGTGTGGACGATTTTAATTAAACGTGAAATGAGAGAGAAAATCTATAAACTTTATATAAAGAAGCATTTTAAAGGTTGTAATATTAAGAACACTTATATTTTGGAGAGAAAATTTAATCCTGTATATGAATACATTACAGAGTTTGATTATTATATCAACAAAATAGTAGAATTGTTTTTAGAGAAAGATAAACAATTATTTTATTCCATAAATGAACATTGAGCCCACTGTAGCATATGCATTTGATTGTGTAAGAATAGAAGAACTTGAACTGTTAACTGGATCAATTTGTAGTACTGTAATATTAAGAATTTAATAGATAACTAACATTGGACTCTGGCAACTGAATTGTCAGGGAGAGTCAATTTAAATTGTCCTCAGGATGACACAAAAATATACAAAATGTAACACCAAAAAGGTACAAAATTCTGAGCTGTTTTCTTCTGATTGTTACAAGAATGAAATAGAGTAATACAAAATCTTATAAAAATACCGAGCTTGTTATAATGGACTTTCATGGTTGGTATAAAACTAAAAGGGGCTCGCTATAAAAGTGAATAGGTCACACAAATTTATTCCTCCGTTTATTTGAATAACACAAAAAGGTATAGAAATTCTGAGCTTATTTCGTCGTTTTGTTTGAGTAGCAGAATATGGTATTTCTTTGTTTTTCTCTGGTTGCTACAGAAAGTAGAATTTGAGTAGTACAAAATGTACATAAAATAGACCTTCTCCGTTATTTTAATTGCAGACAAAATTTTTTCTACTTGGTATAAAATTGAATAGGTCACTCAGTTTTAATAGCACAAAGGTACAAATTGACCTTCTTTGCTTAAGCCACTCAAAATTTATTCTTTCGTTTCTTTGAGTTAGTTAATATGGTACAGAAATATTGAGCTAGTTAAAATGGAACTTCTTCGCTTTTTTTCGTGGTCGGTACAAAACTAAATAGGACATCTAAATTTATTCCTTGGTTTATTTGATTAGTACAAAATGTTAATTCTTTTCTTTTCCTGCTTGTTTTCAAAACTGAATAGGTCACAAGAATATATTCCTTCGTTTATTTGATTAGTACAAAATGGTATAAAATTCTGAGTTAGCTAAATTGGACGTCGTTCGCTTTCTTCGTTTATTTAAATAGGACAAAAAGGTATAAGATGCTGAGTTATTTAAAATTGTATTCCTTGATGATACCAAATTGAATAGGTCACTCAAATTTATTCATTTGTTGATTTGTGTAGCACAAAAATACTCAGCTAGTTATAATGGACCTTCAGGGTTGGTATAAAACTAAAAGGGGCTTGCTATACAAGTGAATAAGTCACACAAATTTATTCCTTCGTTTATTTGAATAACACAAAAAGGTATAAAATGATCCTTCTTCGCCTTTTCTGGTCAGTACAAATTCTTTCCTTTTTCTGCTTGGCCCAAAAAATAACACTCCATCCAAATTTAGTTTTTTCATTTGTTTGAGTGGCACAAAAATTCAGAAATTCTGAGCTAGTTAAAATGATCATTCTACGGTTTTTTGTTTATTTGAATACTACTGAGCTGATTAAAATGGCATTTCACGCTGGTACAAAAAGTAGGACATCTAAACAAAACGTATATAAATTCTGCGCTAGTTAAAAAGGTCTTCTTTCGCTTTTTCTTTCGTTTATTTGAGTAGTACAAAATGGTATAAAATACTCAGCAAGTTAAAATGGAAAAGTAGAACACCCAAATTTGTTCTTTCGTTCATTGAGCTAGTATAAAGGTATATAAATTCTGAGTTAGCTAAATTGGACCTTCTTCGATTTTTCTGGTTAGTACAAAAACAGGTCACTCAAATTTATCCCATCGTTTGTTTAAATAGTACAAAAAGATACAGAAATTCTCAGTTAGTTAAAATGGGTCTTCTTCGGTTTTTCTGGTTAGTACAATTTTGTTCTTTCGTGAAAATACTCAGCTAGTTAAAATGATCCTTTGGTTGCTACAAATATAAATTGCTCACTCATATTTATGCCTTCGTTTATTAGACTAGTTTAAAATGATATAAAATGATCCTTTTTTGCTTATTCTTTTGTTTGTTGAAATAATACAAAATGGTATAAAATACTCAACTTCGGTTTTTCAAATTAAATATCTCATTCAAATGCATTACTTCGTTTAATTGATTTTAGAGTTGACAGAAATTATAAGTCTCTCAAATTTATTCCTTTGTTTATTTGAATACTCAAAAATGGTGCAAAACTAAATACTCCATTGTTTATTTGAGTAGTAAAATTATATAAAATAGTCCTTGTTCGAATTTTGCTGAGCCAGTTAAAATGCCATTTCTCATTAGTACAAAATTGAATAGGTCACGTAATTTTATTCTTTCGTATATTCAGGTAGTTCTTTTTTTCTCGTTGGTATAAAAGTAGAACATCGAAATTATGAACTTGTTAAAATGATAATTCTTCGGGTTTTTCTGATTGATACAAAAATAGAACATTTCAGTAGTTCAAAAGTTACATAATTGCCAATTTCCGTTTGTTTAAACAGTACATAATGAGCTAGTTAAGGTAGCTCTTCTCTTTTTCATTTGGTACAAAAGAAAATAATCCACCTAAATTTTATTCATTCTTCACTTATTTTTTTCTGGTATTCCTTCGTTTATTGGAGTAGTACAAAATGGTATAAAAGTCTGAGTTCATTAAAATAGTTTTTCGTTTCTTTTTTGTTTATTTGAGTAGAACTAAATGGCATTTCTCGTTGGTACAAAATTGAATAAGTCATTCAAATTTATACTTTCGTTTGTTTAAATATTTAAAATGGCATATCTTTTCCTACTTTCTCGAAGTAAACCAATCATATTTATTCATTCTTCACTTCTCTCTGCTCGGTACAAAACTGAATAGGTCACAAAGGCTTTGTTTAAAGTTATTAAAGCTTAAATTTTTGACCTTTGACCTCGATGATCATTATTTTGGAACTTGTAGTAGTTGGTGCCCGATTACTAAATGTAGAAACACCGCCTCAATATGTGGATCCATTTTCGAGTTATTAGGTTTTAAGTATGTTGACCTTTGACCTCGATAATCATTATTTTGGAACTTGTAGTAGTTGATGACCAGTTACTAGATTTGGAAACAGCACTTCAATATGTGTCTCAGTTGTCGAGTTATTAGGTTTTAAGTATTTTGACCTTTGACCTCGATGATCAGTATTTTGGAACTTGTAGTAGTTGATGACCAGTTACTAGATTTGGAAACAGCACTTCAATATGTGGATCCATTTTCGAGTTATTAGGTTTTAAGTATGTTGACCTTTGACCTCGATGGTCACTATTTTGGAACTTGTAGTAGTTCATGACCAATTACTAAATGTGGAAACACCACCGCAATATGTGGATCCATTTTCGAGTTATTAGTTTTTAAGTACTTTGACCTCGATGGCCAGTAGTTTGGGGACATGCTTGTGTCATTTCTGCTATGTTAAATTAAGGGTTGGGAACGAAATCAGTGCTACGTTAAAATAGGGGTGGAGAATGTGTTCATAAATTTCTGCTATGTTAAAATGTTCAAATAGGGGTTGAAAAAGTAATCATAGAAGGGGACGAGTACACCCCCTAAAATTTTCTTATAAAAGGGAACGAATCTTATGTATTATCTGCTCTGCTATGTAATTTCAATTAGGGGTGGAGAAATGGTCATCAAAGAGAATGAATGAATAACCCTCTAAAATGATTATCTGTAGACCGTGGGTGTTCGATTGTAATCTTTGCTCGTTATGTTAAAATAAGGGTTGGAATGAGTTATCTGCTATGTTACGTATTCTTATGTCATTTCTGTTATGTTAAAATAGGGGATGAAAAATATGCTCATAAAAGAGAACGAGTTCACCCCTAAAATGGAGGTTATAAAAGGGAACGAGTTCTCCCTGCTGTGTTACGTAGTCGTATGTATTATCTGCTATGTTAGAATAGGGGTTGAAAAATATGCTCATAAAATGGAACGAGTTCACCCCTGAAAAGTGTTCATAAAAGAGAACTAGTACACCCCTTAAAAAGTGCTCATAAAAGAGATCGAGTTCACCCTGCTATGTTATGTAGTCTTCTGCTCTTACATGTGTTCGTAATCTTATATCTTATCTGGTATGTTAAAATAGTGCTATGTTTTATCTGCTATGTTAAAATAAGGGTTGAAAAAGTTCTCATAAAAGGGAACGAGTACACCCTTGCTATGTTATGTGTTCGTAATCTTATATGTTATCTGCTATGTTAAAATAGTGCTATGTGTTATCTGCTCTTCTATGTGTTCGTAATTAACATAGGGGTTGGAAAATATGCTCATAAAAGGGAACGAGTTCACCCCTTAAAAAGTGGTCGTAAAAGAGAACGAGTAGACCCCCTAAAAAGTGCTCATAAAAGGGAATAAATTCACCCCTAAAATGGAGGTCGTAAAAGACCGTGGGCTCACGGTGTAAGGTGCTCAATTTCCCAGGGGCTTGTGAGTTGTCCTCATATGTTCTAATATGGCCCAGATCGATCCATTTTCTACTACTAACAACTCCATTTTTCTACCTTACAAAAATTTGTTAATCATTTTTTATATTTTGTATTTACTTCTAAAGTAAAACTGATGTATTTATAACCATTATCTAAATCTTTCAAACCTTCATACTTAACAAATAGCTTATATTTTTTCATTTCTTTCAACACTTGCTCAGTATCGTCATTATATCTTTGTGGTAATAACGTCTTATATTTCTCATCTAAGTGTACTAAAAGTCTTTGACCATAATGTTGTGTTTGAATCAATTTATATTATGTTATCTCGTACGGTTTACCTTTTTCTAACATCTATGCGGAGGAATCTCAATGCTTTAAGGTCGTTTTTCTTATTCAAGTAATTAGCCATATCTTATTTGTTATAAGGAAAATGTTCGTTTTATGAAAATTTGATAAAACCGCTTCCCATTTGAAATTTACATACAAAACTCAACAGTTGGATAATTCTCTTTTAGACCAGTGTATTTGATTTTTAATCCATCTTTAATGATCTCATCAATCATGTTATCTGTTAAGTATTTTGTAAATCTAGGTGGATAACAAACCAAGATTTACTCTGAAATAAATAGGAAGATGTGTTCTATTAAAGGTTGTATGTTTAGTGTTCCTTATAGTGAACTATAGGATTTAAATATCGATCATGTATTAACAAGGAAGCAACTTAACGATAAATCCAAGAAAATTAAAGAAGGTAAAGGAATGGATTTAACTCTAACTACTGCACAAATGAAAAGGATTAAGAAAGAGCATATGGGTGGTTTTATCTTTACAATTCCAGCCCTTCTAGCAACTTTAGGAGCAGTTGTCTCATTAGCAGGTGGTGCAGCAGCGATTAACAAAACTGTACTTGATGCTAAAAAAATAAACAAGAACTTGAAGAACAAAAAAGATACAATATAGCTATAGAAGAAAAGCAAGGAGCAGGTAAATCAAAGAAGTCAAAAAGCTAAAACCATTGACCAAATTCGATATAGAGAGGTTGGTTAAAGACTTAAAGATAAAACTATTTAGAGGTGTATTTATGAGCGATGAACTTCCACAAAAACCCTATGTAAATGAATGTGGTATAGTTAACTTCGATAAATCAGAAAACATTGGTACTCATTGGATATGCTATTGGAAAGATAACAACGTAAAGTACGTGTTCGATTCTTATGGTGGTGTTCCTCCTAGTATAAAATCAAGGATCCGAAAACTTATTTTACAATGACTAACGAATAAAAGACTTTAATTCAGTTATACGAGGTCATCTTTGTGTTAAGGTTTCAAATCTTCTAAATCAAGGGTATTCTTTTAGTGACGTTATGTATATCATTAAAATTATTAAATATTGTTAAGTTTAAGTGGCTTTATGGTTTGTATCCATAAAAGTTTTGTTTAAGATAAATATGGAAGGTATACACAATATATTTTCACATTATTGTAAGAAGCATGTGGATGAACTAGATGAACTAGATAGATATAATTTTTATCAGTATTTTCAGGATGTTAGTGAGATAGAATTAAAAGATAGAAACAACGTATATAAAGTTATCGATTTATGGACAACGTTAATACCTAATTTTTATACACGGATCAAGAGTTGGAAAAGTTACGTCCAATAATTACCTTAAAAGAGTTGTTGTCAAATTATAGCTCTAGACCGTTAGAATTCAGTAATTGTGGTAGTAAGTCATTAAAAAAGGTATGAGTAGCTACATTTCTAATGATTGTTCTGTAGAGAGTGGTTGGGTTTACAGTACTACTGAAGAAATGAAAGCTGGTTGTGCAAGAAAACATGGTATGATACTACAAAAAGATTTAAGTTAGTTATCTCGTTTACAAGCTTTACAGGCGAGAATTATTTCTAAAGATGTGTTCAAGGTGTTAAATGAAGAATTTAGAGACATACCAAAAGATTTAATATCAACAAAAGATATTCTAGAAGTACTAAAGAAAAACAAATACATAAAATATTATGATGATGTCTATTTAATACACTATCACGTTACCGATCAAAAACCATTAAAATTACAACATATGGAAGAAACACTTATAAACGAGTTCGGAAACTTACACGAGGCCCGAGGCCTTTAAAGAACTGTATCCGAAAAGAGCATTGTTTATTAACTTAAAATGTGTATTTTATTATCTTTTGAAAAAGCATGATGTTCATGTTTATACTGATTTTAAAAATTCACCTAAACAAATAGAGATGTTACACAAATGTTTTGAAAAATTAGGATGGGTATTTGCTTTATAATAAACGAGTATGGATATATTTGGTAATGTTGCAGATATAAAAAGTGATATTGATATTAGTGAAGAAAAATTAAAATTGTTGGAGAACTTAAATGATGTTGTTAGGGTAAGTCATCTTAAGTCAATAGAAGCTCAATTAGAGAACGATAGAAAACGATTTGAGGATGTATTAGAAACGTCACAAGACACATACATAATGAAAGAAGATTTTCAAAAGATTAGGGCGGATACTACTAAATTGATTATGCAATAAGAAACTATATCCCTATTATCTCGATTAAGAGCTAAAAACATTAAGGAGCCAATCTTTGGAATATTTGATCTCTAATAGTTTTAAATTTCTCTATAATGGCATAATAATGCACATGGAATTAAGTTTGGATAAAAGCTTTCTAGAAATATATTTAGGTGATACTTTGATTGAACAGTTACATTTTAGCTTTGCGAAGAACGATATAATTACGATTAAACCAAATAAAAACTGCTATGGAAGAAGGACAATTATTGTTTATTGTAATGTACAAATAAAGAGAGCTTTCCTAAAGGCGTTTGCTATATAATAAATATGGATATTTTTGGTAACATTAAAAGTAGAAAAGAAGAGCTTAAATTTAAAATAGATAAAGTTTTTACATCGAAAAACATATTCTAGGTTGATTTTAAGAATAAAAGATTGGTTAATGTATCTAATGTTATCGATAAACAAGATGTTGTAACATTAGAACAGCTTGAATCAGTGAAAGAAGAGTTTAATTTGCTTACAAGAAAAGAAATTGTTGAATTACCATGTCGATTGGCAGAAGATGATGTTGGGAAGCCAGCCTTTTTTGTATATAATGTAGCTGCCGCATACAGATTTCTTTATAGAGGTAGGATAATGTATATAGAAGTAAGTCTCAATAAATATCTTATAGACATATTTTTAAATGACGCTCTAGTTGAAAGTTTTCCATTACACTTTAATATAAATGTTCAGTTAAAAATTAGGCCATCCGAAGATTCTGATTTAAAACAAGGCAAATTATTAATGCTTATTATGTATATAGAAAGAGAAAATGAAGGTGAAAACAAATCAAGTGATGGTGATAATGTTAAGAGTTTAGTATGATGATAAATATTTTTTTGATTTCCTATACAATAAATAATAATGATAATGTATTGTGTTAAATATATGAAATCAACAGATACGGAGAAATATATCATTAGAATTAAACAAACCAAGAATGGAAGATATCTAAAGAAAGGTATATGTAGTATATGTGGAATTAATAAAACTCAATTCGTTAAAATGAAAGATTGACTATATGATGGTAAAGGTCTTAGAGAAGGCATTATAGAAGAAATTCACAAACTATCTAGAAAAAACTTTGACAGACTAAAGGTGGTTATAAAAGGTATCAACGGTCTTTGGCAAGCTGATTTCGTAGAAATGGATTAAGGAGTATTAAAAGGTGTTTGCAAATTAAATAAAGGCTATAAGTATTGGCTAACGATTATAGATGTGTTTTTGAAATACGCGTTTGCTGTTCCTGTTAAAGATAAGAGTGGTAAGAATGTTACAGAAGCATTTGAATCTATATTAAGAATGAGAAAACCTAGTTACTTACAAACCGATCAAGGTAAAGAGTTTTACAATAAAGAATTTAAGAAGTTGCTGGAGAAAAATAAGATTAATCATTTCTCAACCTATAGTGGGAAGAAAACTTCTGTTGTCGAGAGATTTAATAGAACACTTAAACAAAACATGTGGAAGAAAGTTTCAACACAAGGGAATTATAAATGGATGGAGATATTACCTACATTGGTTAGTGAGTATAATAATCGTGTGCAAAGAACAGTTAGGTTAAAGCCTATAGAAGTTAAGAAGAAAAATGAGCGAACGATATTGGAGAAAGTGAATAAGAAAGAATATAAGCGCGTTAAACCCAAATACAACTTAGGTGATCATGTTCGTATAAGTAAATCGAAAGGATTATTTGAGAAAGGATATACATCTAATTGGTCAACAGAAGTATTTGTTATTAACGAAGTTATTCCATCTAATCCACCTACGTGCAGAAATAAAGATTTAGAAGGAGAGAATTTACAAGGTAGATTTTACGAAACAGAACTATTAAAGACGAACCATAAAGATGAATATTTGGTGGAAAAGGTTTTGAGAAACAAATGTGACAAAGTATGTGTTAAATGGCTAGGATTTGATTATTCACATAATAGCTGGATAGATAAAATAATGTTGTAACGTAAATATAAATGTTCTCTCTCATGGAATATAACCATAAAAGGTTAGTTTGAATGAGATAAGGGTAACGAAACGTTCCACATGTGTTTAAGATAAAATTAATGATTATTGTGTTTAATAGGACCGAAACGTTCCACTTGTGTTTAAGCTAAGATGAATGATGATTGTGTTTAATAGGACCGAAACGTTCCACTTCTGTTTCATCTAAGATGAATGTGGTTTAAACGAAGATAGATGAATTTTTGTTTGAGCTAAGATGAATTGTGCTTAATAGGACCGAAATGTTCCAGTTGTGTTTGAGCTAAAATGAATTGTGTTTAATAAGACTGAAACGTTCCACTTGTGTTTAAGCTAAGATTATTGTGTTTAATAGGAACGAACGGTCCCACTTGCGTTTGTATTTATTTAAGAGGATGATGTTTATCTAAAGAAACAGATTGTGGTCCAGACAAAATCCTGAGGATTGAATCGTCGAAGTTATGTCAAGATGGTGGAAAAGAATTTAAACATTGACTAAGATTAGTAAGAAGTAAGAAACTACTTGAATATTATGATTAAAAAAATTAGGTGGAGCAGATATGCTCCGCCAAAAATCATCATATTACATAGAACCAAAAGTTATAAATAAAAGTAACAAAGTAAATTTAAAAATAATGATTTTCTATATAATAAATATGAGTACTATGGATAACTCGTATAGGTTAAATGATATTTGCAACAAAGGGATTAAAGATAAATATTGGTATGGTTTATTTAGTGATTTTAAATTCATTATTGTTAAGACAACAGGATACTTCAATGCAACTAAGTTGTGTCATAATGGAGGAAAGAAATTTCATAAATGGTTAGAAAATAAACAACCTAAAGAGTTAATTTCAATATATAGTCATTGAACCGAATTCATGGGGATGACTTCAAGATTGTCAAAGGCGGTCAATTAGATATTATACGAGGAACATGTGTTCCGAAAGAGTTAATACTTGATGTAGCAAGATGGGTTTCACCAGATTTTTATTTTAAATGTACTGAAATTATTATTAATTTCTTCACTCAAGAATTTAGACAGTATCAACAAGACAATGAGGAGCTACAGATAAGAATAGAAGAGACTGAACAGTCAATGGAGAGAATAAGGATTCAAAACGAGAGCTTAAAGGAAATAGCCGCGCAATATACAGATGATGTTTCAAAAGATAATTGCCTAATCATATATAAGAAGAACAAACCTAATGATCCTTTCCCTTATTATGCTATTCGTTGTCAGAAGAGAAGCCTATATAAACCTCTTAATGAAGCAGAAAAAAATATCCGAATCACGTAATTATATACGAAAAGTTTAGAGATCCTAACAGTATTAAGCTATTGAACCTAATGCAATAAGAAATAGATATTCGTAAAGGTAAGGGTAATGAGTTTTGGACATCCTTATCAGAAGATTTGGTTAAAGAAATTGATTGTTTATATGATCAGTTATTATCTGGTTATAAAGGTTACGACTTTTATGGTATAATAGCCATAAAAGGTGATTAGTTAAGCATAAAAAACATCTGTTGTAACATCGAATGCTTAATTAAATATACTACCTAAATCAGAATTATTATGGTATCTTCTTATTATAACTCTCCAATCCACAAAATGTCTAAATAAACATATAAACTCTACAGAGAATCCTTGATAAATCGAAATGATAAATTGAACACTATCTTTGAACTCTGCAATAAATTCTTCTGTTAAATTTTGAAACATTGAAATCATTGACAAATCTATTTTGTCAGCGTAATCTATTATAAGGTTTTCTGATAATTGCTGGGTCTCACATAAGAACCGCCAAGAAAGTTTATCTGCATGTTCTCGTATAAAAGCTTCAGAGAGTTTGCTTCCATAAGATATAGCATCAAAATCAGCTTTGTCTATAAACTCATTAATACATTCTTCAGATAGGTTTTGATTTAACGATACTTCTTTCCAATGAACTTCTGCAAATTCTCTTATAAAGTCCTCTGATAAGTCTTGGCTTTAAGAAATAATGTCCCAATCAACTTTATCAGCCAATTATCTTATACACTCTTCTGATAGCTTTTTCCATGAACATATTTCACTCAAATTTACTTTCTCCTGATATTTACGTATGAAGTCTTCTCTAATGTGATCATAGTTATATTCCTCCTCATAATCATCATAACCTATAGATAACCATTGTTCATCAGTCAGTGAATCTAACATCTCATCGGACAAGCTCATAACGTTGCATAGAGAATGTTTTGTATAAGATACGAGTTTTTTTCTTTAGTAGCTTTCTTTAATAAATGATCTACGGACAAACTAAAATTTATTTTGTTTTCATCATTATAGCCACCAATATCTAAATGTTTACATACACAATCAAATATAGGTTTGTAAGATAATATTTCATTAGCACTAGTCATATTCACCTGTTCGTTTTTACTCTTAGATTTTTTAAAAATGTATTTCATTTTCGGTTTAATATACAATAAATATGGAGAAACATTTTGATTTATTACATGATAGACTTAAAATAATTCATGAAGATCTTAAACTCTTAGCAGCACTACTAGAGAAGAAAGCGCTCTTAATAGACAAGCAAATAGTGTTAAAGGAAAAATAATTATTAATAATACAACAAAAACACCTGATTTGGATAGTGATGAACATGAATATGGTAGTGATGATTATGACGATGAGTAAGTTTACAAAAATGATTCAGTTTTAAATGTGTATATGTAACTTTGATGGGTTATTCCCATGAAAGCATGGAAATACACTAATAGATATCGAGATTTTCTTGTCATAATGAAAATGATTAATTTTTCCTATTTTCTATAGTACGAGGATGGCATCGATTATTACCGTTAAGCCTATATTAAACAATTTGGGCAATTATTTAAATATCGAAGACAAAATTAATTTTAGTAAATCATTAGGCATGCTACATCATTTATTTAAAGAATCAACGACAGAAAACTGGAAAGGGTTAGAGGATGCCTTATTAAAATCTAATGCTATGATGTTATCTGACAGTCTTAAAGAGTTTAACAAAAGAACAATGGAATCAAATTTGTGAAAGTGAATTAACCGAAACATTTATGAGGATATATAATAACAAGATTAACTTTAAAATTATCTCTATATAGCAAAATTTATCAGAGGATTTTATGAGATATTACGATGATAAAATAAACTTCTATCTAATATCACAATGTCAAATTTTATCAGATGAGTTTAAAAGAGATTATAAAGATAAACTTGGTCTTGTCGATTCGTTGGAAGAAGAGGAAGATGATGACCTTCTTGATGATTTATTAGAAGGCGGAGATTATTATTACAATTCTGACCTTTGGTGTGATCTAGCAGAAGAATATAGAAGACATCACCCCATATTAAACGTTAACCCTTGGGAAGATGATGATGATGATTAGATTTCTATTACAGCGGGATTAAAACTGTTTTTGATGTGGCTGATTGTTAAAAATGAATTAGTTTTCATTAGATCAATAGTAACTGTGATGGGTTATTTCCATGAAAGCTATGTTCCAATACAACTCATAATATATAGACAATGGCAGGAGTGTACAGTGTTAAGTGTTGTATTAGAATAAATGAAAATAAAAATAGTACGAAAATGATTTAAAAATATTTGGTGGAAGGTAAAAATTGAAGAGTGATCGTTGATTTTCTATTTAATAAATAAGATGAGTAATTATAATAGATTTATTGTAGTAGAGTTAAGACGGCAATGTAAAGAGAAGGGAATCAAAAGATATTCCCGATTACGAAAACATGAACTAATAAACCTTCTTAAACAACATGACAGTGAACAAAGCAGAAGACAGATTAGAAATATATTCCCATTTAAACAAGATATATTTGAAGAACCGAAACCAACACGTATACCAATTAAGATAGAATTAGAAGAAACAGCACTCAAGAAACGTTTACGAACTATTAAAGTTGAAAATATAGGAGGATATAAAGACCCAATAAAATATTTAGATACAAGTGGAAGAGTTGCTATTAACAAAATCAAAGACGAATTAAAATTTCACCCTGTTAAAGTTAACCTTGTTTTCATATGTGATTATATAAAAGATAAAGAAATACAAGAACGCAATTCCAAGACATCAAACGAGAGAATATTAGAATCAACTAACTTAAATGAATATATATCTCATGCAAAACAAACACTTCGTAGAGAAATGGAAGAATTTGAAGGTAGAGGATCACGATGGACATTGCACTAAATTAAATACTTACAAATCAGATTAAACAGATATGTACCATTAAGAGCTTCTTCCTATATTGAACTTCCAAAGCCAATTAAAGATAAGAAAGCAGTGATTAATGTTAAAAGTGAAGACAATAAATGTTTCTTATACACTATTGCAAGTTACTTAAAACCTGTTGAAATACACCCTGAAAGACCTTCACACTATAAACGACTTGTTGGTTAATTAGAAAGATGTATTGTGACAGCATTGAATTTCAAGTGCAATTAAAAATATTCCAAAATTTGAAAAAGAAGTAATATTTTTATGAATGTTTACAGCTATGATATAAACTATAATGTACATCCACTTCAAATCACAAAAACAAAGCAAGAAAACATGTTAGTTTATTATATGTAAAAGATGATCAAAATTATAAGCATTTTTGTAGGATAAAAGACTTATCACGATTAATAAGAAGAAAGTAACAAAACATACCGAAAAGTTATACTTTTGTGATAGATGTGTAACAAGGCACTTTTGTAATGAGAAGCAGTTGCAAAACCATGAGCTATATTGTAAAGACCATGAGGCTGTTAGAATAGAACTTCCTAAATCATATGACAATCAAATAGAGTTTCAAAAGTATAATCGATCATTAAGAGTTCCATTTGTGATAATTGCTGACTTTGAATGTATCTTATGTAAGTTAAAATAGAGCATAATTGTAGTGAAACAGTAAAATATCAAAAGCATGAGCCAATGACTTTTTGTTATTATGTTAAATATTCAAATGGAGATTATAAAAGCCCTGTTAGTTATATAGGTCCAGATGCCGAAAAGGTATTTATTAAAATGTTAAAAAGAAGCAATATAAATAGTGGAAATATATAAAATGATAGTTAATATGAACCCACTTACCGAGGAGGAAATAGAAGCTTATTACAGTTCGGATACTTGTCATATATGTGAGAAAAACTTGAATGACTTAACACCAGCCGTTGGGAAAAAAATATATTAAAGAAGAAAATACGGTTCTACGGGGATAAAGATGATATGAGTGAAAAAATAAAAGGAATGGAAATATGAATTAGGAAAATCTTTGTATAAAATAAATAAAAATAAATCAAAAGTAAGAGATCATGATCATTTAACTGGAAAGTTTAGAGGTGCAGCTCACAGTTATTGCAATTTCAACTATAAAAATCCTAACTTTGTTCCAGTAATTCTTCACAATTTAACTGGTTATGATACACATTTGTTCATTAGAGAGTTAGCTTATGATACACAAAAAATTAAACTGATCGCAGATAATGAAGAAAGGTACATAAGAAATGAAAAATATATAAAAGCAGGACCTAAAGATGGAATAAATTTAAGATTTGTTTGTTCATTGAGATTTATGTCAAAGAGTTTAGCAGTATTAACTAGTAATTTAAAACCAGAACAATTCCGAGAAACATTAAAGTTTTTCCCGATTGATAAACTAGATCTAGTTATTACTAAAGGTGATTATCCATTTGATTAAGTTGATTCATTTGAAAAATCAGAAGAACCTCTTCCATTATCTATAGACAAATTTATAAACAGATTAACAGGAGAAAAAATGATTCCTGAACGCCATAAGCTTCATGTGCGAGTTTGTAGAGAATTCGATCTGAAGTTAGTGAGGGACTTAACTGAACATTATAACAAAACAGATGTCCTCCAAGTAGCAGATATATTTGAAAACTTTAGAGATATATGTTCAAAGGCATATGGATTAGATCCTGCATGGTATTATACAGCACCTGGTTTACCGTCGGATGCAATGTTAAAGATGAGTAAAATTAACTTAAAAATGTTAACTGATTATGATAAAATACTAATGCTAGAAAAAGGTATACGAGGAGGAATCTCTCAATGCAGTATACGATATGTAAAATCAAATAACAAATACATGGCAAATTATAATAAAGATGAGTGCTCAACATACCTAGCATATCTAGACGCAAACAACTTATATGGATGGACGATGAGTCAGTACATATATATAATGATTTGAAGTGGGTTAAACGTTACATATATAATGAACATTCCAAATCACTCAGAAACTGGTTACATATTAGAAGTAGATTTAGAATATCCGAATTTTACACAACAAACATTCTGATTTACCATTAGCTCCAGAAAACATGTGTCCACCAGAATCTAAACAATCAAAACTACTAACAACACTTTACAATAAGGAAAGATATGTAATTCACTACAGGAACTTAAAACTATATATGTCGCTTGGAATGAAATTAAAGAAAGTGCATAGAGTATTAGAATTCAAACAATCAGACTGATTAAGAAATACATTGATTTAAATACAAATATGAGAACGCAAGCTAAAATGAATTTGTAAAAGATTTTTATAAGCTCATGAAAAACTCAGTATTCGGAAAAACAATGGAAAATATTCGAAAGAAACAGCCCATACAATTAGAATGTGATCCTGAAAGAGTAGAAAAATTAATTGCAAAACCAAATTTTGATTACAGAACAATATTTACAGAGAATTTGTGTGCTATACATATGAAAAAAGAGCGATTGACATTTAATAAGCCAATATATGTTGGTGTGAGTGTATTAGAATTATCAAAACTTTTAATGTATGATTTTCACTATAGTACTATGAAGCCGAAATATGGAAACAATATAGATTTATGTTATATGGACACTGATAGCTTTATATATGAGATTGACACTGATGACTTTTACAAAGATATGGCTGAAACAATTGACCAATTTGACACGAGCGAATACGAGGAAAATAAAATATATGGACTACCACTAATAAACAAGAAAGTAATAGGTAAGATGAAAGATGAGAATAAGGGTAAAATAATGGTGGAGTTTATTGGGTTAAGAGCGAAGATGTATGCTTTTAAAGTAGAAAGGAAAGAAAAGAAAAAGGCTAAAGGAGTAACTAAAGCAGTAATATCAAAGGAGTTGCAGTTTAATGATTATAAAGAAAGCTTATTTAAAAATGTTAAAACATATAAAGACATAAATCTCATTAGAAGGTATAAGCACGATATATATAGTATAACGGTTCATAAACTATAAATAGCATTATATTCTTCTGACGATAAAAGATATATATTACGAAATGTTGTAAATACATTAGCTTGGGGTCATTATAAGATAAAAGAGGAGTAGTTGTAGTTTTAGTTATAAGTTTTAGATGTAAGTTAGTTATAAGCTTTTAGATTTTAACTTTTTATGATTTCAAATGTCATAAAAGCCTATGTGCAGTGCAATTACTCAATATACTTTGTGCTATTCTTCTTTGTTAAAGTACTATGGTCAGTGGTGGATTCATAATTTTAGGCAGTTAAGTGTTGAGGGAAAAAAGTGTCCTAGAACATACATTCATACCCTACTTTCTTTCGTTTACCACAACCTTTTATTAAAAACTAAACAATAAGTGACCTTTAACACACAATAGAAATGGCTAAGTGACTTCGACGTTTGAGATTCATATGGACTTCAACTTTTTAGTTTTGGACTGAAAGTTTGAATATTAAAATTTTAGGTGAGCTTTAACTTAATGTATTAATACTATATGGCCCAATGTTATATAATGCGTCTACACACAAACACGATGTTAGAAAACATAATACAATAGCTTTGTGTTTCATGTAAATACCGTTAGCTCAAAGTTGAGCTTCGAGAAAGCCAATACGTGCTTCTAATTAAAAAATCAACGAGAATGTATCTACATTTGAATAGCTCACTCTCGACGAATTCTGAAGGACAACGTTTTACGCTTTACAGAGTATTATAATATCAAGCTATACCAAATGAAACAGTCATTGGACGCTGTTTAATTTATTTTACGAAGCCCTGGCAGTCATGTAGCTTCTGATGTAAATTGGGCTCCCAAAATACAAAGACAGAAATTTTGAAAATAACATATGACTATGCTAAGACAGCATTTCTGTAAAATTAAAGGTATCAGAGAGTGAGGCAAGAAGAACCGCTTAAGATTCAGTAGAGTACAACTCTGCTAGCATATAATATAGCATAATGGAACGGCCTGCGTTGGAAAACTGGACGCTTATACCATAAATTGTATCCATGTTGCAATTTACTGCAATAACATTTCATAATAGTACACAAAGACACACATTTACGTTACTATGAAGTAAAAAGAAAAATCGAATTAGAAGAAGGCCCGTCTATCTACCTTGTAAAAATCATGGTATGAAACCATAACGTATCTAATATTTTCGTAATATTGTTCTGTCACGGACATACCTGGAGTACAGGTATATTCAATGAATAATTATATATTAAATGACTTAACAGCAAATCACTAAGAAACTTGCTTTTTTAACATTCAAATGTCGGCTAACTCCCTAGAGCAACAGTACCTGTACTTAAGAAATGTCAGATAGTTTCTGATATGACGTTGTCTACCAGGTGAGAAAAATCAATGAAAGTTTATACGACGCTTGTTCTCCTCGCCCTACTCTCCTATACGGGTTACTGATTCGAGGATAAAAAACATTTCCAACACTTTCGCTGTTCATTAAAGTAACAGATCAAATCGGTTGTGGACATATTGAATATAATGCTCTAATTAATAGATAGTTATTGGTGTGATTTATAAGATATTTTGCTTTCTTTTAAATGAAAGTTGCCAAATTCGAAAAAAAATGGCAGAATTAGCAAGCTTTTAAGATCTTAAGGGAAACAGATGCTCAAACCTTTTTTAAGAAAATATAATTAGCGGAGTAGAGAAGAATAAGAACGACAAAGGAAGAAAATCATTTTTATAATACTATTTATAATTTGAAAACCGACCCATCCTTTTCACTATTGTTTTACTTGTAATACCCCCCTTTTCCCACAGTATAAACGAAACTCATGCCATCTTTTTGGTATTATCTTATTTAAAATAATATACTTGAGAATAAGATTTTTCAAGGCAATTTCCAATATAATAAAGAACTTGTAACGAACGTTGAAGATATTGCACGATTAGTTTAGGAAATAAAAAGTTTTGAAAATTAGAAAGGGGTTCCTGAAAATGTTGTAAAAATGGAATTCCCGTCTTTTCCTCTGGACTCTACATTTGTCTTAGCGTATTAATTGTTACTTAGGTTGCATTCTAAGTTAGACGATAACATCAATTCTTGAAATGTTCGAGGATTACCATTCAATAGGTCGGTTATCATCACAAACTTCAATTAAATGAGAAGTTATGATCTTTCTTTTGTACATGAATCTATTGTTCTGAACGTAACATTTTTTCTACATTGAATATGAACCAATTACAAGCATTGTTCCACGAAACATTTAATGATTCTTACATTAAGAAAATATAACAATAAGACACTTTTGAATGATTAGAGCTAAATGTCTTCTAACTTTTCTTCATATGGCTTCATAAATTATTGTCCTGTGATAAGCTGGTTATCTTTGTGTGTGTATATGTTATCTATCTATCCGTTTGGAAAAGTTAATGCAATATCGAGCATAGTATCTCCTTAAAATACGTACATTTTTATTTACAACTTAGTAATCATAGTGCTTGCTTATGCCCAATTCCAAATAATTTTAAGATTATTTTAGACACTTTTCAGGTCGATAATTTAGGCTTAACTGAGCTAGGAAAAACTATGAAATATCACAAAAATTACATCATCAGACATATTTATGTCAACCTGGGTCTTAATCTATAAAATCCACCTGGAATACAAAAAATCTTGTAAAGGGAAACAGTCTTTAGTACTTAACCCTTAATCTTCAGATTTTGTCAATCATTCTAATAGGTTACCTGCAAATCATTTATTTTCATAAGCGTTATGCTTGAATAACTGCAAATTACACTTCATTATACCTACGTATACACGGGGTGTCTCACCTAACTTTTCGCCATGAAATATTTCGAATATGACAAAAATGTGACAAATGTAGTTACATAAAGATGTCCCCACGTTAGTGGCCTATGAAATTATGGAAACAATTGCCCTAGGGGTCACGTCATAGTTCCCCGGGGACCACTTTGAAAATTTTAAATGAGAACCACCTACTTTTATTGCAGATTAGGATTCTCTGATCTAAAATACGGATATTTTACTTGAATTATTTTTTTCGTTCTTTTACTAGGTGGCGCTCTAATCGCAAAGAATGAATATCATCGTACGCACCTCACCTAAGTTTGTTACTTAAAATATATCGGAACAAAAAATAAATGTGAAAATCTTGTTACACAAAAATGTTCCCATACCAGGGGTCTATTGTGAACAGCAAGAGCCATAGAACTCCCTTCAGAGGGTGCCATGGGCCAACTTGAAAATTTGAAATAAAAAACAGTCTGTTTGTATTAAGGATTCTGATTGTGTGATCGAAAATAAGCTTCTTTTACTTGAAGAACTTTTTCGTTATTCTACTAAATGGCGCTGTAATCGCAAATAAATGAATATCATCCTACCGACGTCCATTAGGTATGCAACATTTTCGAAATGACAGAAATTGTGATAAATATAGTTACTCAACAATGTACCCATGTCACTGGCGTAAAAAATTCTGTTAACATCAAGTGCCCCCAGGAGTCATGTTATAGGGCTCCAGGGGCAAAGTTGAAAATTTCAAATGGAAAACCCCTATTTTTATCAGATTCTGATTCCGCTATTGAAAATACACAACTTTTACTGGAAGCACTTGTTCGTTATTATGCCAGATGGCTCTGAAGCAAAAAATGAATATCATCATATGCACGTACGTCAGCTGAGGCTGATGATACCTCGAGAAACACCTTGCAATTTTAATACTTGTCCAATAATTTTAAAGATCTATTCAACAAACAAAATGAAGTAGGCTTCCTCACTCCAAAATTTAAAATGGAAACAATCTTCCTTAAAGCTGATTCAGATTCTACTACCATTTTTTACTCTAAGAGATTTTTTTTTGTTATTTTTCTAGATACACATAAATCTCAATAATAATAATTTAATAATATCATTGTATGTCAGCTGAGGTTGATAAATGAAAAGCTCGTTAAAAAACTGGGCATGGAGTGTGATGTTGATGCTAACACTGACAAACAAATAAAGCTATGAACATATTTGTAATAAGATTCTTGAAGAATTGAAATTTTTGTGTGAGATTGTGGGTTTTGCGTGAATTAACGCCAGTTGTCCTTTGGAACATGAAGGTTAAATTACTAATAGGACATAGTGTCAAAATAGAATTAAGGTATTCAGTTTTGTCATGTGAATGTAGATATTATAATGACTATTTGATTAGAATATAGATTATGTGATTTTACCTGAGTGGTAAAAGTGAAAGTGAACACGTAAAGTTGATTGGTAGATCTATTAAATTTTCAAAAGAAATTATCATTTTTCTGTTATGGTTATGTAGATGTGCATATTTACGATTTGATTTGAAACTGCATGTAATTCAATCTGATAAGTGAAAGTAAATGTGAACATGTAAAGTTGATTGGTAAATCAATTAGTCACTAGAAAAGAGAGCAAATGTGCTCTTATAAAATTGGTGGAACAAATAATATTTGACCAGAAGAACTACATATGTGTCACTCCTATGGCATGTTCTGTAAAAACTTATCCTTGATTGTAAATTACGGTCCAATAATGTAGAAGCCATTAGATATTGGTAGCAGTAATCATTGTTACAGAAAACCTCTGAACACTCAAGATATATTTCCACTCTATTTCAACTGGTTTGTATTACAGTTCTCAAAAGTAATGTTCTAATATGGATGGTGCAATCGCGGAAGGTCATGTGCTGAAGTAAGAGTAATATTTAACAAAAAAAATTCGCGTTCCACACAATCCCATTTCGAGATCTACTGTTGAGTACATCGTAAAACGCGTCGAGAAAACCTTAACTATAAAAGAGCGTAACAATCCTGGTCAACGGAAATCGGCGACAAACAGCTTGATGTTGCAGTCATTTGTTGAAAACATTCACCTTACCATTCATAAAGGTTCTGAACAGCATGAGATTAGTCACATGTCTGCCAAAAGAATGTTGAAGAAAATAAAGTTCCATCCATAAAAAATGCATCTGTTATATCAGCTGAATGTAGATGTTTATGATCGCCGTGTAGAGTTTTCTAAAGTTGTGATGAAATAAATCAATGATGACCTTACCTTTCTTACCAGCATTGTGTTCTCTGATGAAGGCACGTTCCACCTAACCAGTAGAAAAACAGACATAATTACATGTTAAGATTTGACAGCAATCTCATTTGTCCTTTCAAACACACACTAAATCTTGAAAGTTGAATATCTGAGCGGCAGTGCTAAATAACTGATCTTTTTATTAATGACAATTTGATGTCTGAACTGTGTGAGGAGAGGGGGGCGCGGTGGCTCAGTGGTAGAGCGTTCACCTCTGGTGCTTGGGGTCCCGGGTTCGATCCCAGCCCCCGCCAAGTGAACTTTGTGGTGGACAAACACCGTGCTCGTGGGTTTTCTCGGGGTTCTCCCGTTTCCTCCCACTTTCTTCATTCCACCATTTCACTCATCTCTCATTATCACTGTCTCCTTTAGCCTAACCGGCATAATCGTGGGACGTTAAACTTAAAGATTTCATTTCATTTTGTGTGAGGAGATGCTTCCAAACCAAGTAATTCCAGCAATGAGAGACACTATAGAAGACAATTTTGCCAACAGATGGTTCCATCGAGATAGTCCAGAACACACTACAGTGTAAATATGTGGCAATTTCTTAACACAGAATTTCCTAAACAACAGAGTGGCAGAAGAGGTGAGGTTGACTGGCCTGCTTGTTCTCTGATCCCCTGGTTTTCCCCCCACTAGACTACGTTTTCAGGTTTCGTCTAAAAATCTGCGTATACCAAACATTGACAACCACTTTAGATAATCTTCCTCAAAGGGTTTTTGATGAAGCTCCACTTATTGAAATGGACGTCATCAGGAATGCAGTATTTTTTTTAACCATCGAATTGCTAACTGTCAGACCAAGAACGGTGCGCAGTTTGAGCACATGTTGTAAAACATCAGTTACACTTTTTTCATCTGCCAATTTTAGACAACCAAGTCTTGAGAGGCAAGGGGGCTCAGGATAATCAAGCTCTTCGAGAAAAACGTGAAGACAGTGCGCGGTAGGTAAAGCTGATGAGCAGTTACGCATTCCGCAACTAAGGTAACAGTAAATCAAGATAGCAGGAAACAAAGACAAGACATTCTTTATTCTCAAATTTCATGTGAAACGGAAGGTAGTTACTGTTCAACGAAGTGACGGTTATGTTAAATCTAATGTGTATCACATCTCCCTAACAATTTAACTGAACTTTGAGAACGCATTTAAAAAGCAGGTGGATCTGGGGACTCTGGGATGTAGAAAAGAGTGTGCCAAGAATTAGACTATCAAACTAATGCATGTTGAATTACCAATGCCATTCATCTTGTGCATCTTTTGCAAAGAACATAAAACAATGTGTTTATAAACAAAAACAAAAAAATTGTGTGTTTTATAACATTTAATATAAGCTGCATATCATTGCGACTAAATAAACGTGAGTTATTAATCTGTTAAATGGAGGTCATTTACAGTAGCCCTGTATATCAGTTAAGTTTCTTTGTGCTTTATCCATGTTTTGTATTTTTTTCCCTGTAAAATCTCCTTCGCCATTTGTGCTTTTTCGTTTTAGTTTGAAATTATGATTTTATTTAATCCGTCCGTGTCACGTGGTACTTAACGAACATATTGGTCTACTTGAGCTTTACAATTTAAGGGAAAATGTGTATTGTTGCAAAGCGCAAACACTTTCCATATCGTAATGGTTTACCACAGACACGTTGAAATGTAAATGAGAGCAATTTTGTTTTATGCTAAGCCTTTTCAAAATATTGGCAACGTTTTTCGTGCTTTTTGATTGCACATATAATTCTCGGAATATTTAGATTATTATCAATCTCAGGTAAAGTACCAATTATTTCTATTTTAATGATTAGAGCCCCATCTAGATAGATAACGAAAAGTACTTCTTATATTTTTTTGTAGTTTCGGGTCGCAAAATCAGAATCTGCAATAAAAAAGGAGTTTTCCATTTGAAATTTTCAAGTTGTTCCCCCGGGGCCTTTTGATGGGACCCCTGGGGGCACTTGTGTTTACATAATTTTATAGGCCCATGACATGGAAACTTTTGTATAAATAGATTGGTGACATTTATTGTCATCTCCGACATATTTTAAGTCGCAAAGTCAGGTGAGATGCGTACGATCATATTATTTTTTTTGCGATTAGAGCTCCATCTAGTAAAACAATGAAAAATACTTCAAGTAAAATCTTCGTATTTTTGGTAGCAAAATCCTTATTTACAATAAAAATGGGGGTTCCCATTTAAAATTTTCAAGTTGGCCCCCACGGCCCTATGATAGAGGCCCTTGTTGCTCATATAATTTTATAGACCACTGACGTAAGTCACCTTTTACACACAGACACACACACACACACACACACATATATATATATATATATATATATATATATATATATATATATATACATATATATATATATATATATATATATATATATATATATATATATATATATATATATATATATATAAATATATATATATACGTTCTTGGATACGAAACTTCCAGCTCGAGTTTAACTAAGGAAATCTTAATAAAACCTGACATTAACTCATACTTCCATTAAAATTTACATATCGCTAAAAGCTATCTTGAGAAAAAAAATAAGGATTAGCATAAGACATAATCTCTCATTTGAAGCCAAACATATCTAACTCAGAAAGAGATATTAATTGACCCTCTGTTCCTATTGAGCCAATTTATGTTAATAATCTATATTTTGTTATTGATCGATACTTGTGCATGTGTGAAAACTTGCCATAAGGATATAGTAAAATGACAATATCTTATTTTTAAAATAAGAACAAGTTTTACACCATTTTTCTGATTGGATGCTCAATTTACGTTTTATTAATTAAATAATATTGCTAATTTATCTTTACAGATATTTTTGAATTCTCCTTACGACTTCCCTACAATAATAAAGAATTACTTCACGTACAAACGTGAAAAGGGCATAAGCTTGTATGTTAATGAACTAACCGTTGTGGAGACAGTGAGTTCTCCTGATTTACGAAAGTTGAAACCCTCACAAAGGAAATGTTTGTATTACGATGAACAAAAATTAGAAATAAGTCCGAATTATACTCAAGTTGCTTGCCAAATGCAGTGTGAATACATCGAAGCAATGGAAGAATGCAATTGCACACCTCCTATATTATATAGCTTAGTTACGTAAAACACTCTTTTTGGATGTTAACATATATTTCAGAGTATGCTAAATTACTAGTTACATAATTTGCTAGAATTGTTTTAAGAACAATGAGTATTGTATATCTACAAATGTGGTTATAATCAGTTTGTAATTTGATAGGATAAAGAATGTAATATGAAACTAATACATTGTTTTATAAAATATTGATGTAATAGCAACACAATCAACAAAGTATATAATTGTTGTTCTTTTATTTCACTTTAATTGTTTAATATAGTCCCACTAAAAATATAACCAATATATTAAACCATTCGCACAGATATGTTATGTTTTTGAAAAATGTATCAGTACGAAATATATTTATAATTAGAACAATATTTACGTGGCAGTTCTTTTAGGCGAAAATGCACAAATATTCCGGATATTTCAATTAACTAAAGCTTCTAGCATTGATAAAGGACTTATTTAGTTTAACACAATTACCAGTCTGCGTCATTTGATCAGGTCAAAAGTCACATTGCGTCGTACTAAATCGAGTCCGGAGATTCCAAATCCAGATGTGAGATATTCCAGCCATGTAACTTACTCATTGGGCACCCTGAGTAATTCTCAGAAGACGCATACACTCTCTCATTACTATTGATTTTACTCAAACAACTTGACTTTTCCCAATGCCCTTCTATCCATATTTACCCTACGTATTATACGTCGTTTTTTGCTGTTCATTGTTTGTGTCTATACAATAAATTTTCAATTAGCCATCTCCTTATTATAGTTTTTGAGATTTGTGGACGGCTTCATTTGTTTAAAGGTTTTCCATTGACATTAACCTCTTCTGGGAGTTTGGCAGATATGTTGCCATTAACTTGAATGTTATTTTAACTTGTAAGAAAATAAATGACTTCTTCTGCTAAACTCTCACGTTTTTTGGCTTTCAAATTATATTTTCTGCCTGCACTTGTTTTATTTTCCAGTAAGCACTGGATTTGCTGTTCCAAATTATAGACCACGAGAGTATGTACACTGTCTATATAAATTTGCTTATTCTATTCCTTCAAGTGATAGTTGTTGGTGATTTTTGTGGCTAGAATTTTTAATGACAAAGAATATACTGCTTTATTCTAGTTTAAACTCTTTTGTGTCCAACATCGTGTCTACGTGCATTGCAAGCGGAGTGTTTTGAAACGTACACATTTGTGTACAAAGTGCATTATTGAAACCTATCTTTTCCCATATACAGTGAATAGCATTTTGTGTGACGATCAATCATTAACTTCTCTGGGATTTTTGTTGTTGTAAAATGTGCAGAAGGAGAATATTAGGAGAGGAAGATATTCTAGAAATTCTAAATTGTGTTGATAATCCTAATAGCTCTGAATTGGATTTGATTGCAAGTGATAAGGATCGTGAACCAAAAACTTTCATGGAACATTTGGATGATGATACCTACAACGATATAAGTGAAACAGTGGATTCTTTCATAGCAAATAGTGATCGAACTGAAACTTGAAAGGTAGCAGCTTCCCAGGCTGCCTCCAACAGTGATCAACATCAATCTACACCCTCATCACAGACTTTGAGAATGAATGCTCGGAATTCCGATCATTCTACTGATTTGTTATCGATACAAATCTCGAGAAAGGATTCTGCATATTCCCATCAGTCTACTAATTTTTCCGCGCCACGAACCTTGGTAAAGGATGGGGAACATGATACATGGAAAATATAAGGTACTTCACGAACTGATGCAAGGAAACCAATATGGTAAGAAAATAAGGACAAATACTTTGCAATGAACCACCTTCTTTCAAAGGTACTACTAGCTCAATTTTTCTCGTAGAATCCAGAAACGTCTTAATCATTCTATCGAATAGAAATGATAAAATAATAAAATAGAATAAAACATGTAGTTTGCAACACTGTAATTTCAAGAAGACCCTTTATTCAGGAGTGTATAAAAAGTAAAGGTATAAAGCCGGTATAAAGCCATTATTGCAACAAGCTTTCTGCAAGTTCTCCATATTTTTATATTTCTTTATATCTTTCTTCTATTTCAATATGTTACCATATTTGCAACAAGTACACATTTGTGGCCGTGTGAAAATGGCCTTGCAATTGGCTGGAATTTTGACACTAGCGAAAAATGCACTTGTTACGTTTAAGATAAATGACAATAACCAAAATATAAAAATATGAAAGAAATCCGCGTCTTTGATAAAACTCGTCTCTGAAGAGTTTTATGTTAATAATGCGTGCTGTTTTTGATCATGTTTCATCCAATTTAGAACAATTTGTTTCTAGAATATTGAATCTGCGTAGTTTCTTCTATATTTGAGCTGCATGTCAGCCATATCCTTCTTTCGGGTTTTGACATAAGTGGGGGAATTATATTTTTTTCATTGATTCTTCATTGACATCAGTGTAATGTTTCGTGCTTGTTCTGACTGTGCTCCATCCAGTTTACGGCAATTTGCTTTTAGAATGGAATGCAGAAGCTACATAGTCTCTTCTGCATTTGAGCTGAATTTGAAACTATCCCTTCTTTAGAGGTTTGAGATAAATAGAGGTATTTCTTGTTTTTCATCGACTTTACATTGAAATCACTGTAATGTTTTGTGCTTGTTCTGACTCTGTTCCATCCATTTTAGGACAATTTAATTTTGGAATATAGAATTCACATAGTCTCTTCTTGGTATAGCTTAAACCTTGGCGTGCTGTAGCAAGATAATCTGTATAGTATTTCGTCGAATCAATCATATGGGGGTTTTGATCGAGTCGAGGGATAGTGGTGATTATTCTTAAGATATTCGATTGCTTAAGCCTCAAAGCCCAAGCTTGTATGGATCACATCACAATCAAATTAATATATAAATGGATGTACGTCATGCTGGACAAATCCTATTAATTCAAAAATGTTGAATGATTTTCCCTTTGCATTGTAACTTTCACAATCAATATTCAGCAACATAATAGAAATGATAACTAAACAATGTTTCAGTTATTTTAAAGAAGAAATCCTAATTGGATTAGCAGCCACATGCTCAACGTAAATTATTTTTATAGGCATATAAGGAGATATTGTTTCAAATGTCACCAGGAAGAATAAGATAGAATTCATTTTTCTTCATTTATTCGCCAATTTAGTATAATTCAGCAGCGAGGCTATATAAGACGTAGACCTGTACCTTTACGCGGGATCCGAATAATATGACCTCCCATTGGGAAGAGAGTTATCACTGGAAGATTATTTATTTAACCTATTAGGGGGAAACATTTGAACTACAAAGTATACAGTGTCTACAAGGATTATATTTTGCTAGATGCAGCATAAATGTGACAGATATAACAAACTATAAATTTCAAATTATTGTGAGATATTTAAGATTTAAGCTTTTAAATTCCAAAATACACATATTTTGGCAATTTATTAGTCTATATTGTTCTTACTGATGGAAGATGTGAATATAACTTCTGAAGTTGCTCCTTTATTACTTTCACCTTAATACTCAATGTAATGGAATGTTTTAATTTAAGCCTTTTAAAGATAAAATAGGTATGTGTTTTCATAGATAAAGCACATAAATTAAAATCCTCTGATGGATATAAATAAATTGGGACGAAAGTTGTCTCAGCAAGTTCAACATGCTCTTTCCTTTTTCCTTTTACAACGGCAAGAAATTACCAATTGAAAAGAGGAAATACTTTCTTGTACCAATTACAAAATTTATGCATACAAATAAAATATAATATATAATTCGATAATATTCATTTTGAAAAGCGAAATGATACTCTAAATATTTAATGCTTTGACGTTTCAATCCACTTGCTTAACTCTGTATTGTATTCCATTTTACACTCTGCATCAATGGCTACTTTTTTCAGTTGTATTTTCACCTGTTTTCATTTCTTGAGAGAGGAATTACCATATAAATAATTATATGGACGTACAGTCCCTGTCAAAAGTTTGAAAACGATATTGTTTTTTACAAGTATACCTCTCAAAAAAGACATAACAATACGAAACCCAGTTTGATGATCTGTCCTTAAAAGTAGGCATCTTTTCTCGTACAAAGAAATTAAAACACAGTCCTGTTTGCAGTGAGGCAACTTTATTTAATATGTTTGCGTTTAATGAAATGCTGGCCCTTAGCTTTCATAAGAGTGTTACAAATTCTTCTCGCTTTTTGATTAATGTGTGTTTTGTGAAGCTATTCGATTCCAGTAACTCTGAAGAGCCTTCCAAATGTCCTCAGCATTCTGGCTGTTTACGTACTTTACTATCGAATTCTTATTACGAGGGCTTGGTTGGTAAAAAAGTAGGATGACCATGGCGAATATTTCATTTGTTTGTGATGCAAGCATCTGGTTTGAATTACAGATAATTACTGCATAGCATGCAACAATGTTACTACGCTAGTACGCTTATTTTGCCAGCGTATAAAAGTTACTGCTTTAAATTCATGGAACTTCATGCCTCACTTTAACGTTGTGAAACACATTTTTGTCGATTATTTTATTAATTCGAGATAACTTATCAACTTGATTGTCAACAAATTATTCCCAAGAGTAACAGAATGATTTCAATTAATTAATTTAGGTATTACACGGTCCGGTTAAAGTGCTTTTTGAGAAATCGATTCACAAACGTCAAGTATTGAATGAGGAATAAGTTGCAATCTGGATTCGACGGATCAAACTACCCTCTCCCACTTTATAGTTGAGTCTTTATTTATTTTATTGGAACAGGAGTACTTGTACCCAACTTACCTTGTTCGAAGGAATGTATCTTACCGCAATCCTGCAAAACAGACGCTATTTTACCATTATATTTGATTCCAATTAAAAATAACCCCTCCATATTTCTATTGATTCTTCCGGAGTATTTAACGTATCATTTGTTTGTTTGCATTTGTAGTAAACTTGTTTTGAAGAGAAATTGTTATTTAGCTTTGTGCGTGTCCATGTTTTATTTACAACGCTTTGTGACTATCTTTCAAGAGTCAGACGCACTGCTCCTCCAGATCACTTATGGATGCAGGCAATTACTCTCTTCTATCAAAATAACCCTTTAATATACTTCGGTTCTTAGTTAACAACTACTCTTACAAGCGTTATAATATTTGCATTTTTTTCACACTATTCAACTGGTTCACGTAAATGAAAGCAGTAAATCTCACGTCACAGATTCCCATCAAAGTTTGCTTATATTATGATAATATGAATACTGCATACTCAATTGTTGTTGAACTAATGAGAAAACTACTGGCAAGGGTTCATGCACACACCAATAGATGTCATTGAAATGATATATGATCAAAAAAAGCGTGATCTGAATTGTCTTTTTATTAGTTATTTGTTTGTTGCCAAGCACATTTTCTCAATAAATAACTTCTTATGTGACCAATACCATAATGTTATACCACTATCTGAAAAATTTGGTTGTTTCAAAAACGAGTTCAATAAACATTATTCTTCAGGGACACTGTTATTTTATTCCGAAATTTAGGAATAATCAGTAGTCTGGTTTGGTCAGACGTTTGACTATATATATATGTACTGTGACAATAGAACAATTAACAACATTTCACAATACCTTGGACACCAACTAAGCGAAAATCATCTTCCTATGTTGTGTTTATTCTGATACATTTAGGAGTGATGTTACGTTTTCCATAGCGTTATCCATGTCTGACTGATTTATCTGATATACAGGGTGTTTTCAAACAACATTGACAGTGATTTCTCTCGAATTCTGTGACATGCTATCAACAGAATTATGAGATATGCTCTTACTTTATGATTGGTTCAAAGTAGGCAAATGGTCGGACTTGATAGCAGTGAATACGAAATATTTGGCACAGTGTCGGAAGTGTTAAGAATCGTCAGCTGCACGGTCTCTCGTACTCGGGAAAAAGGAAGCTGCGATGTTTCTTTTCACAGTTATAACTGAAGAAAACGTGAAATATACCGTAACGAAATACATCGCATCACAAGTTATTCCGAACACAAAAAAACATGGAACTGCCAGTTGCTAAAACTTCCGACTTTTGTCCGAAGCGGTCTCTAAATTCTATTGAGAGCATATCAGAGAATTACACCTTGTAGAGAATACACTGTACACTTACTGAAAATTGACGAAATATGCACTTTTGGATTGTGTATACGTGGCTTCCTTTACGCTGATAAGGAAAAGGATCCACAGCTTCTGGAATTCGAAAGAGGGCCTGTTGAAATTTGACATATTCGCGATTCTGAACACCTCTAGCTCTGAAACTATGCACTTTTCGTCACAGGTCCATATGAACTTTTTCACTTATTTTGATGTAAGTAATCACCTTTTACAATTTGTCCATATAGTTCATTAACAAGTACTGTTATGTACTACGTAAAATTCTACGAATGTTATGCACAAATAGAAAACAAAATATTCAAATAGATAGGTAAAACGCAATTAACACATAAGTTTATTTTTATAAAAGAAAATAATAATAAAGTATTAATGGGTTAAAGGGAGCAACTTGATTCATTAAAAATATTATTCAGTATTGAATTACGACAATACGCAAAGCAAAGAAAGCACCGTTAACCATTTAAAAAGGAAATAGCACTTCTTGTCTGATGCGAATAATTCAATAGATCACAGAGAGGAAATAGCAATTAGATAGAAGTAATCTTTCGTCAGATATCACTTTACATTTTCCTGCGCAGTCTGTACTAGACACTTCACGAACCTCTGAAAATATTAATCTTTTTTGTAGTTTGTTTACTTATGGTGAAATTTTTTAGTTGAACAACTTTATTTGGCTGTTTAGATATTAATGCCATGTTTTTAATTCGGTACTTTATATTTCAAAATGACAAGAACTTTCACTTTTATAATTATAGGAAAGTATCCACACTGTAACCTGAAGGGAATCGCTTGTGTTTCTCGTGTTATAGGTAAGCTCATATAAAACATGTGTTAAGGTAATAACTAATGGTGTTGTGGCATACAGCTCACTAGCATTACATGTATCAGAAAGCATGATATTTGATTCATAGAAAGCAAAAGTATTATTTATTTATTAAAATTCAAATATTTCGTCTAACAGTTTCCACAATCTAACGTTATCATTCTCTGACGTTGATTGACATATGTATGTTCATATTATTGTAGGTAAAAACGATATCTTAATATTAAATTATTGATATACAATTTTAATTTAATGTAAATACATTTTTTCTTGTCAGGAAATATTGTTAAACAAAAGCACAGACTAAAACTAGTTAACCGAAATGACATAATTACTCTGCATTCATTTAAATTACAATTTAAATATATAATTATAAGGTCAAAGTAAAACTATTGCCCATGGATTAATAAATATAAAACAATTCTTCTCAAGATATAAACACCTCACCTAGTTCCTTTCCAGGAGGTAATGTGCCAAGGGCCGACGAGACGTTACCATGTTGGATAGAAACATATATGCGCTGTATTAGAGAAGATGGGGAGCGAACTTTCCCGGAAACACACGAAATGCGTTTTCCTTTCTCCCTAAAGGTTTCATGACTTCTTTCATCCTAAGCACAACTGGTTTCAATAGCGATTGGAGTGAAAACAAAACTTTCGAGAAGGTTGTTTATTTTCTTTGCTTTTCAGCTTCTCTGCGATTGGCAACAGCGTCAGCGTTCATTACTGACAGAGGAAGACTTGAATGAGCGTATGTATCAGCGCATGTGAACTTCCACAATAAACATTTACCTCTCATCCATGGAACCAGTTACATCCCATCCGGTCTCATTCCATCAGAACGACAGCAACCAGAAGTTTCCCGTATTGAAGGAATTCCAACTGTGTTAAGGGCTCGTAGTATTACATCATTAACGGAGGACTGTCGGGCGAATCTACCAGTGCTCTTCATACATGAAAGGCCGTTCAGGCCACGTTGTGTAACCTCACCTCCACAAGTTGGGCAGCGATCAGGCTCACAAACAGCAAAACCTAAACGTAAGGCAACAGCAATTCGAAAGCTCTCATTTAACGAATGAAGGCCTAAAGGAGGAGAAAGTATCGCCATCAAGCATGCACCCGCTTCGGGAGATGACGCAACAAGGAGCCTGGATATCTTCCGTAATTACAACAGATTGTAACAGATGATTATGTAATTGAGATGCAATTGGTGCATACCAAGATGACAGATAACACTTTTTGTTAATTTCTGGGAGGTTTGTACATGCTAAGCTTGCCCACTTATTAGAGCCTTCATGTACTGAACCATCTGGGTCCAAACAATAACCCCGTGGAAGGAGAGCTTCGATTAAACTCAGAGATCCACGATATGACGCTAAGAATGTAAGAATCGCCATATTCACAGCTCGTAGAATACCAAGACCGCCTTAACCAACAGGTAAACATGCTTGCATCCAAGGGTTGTCACTTAAGGAGCAGTTCAGAATTGATTCAAGGCCAGTTTTCAGGACAGTAACATATTTTTCCAGCAAAGAACTCTCATGCCAAGACGGAAAGCTTCGTAAAAAGTAGGTTAAATGCGGGGATGATAAAGATGCCAGTAAAAGAAAACAGGCTGAATGGGCTGAAATTGAGGAAAGTCGACGCGAGAGCAGTGCCTAGAAGACAAACATTCTGAACTGTTAGAGAACGTATGCCTGGTGCAGCCTCATTAAATCTTCTAAAGATTTTGTCAAATGTCGTTTCATCTGTTCCAAGACAACCCACCTCGCATTTAGAAAAGTTAAGATGCAAGCCAAGAAGTGATGCCTTCTGAATCATTTCTATTAAGGATGAAAGAACCACCTCGGACTCACTACCAATTGTTTCATCGTCTAAGTACCAAAGGTTTAATTCGGTACTCGGTGATTTAACTAAAGAGTGTATAGTTATAGCGAAAAGTGCTAGGCCCAGAGGATCGCCTTTTTGTACACCTGTCTGAGGAGAAATAGTGTTTCCGTTGAAAAACAGGTCACTTGGTTGAGCATAACATTGATAAACATATTAATAAATTGAAGGAAAATCATTCATCACTGCGGCAAGCATAGTATCCCAGCGAAGCTCATTAAATGCGCTATGAAAATCCAACTTTACAACCGCCTTAGTAGCATTGTGAGTAGAAGAAATATAAATTCGGGTTACGTGAACAGCTGTCTCGGCTCCATTAGGACCACAAACACCAAGCAGTTGGGAGGATAAACAGTTATTAACTGGCTCACGTGTTCTAAAGCAAATTAATTTTGACGATATTCTCTTCCAAACATTCCCAACTGCTATGGGTCGAATACCACCATCCTGTTTTGCAGAGCTCTAAGTTTGGCACCGAAAAACAGCGGGCGAACTTCCATTGGCACTTTTCCAGAAATGATTAAATTAAGTAAGTCACAAAAGGGTTTTAGGAGTTTTTCCTACGATTCCAGTATTCGGCAAGAAATAAGATTTTTAAGAATTGAAGGACGAAGCCCATCTAGACTTCCCGCGTTGCCTGACAGAAAGAGTTAACTGCTTTTTGAACCACCATAGTCGAAACTCCTTGAAAAGTGTTTCGATCATCAGGAAGGTCTGACGCAATAAAATTGCCTGGGTGGATAGGATGTTTCTCCAACGGTGTCCACAATACAGAGGTATCCGCAAACATATCATCAGAAATTAAAAGACGTACTGCTCCACGTATGTCCCATCGGCAAGTTTATTCTCTACAATCTTCATATTAGGAAATTTGTGGTTTAATCGAGATGTGTTCATCTTTCTTGAAGGCCAGATTAAAGCATCATGGCCAATATTGCACCAGAGGCAAACTCGCTGCTTCACACAAGAAGTCAGATTCTGGGATTTTGTATTAATGTTTGGGAGCACGTAAGGCAACAAATGGAAATAGGCAAAGGTTGATACAGTCTTTTGTATCATTTGAAGTTTTATATGATTTAATACCTGTGCGAGTACATCAGCCACTATTGATCGAGCACCTCTTGGAAAATGTCTTAAAATATATGTCGAGCACCATAGTGACAGTAATATCTTTCCCAGGATAGAAATCGTCAAAACGTTTGTCTTGTTACTGATGTTAGTGTCGGTAGCATTTGCAGTTTTACGCTGAAGGCAGGCATTAAAGGTTATATCAGACCAAACATCATCATCACACGCAACCCGATGTTCCTTTCCAATATGTATAGCTAGGCCTCTAGCACTTATATAATATTTTCTACAATGAGGACAGGGCAATGTATTAGCACTTGTAGAAGCACCAGGGAGACAGTGCCATTGCTAGCACTTGGCACTGAATCACTATTTGCACAAGCTGGCATCTTTCCAGCTTGTGAAGACATCCGTCACTTGAAAATTCATTAGTTTAGTTTATTACATAAATTTGTTGTAGTTATATATGTTTAAATTAAATAGGCTATTTTATAAATTTAGTTATTGTTGGTTTAATTTCTCAAAATATTTGAAATATTAACGAACGTATGACGACATTTAAACTGAAGTTTTGATATTAATAAAATCGGTTTTGTGGAACCAATTTAAACGTGGATTTTGCGAAATTGATCCTTAGGTATGCAAAGATCCACGAATATCACTTCATAGCACCAATTTACATGTCTTCCTGCATTAAAACTCAAATTTCATGATGTTAAAGGACACCCTGGGCATCTAAGTCACCAATTACAACAAACTATATTATTATTATATATAAATGTTATCACATACTTATCATTTAAGTGTTTTAAGCACTATATAAATTTTATTGTAAGTTTACAACTTGAAATGATTGTGAGAGTAACCAATACTTAGGCATTTGTAACTTACATGAATATTCTCATGAAATTGCAGCTATTAGAAACTTTTAGTACAGAAGTGCAGGGTTCGAATCCCGTGGTGATGCTAAGGGAAAACAACTTCAAAATTTTAAGTAAAACAGGGGTTGATTGCTAAATTCTGAACACTTTTAGATGAGACATTTTGCAAAATCTTTAAGTTTTATTTTTATTATTTTTTAAATAAAAAGAAGAAAACTGAAGGGAATTTAACTTCTTTCCAACTTCACAGCTGCACAAGCTCAACATGATATAAATGCGAGGTTTTCCGTATGCTGCAACTCAAAAGGATTACCACATAATTGTTTGAATCTAAAATAAAATACCAAACTGTATTTGCTGAAACAAACGGTGTAGTTTGTGAAAACAGTTTTTTGTCGGAAATACCACTATGAGGTCAGCCGAAATGAAAGAATTGATTAATTCCATTTGTCAAAACTCTACCTCTTTTATGTTGGAAGTTGTCTCCCCGTAGAAGTAATCTTAAGACGCCACTGATTTCACGAACATCAGTCATATTCGGTACATGCACTTTCGAATTGACATTTTTTGTTTCAATGATTTATGGGCACTAGGAGCTGAGTTAAGGTACTATTACGGATTTCGCGAATCATCCTGTTGTATATATCCGATATGACCTAAATTTTGGTGTCCAGTGCAGTACACACTGTCCAGTGTCGATGAAAGTACTACCAAATAAACTTTATAAAACTTATTGGAAATTTCCAGCAATGAATGGAAACAAATCGAAGCCCATCGTCGGGGATGAATTAAACATCCGCCCAATATAATACAAAGTCTGGCAGTCCATGCGTAAAAACAAATCTTCCTTCCCGTCTTTACGTTATTCGGGGAGAAACCGGCCAAAACATGGAATAATATTCACACTTTTTCTTGCTGTGGCGGTAAAGATAAACTAGTTGCACTTCCGGAATGCGACAATCTTAGTAGGTTAGCGTTTAGAAGTTAATGAGCATGACATGAAGAAAATTTACGGTTGAAGACAACAGGTAGGAGTATTTTGTTCACAATTACCTTAAAGCTACAGTAGGGAGATTCCAAATGAAAACATTGCTGCCTTAAAGAACGGGGGTGTAGTTCATTAGTACCCAAACAGCTCCTTGTGGAATAAAAATAGATAAACTAACAAATTTCCGTAATTCTTGAAGATTACTTGGTGTCCAGGAAAATAATTCCAGAATCTTACAAGTCGATGCTTCATGTGAAGCAGGGGGAGGGCAGAGGAAAAGAAGAGAGAAGGTAATCGAAAATATAATGGAGACTAATTCAAAAATATAGAATGTAGGAGGAAAGGAGTAACTGTAGGTACATTCGAATAAAACGACATGAGCAAGTAACTTTTGTGTCGGGAAATGAGAAGTTGAATTACATACGAAAAGGTGGCCTAAATTGGAGAGAAACATAATTTAAAAATCCGAAAAATGTGCTCGATGTGCATAAACTGGTTTTCAGCAATTAATTCCACCATTCACCATTTTGAGATCGTGAATTACTTGTAGTAGACAAAATATTATTTTCTGTTCGTGATTCCAGATAGAAGAGGAATAAGCTTCACAAGCAATGTGCATTGGGAATGATACATTCATGTGACCTCAAACATATTAACTTCAGTATTCCTGAGCAGTTATTTGCGAGATAGAGAACGTTTGAAACGTTGAGGAGTCAAACAATTGTGGTTGTAATCAATAAACCCTTAGCGCTTCTTGAAGAAATCAACTTTGAGAATAGAAGGGTATTTAAATTTGTGACGATGTGAAACGTTTGCATAATACAATTCTCACCAATATTAGACTTGAGTATTACTATTTCAGAAATATGTAAAACAAAAATCTCCGTATCTCCTTTAAGTCTCATAATAACATGTTTCCCTCCATTTGTAATAATCAAAATGAACATCAAGACAACTAATCTGATTGCGAGATTGTAATAACATTTTCGAGTGACCATCACCGAAAAAAATAACTATGTATGATAGTTCACTTTCGGTAAATAGGTGAAACACTAAAAAAACGAAAATGATCTGTGTCTGTTGTGACTACTTTGGTGTTTAGATTACGTTTACTGTACAACAGCGAGCTTTGAGACTTGGAAATGTTACAACGAAAGCTATATGACCATTTCGAAATATTCCCATGATTTTGGGCTATCCTGTAGCAATCGGATTCAAAAGCATTGTCATATACATCATTATTATTACTTTCACAGAAATTAGACTGCAGATAATTCCGACTACTACTCTTCATATTATAATTGCTTTGGTTGTTACTGGAACATCTTATGCCATTATTTTTCACATCGTTATTATCTTCCGTAATAACGGAAATATGTAACTCCGGCTTGTTGCAATTCAATAAGTTGGTTGTTCAATCAAGAATTTTCTTGAGCCCATGTCTTCGCTTCTTCAGAAAAAACAACCAGCTGTTGGTAGATGTCTAATTATTCACTCAGAAATATTAGCACACTTGAAAGAGTCTCTGTTGCTAGGCATCAGCAACGCGAAGTGAAGCATTGTGCAATTCCTTTTCAAAATTGGTTCAAGTATTTTTACGTTATTAAAGAAAACTAGATTCACTCAATCTTTTCACTACAGTAGATAATTTTCTTAACGACCACACGGATAGAATCTGGAAAGAAACTCTCTATCATATGCTAAACCTGTTTCTGTAAAGTTTGCTTTTAAAATAATATATTGCTTCGCGTACACCCAGTCGTCGATATATCAAACGAAACTTTGTTCAGTAGTTACTGAGTTTCTCTTTGTTACGTAACCACATTGTATTTAAAGGTATTTCCTGTCTATTTTTAAAATAGTCAAAGTCAATTACGCTAATTTGGGCTTCTTACTCCTTAAAAATAGTTTTCTGAACCATCATTGAAAATAATAGCTAAGATTAATGTGCACCGTCCTTTCATCTACCCGTTTAAATTTGCAAATGTTTCATATCTGAGAAACAACCTATTAATACCCACTCTGAACGTTCATTAAGATTTCCAGGCTTACGATAATATTAAGCTCATCAAAAAGAAATATAATTTCCTGTGAAACACCATGTATGTTGCTGTAGTTGATGAGTCAGGTGTAATATGAGGAACAGAATAAAGAAAATGTAATTCTTTTCGGGTGTTAGACAATAGCTAACGTGAAACTTTCCTATATTTTGGGGAAGAACAAGCAGCAGAATAATAATACAAAACAATATCCGTACTAAATGTATTGTGAGCTAAGTATCGAAACATGTAACTGTAAATGAAATAATTTCTAAGCGAATGTAATTATTTCACGTATTATAAATATCAATCCTGAAACAATTCTTGTGTCTAATATGCACACAGAAACACGTAAAGAAATAACAAAATATAGTAGTTGTAAGAATTGTGATTAGAGAATAGAGGAGGAAGGAAATTTTTATCGTGAATTTAATACATGTATTGTTGATGGTCCATAACTCATCAGTATACGTTAAACAGAAAAGAAAATAACATAGGAGAGGTTCGTGAAACATGACTCAATGAGGAAACGTGCTTCACGCTGTGAAGGATCATCGTGTTTGTTTGTAAACGGCTAGAAAGAATACTTCACGAACACAGTAGGCTAGTAAAATACAGATTCTGCAACTCATAGCAAGGGTCTTTCTGGAATTTCGGGCTAGCTAAGGTGTCCAGTATTGAGTATCGTAACAGTGTTTTCTAGCTGCGGACTGTATGTCTGAGCAGGTTTCATAAGAAAGTTTAACTCAGAATTTTCTGTGGAGAGTTACAGGTTTTTGGTTAGGAGAGCGTTATCGTTTCAGGCGCTGAAGGTATCTACCTTGATTATTCTGCTATGCTATACTGGCTCCTTCTTGTCTTCAATACTTGTAGATAGTTTGTGATTGTTGACTACTTGTAAGTGTCTGCCAAGAGACGAGTTAATAGCACAAGAGGATCCGTGTTCAAGAATACTAGATTTACTCCCTCTTATGAAGCTCCGTTTATTCGATTACTCTTTTCTGACAGTTTCTAGTACCTATCGTAAGAACATAGCTAAGGTCGTGATCCAGGTGTCTCACAAGACCATAGACGTCTTAATATAATGCAAAAACAAAAGTATACAGTCACGATGCCCATAAATCCAGGTGCATGCCATATATGTATCCTCATCGCCAAAAGTGCCTTTACGTCGCCGTGATGGGAATGTTACCGCGCAGTACTCTAAGGAAGGGAGGGTTCCATAAGAAATTGTGATTAATTTTGAAAAGTTTTTATTTCGACTAGAGAAATAAGGTAGGTATAGGGAGTAAATGCATAGATTTCAAGCATCAGCGCACTGTCATCTCTGTAAAGATTCGTATTCTCAGTTTTTCAATTTATTGTCTTATATGTTAATAACTGCTAACAACTGCTACTAGCGCTTTCCACTTTTCAGGAATTTACTACGACATGTTCGCGGGTGAATTATTTCATTCGCCTCACTGTAATTATTTGAGAATGGGAACTGATTATGCTGAACGTGAATATGTTTCGCTCTCGTAAAGCATGTACCGTAATAAATGTAGATAAGGTTCTTATTATTAAATAAAACACAGTAGTATTTATTCCGTATATAGAACAATATAATACAGTAACTAAGCAACATAATAATCACTAACTCCCGCAGGATTTTTTCTAACGAGGAGCGGGGCAAAAACCGATATAGAGTTTTTCGTTTTATTTCCTATATATGTTAAGTGAAATGTCATAACATTTATCATTGATAGCGTATATCGTCTTTCGCCACTGTAGTCAGAATATTCACATCCAGACATTATGTCGAGAGAATAGAATGAAAGAGATAGGAACAATTGCGTAATTAATTTTACTGCTCCTTGGATCGATCGATGATCGATTTACTCATACTCCCAGAGGCCCCAGCCCCAGGTATTTCAGCTACTGCGTTATATATATAATTCCATGTCTGAAGTGCGAGACAAAAGGGCAAAGACAGAAAGGCTCGGGTAAAAAAGGCCCGCCATAAAGGGCCAAACCACAACGGCACCGCGACAAAAGTGTTCAGGTCAAAAGGTATCCGCAACAAAAGGGCAAGGGTTAAAAGGGCCAGAATCAAAACTGCCCTCACCAAAAGTGCCGCGTCAAAAGGGTCACATGACAAAAGTGCCCGAGTAAAAAGGGACCTCTCTCAAACGAACCCCGGTGAAATGGGTCCCTCTACTTAAGGGCCCGAGTCAAAACTGACCCGCGTCAAAGGTCCGGGTCAAAATGTCTCCGCAAGAAAAGGACCCGAATTAAAACGCCCCTCATAATAAGAGCCCGAGTCAAAAGAGGTCAAATCAAAACGACCCTCTTAAAAAGACTGACTCAGAAGGGTCCCACGACATAAGGACCCGAGTCTAAAGGCCATGCATCAAACGTGCCCGGGTTAAAAAGAGGGATACAAAAGGGCCCGAGTGAAGCGGCCCCGCGTGAAAAGGGCATGGCTCAAAAGGTCTCCAGTACAAAAGGGTCCAATCAAAACGCCCTTCATCTAAAGAGACTAGATCAAATGAGTCCCGCCAGAAAAGCGCCCTACGTCAAACGGGCCCTGGTCAAAATTGCCCGCTACAAAAGGCCCGAGTCCAAAAGGACCCAGGTCAAAAGATCTACGAACAAAAGAGCAGAAGTCAAAGTGGTCCCACTTCAAAGGGCACGAGTCAAAGCGGACCAGCTACAAAAGAGATCGGGCAAACGTCTCCGCATCAAAAGGGCAGGAGTCAAAAAAGCCTGAATGAAAACGACCCTAGTAAAAATTTAGATTCTAAACTTAAAATTTCCTACAATTTATTCTGAGCTTTTTTAATGCTTTCATATGAAAGACACAAGGCAAAACGTCTCACTAAACCTTGAACAGTATTCCGCTGCTGCATATATTTAAAGGAGCAGTTCGACTTTTACAAATTATTTTAATTTGTAGAATTGAAATTTCTAAACGGAATGGTGTTTGTTTGATCGCATTTACAAAGCATTTTTACAAATTATTTCAATTTGTAGAATTGAAATTTCTAAAAGGAATGGTGTTTGTTTGATCGCGATATGTTCAGTCGTTAACGAGTAACAGAGGAAAAAAATTTTGGGATGACGTCATACATCGTCATGCAGCGAGATCAGGCTTCCGTCACAGTGCCAACCATTTCGTATGTGAGAGGTACGGTGGCACGTTTTAAAGTGCGATTTCCTTTCACACAACTGATTGCAATCATTTAAATGTCATCTGCATGTAGAAAATGACAATATGTGATGATGGGCTACACGAAAGTTTTTATAATATTGTAAAACGTAGTTTGTCCTACAAAGCATAACTTCAACGTTTCACAAAAGGAACTTAAATTCCGAAACCAGTACCGTGTAAGTAGATGACGAACGAGATTGCTACAACACCTACAGTAAATACCCTTTTTTTAAAAAAAAAAATAAGTATTCCAATTCCCAAACATAAGTATGTTCATTTTCACGTTTTGTTGCAATTTTTAACGCTGATCTTATAATTTTGTGCTTCAATGTATGTACAGCAGCGCGACATATCAGGCAAATATGAAATAACATCTGTAAAGTTTGCCAGAACGCGAAAAACACTTTACCGGTTAAATTTGTTTTATTCTCATCGCTCTCCGAGGAACAACTATCATCACCCGTTTCATAATCATTGTCACTTAATACAGAAAAATTAAACAATGAATCAATGTCTACAGAAACCCTGTCATTGTCACTGATTTCTTTTACAAGCCGGTATATTTAACTTCCTAATTCACATTGTATAGCTTATTTCTGAAGTCGTATCTTCATAATCATGAGCGACACCGTCGCTATTACCCTCTAGTGCCTCATGTAGACTACAACCATCAATTGCGTTTTGTACGATATTTTTATGTTGGTAACTGGACATAGAGCGGTATTTGTTCAATGGCTCGAATTCTAAACCTTTCAATAATATACTTGGAACAGCATTCTTCCTCAGTTTGTGTATAAATGATTCTCCTGGCATTAGCCAGAGGCTGATCTAGACTGTAAAAACATAGGGTGCAGTGGACAAGTCAGAACCTAGACTATGATATGTATGTGATGTTTACTATAAACTTTCAAAAATATCTAAATAATAACTTAAAATATTTCTGTCACTCAAAAAATAGGGGTGCCTAGGGTCCCCCGGACCCAGCGTCGCCCACTGGCATTAACTTTTCTTTCAGTAAACCTGACTCTTCGAAGTTGGACTCTTCAAGATGTTTCGAATACGATAGTTTTTATTTGGCTCTTTTTTCCTATTGATCTTCTTGAGCCTTAATTTATATCGGTCTGGTGATTTCTCACAAATTGCAAACGTAAAAAGAACGTACGACTTGGAAACGTACTTTATATCCTCAGCTTTAATGCCACAAAAATTACAACCGAAAACACAGCACATGTTAGGCATTTCTACTTCACTTCGCACTTCGCACTTCTACTTGCTGTTCTGTCCACGTATACAGGGCTGCGTATCGCTGTGTATCTTAATTTTAAGCTAGATTTAAACGTGACAGAAACAGACCGCTATTTCTTCTTATTTGTTTTTTAAACCATCTTTCTAGCTCCTTCTATAAAATGTAAAATTGTTCTAACATACCCATGAAGAAGATTAGTATATACTGAATAAATATATATTTTGTCCCTATGCGTCTCCTACATCAGAATAAAAAAAGAAGACCCCCTAACGAAAAGTCTAGATGTATTGGCAATTCTATCACTTTTATGTTTCTCCCGAGAGTGACAAGTACTTTTATATGTTCCGGTAAATGCTCCCTCCCCCGTTCGAATTTTGAAAAAAAAACAAGAAACGTTTCGTCTTGGTATGGGGTCTGGATCAAGGTACCCGTGACCAAATTTCGGTAACTCGGTCTCTTTTTCTAGTCTGATGGCGCACACATACAGCAAGATGGATAGATAAACACACAAAAAACTCTACTTTATTTATATTAGATTCTTCGCTTAATAATTGTGCAGATGAAAGATTTGAAAAATACAAAAATCTGATCATTGTGGAACTAATAAATGTTAGAATATTTACTATGCATCAAGAAATTATTCCATGCGGCAAACTGAATGTCTTGACATCCACCTTTTCTAATACTTTTTGGCCAGATCAGCTTAAGAATGAAATTATCAACATATATTCCGATAGTAACAAACACATTTCTCTTCCCGAATACTTGAAATATATTCTCAGTAATGAATCTCAAAGCATATCTCAGGAAACAACAAAGCTGCTAAATATGGTATTGAGCATTCCATCAATAGCATATTTTTTAAACATCCAATGAGTACTCTGAAAAGAGTGTAACTTACTTAACGAACAGCGTGACAAACTTTCTTAATTACGAACACTTACAATAACTAACTTAGTTTGGAAGCTTTGTAAGATACCTGAGTTCAAAGAAATAGCTAGTAATGTTTTCGCCGAAATGAAGAACAGACTATGGAGCTCATTTACAAAACTATAAGTTATTAGTATTACGTTAGGTGTTATAAGGTACTTGGTTTTTAGTTCTATCGTTTTTTAGTTTTTTTGTTTACTTTACAGCTCATTTCTAAGGTATTTAGAAACCTGTTTATGTTGACCAACATTAGTTCCATTGCAAAGTGGCCAACTTACAGGTATTTTTAGAATAGGATTTCTAATATTACATGCTTGTTAATAAGCGATGTCACAACAGCTACTTTAAAATAATGTATATAGATTAATCATTTAACTACTTCTTGTTAATAAGCTACAAGTGTTTTCCTCGGAGCAAAAGATGTTTTGAGAAATGTTAAGGTAATTCATATTTCAAAACCTCCGCTACATTTTGACTAGAAGTTAGGTGGCAATAGTTGACATTGATAATGTTAGCTTTAACCTTGAGAATTTTCCGGGATTACTGAAACTCCCCATTGAAGAAAGGCCCTGATAGGCTATAGCTAATGATTTTACGAAAACAGATAGGGTAAACAAATACGTGCAATTATTTGCGGAATTCCTTTACGTGCTTTTTCTTATTCATGTCTTCCCTTACCAACTATTTATCAGGGCAGTGTCCTGGCCTTTGACCTCCAAGAACAAATCGTGGGAATCTATGCTTATATCAGTTACAAATACAGAACATCTGAATCGTATATACGAAAGAGTTAAGAAAAATAACAAAATGGTACTTTGCGTGGCCAAGATACACGGGAAAGTTTATTACTATCATAGTGTAAGCATTGTTTCAAAGTGGCCAACTTCAAAGATAGACAGGTGGCCAACTTAGAGAGGTGACCAAGTAGACAGGTTTTACTATATATATTGTAAAACGTAGTACTTATCTCTAGGACACATAGTTTTGGAGCTACATGATGCCGACAACGGGGCAAAATACACTTTAGAACACTATATCTCCTCTATATTGAATTATAGAGACAAGGCGGCATGGTCACCTCAAAGGAACGAACTCTGCTCTATTCAAAGATGGGTAAGTCGCTATCGTGAAATCAGTGCAGAAGGGATTCTCCAAAGGAACGTAGGGACTGCCGGATAAACTGTCAGGTAAAGATACGTCAAAATAGGCGTGAATGGATAGGTTTCCCAACTGGTAACCATAATTAGTTGTACCATGCCGATATCTCAAATAGAGACGAAATGGTAGAAACGTCATATTCGCTATGTGTGGTTCCATAAGAGTGTTCACCACAGCGAAAATTAAACTACCGCTAAATTTATAGTTTTTCTGTAGTATGTTCAAAATAAATACAAATATTGGGAAAGCGTAAGTATAGTACGCTAGATATTATGATTCTGCATGTGATACCGTCATCATAACTCACTTATCTGCTTTCCATTTGCAATTGCCGAAAGACTTACCCTTTTTTGCGAGTTTTGTAATTAGCGGTACACCCAAAGAAGATAAGTGAGTTGTGATATCGGTATCATATGCAGAATATTATCTAGTGCACTATGTTTTTGTTTTTCCAATAATGTTATTTGATTTCCAGATATTATAAAACAAACATTAAAATTAGCGGTAGTTTCATTTCGCTGCGGTTAAGATCCATAACAACCAGGTACTGATTTTAATCAACAATGTAGTAGAATTAATTATTCCTGCCAGGGATATATGTTATTTTCATTATATAAGCCGGGAATAAGCTTTCACTTGAGGGTGATTTCCCCTGCTCCCCCTCGTTTATTCGAACACTGCTGACAGCAAATCATTGACTATTTTCGGGAACATTGCACGGTCACAAACAGAGGGCTATAGCTACCATACGTCTAAACCACTCTACATACGTGCTTCGTTGATTTGCCTCGAGAGAACCCCCAAGTTGCCAGTCCATTACATTCCGATTCACAAGGAGTTAGCACTGTAGAAACACTGAGTGCACAACCAACAAATAATACCTCACCATTGACCAGACGTACCTTGTCTGTCAAAGCCATCCGTGAAGTTGAAGTGGGCAACTACTACGTTGTGTGTTGTGAACCACTTTCATAGTGTATTGTGTTGTGACATTGGCCCATTACACCAATCAGGAACAGACCGAGACGATTTTTGTGTATGGAGAAGCACATAGAAATGGTAGCCAGGCACCTCGATTATACAACGATCGATTTCCCAATAGATGCCAGCCGCACCATCCAATATTTGCAACGCTGTTTCGTCGTTTGTATGATACCGGAACGTTTCAAACTGGCATGTATAACAGGGGAAGACCACGTAAGGAACACATTGTGTATACCGAAGAACGTATTTTACGACATGTAATCGATGACCCGATGTAAGAACCCGGAAGATTGAACATCAGCATAATGTCAGTCATGAGAGTGTGTTGTCGATCCTTCATGCCAACAATTTTTATCCCTATCATTTGCAACGGGTACCTGGTCCAACGCCAGGGGATTTTCCTTCCAGGCTGGACTTTTGTAATCAGGTTCTCCATTTGGTGCCAACAGCTGTCGGTTTTCTCACCTCAATTTTGTTCATAGATGAAACCCAATTTGGAAGGGATGGTATCCAGAATTTTTATAATAGTCATCTGTGATCTGTGGATAATCCACATGTAATAGTACAGGCCCGCCACCAGCATCACTTTCGTATCAACGTTTTTTTGCAGGGATTCAGGGTCACCATCTCATTGGACCAGTTGCCTTCCACAACGAATCACTGGGCCTATCTATTTGAACATCTTGCGCGAGATACTTCCGCGATACACATCTGGAGTATGTGCAGTTGGTCTTACGAGAACGTATGTGGTAAATGCAAGATGGTGCCCCGGCGCATTACTGTCGCTTCTAGCGTGATTATTTGAACACTGTTTTCCCGCGAAAGTGAATCAGCCGTGGCGGCCCTTTGTCATGGCCTGCCGGTCGCCGGATTTAAACTCTTTGGATTTCTATTTAAAGGGTATCTTCAAACTGTTGTTTATGCTACTAGGGTACCTGATAACCCTACGTTGGAACAACGCATCCGAGCCGCTTGTGACGCTTTGCGGCAAGAACCGGTTTGTGCGACGATTAATAATAATATTAATAATCAAAATATGCATAACAATGAACAAAATGTGGTTATTGTGTTTTGTTTGAAATTTTGCTTTGAGTACATTAATGTTTTGCACCGCAAATGAAATTCCATCATACATTTGCGAAGTTAACTTCTCCTGTATTGCATTCGTAAAACGTTAATTTTTACCAATGTAAAAAAGTTGCTTCAGTTACAGACGTTGATTGTCATTCCATACCACTCTTCGAAAAAAATCTGAGTAGAGTAACGTAACGCAAAAATTCAGATACTAATTATAATTGTTATTTTTATTATTCCTACCTAAATACCAAATTTTTGTGTTGTGTTAACTAACGATACTCTGATCATTTTATTGCTGAGACCTTTGGACCCGGGCCCTTTTCATGAGGGCGTTTTGACTCGGGCTTTTTTGTTGCGGAGACATTCGACCCGGGTCCTTTTGACGCGGGGCTGTTTGACTCCGCTGCTTCGGTAGCGGGCCCTTTTGTCACAGGGCCTTTTGACTTGGGTCATTTTGTCGTGGACCCTTTTGACCGGGGCTTTTTATGAGGGGCGTTTTGATTCCGCCCCATTTGACTCGGGCCCTTTTACCACGGGCCATATTGACGCGAGGCCGTTTGACTCGGACCTTTTAAGCTGCCCCTTGTTCACCTGGGCTCGTTTGACGCAGATACTTTTGACTTGGGTCATTTTGTCATGGGACCCTTTTACGCCGGCTCTTTTAATGAGGGCGTTTTGATTCCGTCCCTTTTCACTCGGGCCCTTTTGACACACGGCCGGTTGAATCGTGCTCTTTTGTAGAGGTGCTGCTTTTTGACAAGGGCCCGTTTCACGCACAGCCTTTTGACTCGATTCCTTTTGTCATGGGACCCTTTTGACTCGGACCCTTTTTATGAGGGTCGTTTTGATTCTGGCTTTCTTGACCCGAGCCCTCTTGTCACGAGGCCGTTTTGACTCGGGCCCATTTGTAACGGGCCCCTTTTGAATTGGTCCATTTTTGTGAGGAGCTCTGATTCTGGCTCTTTCGACTCAGGCCCTTTTCTTGCGGAGACCTTTTGACAGGTACACTTTTCTAGCTGGGCTCTTTTCTTTTCTAGACAAAGGGCCCTTTTGACTGAGGTCTTTTTGACTCGGGCCTTTTTGTGTTGCCCTTTTGTTTGCCCCAACTTACATGGAACCATATATATAACGCAGCAGCTGAAATACCTGGAGCAGGGAGCTTGGGGGAGTATGAGTAAATCGATGATCGATCAATCAAGGGCGCAGTAAAATTACTTACACCACTCTTTATATCTCTTTCTTTGTATTTTCTCGACATCATGTGTGGAGATGAAAGTTCTTACTAATAGGCGAGAGCGGCGAAAGACGATATATGCTATCAATGATAAATGTTATGACTTTTAACTTCATATATTTAGGGGATAAAACGAAAAACTCTATATCAGTCTTTTCCCCGCTCCCCGTTGGAAAAATCCTGCGGGCCTTAGTGATTATGATGTTGCTTAGTTACTGTATTATATTGGTCTATACACGGAATAAATTCTTCTGTGTTTTATATAATAATAAGAACTTTATTTACATTTACTACGGTCCTTGCTTTACGACAACGAAACATATTCACGTTCAGCGTAATCAGTTTCCATTCTCAAATAATTACAGTGAGGCGAATGCAATAATTCAGGAACAGATTTAGGAGTTAGAAAAGTGTCCTGCGAACATGTCGTAGTAAATTCCTGAAGAGTGAATAGCGCTAGTAGCAGTAATTAGACCAGTCTCTCCGTATATTCCCTTAGTGAATTACATAAATTTTACAGATGTAATATCTCTTTCTTTCTCTTCACTAGAGATTAATGTTTGGACAAATAAGCTACAGAGGCAATTGTTAAAAGTAAGATTATCTACGCTATCAGTGACAGATATTGTGGCGTTGAACTTAACATATTTGGGAGTAGATTGGAAAACAAATACGAATCTTTTCAGATCTGACAGCGCACTGATGCTTCAAATCCTTGCCTTTACTCCCTATACCTACTTAATTTTCCTAATCAAAATAAAAGCTCTTCAAAATTAATCACAAATCCTTATCCAACTATCTCCTCCTTAGAAGACTGCGCGGTCACATACCCGTCAGGGCGATGTAAAGGCACTTTTGGTGAGGAGGATACATTGGAGAGCATTTTTCAACAGAAATCAGCAACACAGATAGGATAATTCGGTAGATATGATGGAGTTATGGCAGCTCTCTCTTTTATTTCAGATTATAGAGTTGTTGTGAGGTAATTACAATATAATATAAGAAAGGAAATAAACATTACTCAGCATTATTTGGTTTAGTATGTCAGAGCTCTCTTGTAAATATGTTTCGTTATATAATTTTGTTACAAATTGAATAAAACAAGAGACAGTAAGAAAAATAATGTAGCTAGTATATTTCCGGTTTTATTGCTTTTAGTCAACAGCAGTCGAATTGGATCGAATGTCTACCCACTAATAAGATTAACATTAACTGTACTTTGAGAGCTTTCAAAATTAAACCATAAGACAAAAAAGAGAACAATCGCGAATATGAATGAAATCCAGAATATCTTACTGCGGCAAGATAAGCAGAATAGCCCGGGAAAGATGTGCTTAAATACAGGACGTATTAAATGAAAACTGAATTTCTCAGTATTAGTATTTCAAACTAAACCTTAAATCTTCCCTTAATTAAACCTTGATATTAAACGTCTCCATGGATCCCACGAAGCTTTATTTTCAAAATGGCGTTTAAAAATGGCGGCTTAAAAATTTGTTACCATTTCACATTTGTTGCTATATCTTGAACATATATACATGGATTTTCATCTTCTAAAATATTTTCTTTTGCTTTCATTTTCTTTTCCTTAATTATAAAGTTTATGCTTTAACTTTAAATGAAAATCTCAGGTCGGTGGCTCAGTTGTTGAGCGTTCACTTCCGGTGCTTGGGTCCCTGTTCGATTCAGGTTCGAGCCGTGTTTACCTTGTGGTGAACAGACACCATGATCGTAAGTTTTCTCTTGGTTCTCCCATTTCCTCTTACTTTCTTCATTCCGCCATTTCATTCTTTTCTGAAAATTATCGTCTCATTTAGCCTAACCGACATATGCGTGGGATGTAAAACTTGAAGATTTCATTTCATTTTTTCAAAGGAGGAAGGGATTCATTGAATTTTCTGATCAAGTTAATACTGGAATGTTGTTATTTTTTATTCTTTGTTCTTCCAATAAATAAAAGTCTACGCTAATTATAAGGAAATTATGTACTGTTGTAAAACCTTGGTTCAAAAATTTCTCCTCTTCCATCTCTATACTACTCTGTCAATTACCTGAGTTTGCGTTCGGTCCGCGTGTAACTGTGACGTGTTATTTAGTTGTTTCAGCATTGTTGAAAGATAATTTATATTTAGTCTGTAGGCGTTTAAATGGTTGTTGAATATTTTTCGCTTATAGTGTCGTTCGTTTGACATTAAAGACATTTCTCATTCATGGATGAACAAAGTAGACTTTCTGTCAGTTGTGGAAATAATTTCTGAAGTTCTGGAGATATTGTATAAGTCACTCATAGACTTAAGGCATTGTATTTCACGCAAGGATGAACTTCATTCTAATTTTTGCAATACTATCCGTTACAATTCACGGTGTGTCGAGAAAGGTACACACGGAAAAGTACAGTTAAAAGATACAACACATAACAATCAAGTAGTGATTCATTTGTAAATCCGTTAGTTAGTTTAATGCCACGAACTGCAATTATCATATTTTTAATATCCAAACAGACTGCTTCTTTTCCGGAGAAGAAGCATCTCCGAAGGTACAGGTAATAAAAATATACAGGAAAATTGTTTTATTGAAGTGAATACACTCGACTGTCAAAAGATACTGTTTTATTGCGGGCAAACTAACGGAGAGACAGTGAATGACAAAAAGTAATTGAAAGAATCGAATGTCTGATTGATCTTGTAGGAGCATGTACTAAATACCATCCTAACTGTTACAATATCTACTATATTGGCAAGAAAATCTGCAAAGTTGGGTGACGTGTCCATGAACTAAGAATCCAAGCTTTCAACATTTTCATTGAACATATTGAAAGTAACGACGAGTCTAAATACGCTCTCGGTGACCTCCGAAAGGTAATGGATACATTTCTTAGTGGTGACATTGGTTACTCTGACAAGCAGTGACTAAGAAAGCTTAGTTATCACTATGGAGAGAGTTTAGTCATAACAGAATGTTGGACTCCACATGGTAAAAAAGTAATATTCACATTTAGATATTGTGCCAATAAATTGGTCGTGAAATTACAAAGAAGAGGAAAGAAATGACTCTCCATCGCTTAATCATTGGCATTGGGTGATAGCGCACTTTCCATTTCAGATTGTCGGCCTACATAATTTATTTCTTCCCTGAAATTAGCAATATGTGTAGAGTGGGCCACTGAAATTATTGAGTACAAAATCTGTGAGATAGGCAACCCAACTCTTGTCTGCTCGAAGATTAATTACACCTGGAAGTAGATAGAAGGGTGAAGTTGTCCTCAGCTGTTAAAAGCACAAATCGTAAAAACTGTTTTCGTGCAGAAGTGGAGCAAAACGCTGGCTGAAGAAATGACAAAAAAGTAGTCTCTGGACTTGTACTCACTGTACTTCTTGTTTGTATGATACACACGTAAAACTATAAACACCCAATTGAAAAATATACGGGAATCAGAGGCGCTGATGAGAAGATAACAGTCGGGAAACTAAGTTAATCTTAATAATTTACTCAAATAAAGAGAATATAAACAAGTTTATTTAGTTCATATAGCTATACATATCCGCGTATCAAATAAGATACGGATGGATTATACGGCATATATATATATATATATATATACATATATGGTAGGTTATTTTTAACTAACTCAAAGCTTTGCGCTGAGTTTTGAAACTGTTAACAGTAGTCCTACCAACAAATCAATTAAAAGTATGGTTGGATAATTTGGGTGCAAGAACCTAACCCACAATGAAAAATTTTCGGTCTAACAGGGCCTGAGTTCCTAGGTTCTGGCGCTACTGATTCATACATAATACTACTTCGAAAGAAGAAATTGTTGATTTCATTATTCATTAATTTTTTTTTTTCGAAAATTATATTTATTGACAATTTCTTTGTAAATATTAAAAATTCGATAACACTCAAACCAGTTGGAGAACTTATTCGTATGAGGGTTACTGATTAGTATAATATTCGTGAAATTTTACACGTTGAAACACAGATACCTAAATACAGTGTCAGTAAAAAACAATTTAAAAGTACACAAAATTAACGGTTAATACCAAACAAAGAACCATTAACAGAATTAACTCTGTAACTCGTTTTCTCGATTCAATTTTCTTCCTTTATTTTCAGGAATACATCACAACTGAGTTTCTCCACTGGAGATCATTTTCAATTTAGCAGCATCCAACTGGAGCTCAGCCTTGTAAATGAAACAATTTAGGAACTGTAAACGGCGAAGGCGAGAATCGAAAACGGATTGCCGGATTGCGAAACTCCAACGCTAACCACTCATCAAAAGCGTTACTTCTTCGCCTCGCCTAAATAAAGAGCCTTTTTTTGTGCGCTAAAAACAGTAGCTTGTTAATAGTTTGATTGATTGGCTAAAACACAGGAATATGTAATTGAAGACTCGGAGGGTATTATATCACTTTATTAACTAAATTATCAACATTACAGATTTCTGAAAAACAAAACACCACGCCTATATTTTGAATCAAATACTTCGGGTATATTATTCTCGTAAAATAACTAATGACAAATCAATTGCAGCGTAGTAATCATGGTTAACTGTTCAACGACCCGTAATCTGAAGACAGTCAAATTGAATAAGATGCACGAATTACGAGTATATTTTTTCCTACTTTATAATATTTGGTGGCAACTGATTGGCGATGACACACGTTTTAATTTCTTCTGATAATTGAATAGTCGGATATTTTAATGCAGGAAGTATCAAATCCTCAGGAATAATAATAATAATACAATAATAATAATAATAATAATAATAATAATAATAAGCTAATAATAATAATAATTATCTGACAGAATATTAAACGTTACGAGCTTATTATCGCTCAAGTCATGACATCAGAACCAGAAATGTAACATTTGGCAAAAATATTTCGATCTTGTTTATTTTTGCTCACGAGAAGAGGAATTTCTCATCTCGTTTCTGAAACAAAGCAAAAAATGATACGAGGGTAAACATTTTACATTTAAGATGGGACAGTTCTAACTCAAATTGTCTTGCTTTGGAGTTGAAAATAGAGACCAGTCGAAAAGTATCGTAAACATTTCTGGTTTTAATTCGATTCCCGAAATAGTATATGACCATTTGTTAAGTAACAATTGCTTTGTAGACTGAATTTTATACGCTATTTTGTTACTTTGTGTTTCGGAACTTATTGAATTTATTATGGTCTGTGTACGCATTTTTGTAGTAAAGATTTTATAATTACTTTTATATATTCTAAAAGTTAGTTTTTTATATGCCTTACTGTTCAGATATATTCAGTTATTTTTATTACAGTTATTTCCCTCAAAACGGACAGTAGAATACATTCTACGTGAAACTGCAGTGGAACACTTTGGTTTAAAAGTTTGGTAGTTACTGAGGTCTGTCTTGTAGGTCCAAACAACCACCGGAAATATCAACTTCTCTGACAGTTTTCTCTAATTTAAGGGCAGTTTTAAAAAAAATAAATAAGATTATTATTAATATTATTATTATTATTATTATTATTATTATTATTATTATTATTATTATTATTACTGATAATTTAATAAATGAATATTACGTCCTGTTGCAATGTAAAGAAGCATACTGATGTTGATAGGAAAAGAAAAAGAAAGGATAAGAGTTACTTTCGAGGCATTAGTGTTCGAAAGGAAACGAGAGAGGAGAAAGAAGGTGACAGCTCCTGAACAGTATTAATATCGAAACTTCGGATTCCTAAACAGAAACTAATAGGATTTTTTTCAAGAGTAACATTATTGGAATATATTAGACTTTTTTCATAGAAAGGTAAACAGTAAATTCTGAACAGTTCGTTATAAAATATTATATAAATTTTGTCTTCACCAGGATACATAGGAACACTCTTTTTTTAAATAAAAGACTTTGGATTATGTATGCATTATATTGATATTTTGAAGACATATGCATACCAATATAATAGGAATAGTACCTATTTACAAATTCTGGTTGAATGTATATATAGAAGGTTTTGGGAATGGCGAAGGGAAATACAATTATTTCTAGCAGTAGGACAAATAGACGTTCTAAGACGTTCGGAATAATTGCTCGGAAACAATATCATTTCAGACTAATTTATGACTCATACTAGGCGCTAAACGCGTTACGTTTTCACCAAGTACAAATCAAGGTTGTAGACAGACATGTGAGACATTTTCTAGTATTTTCCTGTGAAGAAAGCCGCCTTCACTCTTACTTCTAAGACGAAAAATTGAGTATTTTTCATTTTATTACACATAAGAAGTATGAATAATGTAGTTTGTACAAACAACTTAGAGCAGGAAGAATCAAACCCTACACCGCTCAATTGTGAAACGAATGCTCACGCCACTACGATAAAACTAGTCTCTTAAGTAAGAATCAAAAAATGGTCATTTTTGAAGCAAATTGCACACGTTGCATAATGACGAAACGCACTGATTTCTGTCATGATGCTATAGTCGAGAGACTTCAAGTTTAAATTAAAAAACAAAAATACTCATATAGTGCCTCAGACCACTTTCTTTTCTGATTCACCGAAAGTATCCCCGAAACTTGTCTTTGATATACTTAGTAATACTCTTTTTGAAGTTATTTCCAGTGACCTTGAAGGACAGGAACACGAACACAGATACATCGAGGACATACAATTTGGAAGGATCTCTCACTCGGAATTGATCACGGGACTGCGAGCACTGACCTATCTGAGGCAGTGATGGCGTAGGTCAATGAATACTTAAGACCCATACGACCCACCATGACCATCCAACAATAGTGACCCTTTCTGTTCCCAATCCACCATGAACCACTCAGACCCACCACACACCATGACTCGCTCGGAAACACCACCCACATTTGCCCACTCCGACCCACCACCCATCGACCCGCTTCGACTCACCACCTACCAAAACACATCGTTATCAACTCTGACCCATGATACGCATCCTCTTCTCTACTGAGTAAAGAGTTTATACTTGTAATAATAAAACTAGGTTGGGAAATTCCAACTAATCGGAGTTTGAATTTTAACGGTCACTCGCTCAAGCACCAGGCTCTTACAATAACGTTGTATCTGAACTTAACGTTATAAACTTGATATGTGTTTCTTATGAGCCAAATTTTGATGAATGTCAATTAAATTATCATGGTATAATTATTTCATTGTTGATTTATCGATACTTTTTAGTAGAAAATCCCATAATATTTGAAATTCCCAAAGCAATGTAAGTAAGCCAACGTACAGTCCAACCTTAAATTTTTCATGTAATTAAGCGTAAATTACAAATTTTATGTATATTTTTCTCAAAAATGTATTGCTTGATTGCCCTGCACCCTAAGCCCTCCTTATAATAAACATCAGCATAGGCATTTATTATAGTAGAAAGCGTATGGTTTTTGTTTCTGAATTTGTGAATTTGTTTCGCATCTAATATTATCATTTAAACCTTTTTCATAAATAAAAGTCTTAGAAAATGCTAGACATTGTGTTAGTTTTCAATAAAGAGTTAATATACTGAATTTTAGCTCGGTAAGTTTATTGACTTGTGAGATACTCAATATTTTCGAAAAAAATCGGATCTCCACTATCCCCTTAAGATAATATTATAATGAAAGTGATATATCATCCCAGTTTGGATTAAGGCCTATCTATATAGCACAGGTTCTTTTATTTCTCATTTTCAATTTGCCCGTGATGATCAGGCACACATAGTTACATCAATTTTTATATAGTAATTTATATATTATAGTGATTCAAAAGCGTATTGTCTCTAGTAGTTAGCTGCTCTAAAAACTCACATTCTGTGTGTCTTTAAAGCCAAGTAGTAGAATAGGTCATATTGTTATTATAGCAATTACAAATATCCATATCCAAAATGTCCGAAGATCTTTCTGAAGATTTTACTTAGAGATATTCATCTCAGGTAAGTAAACTTAAACAAATGACAGGAAAGGATAATTGATGCGTTGAAAGTAAAACGTAGAGAAAATCTCCAGTGTTCAGAAGCATATTTTTTTCAGGACGCTCGTCCCTAGCAAATGGAGCTAAATACACGGTTCTGATTAGTTGAAGTTATCCATTTCCCGAGATGTACCATTAATATAGCAGAAATGAACCACCTACTACTGTCGGTGTTCGTTGCCGAATCTGCTAGCACAACTGGCTAGTAATTAATATTACTTTTGTCGTGGATTCAATCTCGGTTTAGAGAAACTTTTTTGAATCTTATATTTTGTTTTTTTATTAAGATTTCCATAAGACTTTTTCCATTTAAATATGATAAATAATACTCACAAAAGTGATTTACGTATATTTGTAACGATTAAATTATTATTCTTATTTATTATACGCTACATTTAGCCCACTGTTCAAGTAATTTATTGGGTTATAATGTCTATTTCGAACTAAGGCGTTTCTATTGGCCAACATGAAATCGTTTTCCAAATTAGAAAGTAAGACATTTTTAAAATCTAAATAATTACGCAAATTACTTCTGATCTCTATCAAAAATACGGAACATGGTGGCAGTAAAACATGCGGCAGAATTTTCAAAAATTTAGATTTGTCTACTCCAATTAAATCACATTCTTCCTCGAACATTTCTAAGAATGTGCTGGCCGGGATGTCTTCTGAACTTGCACTAAATTTTATTTCTCTAAACCGAAAATGATTACTTTTAGTAGTATGCTTACAATGTTCGGAATTTACGTGAATGCTTTTCCTGTGGTGAGATAAAAGATTTTTTCTTCCATCACTCACGATACTAGCTTCACTATCGTCCTTAGGATGAATATCCTTAGGATGAATATCCTTAGGATGAATCACTATCTTCGACTACTACTCTGGATTCATATGTTATATGTTCAACGTTGACAGCCAGAACTCAAACGCCATTTGGAGTACTAAACTTGTCTTTGCCGCATTTACTTCTTCCTGCAATTCCCTGGTCTGACCAGTATGCTCATTAACTAAAGTTTCTACAACTTCTACAGAACTTCCTACATCAATAAATCGGTATAAGATCTGATTCATTTTAGAATCTGCTTTATTGGTTGGTTTATTTGCTGCAATTTACTATCCATTTTAATGTCTTTTTGATAAGTTATCATCCATTTGAAACTTAGCATCCATTTGTTGTGCTAGTAGTTGTGTTATGGATTGTGTTACGTGATGGGACATTTGCTCCAGCTTGGTATCCATTTTTTGCTGTTGCTGCTACATTTCCTGACCAAGCTGTCTTATAAGATCAGTCACGTTCGTTCATGAGTTCGTACCAGGTAGCTCTACATCACCATCTTCCTAATTTATATTTTCAGTCCCAAAAACATTCATTTAACCCTTTCCGGTACCCAGCTTTTTGGGCTATTGTTTAGACTTTCAGTCAAGCAGCTACTGCATCGTCACTATTTATCCTAGGATCATTGTTCACACCTCATTTTCTTTACAATAGAGCTGGCATTCAAATGATACAACTTGCATGCTCAAACCATATACCAGGAGCGGGAAAAATGATGTCAAATGGAAAATTTCGGAGAGAATTTTTTCTCGCACTTTGGGCCTCTCTGGAGCGGCTCTGTGTGAACGTAGCCATCTAAAAGGTCTGGTAAATTGTACTTGGTATACTGAATGGGTGTGCCAAATTTCATGTTTCTATCTTGAATACTAAGGGCGGGAGAAATTTTATCAACAATTCCTACCATGCCCCAAATTACCGTAAAACACCATGATCTCAGTAAAAAATTTCCTGAAACATCCCTAATTACCCTAGGGTAATTTTTCGCCCATAATTCTCTCCATCTTAGAACTGCCTTTTAGGAGGTATGACTCTCGTGTCTCTATCATGTTTCTAAGGCGGGAAAATCCCGAAAAAGGGATATTTTGGGTCTAAATATCCTTTTTTTCAACTTTTAGCTCCTCTGGACTCCCCCTGTTTTAACGCAGAGATCTGAAAAATCTGATAAATACTACTAGGTGGGCTGAATGTTTATGCACAATTCCAATTTTCCAGGTGCAAAAGTAAGTCCACCAAAAAAATATATACCAACTATGTCCCATATTCCCGTATACACAGGGAAATTTTTAAGCATTCTCTCAGACATTTCTAATTACCCTAGGATCATGGTTTGCACATCATTCTCTTTAGAATGGAATTACCTTTCAGGCGGTACAATTCACTTGACTCCATCATGTATCTAAGGGGAGAAAATTCCGTTAAAGTGATTTTTTGGTTAAAAAATTACCGCTTTTCAACGTTTAGCCCCTCTGTACCCTCCTGTTTTAACACAGAAGTACGAAAAAATCTGGTAAATACTCCTTGATAGACTGAATGTTCGTGCAAAATTTCAATCTTGTAGGTGCAAAAATAAACCCGCAAAAAATAATACAGAAAATGTCCAAAATTCCCCTATACAGAAGTATATTTTGATAAAAATCCCCTGCTGCTTCCCTAATTACCCTAGGGTCATGTATCGCACATCATGCTCTTCAGAATAGAACTGCTTTTCAGGCGGTACCATTCACTTGTCTCCATCATGTAACTGAGGTGGGAAAATCGCGAGTAAAGGGATTTTTTGGTAAAATATTCCTTTTTTCAACTTTTTGCCCCTCTGAATCCCCTCTCCCTGTTTTAACGCAGAAATATCGGCAATTGCTCGTTTGTCTGTCTGTTTATACCACGCTAGAGTGCTTTAAACACTTCACACTGTTCAGTCTTTGAAATTGAACAGTTAAGGATAGAAACAGGACACAAGCGAAATTCACTCTATTGATTCTAAATTTTAGGTTACTATATATTGGTAACTATACATTGGTTACTGTACTATATATTGGTTACTGTATATTGGTATCTCACTATTTTAACACTAACTGTTTCCTACCTATGGCGTATTTCATAACATTTCAGGGGAGCCTTTGACCTCTACAATATTTTTCCACATAAATAAAAACACGTTTGTATTTCTGTTTACTCTTGGTGTGCCAAATTTGAAGCAAATCGGTTGGAGACAATTGGGAAAGACGAACTGCCTTATTTTACATATAAAATGTCTACACATAATTTCAATCGCTTTGATATCCTCCATCCCGTACTTCTATGATAATATTTACTTTTTGCGGAAGATGCCCTGGCCCCAACACTGTTTCTTCGCACAACCTAAAACACATGTTTGCTTAGTCCCTACTCTAGTTTCCTTGGATTCCTCCATATTCTTTAGGCACTTCTGGCGTATACATATAAGCACTTTTGATAATTCGTAATCAAAGGTTTGGAAGTATCTTTGCCCCACCCAACTATTTTTGTAGGAAAATACGAAACACATATTGCCTCATTTTACGTATGCAATATCTATGCACAATTACATTCACTGCAGTCCACTCCTTCTTGTCTTTAGGGCGTTAAATTTCACAATTTTTGGTAGGTGTTTTTCACTCTAAAACAGTTTTTCCGCAGAAAATTAAAAAAGAAACTAATATTCGTTTCCTTTTTCGTATTGGCCCTGCACAAAGTTTCGTTGCAGCTCTTCATGATTTTTACGCACACACGACATACTGTGAATAGCAATCTTGATATTTCATGAAGAAAGGTTTTCCGGAATCCGCACCCACTCAACTTTAATTTTGGGAAAATATGAGACACATATCCTCTCATTTCGGGTCTAGGCTATCTGTGCACAATTTCATTCGCTTCGGTTCACTTTTTCATTTTCGCGCGTCAAATGTCAAAATTTTGGGTGAAGTCTTTTGTCCAATAAGACCTTTTCTCCGCAGAAAATAAAGAAAAAACACGTTTTTGTTTATTTTTTGCGTATTGTCCCTACACAAAGTTTCCTTGTACCTCATCATGTCTTTAGGCACTTCTGACGTGCTGTTATTTGCACTTTTGATATTTGCTGACATTTGTGTTTAATGCCCCACGATTATGCCTTTTAGGTTAAGGGGGACCATGATTAAAGGAAGTGAATTATGATGGACGAATTAGTTGAAGGAGAAAATGGAAGGAAATTGGAGTGTACCGAGAAAACTCGCGAGCACGATGTTGTCCACTTCAAGTTTACTTGCCTTGGGAACGAACCAAGTTCCCCATCCTCAGATCAGAGTTGAAGTGGGTCGGTAGGTCAGTGGGTCGAGTTTTCTGAGTGGGTCAGTGGGTCGAGGGTCAACAGCATTTGACTCAATGTAACCCACTACCCACCATTACCCACTGCGACCCATCATGACAAACTGCGACTCACCGACCCACTCTGATCTACCGACCCACTCTACTTACTACATTCTAACAGTATCTTCTGAAAAGTATATTATCTCACACTGGACCCTAGCCATAGAAACTAAATACACGTTTCTAAATCGTTGCAGTATGCGATTGTCCAAACCATCTGGTGTATGGAATTTGTATTATAGTAATACAAGAAAATTGTCACTTTGTTGGTATTAAAGAAGAAGAAAATTGAAGAAGCAGTTGAGGTTAAATTAGTATCATGGCAGTCAAGCTGGAAGAGAACGAGCCCTGCGGGACTTCTGATCCGTTGTTACTACTACAAACACTACTAACTATACTATGGATTCATGTAGCAAACCTATACGCGTAAGGTAAGTTAACCAACTTTTTGAGTATTATTTGTTGTATCTTAATGGAAAAAAGTGTTATGGAAACTCAATAAAGATAAAATATAAGAATTAAAAAGTTTCTCTCAGCCGGGTTTGAATCCATGATAAAAGTAACTATAATTACTAACCAGTTGTGCTAGCAGGCTGGGCAACAAAGACTGCAGTAGTGGGTGGTTCATTTCTGCTATAATTATTGTAGGTGGCGAGAAACGGATAACTTTAACTGATCAGAACCGCGTATTTAGCTCCGATTGCTAGGGTCGATCATCCTTAAAAGATATGCTTCTGAACATTGGTGAATTTGCTGCGTCTGACTTTCGCAGACTCCATTACCCTTTTTTGCATTTGCTTCTGCTTACTTACCTGAGATGAATATCTCTAAGTAAAAAAAAAAAAAAAAAAAAAAAAAAAAAACAGTCATTTTTGGATATTGATATTTTTAATTGCAATAATAGCAATAGAACTTATACTACGACTTAGTTTTTATGACACACAGCTTGTGAGCTTTGAGAGGAGCTAACTACTGGAAACAATGCATTTTTGAATTAATATAATATATAAATTATTATATAAAATTTGATGTAACTATGAGTGCCTGATCATCACGGCCAATTTGCAAAGTCAAATGAAATGACTTTTTGGTATATTGTTAGGCCTTAATCCAAACTGAGATATTATCATATCACTTTCACTATAATAATATCTTAAAAGGATAATTGAAATCCGAATTCTTGCGAAACAAATTGAGTATCTCACAAGCCACTAAACTTAGTGAGCGGAAATTCAGTATATCAACTCTTTATTGAAAACTTCACAACGTCTCATACCATTTTTTAAAAATAAATCTTTATGAGGGGGGGGGGCTATTTTCAATATATGGGAAATTTGTAGTGATTTGGTTTGTAAAAATAATTTTAAATGATCGATATTAGCTTAGAAACAAATTCACAAAAAATGAGAACAGAACCACACGATTTCTACTGTAATAATTACTGATGCTTATGTTAATTATATGAAACACTTGGAGCACAGGGCAATCAAGAAATAAAGTTCTGAAAAAAATAGACATAAATTTTGTAATGTGCGCTAAATTTCACGGAAATTTTAAGTTTGGCCTACTTACACTTGTAATATACCATTACAGTCGATGTAATGAGATTTATGTTAGGAGGGTCAAATATTTTTTTGAACGTACTGTACTATACTATGTTTCAAAATATACGTTTTGGTCTATGTAGTAAATTCATTAGTTCTTTATTTAAGTCAAAATTAACGTTAAGGTCTTGAATAACCTAGTAGAAATAATATTTCGGGACATAATATATTTAATCATACATTATTTTAATGTATTTTTATATGGGCATTTCAAATGGATGAGTATTGAAATTATACACCTTACTGCTATATGAAAACATAGGTGCTCAATTGGACAGAAATTCTTGAGCTTATTCAGCAATATGATATTCTGCAGAATAATTTATACGCCCTTCGTCCCTCTGAGTTGCCATTACCCTCCGAAAATCCGGATTCCTCCAGTTTTTACCACTTTCTATTCGCTTTATATTTTTCCACCGCCAAAACGGTATTTTTTCCGTAAAGGTTATTTTTTATTACATGGTACTAGAATAGTTAAGTAAAATCTTACAATGTCCGTGTAAGTTAGAACAGGGGCTCTCATTTGCTCCTAATGTGACAAAGCTTCCAACAGAGCTGGGTTGAACGAGTTTTCGTTAGGGTTCTTTTCCCATCAGGAAAGGGACCCTTACCATTTGTAGTTTTAGTTTGTTCTTTCTGGGCATTAAAAGTTTTTGGAAAAACATGATTTAGTTAATTTGACGGGCCATTACACTCTGGTTATTCCGTTCCTTTTTCCAGTTTACAGAGCCGATTGTTAATATGGTGAAATTTAGTGATTGTTTGAGTTACGTAAAGTAGAGTCGTATGATAATATTGATTAATATGTTTAGTGATACGTGTTAGTATGTGTAGCTTCCTTAGTTAACGTTTGATATGTGTCATTTAGTATGCATTTATGTGTATATGTGTGAATATAAACCTAATATATTTAAGGGCAGTGTATTGTTTATTGATTATTCATCGATTTTGGTCCATCATAATAAGTGCGTTGATTAATATTGAAAATTTACAGAAATTCCGTACCTTAATACACAGTATATTGCTTATGGATAAAGATACCGCAGTACAAAAGTGTATTTAACAGTGCACAGATTGTTTCATACTACTAACGCCTCCTCGTCAGAGTTGTGAATTATTCGCTGCTATTGTTTTCTCTCTCAGTCACTTAAGGATATAGTCCACCCGAAAATTACCCTTCCTTTGTAATTATGGATGCTTAAATATTAATTCTACCCATATGAATAATATATAGACAAGTTACATTATAATACGGTATCTCTGAAAAGTCTAATCATTTATATAACCTAGTAATCAAATTATTAATAATATTAAACTTCGCCTTTTCTCCAAACGCAAAGATAATTTTCATGGCATTATTTTGTTCCCAAGCTACATTTACGAATCCTATCTATGCATTGCTTTCTGCGAGCAATTACATTGTTAACATTTTCTGGCATATAGTTGCATGCTCATTGCGTACAAAATAAATTCGAAACCGTAAAATGTAATATACTGCAGTTGGTTCTGAAGGGAAATTCATATTCAGTAAATATAAAATCACATGTGTTAGTTACTCTATTTTGGTAATTTGGTAATTATAATATAAATGGTAGGACTGCTTTGAACAGTCTTGGGCGTAATGATAAAGTGTAAGTGTCTGAAAATATATAGTCGGCGCAGGGAAAAATAAATATATAAAAGAATAAATTGAGTAATGATAATATTATTGATATATAGATGTGTATAGTAGAGAGTATGAATAAATAGTAGGACGGTCATGTGTATATGTGAGCAGCGGTAAAGTTTGTTACGAGATATTGAATGCATATATATATAATGATAAATGTTTTATTACATTAATTATAACGTTTGAATTTTGTATGTGGGAGTGTGTTCCGTAAAAATAGTGGATCGTATTTTCACATTCAATAGTAAACATACCAGTTAAATGATCAATTGATCTGACATAAATAATAGTCATATGACAAAATGATTCCGAATATTTTTCAGTCGATCAAAGAATAGAATAACCATCTGCAGAATGGGTACAGTTTAAAAATACTCGTTCAGTTTACCTTTGCGATACTACTCTGCAGGTTTGGAATTTCTTTTTTACTCAAGTCAGCTGTCTAGGTTATATTCAGCATTGTCCGCAAAGGTGACGAAGTGGATAGGATCGAATAATATAGAAAATTTATTACAGTAGACTCACGTATTTAAGTACCAGCCTGTCCATACACCAATACGCATGAATTTTTAAGTTGTTTTATATTTAGTATATAGTATTTAAAATTAATTGACGCCTCAAGGTTGGCAGCCTTGCGGATTGGGAGATACTAGTAAGATTTGGTAGGGAGTTTACTATAACAAAATTTAGTTTATTTACTTTTTCAAATTTGGCAAATCCCTGTTAGAAATTCATATGTTTTAATGACTTTAGTCTGGATTTCCATACCAAAATCGACGAATAATCAATAAACAATACACTGCCCTTAAATATATTACATTCAGACATAGACACGTAAATGTATTCTAAATTACACATATCAAACGTTAACTAAGGAAGCTACACATGCTAACACATATCACTAAACTTATTAATCAAAATTATCACAGGACTCAAATATACATAACTCAAACAATCACTAAATTTCACCATATTAACAATCGGCTCTGTAAACTGTGAAAAGGAACGAAATAGTTACAGCCTAATGGCCCTTCAAATTAAATAAATCATGTTTTTGTTAATCCTTTTAGTGCCCCAGAACAGCCATATTAAAACTACAAACTATAAGTCGAAACATTTAATATAGTTTTACTGTGATAATATGCATATTAAGTATGCAATAGCATCTCATATATGTTAGTGTATAACGAAGGTTATGGAAGATAACTGGTTCTAGAGTAGTTTAAATCGGTTGTCGTGCGAAAGCCAATATAACAGGATGAGCCTGAATAACGAAGGTTCTTCTCAGAAATATAAAAATTATTTGCGGAAATTATGGACTTTGACTTTTTTCCTCGGCTGATTCAAATGTGTGTCCGATCCATTACAAAAATGGAATTACTGGATATAGGTTATTTAATCTTTCGGAATAATAGACAAACATTTAAATTAAATGTTCTCGTAACCTGGGCTATGCTAGGGCAACCCGCACTTGTGCAGTAGCCTGTATCCAGGTCGGGGTTGTATGAGGAAACATGTATCTTTTCGGGATAACTTCATAATTGATCCTCAAGTAATGACTTTCAAATATAAATCACCTTTTAATAGCTATTCAAGTTCCCTCACCACTTCTTCACAATTATCCAATAATTCTTTACATCTAGTTTATTCTTTCCTCCTTTTCCTCTTTCTCTTTTCCTCCTTTCTCCTACCTTTTTTCTTATTCACTCTTTCTTTCCTCTTTCTAAAAGAACTGAATAGGCGTCGTGACTGGGAGTTGTCGCTATTGACACTCCATAAAATTGTTTTGATGTTTCTCTTCGGAAGTCCGGTATGAATTAGTTAATACTTGAAGCATACATAGGAATTTCAAGTATTTTCAAAGTTCATTTATTTAGTTTTAATTCCGTATTTGATTAAATTGCAAGAAATTACATGATTACAAAGTATTAGCTAGCGACACCATATTTTTCCCACTGACGACTTACGTTTTTTTCTCTTAACATTGATTTGTAACTTTCAAATTTCGTGCGTTTTTCCGCTAAAAAGAATCGATAATTCAACAAGGGAATAATTATACAATTATAATTTAATTGAATTTCATCGAAATTTGGCCAATGACAAACATTTTACCATTTTATATCTTAAAGTTCAGATCCACCGTCATTGTAACAGACCGATGCTTGAGCAAGTGACCGTTAATATTGAAACACCGATTAGTTAGAATTTCACAACATGGTTTTATTATTAGAAGAATAAATTCTTTACTTAGTAGAGAAGAGGAAAAATTAGATGAAATCTTTGAGTTTTACGTTCCACGTTATGCTGGTTAGGCTAAAGGAGACGGTGATAATGGGTAATGAATGAAATGGTGCAATGAAGAAAGTGGGAGGAAACATGAGAACCCGGAGACAACCCACGTACACGGTTTTTGTCCAACACAAAGTTCACTTGGCGGGGACGGGGATCGAACCCGAGACCCCAAGCACCAGAGGTTAACGCTCTACCACTGAGCCACCGCGGCCACTTAGTAGAGAAGAAGATGTGTATCATGTGTCAGATTGATAATGATCTGTTTTGATAGGTGGTGGGTCAGTGCGGGTCGGTGGGTGGTTGGTTGAAATGTGTCATAGTGGGTAGTTTATCCGAGCGGGTCACGGTGGGTTGTGGGACAGAAAGGGACAACGTTGTTGGAAGGTCATGGTGGGTCATGGTGTGTGGTGTGTCAAATATTTATTGACCCACGCCATTAGTGCCTCAGATAGTTCACTTCTTGCGGTGCCGTGTTAAATTCCCATTGGGAGATATCTTGAAATTGTATGTTCTCCGTGTATCTGTGTATGTGTCCCTGTCGTTCAAGGTTACTGGAAATAACTGTAAAACGAATATTACTAAGTATAATAAAGACAAGTTACGGAGATACTTTCGGTGGATCACAAAAGAAAGTCATCTGAGACACTATATGTCTATTTTTGATTTTTAATTTAAATTTGAAGTCTCTCGACATGACAGAAATCAGTGTGAAGTATTTTATCATGACAGAAATCAGGGTGTTTTTTTCCTTATCGTAAACGAGTGCAATTTGCTTCATAAACGAGTGTTTTTTTACTCTTACTTAACAGAGCAGTCTTAGCGTAGTGGCGTGAGCATTCGGTTTCTAATTCAAGGGTTTCGCATTCGATTCTCTCTGCACCAAGTTGTTTTTATCAACTACAATATTCATAATTGTGATGTATAATAAAATGAAAAATCCTCAATTACTTTCGGTCTTAGAAGTTAGAGTGGAACAGACTTTCTTCACAAGGGAAATACTAGCAACATGACATCACATGTCTCTCTGCAACCTTGATTTGTACTGTGTGAAAAGGCAACGTGCTAGCAAACAATTCATCAATACGACCCCTAAGAGTCATGCTTAGTGCCTAGTATATGTCATAAATGTGTCTGAAATGATATTGTTTCTGAAAAATTATTCAGAACGTCTTAAACTATTAATCCTACTGCTAGAAATAAAGATATTTAACTTCCCATTTCCAACTTCTTCCACATATACACTCAACCAAAATTTGTAAATAGAAAATATTCTTTTTTATACGGGTATGTGTATTTTGTTGAAATATCAATATGACGGATACATAATGTCAAGTATTTTATACAAAGAAAGCGTGTTACTATGTATCGTGGTAAAGATAAATCCTACTTAATTTCTTTTTAGGCTTCATAAGTTTCGATTAATTATTGCCCAGGAGCTGACACCTTCTTTCTCCTCTCTCGTTTCGTTTCGGAGACTAATTCGTCGAAATTATCTCTTATCCTTTCTTTTTCTTTTCCTATCAACTCCAATATTCTCTTTTACATTGAAATAAAACGTAATATTGAGGCCTTAAATTTTCAATAATAATAATAATAATAATAATAATAATAATAATAATAATAATAATAATAATAATGATAATAATAATAATTATTATTATTATTATTATTATTATTATTATTATTATTATTATTATTATTTTTAAAGTTCCCATTAAATTAGAGGTAACTCACAGATAAGTGGGGACTTCGGGTACCTGTCTGGACCTCCAGGACACACCTCTAGAACTACCAAAATTTTAAGCCAAAGTGTTCCACTAAAGTTTCAAGCAGAATGTATTTTACTGTACGTTTTGAGGAAAATAACTCTAATAAAAGTAACTGAATATCACTGAACAGTAAGGTATATAAAAAACTAACTTTTAGTATATGCAGAGCTGTTTATAAAATCTTTGCTACAAAAATAACTACACATACCATAATAAAGTCAATGAGCTCAGAAATCAACGTAACAAAATAACGTATAAGATTCAGTCTACAAAGCAATTGCTACTTAAAGAATAGTCGAGACCCCGATGATTTTCGTCTCATCTCAATTTCCATCTCTTAAGCGAGACGATAATTTGAGTTAGCTTTGTCCGGTCTTCAGTGTAAAATGTTAAATCTTGTCTCAATTTTTTTGTTTTGTTTCTGAAACGAGATGAGATATTCCATTTTTCGTGAATGTCACTAAAAAACCGAAATATGTTTTCCAAATGTTATATTTCCGGTTGTAATGTTATACACTCAGCTATAATGAGCTCCTAATTTTTAATCTTCTATGAGTTAACAATTATTATTATTAGTTTATTATTATTATTATTACACTTTTTATTTGTTAAGATTTGATAGTTCAAGTATTAGAACATCCAAGTATTTAAATATCAGAAGAAAATAAAATGTATATCATTGCCGATCAGTCGCCACCAAATATTCTAAAGTAACAAAATATACTCGTAGTTCGTGCATCATATTCGATACGACTGTCTTCAGATTACTGGTCGTGCGCCTTGACCACCTAACCATAATTACTACGCTGCAATTGATTTGTCATTAGTTTGTTTAGGAGTATAATATACCCGCAGTATTTGATTCAAAATAAAGGAGTTGTATTGTGTTTCTCAAAATTTGTAATGTTGATAATTTAGTTAATAAAGTGATATAATACCCTCCGAGTCTTCAATTACATATTCCTGTGTTTTGCCAATCTAACTATTAACAAACTACTGTTTTTAGCGCACAGAAAAGGCTCTTTATTTAGGCGAGCCGAAGAAGTAACTCTTTAGATGAGTGGTTAGCGTTGTAGTTTCTCAATCCAGCAATCCGTGTTCGATTTTCGCCTTCGCCGTTTACAGTTTCTAAATTTTTTCATTTACAAGGCTGAGCTCCAGTTGGGTGCTGCTAATTGAAAGATAATCTCCAGTGGAGAAACTCAGCTATGATGTAATAATGAAAATAAAGGAAGAAAAACGAATCGAGAAAATGAGTTACAGAGTTAATGGTGTTTTATGTTCTATATTTGATATTAACCGTTAATTTCGTGCATTTTAAATTGTTGTCTATTGACATGTATTCTCTTATTTTCTCCTTGTGTTTCAATGTGTAAGTTTCCTCAAATATTAAACAAATCACGCAGTTATATTTGCAATCTAAGGAGAAATACGCTCGGTATGGGTAAGTTCTCCAAATCGTTTAAGTATTATCAAATTTTTCATTTTTAATATTAGCAAATAAATTGTTGCATAACAATATTTAGCATTTTCAAAAGTCATTTAAAGAATAAGGAAATCAGATTTCTTCTTTCGAAGTAAGATTACGTATCAATGTGTTCGCCGGAACATAGGACCTCAGGCCCTGTTAGACCCCTAAAAATTTTCATTAGGGCCTGGGTGATCCTGACCCCTGAATCCTTGAATGATCAATCCATACTTTAATTGATTTGCAGGTTGGACTACTGATAATAGTTTGAACCTCAGCGCAAGGCTTTGTGTTTACTTTAGAAAAATAAATTAATATATATACCGCATAATCTATCCGTATATAATTTGAAACGCATATATGTATAGTCATTTGAAGTAAGTTAACTTGATTAAACAATCGATCATTTGAGTTAATTATAAGATTACTTAAGTACCCTGACTGTTATATTTTCATCGGAGCCTCTGATGGCCGTATATTTTCTTCTGGTACTGTGCTGTGTTCTTTGAGTACAAATATTGGCCAATCCATGCAAAGCGATCGAGAGAAAAGAAAAATTGCCGCTGGACCATCTCCATAAAATCTATTTTTTTCGTGAATGTTTATCCTATATAAGGGTACTTCAAAACCACAATTAATTATTTTTTTTACAACTTCCCCTGGCGACGCAACTTCTGCCGCCATTTTGCGTTTTCTTGATTTTAGGTGTTTACGTTGTTTTGAATAACTCAGCTTGTATTTGTCCTACAAAACTGAAAATTGCTGGAAGTCTTCAACTCGTGTAGAGCTAAAACTTTGATCTGTTAATATTTTTCCTAAAACCACTAGAAGTGGAGAAATCGGTGTCTGCGGTAGCAACATTCTTCGACATTGAAAACATGTTTCGGAATAGGAAACAACTGACGTAGATGTCTGGATTTGTGTGTGCATGTAGTCCGGGGTCATAAGTTAATACACAAAAATTTACACACCTCTAGCTCGTCCCGAAGGCCTGGAAAATATCGTAAAGTTGGGAAATTATACCAAATTAGCATACGTCACTGCCATAATCTCCGATGGGCCTGGATAAAAAAATCTGATATTTTGGGAATAGTTAGTCCTTTAGTATATCATAACACACAACAGAGCGCGTTTGCGGCTTTGAGCAGAAGGTGTCAAAATATGAAGTCATGACGTCATAGGAGGTGTTTTGTTCATAAACTCTGCTGGAAATTTGTTTATGTGAAATAGAATAAAGTAAGATGAATGGTTAGTTCAATCAAGGCTCTCAAGCTCGTTCCTTTCCAATAGTTGTGACACTGTCTTATCACACCCACAGTTGCACTTGTGAAGAATGCCGCTATCAGCAGAAAGCGAGGAAAGCCAAAAGCCATCCGTGACATAAGATCCGTAAGTACTTCTGCTCTTGCTGGTTGCTATATCAATCATTTTATTCTTGCTTCAATTGCCAATTCATGCAGGAGACTGTTGTCTTTTCGTTTGATCTACATTCAAAAGTCAGTGATCACTTACTCTCTGTAAACACTGACTGCGGAAAGTAAACATAACTACTTAATACTTTGAGCCCATTCTTTACAAAAACACGAAACGCGCTTTGTTGTATGTTATGATATACTAAAGGACTAACAATTCCCAAAATTTCAGATCTTTTTATCCAGGCCGAGTGGAGATATTGGACAGTGAAATATGATAAATTGGCATAATTCCCAAATTTACGAATTTTTTCATGCCTTTGGAAGCAGCTACAGATCTGTAAATTTTTGTGTATTAACTTAAGGTCCCCGGACTACATGCATCCACAAATTCAGACATCTACGTCAGTTGTTCCCTCTTCTCAAACATGTTTTCAATGTCCAAATTTGCTGCTATGGCAGATCCTGAAGTCACCCCCCTTCAAGTAGTTTTAGGAAAAATGTTAGGATATCAAAGTTTTAACTCTGCGCGAGATGGAGACGTCCAGGAGTTTTCAATTTGGTAGGACAAATGCATGCTGAGATGTTCAAAGCAGCGTAAAAGCCTAAAATAAAAAAAAACGCAAAATGGCGCTAGACCCTGTGTACCCACTGGATGTTGCAAACATTAATTAATTGTAGTTTTGAAGTAACCTTATATGGGATAAACATTCATGAAAAAAAATAGATTTTTTTGGAGATGGTCGAGTGGCAAATGCTTGATGTCATAGAATGGATTGACTCGTATGCAAAGACTCGTAGTTTTGTCATTTCGTCAGCCAGGGATTTGCCTCAGTCCTTCACAAAAAACACTCCTTTGGATTTGTTCTTTTCACCAATGGGGACAACTTCATGCTGTTCTAGCTACTCTAATGGGCGTAATTAATCTTGGAGAAGGCATTGGTTGGGTTGCCTAACTAACTGATTTTGTACCTCAAGAATTTCTGTAGCCCAGTGTACACTGTTTGCGTCACTACGCATCTAATGATCTAATAGATATTTGACTGTCCCATACCAAGATGTAAAACGATATGAATTTTCAAGAATAAATGCACGAGAGTTAACAAAAATAACGTTCAATTTATAGAATTCACCTTGGAAAATTCAGATTATAATACGACACTTAACGGTCATAGTATCTTTCATACTAAGGGAAGTACACATATTTGCACTTCCAGAAGTAGTTGAAACAACTGAAATGCCCAGAATCACTGCAATTCCCATATCTGAACATGTTGTCTTTGTAAGGGAAGTACCAAAGTATATGAAAGTCCAACGTGGGAATCAAGAATTTGGTTAGGAAGGATGTATTATCAGGGGCATGTAACAAACTTGATGTTATAAAGCTAGAGCATTCAACAGTATATAGTTAAACTCTCATTTCTTAATCAAATCTCCAATCCATAATTGGAATTGTTTTATACACATTATAACAGCACAGTCTCCTTCTGGTGATACATGACAAGTGAAAACAGTTCCTATTATAAATCTTGATGCTTGAAATGTGAATACAATATACACAGCTCTGCTCTTTACTGCTGAGGAGTGTAATATACGTGGACAAAAATCGATCATTGTGTCTTTTGATGAGCCTTTATACTATAAAGCAACATATATACATATATCGTAGTTTCATCTGCTTGTAATGGTGATTTAGTTTGTGTAATAGTGCGATTAGTTGGTTTCCACTTACTGATGTCCTTTATGAGAAGGTTGACCACATCATCACGAGTAGTGGTATTGAGAAACTCTGAGCGGAACTGTGCGCTAGCGCATCGAAAGTTCATATGCTAAGCAGACATGGTTTTACTTGGGCTCTTAGAGTTTATCTTTTGACTTGTTTAGCTCTGAATATAAATTTTTGACAGATAAGTGAAATGGGCATTACAACTGAATTCAAAGGTGTTGTGGACGAGAAATTGAATCACTTGTTAAAAGGAGGAGCGGAAATTGATTAACTAAAAGAAATTCAAGATGTCCAAATGCTTTTATCTAAACATGAAGAGAACTTGAACCACACTGCAAAGCTATCAATAGAGTATATCGATCAAGTAAAACTAATATTGATGGTTATAGGAGCATATAAGACAAGGAACTAGCTTCTTCAATTCCATATTTACTCCATATTTACATGTCGCAGCTCATTTAAATTATGCACAATGAGTTCATATTTATTTTCAATTAATGCAGTCTCTAGATGACATAATGGACCCTAAAGAACTATCAAAATGTGCGACAAATGGGTATTTTACAATCTACAGAGTCGATAAATTCTTGGGTGGGTTCTGGACTGATATGGTCATTGAGCAGAATTTAATGTGTCTGATTAAGACATCTGGAGGATTAATACGAGAAAGAAGAATCTCAAAAAGTACGCTAGCCCGTGGATGTTGGCAGCTATTTTTGTGTAAGGAAGTGAAAGACATTTCGAAAGATTCTGTGGATTGTACTTTAGCTTTAAGTGAGCAACATGTTGATTCAAGACAAATTCACGATGACAAAGGCTTTGTGATCTTTATGAATTGGTTAAAGAATAATTCTCGATTTGAGATACAATATGTTTCTGATCTTCATAGCACAGCTACGGATTTAATAGCTGAAGAACGTACACATTTTGACCAAGCAAAAGAAATTGTTCATAGAGAATATAGTTGGGAAAGAAAGGTTCAGTCTCAAAATAGAACAGGAAAACCGGGTTATTGCAATATCTAGTACCAAAATACAGTTATTAACCGAAATGAAGCAGCTCCAACGAAAAATCAAGTTTATTCCTATTTTTATTACCAAAAATAGAGTTATTATGCGAAATGAAGCAGTTCCCATAAACCTTTTGAAATTGTTCAGTAGGATTGCTTGCATTAGCAGCTGTTATTATGATTTTCGTCGACACATGAAATACGAACTTGGTCCAGCATCACCTGCATTGTTTAATAATTATTCATTGATAAAAATATCTAAATTTAGACTTGCAAATATCGTTGAGGACATCGTTTCTTCTGTAAAGAAACCCCGTCTTATGTGTAAAGCTTACCCAAAACTTCTGTCGCTTTTTCAGCCAACACTTTCGAACATCTATATGCCACCTAAGACGTAAAACGAAGATCAAAATTAATCCCCGTCACTATCGACGAAATTGTGCTAATGTTCTAAAAGGCCATGGTTACCATCGCGTTAGAATTTGAAGGACCGTGAAGCGAAGTTGGTATCAAGGTAATTTTCCCTTTCTACTAGGGATTTGAACTGGAGTCCAGGAAGGTGATTGTCCAAGAAATGGAACAGGTGATAACCGAAGGGTGCAATGTTCGGAGAGTATGGAGGATGCGAAAGTAGTTCCCATACAAGGGCCTAGAACGGCGTCCCAGGTACTCTTAGCCACGTTAGGGCTAGCGTTTTCTTGTAACTGGTGGGACTCTTTGCGATTGACAAGTAATCCCTACAGAGTTTTGAGCTTTCCTTAGACTCGGGTCAACTGGTGAAAGTTGCGTTTTTGCTCTAACCACCTGGTAGCAATTTCCGAAGCACGATGCGGCGAGCAGTTCTCCAAACACACAGAAGAACCCTTCTTCTGATCCATGTTGACTTCAGCTGTTTTGGGATCGGTTCATGGGTTGCTAATCAATGATCACGGGTGCCATGGAGTTTCGTACAGGACCCGTTTCTCATCACATGTCAACATTCTCTCCAGAAATAACTCCTTTCTCGGACGATACAGCAAAGAAACACAGCTGTCTGTTCACGTTGCCTTCTGGCCGGAGTCAGATGATTTGGGACAAATTGACCAAAATTGTAGTGCTTCCCAGGTTGATAGAATTTTTACGAATGGTTGCACAATTCACATTGAATTCTAGTACTAGTTCCTAACATGCCTGGTAACTGGTCTTCTCAATTTCTACCTAAAGGTCTTCATGTTGTACATGTGTTGGTCATCCGACACGTCGTGCGTCTTCGAGTGATATGTTACCGCTTTTAAACATGGAACGGATGAATACGCACAAAAAGGAAAGCATGTGTAATGTGAGCATCCCGGAAGCAAAGAGTGATGTCCGCAAGATTTATAAACGTCCGCAAGAGCAGGGCAAAGTAGAGCACACGGTATAACTATGGGTTGTTATGAAGTAGGACCCAGAGACATTTTTACTGAAAAGGGTTTGGTAAACTGAAAAATCGGCGCACACCTATCTCACTATTTTTACGGGCATACATTTTGCGGAAAAAGTTGTGCCCGGGATCCCTCGTAGAGTCCCAGTTGGGTCCAACCGAAATTTTCAAATGATAAAGGGGAATTCAAGTAGTAGATCGTTGAAAAGCTATTGTGAGAAGAAATAAGCTGGAACAAGTCCCATGTCCGTATATGTAAATGTTGGTCATAGACACTTTCATGACAGTTGCGTTGACATTTTGACTGCCTACCATTTTGTACATGGTAACCGTAGAGACTCGGGACTTGCTGCATCTTGTTTCTTTTCACAATAATTTTCCAATGATATACTATTTGAACCCCGTTACAATTTGAAAATTTTTGTTGGACCCTGCCTGGGATAATACGGAGGACCCTGTGACGCTACTATTTTCATAGAAAATGTCTGTCCGGAAAAGTAATGAGACACGTCTGCGCCGATTTTTCAATCCACCCAACTTTCTTCCCCAGAAATGGCTTGGGGTCCGACTCTATAACGCCTCGTAGTTATGGCATGTGCTCAAATTTGTCCTGTTCTTGAGGACGTTTACACGATCTTGCAGAAAAACAGACATGACTGTTTGGTTCCTGGGTGCTTACATTACGCATGCTTTTCTTTTTGTGCGTATTCATCCGTTCGAGCCCAAATACTTTCCTTGTTAGAGCAACAAAGTAGGGCAAAATCTAGAGTGGTAGCTTCGGTAACCATTTCTTTGCAAATGGTTCCTGCGGTGAAACACGGTGATTTTCCCAGCAATTCACGGAATGAGGCACGTCTCATTCAAAACCTTACTCCATTATTTTATCTTAAAACATTAACAGTTTGTAAGGGAAGGGCATACAGATGAAATGATCGTATCAGCAGCTATTTGATATCTGTGCTACACAGCAGTCAGATGCTATTGTTGGTATAGACACTGGATTGTTGGCAATTATGACAGGAAGTGCAAAACCAGAAAATCATCTGTACTTTGTAAAACCAAACTGTGCCACATGAGAAATTACGCATTACGATATTGAAATGATTACTAAGAAAAAGAGTCTCTTTTTGCTTCGGTACCTTCATAACATGCATTAACAAACTCTGACACAACATCAGATCTTTTCAAGAAGCGTCATCTGTTTTCAAACTGATTCAAACAGATAACGAATTAGCTTACTCTCTAACTCTTTTTAATTGTAAAAACCAAGACATTGAACTTGTATGACCACAGGAGAAACATTCTTGGTGAGAGTGTACGGCGGTAAGGAAGGCGAAGATTTTGGTTTATTTATATACAAAGTGAAATGAACCCTTACGAGGAAACCGATTTAAGTGTGACATGAAATTGTGAACGAGTTTATGAGCAAACTTAGTATTTTCGTGTACAATTAAACCCATTAGAGGGGAAAACCATCGATCTCAACCGTTCCGGAGATATAGAGGAATAAGGGTAAGACTGGTGTTCCGACAGTTTGCTAAGTTTTGAATATGTAACAATAGTACAACTAAAACAGACTTTTAAAACGAAGAAGTCCTTGTTCTACGAACCTTTAGTAATACGTTGCATTAACCATGAGAGTTGCAAAACCGAAGAGTTCATAAAAATTGTAGCGGAACAATGTTTTGGCGGAGGAAGGCGAAAATAACGGAGTTCAATTGTTGACTGAAATAGGTGTGTAAAGTGCCTATGTGTATATATTTCTTGGTACGCTGAATCGAATAAAAGAATCTTCAGTCAAATAGGATGGAAAATATAAAAAATGGTGAACGTTTGCAACAATATTTGTTTGTTTCATATTATTTGATTTCTTCTCCTAGAGCGCTTTTGCACATAATATGATATTGTATTTTTCTTCACATAAGAACGTAATTAATACATTTTCATATAACTTTTTCTTATTTTCTACATAGTAAAGATATGATATATTAGCAAGTAATATCACACAATTTGGTTTCTGGTGTCAATGTTCGTTATTTCTTATAGGCCCTTCTCTTACCGGCCCCGGATAAAAACAACGCCACTCACCTGAACATTCAAGACAATTATCATTCGCTGTGGTGCATCTTTCTTAAGGTTTCAATGCAAATTTCAAACATATTCACTCTAACATAGCCGAAAATCTACAAAATTTCAGAGCACCCCTTACCCCTCTATATCTCACGAACGGTTGCTATCGAGGGTTTTCCCTCTAACGTTATTAGATTGTTCACAAAAACACTTCGATTCCACATTAACGCGTCCACAATTTCGTGTCACACTTGAATAGGGTTTCTCCTTAGAAGACTGTCGTTGTTATTCACCTTTCATCTTGCAGACCTAGCTATAACGTCTGCATCTGTACGAAAAAATCACTAATAGCATACCTTCAAGTTCAGTTTTGGTTTGGAAATAAGCTGGAACCAATGGATTGCGGTTGGTGCGTAAAAAGTGAAAAAAATGGGTTTAGTATTAACAAATTTCCCAGCGGTACCTGATGAGCTCTTGAATCAAATAGTTAATGTAAAATATATCTTTGTAGTGATTGTTCCACAAGATGTTAGTGTTTAAAATATGAACTGTCCTGTACTCAATTTTGTAAAAATTATTGTGAAATTACCTGCACTGATGCTCAAAAACATATTACTGATAAACCAGAAGTTATCGACGACGTATCCGATGTACTATAAACTACATTTGTAGCCTAATGCAATTTTGAACTATAATGTTAAATCACTTCTAATGCGTCCTGCGTTATTGTAAATGCATCTATTCATAACACTATATCACATTCCTTAAATATTTAGGAAAATGTACTTGAAATTACAATTTCTTATCTACAATGTTACATTAATATTTTTAATGAAAGAACAAATTAAAATATTTTTAGTCTATAAAATTTCTTTAGAAAATAGGCTATACTTTAATTTAATAATTAATATTGGATATGAGAAACCATACTATTATTGGCCCCCTGACAGTAATTTGCCATTTCGGAAACGAAATCAAATAATAAGCATTACATTTATTTTTGCTGCGTCAACACTTCACCAAGCTGATGCAGTATCTATTCATAATTTGTTCTGCTTGTGCTGGCGTTGTGAGTTGATATCATGGGAAATGATGACTGGTTGTTCTGAGACACTTTTTGATTTACAGGGAAGTATTACTGATTTTATAAGGAATTATTACTTTTTGTGTTTGTGTAGTTCATGATTTATTGTTGATTAACTCATCATTTTTAAGACTCAAGTTGAAGAGAGAGAATGTAATTAACATCTGTGGTTTTGAGTTATATTTTGTTTGTTTTAATACTTACAAGGAGGGTGGCTAATATCCCGACTCGCGATTTAGTTCCTATACAGTAATTAGCCACATATGCCAATAACTATTCTTCCTTCATTACGAATTATACACTCATGTTTTTATTGAAAAATGAAAGTTTCGTTTTGGTTTATAACGTGTAGTTCTCTCGCGTTCCTATGATGTATCTATACATTTAGTAGGTCGGGTGGCTAATAATTGTCGTTAGTCTGGCTAATAATTACAACTTCAAATACTTCTGTCACTTCATTATTATTTTTCAATTTTGTAAATGCTGTAATGAATTATTTTTAATAATTGTTGCTAATAATATTTTTCAGGTTATTGACCGCTGAATTTAAATGCCAAAAAGACCATAATATGCACATGAAGCTCTCAGAAACGCTCTTGAAAAGTCACAAATGAAGGACTTTCTTTGTGGGTAGCTGCCAAAAAGTATGGAGTTCCAAGAGCAACTATTCAGTTTAAAAGGAGAAGTCATGGAAATAAAGAAACCTTCGGCTCACCACAGAAGAGGAAGATAAGTTAACTAGGTAATAAGCTTTCATGAAATACTTCTATCCTAGTATGTAGGATAATAGGTAAACTTTTAAGGAGTGTTTACTTTTATATCTCGACTGCTATCTCGAACATTACTGTCACTGCAGACTATCTCCAGTTGGTCATTTTGGATTGTGCTGCTTCCGTCTCAATGTTTTACAGTAGCAATGCTATATGTAAGTAAGGCTAGCTGTTGATTTATTGAGTCTGCTTAAGCTACAGGCTCTAAACATTCGCCATGACATTTAAACTGTTGTATAAAACTAAATTTTTCTTTGGAAGAATCTAAGTAAAAAATCTGTAATATTTTGTTAATTATCATTTTCAAGGAAAAAAGATATTTATCATTCAATAATGTCCTGTGCTTTCATCACATGATTTCGAAGGTTTATTTGTAACATATGTATCTATGACATAATTATCGTTAAATTTAATGTTTTACAGAGTATCCTGAAACGCCACCCAAAAAGAATGAACAGAATGAACAGGCGACAGCGTCACATCAGTGAGCGCGTATGTAACTGAGGATAATATACGAAAATGGTTGAAGGACATATATCAATATGTCCAAGACAAACATATAGAAGATTCATTAAAAGATCCTCGAGAATGTGGAACGATGACGAAACATGTTTTCAGGTATGCCCTGAATCTGGCAAGACTCTCCTGATAAAAGAGCTAAAATATATACTTTTTCACAAGCAAGGATCCTCAAGAGAACAAATCACGGTCTTGTTCACGTTTTTTGCTAGTGGGTCTTCAGGTCCACCTCTTATAGTGCATCCCTACAAACGAATCCCAGAAAAGGTGAACAAATCAGTTCCGCTTTCTTGGGGATTAGCGTGAAGCGATAATGAGTGGATGATGACTCTAACTTTTTTTCTGAATACATAGGGAACGTGCTTCACCCCTTTTTAGTACAACAAAATGTAAAATTTCCCGTATTTTTGTTCCTTGATGGACATAAATCGCACCTGACTTATCAGTTAAGTACTTTTGCATACAGCTGCTAGTATAGATTATATCGCTTTGTCCAAACGCAACCAGAGTTCTGCAGTCTACTGACGTAGGGGTGTTTTGACCCATGAAAATATATTGGCATAAAGCAGTACAAAAATTGAAAAACTGAACACCCTATTAAAGTGCTTATAAAATATTCATTTGTTTGTGTCTCACAAGATACAATTGGGTCTCCCATGAAACCAAAACATTTGAAAAACGGTTTCTAAGCTTGTAGTCTTTACCCATTTAATCCAGGTGCTCGAGAATATCTAAATGTATTGGCAATTCATCCAAAAATATACTCGATCTCGTAGAAAGATGTACATCCGAAATTTTATTAGGGCTACCTTATAAATCATTCGCAAAATTTGCAGATGAAAACAGATAGTAGGTATTTGAAAAACTAAATGAAAGTTGTTTTGTGGAAGTGACTCTAGTTCAGAATTCTTTATTTTGTATCCTCTGTGGCTTTGCTTCAAAACGAATAATCATAAAAGCAAAAAATCTACAGCTCGTGATATCCGTGCTCTTTATGTGATACTTCAGGTAAGGATGAGCAGCGAAACATAAGTAACGAAACTGAGGAAGTAGGAAATAAGTAAGATGTAGCTGAGAATTGTAACAATTCGGAACTACAAAATATTAACAAAATAAGTATGGATTCTGCAATTGGTGAACCAGTGCAAACTTTTACGGCATCATGTTAAATTAAGAGATGCCTACTTCTACGTTAGATAGTTTCCTTCAGTGGCTTGAGACTCCCAAAAGGAAAGTTAACAAAGACGTTGAAAGGCTTCTTTATGCTGTTACATCTAATAATATTAAGAAATACATGAAAGAAAGTTACTTATAAAAAGAAAAAAAACAACTAGTGAAGGAAGGAATAAAAATAAAGGGTCTATTGGGAAAAGTAAAAGTGAAAGAGAAGCACAAACGACTGCTAAAAGATGTTGATTTGTAAGTAAACAAACTGTTCGTAAAGTTTTAACACAATGCTATATATGAAACTTTGATATAAGTGACACTGACGACACGACTAAGTGTGATTAGCGTCTAAGCGTTTCCCAGATAATGTGCATTCCGAAAACTTATAGAATTAATGTTTCTGATCCAGGTGAGGGTGATTCGTTTCTGTGCAAGAACTATTGCCAGGAACACAAAACAATCAGTTCAAGTGATATACAGGAGGACTCGGATGATGTGGAAGACCTTCCAGATCTTTTTTCCACTTCAAATAAAAACTTGTAAGCCTAGGTCATAGCTTATCTCTGTAAGAGTGATTTCCCTAAAAGAATTTTCAATTGGTATATGTTCGAAAACAAACGCTTATTTTCACTGTATGTAATTATAAATATATTAATAATAATCAATAATATTAAAATTTGTCACTTTTTATTAATTTAGTTGAATATAAACCTTCTGTGGAAAGAAAGTATGTTAGGTTATGGTATATACAATTAGTTGCAAACTTGTTACTTGCGTGCTTATAACAACGTGTGTTATACTAAGTTGGCATACAAGAATATAATGTTTGTAATTGTGGCCTCCAAATATGTAAATTGTGCAAATGTTGCATCGAAAAATGCAGATGACCACATGGCTAATAATTGAATTTATCAAGATCAATTACTATAAAAGGTATCTAATAACTGTAACTTTTTGTACGTTTTCAATCAAAACTGCTTTTTGTATCTTTCTTTTATAGCATCTTAAAATAACTGTTTACCATTCTATTAAGAAATAAACAACGAATCTAAAATGATACATTTCATTTAATTACTGTAACAACTATCTTGTCGAAAAACGTTTAAACTGAATATTTCGCTTAAGTGGCCAATTACTATATGGTTTCCCCTAACCCACTTTAATTTGCCTAATTAGGCGTTTGGAAGATTAAAATCCATATATGTTTGTTCACGTTATAGGAACAAATGTGTTAGAATAACACACTCTTGTGTCGCCATATTTAGACGTCACTTTGAAAGTTAAGCCGGCGTGCAATCAATGGGGACTCTTAGTATGTTTCAAGATTTAGTTTGAAATACCCATACTAAGAAATTCAGCTTTTCATTTAATTACTCTGATACGACCCCTATATTTTGCTCATTGTTCGGGGAGTAGAAATATAACTTTATAAGCTGTAGATTGAAAGTTATATGCAACTACCTGAATGCATATTAAAACTAAATGTTCATTCTTTTAATTAAATTAACGAATCAAAATCTAACGTTTTTCTGGATGAATGCATTATGATTAGATGTAATGTGAGTTAGATGTAGAAACTTTTTGTATAGTAATCATAAATAATAGTAAGCAGAAACATCTGCAATCCAATTAATTTTGCCTATAATCTATTGCCTCAGCGACAAGTACATGTTATTCAAAATGACCGACACGGGCAGTCACATAACCAGAAGTGCGTTGGTTAATCGTCAATGATTGCACTCATTACTTTCAAAGACAAATGCCAGCGTAGATTTGTGATAAGTCTAATGAAAATCAATAGACATCATCTGGGTTTTTGTATGGCATTTACCTGTTTCCTTTACACATCAAAATTCATTAAAGACCATTGGAGTCTTTAAGCTTCATTCGAGTCGCTTTCTTATGTTTTTATTTACACTTATGTAGTGTAAATTTGACATTTTTATGTTATTATTGGCACTGGAAGCATGTGTTCTGTGTTCTGTGAGACGGTAAAAATGCTCTGTTGTATCCATTTGAAATCAAATACGAGGTATTCCAATTACTTCTACTGCAAGAGATTCACAGGCCTGTCTCATCTTAGAAGAGAAGGATGTTTTAAATAGTTGCGCTTTATTGTTTTCGATCGGTATTTGGTCTATTGATTGTTGTTTTTGGCTACGAAACATTCACTGGACAATGAAAGAGCGTCTTGGGAACAGTCATATTCACATAACCAGTGAGATGAAGTATGAAAAGGGTGAAAAACAAGTTTATCAGCAAAACACGTTCAGGGTGTTTCGAAACAACAGCGACTACCTTTCGGAGGCTGTTGGTGACACGAATATAAAATAACTAGTATAGACCAACCCTGATGTAGTAATCCTTGATCTCCGAGCTACGACAAGTTGATAATTTGCACGAAAAATAGAAGGATACCTCTAACTCGAAAATAAAATCATGGATCAAATTCGAGTAAAAGGGAATATCAATTATTATTAATCCATATCCCATTAATACACAATTGAACGTGGTACAAGTGCATCACAAGGAGGCTCCCAATGTAACTGGAGCATTATATTGCAAAAGTATGACATAAACAACAATCAAATACACTACCAGTATTCTAATGAACAAAAATCATTGTCCAACTGTTTAGTTACAACAACACTGTTAGAATTTGAAAGAAGCAAAGATACAGATATTAATAGATTTACTTTGTCTTCATAAGGAATGAACTTTTGTAAAGAGAAAACAACCTTTAAAACTAGAACAAAGCCTTTAACTTATCATCTTTATGTAATGGAGGTGATGTTAAATGAAGGCTAGTTATTGCAAAATAATTCATAGAATGTGTGTATTACAAAACGGTAAAACAGAAAACTCACGGGTAAAATGTTGTCCGTGATGGAAATCGTAAGGTCGATATCACGCGCTAGAAATGTGCACTATATCACTGATCCACCCTCCTCCATGATTTCAATGAATATCACTGAAGTAAATACTATGTGTAATAATTTACAAAAAGATATGTATATTTGTGCTTAAGTTGTGAAATTCATAAAATTTTCCTCGATCGGAAATTGTAAGTACGTCTTTAGGTGATTTGTTTTTAACTAGGAGGCTGCGGGCCTCTAGGGCTCACGGGCAGATTTTTGTTTTGTCGTCGTTAAGGTGAATTTTAACACATTTATTATTTGTAAGGAAGAAGGTGTATTAGTAGTCAAAAGGCTGAGAACTACTCTTCTAGGTTAATTGTAAGACAGGGTAAATTAATTGATTATCGTATAAAAGCATCAAGTAGATACGATATATGTGCGTTAAGAATTATTAGTCATTTCATCGATACCGAAGTGATTTAGGCAGTTTTATAATAGTGAAAGGACGGAAGAAAGAGAATTGCCGAAGTAAAGAAGATAAGCAGAATATTTAAAAAAAATCAGTGACAGGGACTGCTTCGAAGAGTAGAACAAGTAATTTCAATTCATGCTGATAAAGTGTATTCTATGACAGAATATTTAAGGGGTGCCCCTCATATTACCATACTACACACTGTAGCATTTGGGATATGTTTTAAGATCAATTCCGGAGGATCAACGTAATCAAACATAAGGAACTAGTATCAACTGCTTCATTATGTCATAATGACTATTTCTTAACTTGTAAAATATTCAATGAAAAGTATTTTGTGTTTTGAAAATATTGGTGCCAGGTCTCACACGACTATTCTTATTACTGACGATGCAGCTTTAATTTCTGGAAGTTTGCAAAGGGAGGAAAGAAAATTGAGGGCATCAAATTTTCGTATCCCGAAAAGTTAGGTTTATATAACAATATTAAAATACGACATGTCTGAGGGGTAGGCATTGCAAGCGTGTAAGACAATTCGCTCTCGTTTCCCCCTTTAGCGTTCGTTCTAATAACAAACGCTTTTTGTTCATAATTCAGGTGATCCAAAACGCATTAGAGCGTAACAGTAGAAGGGCACCGTGAAGGATTGCGCTATGAAATATAAATTAAGATAACTTCAAGAGTAAGAAGATGAAGACAGTCAAATAACGGTAAAAATGCTATATAATTGAAGTTTCAATAGTGCATTAGTTCAGGAATGTAAACACTCAAACGATAGGTTCTCATTTTTGTGAAAGATGAAAAGGAAAATTGTAGTATTTTTTTTTTGTAAAGTACAATATATCAATAATTACACAAGAAATAAACTGAAAAACATCGCGCATTTTCAATATTTTGCGTAAATGATAAATCATACACTCAAGAGATATGTTCACAGCAGGGATAATTTTTCCTTCGCTAGTTTGTTCGTCATTGATTCGAAGTAGATTAATAAGACATATATATCTGTGATTCTCCGTATTCTTGAAATATTGAATTTAGTTGTTTTTGTTTCTCTCATTAAACGTTTTACGAGTTCTCCAGTTTGCCCAGGGTCACTCTCGTCAAGCTTGCGCATTGAAAGGAACTACGTTTAAAATAATGGACACTTCGTTATACTTGACTTTGATACGCCATATTGTTTTGGAGCTATCGGAGATTTTGCAGTTTTTCATCAAAATATTGCTGGCCATAGCGCCGAAAGGAAGCATTTCTACACTACCATAAGTCTATACTTTTCCCCTTACCTTGCTGGCAGGAATTACGTCTTTACCGTTGTCGACATTGGTTTGGAACACCCTGTATATATTTTCAAAATCATATATATTAAAATATAAATTTCGTTTCCTAGTTCTAACCTTAAATTATCATATTTATGTTTTTGAAATTACTGGATATTTTCCAACAATCATTCTTGATTATCTTTTCTCTTAGAAGGCGCAAACTTGCAGGCTTAGTAGTGCCTTCTGATTCTTTTCTTTCATTTCCTTATTACTTTCTTTCTTTCTTACGTTTCATATTAGTTGCATATTAGTTACTCGAAATACTTACAGATGATTTTCTTCTGTTATACTGTATATAGTACGGGTGTTACTCTACTTGACAGTAGGGTATAGAGTTCCATTATTCTGCAGATAACGTGCGAGGAATGAAAGTGTCAGCATAATCGTTTTCGACGTTTATTGAGGAATATATTCAGCTTTTATCTCGAGAAGTGAAATGCGTTTCTACAATTATCAAACTCAATATAACGATTTAGCACTTAACGCCTTGACTTCTCTTGTATTTATTGCAACAATCATAAAAAAGTTTGGTTACAGCTTGATTGACACCAAAACGTAGTTTTCCAAGACCAACACAGCACAAAATTATAAACGTAATTTAAAATTCTCAATATGTAACATGCAGCACACACATTGATATTATATAGTGATAACCTATAAACAGGATATTTGTTTCCTATAAACTAGGAGGTTCTGAAAATATGTCCGTTTGCTCTTAATTCTTCAAGTTGTGTTTAGGTAAATTCATCTATGTTGCTCGATACACTCGTAGCTAATTATATTTATGTACAACAATACAATTATTTGTTTCAGTTTAACTTCTTACACTCATTTCTTTTAGGGTGACTGCAAAAGATGGTTAATGAGAGTAAATTACTTTTTAATTATTTTTCTGCTCTCTCAAAGAGAATCGAAACAATGACCATGTCCAACCAAAGTGTACGATTTGGCACACAGACAATGGGAAGTGTTATATTTATTTAACATTGATTGCATCCTGTGTATGACCACATAATGTCCATTTCTAAATACGTTTTGACAATAAATATAATATAAATATCCAAGCTTGTAGCTGCAATGCGATTCGTAATATGAATATTTAATCATTTAGTCAATAAACATAAACAAGTGTATGTATTTTCTTTCTTTAGCAAAGTCATCTAAGAAGCCACACTGCACCTGCCTTGACACATGTGACAATGCAAATTTTCAGACTATTGATGTCGCAAATATCAAGTACGTATTTATGTGTCACTACATCTATTTATAATGTTGTGCGAACCTTAAATTAAATAATATTCAGCAATCCATCAGTACAAAAGCTTGTTAACTACGCTTGTATAATACCATGTTGATAGTAAAATACCTATACTGTATAACATATTGTCAATGTTGCAAAACGAATGAAACTTCATATTAATATAAATGAATTAGATACACAAAAAACCTTCAATCTAGGGAAAAAGAAAACTTTATTTCAGAAAACTCGTCTCTTGTGAATCTATTTGTAAATTGTTGTACATTTTCTTAACTCTCTGAGTTAATTGCATTTGTTCAAATTCAACGGGTGCAATATCATTTTATAAATTTAGCAACAGTAACACATTAGCTTAGCATTGTAACTCATGTATATATAATATTTGGAATATAGTGTATCAGTTAAAATAGCGAATGTATTGTTCACAATAATATCTTATCAAAATAAATTCTTTTGTTTTCACAGTTTTGAGATAAATGCAGTGACCTACTTGATGCTCATGTTCCCGCAAATGAGATATATGCGAGATATTTTGTTCGGAGATTTAGAAATGCTGGGTAAGTTGAATTATAATAAATGACATAATAGACTTGAATTTTAAAAATATAGATATAAATTAAAGTAGTGTTAAATGGGTTGAGGTATATCAAAAAGAAAATTTGTGTATACAGATGTTTCCGATCTATGTTAATGAATTTGATATGTGTTTTTAAAGTCAGAGACGAACAGACAAAAGCGAACGAACCGAACTGCAGCTGTAAGATAGATTCTTCGAATGTATATGGAAGGGGAACGCGGCACTAGTCCTAAACGGCACAAGTCCTAAAAATCCTTTCGCGACAAAAGTCCTGAACGGCACTTGTCGTAAAGGACACTGGACCTAAAAATTACTTGTGGCGCTAACACCACTTCCGTGCCAAGAATACTTTCAATCTGCTAAAGTTTTAGATATAGTGTTTCATATTACAGAACCATATTCTAGCTTACAAGTAATTTTTATAAATACATATTCTATCGTTCTCAAATAGTGTTGAGAAAATAAATAAATACATAAAGCATATTGTTCTTTCTTCCTGTTTACATGAAATCATTTGTGTGCTGACAAAATATTAACTAACTATGAAATGTGATTCCGAAATCATTCATAATGTCAGTTTTTTCTTTTCCCACACCATTGACTTCGTATTAGTAACATAATGTTGTGTTTTAGTTATGTACGTTATAAAATTTGCATTATTTTTACTGGTTTGAATCTTTTAAATCTTCTCGCAATAATTGTTCTTTACTTCATTTTTGATTATTTATGAAGCGATTCGTCCTAAGAAACATGATAACTGTAATATTTCACAATTGTGTCGTAGAAATTTGAAGAATTTGGTGTTTTTTTTTACAGCGTTTGCTATATCATACGCTTATTCTTTACATTACATGTCCGCCTAATGCTTTGTTCACCTCACTATCTCGTCCTCTGTAACATATAGGTTCGAAAGTGTAACATACAGGTACCTCTGGCGGCAGAAATTGTTACTGGCCCATGAAAAGTAGCGGTAGGTTTAAAAACCCTACGCACTTGCTTGGTTTCCTGACGTGGCCAGGCGTTCATGAAAACAAATTATAAGGGCAAATGTAGCCATGGGCGTAACCAAGGGGTCCTCTCATATATATATCTGTCCAAATAGAACTACTTCTGCTTCACTGAGAATATGAAAACTTATAATAATAATAATAATAATAATAATAATAATAAGAAGAAGAAGAAGAAGAAGAAGAAGAAGAAGGAGAAAAATTAAAAACAATAATCACAATTTACAGTTTAATTAGTTCTGAATTCGACGAACACCCTTGGTGCCATAAGGGTTAAATATGTATTATTATTTAAAACTGAAAATCTTCATCTCTTTTATTCCAGTTTCGTTTGGAGGAATTGGGAATTTATTCTTTGGTGGAAGCTTGTTTGGTTGCCTCGAGTTATTTTATCTTACAATTGTAAACGTATGTCGAATCCTATTCCCAAAGAAAGGTAACAAGGTTGTCCCTGCTCAATATGTTCCAAAGAGGAGGACCAGATTACACGCATATCAGCAAAGGCTAAGTAATATGTATGTACCTTCCCACGGAGACACACAACTTATCAGGAATAGTCATACATTGCAACAAAATATATCTATTCCCATAGCATTGGATACAGTGGACAGTAATCAGAGGTAAGTTTTAAAGCAAATTTAAACTTACATTTAAAAGCTATGTTATATTATTAACAATTATACTATTCATTTCCTTTTAAAAATCCGCTAACATGCAGTGGTCAATTATACTAAAAGGCATTTAATTTGATGAAAGTAGCAATAAAAAAGGGACGAATTAAAACCTGATACAACAGTAATAAAAATATAACAACATCCGTCGAACGAAACTTTTTATAGTAAGCTGACCACGTAAGTCCTTTCGTAAGCACCATATCTAACAAGGGACGTATGCGAACCGTAGGAGCTAGATAATTATGAAAGATGGTACCTTAACTAATTGTGGATCACTAATCATTGTGGTGATAGTCAATTGGTGCGGAAATGCCTTTTGTTGGGAATGAGGCAATGGAGTATGGATAACAAAGGTTATAGAAGTTAGCACATGTATAGATATGGAATGTTAGATGCTAGGAATGACACAGTGAAAGCAAATGATTATAACAAGATGGATTTTTATTTAAAATGGATATGGGTTTTTAGGAATCTTTGGCCTTATCTCTATAAGTGCAATTTGTGAGTAGGAAATAGATACATAGAAATTTAATGGAATTTGGATTTATATTGGATACTCTCATAGGGACATGGAATTTACTGGAATAAATATATGAATAGTAATAAGTGCATTTATGTGTGTTGGTAGTGAAAGCATTTAGGCATAACAAGTTAGATAAGATGAAATATTGGATTTGAAGCATCGAAAGATAGTTGGGACAGATCAAGTTTTGACACTAGAGTATATTTAAGAGCCATTTAATTTTATCTTACATTGTCGCAGTCATATAAAAGAATTTACACTCAAAGTTGTGAAGATGTCGGTCATTACCAGTTTTCCTCTTCTGGATATCCAAAACGGTAGACTTCAGTCTTATATCGAAAGATCCGAACACATGCGCATTGCGGCAAAAATTCCTGACGATAGGAAAATATCTATTTTATTTACAGTCATGGGAACTGAAGCATATTACGAATTATGTAATATTTGTTGACCTGAATCACTTTCCAGTAAATTTTATCAAGATTTTGTAGAAACTATGAAAGACATTATGCTGCAAAAGTTAATGTTATTTCTGAGAGGTATAAATTTCATTCCATTAAACAGAAGGAATACCAATCAATATCATCGTTTCTTCTGGAAATTAAAAACAATCAGCGTACTGTGACTATAAATGCTGATTAAAGAATAATTTAAGAGATCAGTTTGTTTTTGCTATTAGTGATTAACCAATGAGACGGAAATTACTGAATACTGACAATCTCAATTTTCAAAAGAGCAATAGAGATAGCACAAACAATGGACAGTGCGGAGAAACAGCTGCTAATGTTTAAATTGTCATCAAATCCATATTCCAATGTTATACATCAGGAAGAGGATACGGTATTTCACGGAAGGTCAAACCAAAGAGAAAAGTTACAGTCAGTCCCATCATCTACAGTAGGATTACCTATTACCATAAGTCATTGTAAGTTTTGTGGATGACAGTATAAGAAAGTAAATTGTCCAGCATTGGGAAAATGCATCAATTGCATTCGTAAGAACCATGTCGCAAGAGTTTATTAATCTGGCACTGTTCCATATTCTAAGCATATTCGAAATGCACCGGTATCAATTATTGATGCGATTAAGGAAAACTATAATAAGGATAAACAACAATTGGACCAATTACCTAACTTAGCTAATATAATAAGATTTCATATATTATCTGTGGATGAGGCAAATAATGAAGGCACTACCGAAGATGAAATTAAAAATAGTACACTTAGCATTTTTTGGGGGGGATTTCCCTCAACTGTATATTTCAAGCCCTAAGGATACAGACAAATTTTTAAGATTACCTAAGGCTACAGACTCCTTTCAAAGATCAGCTTCTACACCAGAAGAAGTAAACGGTACCAAATTAAGATTATCGTCAACTAAGTGTTATCTGGATGATAAGACATGGAAACCAAAATTTCTCAATCAGAAGGCCAGAATATGGATTACAGAGTGCAGGAAGTGGAATAGAGGAGAAGTGGGAATGAATAAGCAAATAGTGGAATGAAAATGGAGGATCAACTTCGGTTAATAATTGAGAATCAAGCTAAGATGCAGAATGATATTAAATATTTAATAAATCGATTAATAAAAATCTGTAAGAAGAAGAAGAAAGGAATTAATTCTGTAAACGATTTGAGTGGAACAGAATCTTAGATAAAATGCAATGGAATTAATTAATTATCATTATGAATAATCTATTAGAAGAAAACTAGATTATGTTGGTTAACCACATATTTGTACTTATAATCTGAATTAGGTTATACTGTTCATTATAATAGAAATATTTTTGTTGTAATAAAGTTTGTCTCAATTTATGGAAGGGAGGAGAGTGTTGGGAATGAGGCTCTGAGTATGGATAACAAAGGTTATAGAATTTAGCACATGCCTAGATTCGGAATGTTCGTTGCTAGGAATGACACTGTGAAAACAAATGATTATATAAAGATGGATTTTAATAAGAGTAAAATGGATGTGGGCATTTTGGAATAGGGTGGATCCTTTTGCACTTTTCTTAGAAATTCGATAGCGGCTGGTGCGGAAAAGGTGTCATTAGTGGCACCGACCTTACTGATTTTTTTTGTACAACACCTTACCCAGCCCTAAAGGACTTACGGTTTTTTAAGTGTTTCGTTAGGTAACACGCACAACACAAATGGCCGAAAAGCTACTTGTAGTCGTTTTTAGAGTTCTGATGGATGTAATCCTTTAAAAAAAAAAAACTTGTAGCAATGTCAGTAAATAATTTTAAAATGTTTATGAGTCAAAGTACAGACATATTAGCTTAGTTGTTGGAATTAATGTCCAGATTTTTTTTTTGAAATGCCACGTTAACGATGATCAAAGGCATAGTCCTTGATAAAATACGTTTTTTTATGCAACTCTTCGCTTATTTTGCTCTGTACGCAAAATAATCCAGAACGCACCATGAGGAGGTGGTTGTACATCGAGTTCCGTCCACCCACGCACCGAGTAGGCATATGTTGGCATTTAACCTTAGGTAACGTAGTTCTTCTTGGTCTCAAAACGGGGCATTCTTACTCTAGACTTCAGTTTGACTGTAACGTAAATATCTCTTGCGTTTTGGCTGCACTTTTTCGACGCTGCCTCGGACACTAGCTTCACAGTGCGTTACGCAGCTTGACTATGGGAAGGGAATGTTGTTGTTAAAGTAGCATAAGTTCGCATGTTTTCTTCAAGCTGCTGACCCGGTATGTATTTTTTTGATTGGCGGCTCTGTTAGACATTTAGGCCAGATAATCATGTCGTAGTAAATCTCAGTTATAAAGTTTAATTTCGGAACAATGAAGTCACGTTACCGTCTAGATCTCAGAGTCTGCTGACGGCGGCACTTTTTTATCCTTCTCCAGCCTAACCTTCTAATATGCGGATTTTCGTCTGCTGTCATCTCTATCAGCAGGCTTTCATGATGAGCGTAGTATCCCTTTGTTGGGTAGAACAGAATGAACTGTGTATTGTAGATTTTCTGGCAGAAAACATGATAGCTTAACTATGCTAAACAGATGCATGGTGCTCATTTTGCATGAAGGATTTCGCCGTATTGAAAACCAGAAGGAAGCGTATACTATAACAATGTACTGGCAAAGTAGACACAATCTTGATCTAGGTTTATCGGTACTGATGTAGTAGCGAGGCATCCTACAGGCCAATGTAAGCCATCGTGAATGTGATAATGATCCTGGTTTTCTGTATGTTAGATCGGTAGTACACATTTCCGTAGCAACAGCCTAACAAATTTCAAATAGATAATTCTGGTCGCTGCTTAAACCATCTGCTTTTTTCCATTTCAGACATGCATTCAACGGAAACAGGTGTATAGGAGACGATCAGTGAACGTTTACAATCCTTTAATTTCTTTCCCATGGGGCCAGAAAGAGCGTTTGGTCCGGTCGTCCCACCATCCAATATAGAGTCGGAAATATCCTTGCCGCTGCCTGCCTTAGGTGTGGCATGACCCAAGTGTTCAAAAAAAGTTCTCAGATAGAACTGTGATATGCTTTTCTGTAACGTCTCGTCTTCGTAGTTTGCCGTTAATTTTTTCTTGCACAAGACTTGCATCATTTTTTCCCTTGAAATAGATACACGTAATTGCCCGGCCAAGGCGAGTCTTTCCTTTCTGGATTTTCTCGCCCAGTTTATCTTTTCCTCTTCCTACTTATATATGTAAACAACAATATTTTTGTCCTCTGGCCATATGAATATCGCGTCCTGAAGTACGACAGAAGCGACAAAGCAACCTGTCTGTCAAAAGCATCAGATCTAAACACTGCCCCCAATGTATTTTGAAGACTTATGCGCTTTAGGCTATGTTTCCCTCTTGGTCACGCCACAAAGTCAGATCCCGACGTGCTTCCCGATTCAACAGCTTTGGTAGATTCTCCTGACGATTTACCATCCCTCATTTTCCGTGATGCTCTCTGGTCCAAATAACCTTGAATTCTCGTTTTTGAATCTTGCGTGTCCTTTCACTGTTGCAATTATGGGTGGTTTTATATTTGCAAGACGCAATATCAAAAAGAGGCTTTTCCGCGTGTGCAAGTAAAACTGCACGAAGTGTTACTTCTTGTCCTTGTCGACTGAAATGTTTTTCCTTGGTGCGACACTTAGTATAAAATGTTTTCAGCATGTCAAAAACTCTCTTTTCTGAAACCACAGGAATGCTTGCTTTACGCCAAATATCTTTGTCCAACTAGTTTACAAATGTCAGTCATTGGTAATTTAGTTACACTTTCGTCACTACCTAAACCAGATCGAAACCAATGATAGTGTCGCATAACGTCAGCGTACCTAGGTAACTGCGCTTCACTCATTTCACTTGGAGTGCCAAATAAGCTCCGTTTCACACTTTTCCGCGATAGTCTGCTATGAGACTTTTTCTTCATCTTGCCTTCCATTTCTTCCGAACTTGGAAACCAAATTATACAAAATGTCTCTAAATCGTATCGCACTAAGAAGACTGTAACTTTAGGTAGAATGCACAAACTTTCTGTCTTAACAGAAACAGTAGCAAATTAAAACCGTTAAAGCTTAAGCTGCAATAAACTGGTCTGTTGGATTGGTTGTCCGAAGTACGCAATATTTATAATATCGCCGAACTTAGAGCGAGGATGTTCCAGAAATGTTAGGGTAGGTTCTGGAGCCAACGAGGCAAGCGGGAGGTGCGCGAAGCTTCTGGACGCAGCCGGACGTTGCGACGACGCTCGAAGAGCGTGGGCAAAGTAAACGACCACGAAGTTGTGTAGCCTGTCGCTAGATGGCATTTGCTATCGGTGTACATCACAAGCGAAGAGTTGGCAATAACAAATAGTGTTATATCAAGAGCTATGCCTATAATCATCGTTAACGAGGCATTCCAAACAAAATCTGTACATTAATTTCAAGAAGTGAGCTAATATGGCTGTACATTGAGTCATAAACATTTTAAAATTTTTTACTGGCATTGCTACAAGTATCTTTTAATAACGTAATTGTAATATAGCCATCAGGTAAGTCTGAAAAGGACCACAAGTAGCTTTTCTGTCGTTGGTGTTGTGCGTATTGCCTAAAAAACACTTAAGAAAACCTGAAGTCCGTTGGGACAGGGTAAGAGGTTGTCCAAAAAATCCAAAAAAATTAGTAAGGTCGGTGCCACTAATGGCAACTTTTCCGCACTAGCCGTCATCAAATTTCCAATAAAAGTGCAAAACGCTCCACTCTATTTAGGAATCTTTGAGGGTATTTCTGTAAGTGTAATTTGAGAGTAGGAAATATATACATGGAGATTTAATGGAATCTGGATATATGTTGGATAGTCTCATGGGAATATGGAATTAAGTGGAATATATGTATGAATAGTAATAAGTGCATTTATTTTTGTTGGTAGTAAAAGCATTTAAGCATAACAAGTTTGAAAAATGATCTATCTAACTTGAGACATTGAAAGATAGTTGGCACAGATCAAGTTTTGACACTCCAGTATATTTAAGAAAACATTTAATTTTATCTTACACCTTACCTATCCGATAAGTATAATATATATACCAGCAGTGACTGGGTGAGGTTGTGCCGAACTATACCCTAAAAACGCCTGAGAAAAGGTAGAAAATGTAAAATATGTGCATGTGACCTGATAACTACTATCACAAAAGCAGTGTTGTAATTTATCACAAATTTATAGTTTTGAAATAGAACGTACAACACTTAATGGCATAATAGTAATTAGCGTAAAACGTGAAACAAACTAAGCAAAAGTGGGCTCTTAGTTTGCAAATAAGGGAGATATGAGGCTTTAAGGTTAAGAAATTACGGGGTCCGTAAAATGAAACGAAGAAATGTATACCAAAGACAAGACTGCAAAATGAACAAATGTACAGTAAAGACTAGATTACAGCATGCACAGCATCCAATGACTAACGGGTTTGATACAGGATTCCAAATAGGGAATATATTAGAGTAGTCATAGAAAGACGTCCCATATGACATATTGTCGAAATGTGAACAAGTGTTCATGTAGCGCTGTAATTCCAATGGCGTTTTTATGGAATCGATATCTCGAATCGTTCGCGAGAGCCATCAATCTAACTGTCTTGAGATTGCAACACTGCATAAAATCCTGCATGCCTTCCAAACCACACAAACGACAGCGTAGCGTCTGGTAACAGTACATAAAAGCTGTGGCACTAAAGGTAACAAGTCTATAAGGCTATTCGATGATACGTTTCTGTTGCGTTACCCCCGCACCCATTGCGAAGGTGACCTAGGTGGCTCCTTCGTAATTTTACATTCGCCAGAGTTTTAAATCAGGCTGTGAGACAGTCAGGGTATCCACGTATTTTTTTGCCAGGTCCAGGTTTATAATAGCAGAGTTCCAATACTCTGCCCAAACCATCTTCCAAGCAGCTGTTTCTTGGTAATAATCCACTTGTCTGGCAACACGCCATTCCGTTTTCCTTTCCTTTAGACATCTTTTAAACAGCAGGCGGTGTATATTTCTGAAACGCACTATATACGCTCAAGCTAACATTTTTTGCACATTTTATTGCTTTTGAGTTTGCAGCACACTATGATTGGTCATCGACATTTAAATACATCTTCATAGTATTTCAAGTGTATGCATGAACAATAAAAACGTGTTGCGAACCCTTTATGTCGCCTTCCACTATCTAGGAGACTTACTAAAGTGTCACTAAAGGATTTGAATAAAATTTGCATATCTGTTAAACATTGAAAAAAAATGGACATGCATATTTATTTCCGCAATGGTGCGAGTTTAAGGGTAGGAACCATGCTTTGAATGGTAGGAGTAGTCTGCAAGCACAGACAGAAAACACTCATTTAATGTAGAAGAAAACATTTGACCAGAGGAGTTGGAACAGCAGATGCAGAATCTGACATCAAAATTACAAAATTCAAAATGGCGGATCCAATACCGTGTTTACAATTAGAAAATGTATTCTGGTTTCAAATGCTCTGTAGTTAGGTAAGAACAATCATAGTTGGCAAGGGTTACTACGAGAAGTTTTCTGATAAATTTCAAACCCCTTTCTGTACGTATTTGAAAGCGATGCTTGATGAAAGTGTGTCTCTGCGCCTGTCGCTATTAGGGATGCTTATTAATAATGAGTTCCTCGTCTCTCACTATTCGGGGTGCTGTTGAAACTGAGTCCTTTCGCCTATAACTACTCGGTGAGATTATTTATAGTGAGTCCCCTAGTCTAACACTGCGTGAGAACTTCAAATATCCTCAATTGTTTTAATCATGAATTTGTCGAGAAAACGTTTCAATATAATGATATTCCTCAAAAAGTATGTGATGTATAAACATCGTTTACACCACGCACACTCATTACGGAAATAACTGTACCCAAATAGAAAATGCTGCAAAATCTTTGAAACAAAATGTTAAGGGATTTTCAAATGCAGGTGGCTTTCTTCGAAATAAACACTTTTGTATGTTCCATATCTAATACGATCTGCAAATCTGGCAGAATTATGAATCAGTGGTTGAATCTATTATATTATTAAGAGATGTAAATGTATGCTATAGTTGCAGAGAAGGACAGAAGTTTTTCCACGGCCTAAAGAAGGACGATCAAGAGGCTGAATCCTATCAGTTGTTCCTTCAGGAAGGGTTTCTATTTTGAAGTACTCTCCTGTTCCTAAAATACATTCAATAGTTGATGAATTGTGACCACTCCACGAATCAAATAACATAATGGGCTTTGCATTAGATGCTGCGAGAAATTCCTCTGGAAACCATGACCTCAAAACACTTGCTAATTGTTCCTAACTTGATGCTTTCACAACGATATTTTCAGATATAAAGAGGATGTTATGGACTATAGTGAGGGGTGAGGGTATTCACTTTAAATAAGCACTCCAGGTAGCGAGAGGTGAAGAGACGCACTTTAATCAAGCATCCCGTCCAAATACGTAGGGAAAGGGGTCTCAAATCGGTCAAGAACCTTCTCGTAGTAACCCCTGCCAACTATGATTGTTCTTGCCTAACCACAGAGCATTTCAAACCAGAATACTTTTCGTAATTGTAATCACCATATTGGATCCGCCATTTTAAAACTTATGGTTTGGACATCAGATTCTGCATCAGCTGTTCTAAACCCCATGGCAGCATCTTTTCTTCTACACTAAATAATTTTTTACTGTCTATGTTAGGAGACTATCCCTACCGTTTAAAGGCTGGTTTTTACCCCAAAACCCGCACGTTTTCCGAAATAAAAATGAATACGTGTAGATTACTTTTCGGTTTTCTACAAGTATCCAACGTTTCATTTAAATCGGTGAGTGACACTTCCTTAAGTCTCCTTGTAAGACAAGGAAATACATCAGAATCGTTTCGCAAATACTAATGACCTGTAAAAAACGATACGAAACATTAGCATGTGAGACAACGATTAGATAAAACGCACTACATCCAGGTTACTAGTAATATACAGCTGTTAATACTTTAACAATACACCATACCATACAACAGAATAGCCATAGATTCTATGTCAAAATACGTACATTCCTCACCCTAGCTCCACACTCGATATAACATATCAAGGCCGTTAGTCAATGGGTGCTGTGCATGCTGTCCTTCTTCAGTCCTTTTGTAATTCTTCATGCTGTCCTCCTTCAGTCAGTTAGATTTATTCGTTTCTTAGTACATACTCCATAATTTCTCAACGTACTGCTTCATGTTTTCCTTATTTGGCAACACTGAGAGCCCACCTTTTGGTTAGTTTCTTTCACCTTTTATTTTAATGTCATAAAACTTTTTATACTTTCTCCTTTTTTAAAAAAAACTTTAAGTTTGTGTTGTGATTACAGCATTGCTTGTGAGACAGTACTGCCATAATCTTGGTCACGTGTCCCACTCCCGTAGGTATCAGGTCACCTGCACACACTTTTCATTTTCTCCTTTTTCTTCGTCGTTTTCTGGGTGTAACTCGGTACAGCCTCACCCGGTCACTGTTTGGTATATGTATTATACGTAGAGGGTAAACAAGGCATTTCCGCACCGAGCGACTATCACCACGATAATTAGCGACCCACAATTAGTCAGGATACTCACTTCTATAAATATCTAGCTTTCACTCTTCGCATACGCCCTTGTGAGGTGTTATATGATTTCCAAGAAGTGAAATAATCGTAATGCCGTATACAGCTATTTTGTAGCTCTATTCAGAGAAATAATAAAGGATACAGAAGTGAGAAATACTTCTTAAAATTAGATAACTGCAAGAACTACACTGAAAGAAATTGTGTATATTAAACTAAATTATTCTTTGCATTACGTACCTCTATGTCTATAGTAAATAGATGACAATGACTGTCACTTGGTAACAGTGATTATATATGAGCTTTGAATTTCGATAAGAAGAAAGTGAGAAGAACCCAAAGAAATATATGTACGGCATTAGTTAATTAAAACAATATTTAAAGTAATATATATTAGATTAACATGTAATATACCGATATTCACATGGTTGGGGAATCCAATCAATCCGTAGCAATTCAGTATTAGAGTGGAGAACAGTTAATTTCAGTGCATTGCTATGAAAACGCACCTTCGGAGAGTGTGACCCTTCACTCGTTCCAATACTACAAAATTAGTACCGGCATTCTCAGGTGAGAATTTGATTATTTTATGTGCATATTTCTAACAACTTACTTGACAATGAGGTAGAGAAGAGCTTTATCATAAAAGTCATCTCAATTAAAACTTTTAAAACGTACTTTCAGATTAGAAATATTTCCTAGTATATCCCATTAAGTAACAATACAACAGAGAGATAAAGCAGTATACTATGCTAGCTTAGTCAGCATAGATCTGTAATATTTACATGAGAAATATCTAATGTTGGTTGAAAAGAGGAAATACAAGTAATGCAATATATGGGAATAATACTTCTGACAACACTAATAAGGATAAACGACGTACGTGCAAATCAAGAATCTGGGATCATTATCATGTTATGATATATTTAGCTCTTTCTTTACGAATTATACTCTTAGAGCTTTTAATTACTGTTTCTTATGGGAATAGTTATATTCCGATGGGCACACTTAATTTAAGAATTTTTAACCTTATAAACAAATACAGAGTGACGAAATATTCCACAAAACTATCGTACGAAAGCCACTAACTGACTGTGCTAGGTATCCAAGAAAAACATTAAGGGCGTCGGTCAAGTTTAAGCACATTAAATTTTGCAAAACCTATAAGAAAAATTCAATACTCCTCATGGGAAGTCGTTATATTGAATAACAATTTTATAAGTGAACGGATTTGAAATGTGACAGTATTACGTACTAATTTACGGCGGTGGAGTATTTCTGCATAAAAAATTATTATTACATTATAAGTGTAGCGATACTAGAGTGGAAACATAGAAGTGCTATAGAGTTTTTTTACCTCTGCCAGAATTCATTCATCTTTGCTCAAACGAGTACTTTCCATTTCTAACGTACCTTCTTCACTCGGGAACACCAACACGCGGGCACACCACCTTTTCACAGTTTGGTGTAACAACCAATCTCAGCAAGCTGATTTCATTTGTGGGGCGAGAAACAGCTAGTTCGATAATATTAACTTATCTTTCCCCCCTCTCTCTCTGTAAAATCATTGCAACTCAAGGTTTAGTGGCTTTTGGCACCATACAGAACTCTTCACTTTCCTTTATGAGAGTATTCTCCTCTTAGCAATGGCTGGAGAACCTTAATGGAAAGAAAATGCACCACCGTGGATGTAAAAATAAATGAAATTTATGGAATAAATGGATTACAATGAATAATATATACATTATTTAAATACTGTGCGTAAAGCCTGGAACGCGAATTCAATTTTGGCTTGAATTCAACATAAAAGCTCAAACACTTATACTACTAAATATATTGTAAATTAATATTTTACTGAAAAAAAGTAACAATAAACAAAATGCATAGATCAACTGAAACAACAACAATAATAATCGTTTACAACCCAAACTTTTTAAAAAATATGCGTGCATGCTCTAAACTTTGTGTTATCATTTTTCACAATTTTTCATTTTAAACTAGTTTACTTTTATTAAATGTTTTATTGGTTAAAAACAGTATTTCCTCAGATTTTACTTACGAGTTTTCTCGTGCGGTACATGACGATAGTGGGGAATAGAATCGCTTAACACTTACGTATTATTGTATAATATTACTCTTGCACAGGGGAAAGGGAAGAAAGGACGATGATCCTTTGCTTTTCCTCTTCTTGGTAACCCGACTGCACAACGTATCAATCCCAGCTGGTTCTTAAGCAGTTCGTTACTTATATCAATATCAATATCAACTTACTTTCCACAAGCCCTATATGTACTACTACATAGTATTTCAGAGATTCTGAAAAAAGGGGCCGTTGCCATAGAAACCACCGTTTCCATAACAACGAATCCCGTCACGGCTCGTCAATCTAAAACTGATTGAGGGAAGAAAGAATCTGCAACAAATGTGATGCACGGAATAAGTCGTGAGTGGGAACCCTTCACCCCTGGTGGGGATATTCATGAAGCTATCAGCTTATGTCTAATTATATTGGAATATAATATCCATTTCTTAATTTCGAACATACTAGGTTCGATCGAAACGAGAAAACTCTTTATCGGACTTCTAAAGAAAATAAAATAAATAAATACATGACCGTGTTTATTACATATAGAATTCCCAGTCACGACCCCCTTTTCAGTTTTATTAAAAATAGAAGAAGAAGATGAAGAAAGGAAAAGGAAGATAGAAGAGGAAAGAGGTAAAGTAAGAAGGTGATAAAGAGGAAACTGTTACTGGATATTTCGAGAAATATGGTAAAGGGAAGTGAATAATTATCGAACTGGGATCATTTCCAATAGCTATTGGGTGAATATTTGGTATTAAGGTGATCAAAGGTAGACACATGTTAACCCACACATTCCAGACCTAGATCCATTTGACCCCAACTACCGAATTATCCCAATCTAGCTCTGAGATAGATGAGAAAGTTTAATTTTACCGTTTATTCAATATTTCCAGAAGTTCTAGACTAATATCCAATATTTGAAAAATGAACGACGAAGTTGATGGCATGTTAGAATCGACCACAGAGGAAAAAAAAATCATAGTATCACATATTTGTCGAAGATTTTGACTTTCACAGTTCTCCCATGATGATCATTCGTTCAGGCTACTTCGGTCCTTTTTACTTCCTTCATAGAGCCAACTTAAATTAAGTTAGTATTAACATTCAATGACTTTAATTGCTAGCTACCATTAATTATAATAAGTCACACATATATGTCAAAATAATTTGTGCACTTAATACTACACCTACATTTCACTCACACACACATTCATACAGGACAATGTATACTTCAGGTTGTATTTAGTTGAATTAAACTAACCTAACTACATTTCTATATACATTTATTACATTTCAATAAAAGAAAACTTAGTTTGACATAACAGGAAAAAATTTAATACATGAAAAGAATGTTTCATAAGCATGCACAGAAATCCGCTACTTTCAACAAAATCAAATAACACATTTCTCTTTCTAGATATATTAAAAGTTGAATTACATGAAGAAAATTCGACAAAAGACGAGACAAAAAAAATAAATAAAGGGACAAAAAAAAATTCAAAGGTCAATATATTTAAGATTCAGTGCAATGAATACATATCGTTGCGGGCAAAAGAAAGAAAAAAAATAAAATTGGTTAATCATTCTTAAAAAAAAAAGCACTTTAGTAGCATTTTATTGAGTCTCTGTCCCAAGAGGAGACATTTCGACAATTTTATGAGTCTTTGTTCTCACGTCGATAATAACTCCTTTTTCAACTCTCTTTACGCACTGTGATTTGTGTCCATGAGAGTATTTAATCGTTTTTGTTTTAACTATAGACAAATAGTTGCTTCATATCACATATATATTTATATTTCTCATTTCGTCACTTGACGCACTTGATATAAAATTTCAAAGTTTATCAAGATTACAGAAAAATTATCGAATCCAGTCACAGACATTGGGAACATATTTCCATATTCCTGTATTCACATTACTAAATTATTAACCTAATTTCAGTTCGTTGAATTTAAGATCACTATTTTTTTCTAGTATAGATCGTGTAGTCAAAAGATTCTAGTCACTGAATAGTTAGGTTTCCGATCGTAGGGGAAGGATTTGTTTCATAGTTTACTGATATAAGGATTCGTTGGAGGGGCACACTGTTTCGTAGCTTACTGATTTCACTATGATCTCGCAAAATAAATTTGGATAAGGATTAGGGTTATTTTTACTTATCTTACGACCTGCTACTTGTTTTATTTACATGCAGTATTTAACATTATATTCAACTTTAATAGTTACAAACATCAATAACAACTCAACAAAATGTCATTTATTACAATTTACGCGGTAATACTGTATATCACAAAGAGTTGGTTAATATCGGGTGTCAAAAATCTATGGCAACCTAAAACAACCAGGGTAAATACCGAGCCCTCTACATACATACTCGCATATATATATATATATATATATATATATATATATATATATATATATATTCATATTACTCAATATAATAAATTTCACTTTAATATCCATCGTAGTATTTCGTCGACATTTAATATCTACATAACCTTTTTATATTCGATAAGTATTCATATTCTATTGGCTCAAAATAAACAAAAACCCTGACTATAAAAATTCACTTTTTTTTATAATGTTGCGACATTGAACTTTATATATATAAACCCGATAATCAATAATCATTCTCAATTTACTAAAGATCCGCGTATATAAAAAAATAGTTGGTATTATTTAATAAGTTGACATAAGAGGTGGAAATACAACGAATAGAGCAGGCACGTAACTTTCAAAACTATGTAAGTACATATATAGATGTATATACAGAAAAAAAAATCAATGTTATTCGAAACTAGTGGGCCCAAACTATTAATACATACACACTATATGACCAATCAATAGAAAGAAAAACCAGAAATCAGTAATCAATGGATATAATTTGTACGATCAATGAATAACAAATGTTTTCAGGAATCTGAAAGCATAGTGTACCTTCTCGTCAATTTCTCCCGTGGTGGATTGAATATCGCGAAAATGGTCCTGAGATGTGCTGCAATACCTCCACGAATTGCATCCCTCGATGTCTCAGTTAGTACATACGATCGAAATAAGTGATATGAATATTGTATGTTTTCATGAGTTTCAGAAACCGGGGGGGGGGGGGAGGTTGAAAAATTTGAAAAAAAATCTCGAAGTAATGAAGACAGAGAGAGAGATAGAGAAGAAGGAAGACGAAGAATAGGGGCGCCAAAGACTTAAGTGGGAAATAACTAACGCTACAAAGATAGAAATCGAATTTCGCTCTCAACAAAATCCATAGCCAAAATATTCTTAACATGCCAAAAGGGTGGTCTACTCAAATACGTAGACTCAAGGAGCGCCCTGCTGCCAAGGATGCAAGTTCTGTGTCCATCAGATCCCAATCCCACAAGAGTTTGGTTGTAAGATTGAAATCCGATCCCCGTATCCGGCCCAAACCAGCAGGATAAGAGGAGAGGGGGAAAGGGACCAGGTAACTGCGTCCCCAATTTTGAAATCTCTAAGTAAAAAAAAAATATTCGACCTCTTAGAAAAACTAAGAAGGTTCGAGGACAGTAATGAAACTAGAATAGAAGTATTATCTAAGATATCCCTAACTAATGATTTGCCGAAATAAAAAAAAATTAAATAAACTGAATTTTGGATCGGTGATTTCTATTGCCAAACCTCACCGATAGCTGCCCTGTGCAGACACGCCACAGTCTGGGATGTCGTTAATTTCCCTCGTCTAATTAAACTAAGAAAAGAAATGAAAATACTTAAAGGGACTAGGGGTCGACATCCGGGTACGCTAATGACATGAATATTAATGTAGTAGCAGTTGATTTAATCGGATAGTCCGAACTGAGTTATATGAACACTGCACAATAAATAAATAAGGTAAGCAACGGAAAAAAAATCTCGGAGAGGCAATGAATGTTAAAGGTATCCTCGTCGCCATAAGTGCCTTTACATCGCAGTGACGGGTATGTGACCGCGCAGTACTCCAAGGAAGGGATGGTTGTATAAGAATTTTTGATTAATTTTGAAGAGTTTTTATTTTGACTAGGGAATTAACATAGGTATAGGGAGTAAAGACACAGATTTGAAGCATCAGTGCACGAAAAGATTCGTATTCTCAGTTTTTCTATTTATTGTTTTATATGTTAAGTTAAACACCACAATATGTATCACTGATATCGCAGATCGTATTATTTTGTAAAATCGTGTCTGTAACCTATTGTCAAAACATTCATCTCAAGACATGATGTAGAGAAAAGAGAAAGAGATAAGACATCTGTAATATATGTATAATTACTCAATAAGTAATTATAAGTAAATTAGACTCAATAAGTAATTGTAGAAATTTGTTAAAGGACACGTAAGAGAGCGAAAAGGAGGTCTAGAAGTCTGAACTTTTTAGAAACGTCCTAGATAGGTGAAAATATAGTTAAAAATTTCAAAAGGTATCATGTAATTTATCTTTCTTTTCTTATATCCTAGTATACTTTTTTCTTTCACATCCAAACATCTCTATTCAGAATTACGAGATGTTTGTGAAGAGAGGTGAAGAGAGAAACATTTCCATCTCAAGAATTATATCAGAAAAAAATCTTTTGACTTAGGCGAGATTCGAACTCGTAACCCTTGAATCCATAAGTCTGCGCTCTACCGATTGAGCTAACAATTGCTGTTGCAAGAGTCTGATTTCTACAACTACCGGTTGCTGAATGGTGTGTATTAACGAAATTGGCCGAGATAATTGCTTCATATAGCTATTGCAATAATAATAATAATAATAATAATAATAATAATAATAATAATAATAATAATAATAATAATAATAATAAAGATGAACAGAATTTAAAAAGTCGCATTGTTAAAAGTTTGGTGTGCGAAGTTAGTCCTAATATGAGATTTTATTAATTATATATAATAAATGTAAGCGTGGTTTATTCGTGCGTGCTACTCAAACTGCGCAATTCATAAGGGTTGTACGCGTATGGTACAGTAGTCTTGCGTCCTCCAACCGTGAAGAAAGATTCGGTTTTGAACCTATGCGTGTCCTAAGAGGAAGGAGAAGATTCAAAGAAAGAAAAGTGGTTTAGAAATTATGCAAAAATAGAATATCTCACGAGGTGAGGTGATATAGATTTCAGCGTGTCTTTCAGCTGTGACTCTATACAAGATATGCATCTATGACGTAACGTGGAACCCGAACCACATGACTCCTGCCGGGAATCGAAACACATATCACCTCTAGCTCTATCATGGGAGACACAGGGACATGTAAAAATAATCGAAAATAAACGATATTAATGTTAAATCCATAGTTTTCGAGATCCTAAAAATTCCTAATTGAAAGATATGAGTGTCTATTCAATAGTTTTCGGGGTCGCTGAAGTGAATAATGACACTCCCGATACCATAAAAGCCCAAGTTTTTATTCTTCGTTAGCGGCAAGTTAATTCATTTGCTCCTGCTGGAAATGGATCCGTACTATTTCATTCCGATTCAAATATGTATTCTACTGGGAAAACTAATCTCAAATATATCTTTGAAATATAAACCTATTCTTCCCGTGCAACGCCGGGTATTTCAATTAGTAAATAAATAATTTAAGAAACAATGAATATATTTAATGGAAACAGACATATGTATTTTTGAATGTTGTATATGAATTGCTAATTCATACTTTATCTAGTAGAAAATGATGCATCCATTATATATTCTGAAGCAATAGGGAGAACTATTGGAGGTGTATTTTATTTATCTACTGTCGAATTTAGTGTGGAATAATTTCAAATAATTTATTTCCAAACTATCGAGACGAGACTGAGACCGCTATTTGTCGGTTGAAAGGAGACTAATACTGTAAATAGTCTCGTATTGTCTCGTTTTGATACCAGTCCTACTTTGGGGTTTGTTCTCTAGTAACTGGTTGCGTAGTGCACCTACAGTATATAAGACGTCGTATATTTAAATGTTTGAGAACTTACCCCACCTCCACTTGACGGATCGTTCTAACTAAAACTACCAGACCGTTTATGTAATTTTGCGTTTAAGTACAGGTCCTATCCTTATGTCAATAATTTTCTTGCAACAGAGAATGAAAAATGTAACAGTTATAATGTTGATCGCGCATAATCCTGTATAGATAAAAGGCACTTTATAGAGTGTCGAACTCCGTGGTGTAAATACAGTAGTTATTGGCTTGGTAAGTTCATCACTGAACGCGTTTCCGTCATATCGTGCAATGACGTCACCTTTGACACATGCTCGGGACAGGACCACACCAGGAGTAACGCTGTTGTTTGCTTACTCGGTGCTGTTTATTCTCTTTGGAACCTGATGTGAAATTACTGCTTTCTCCTTACTTTCAGCTGTTTTTGCTATTTCTAATTTTGATGTCTATTATATTAGTGGAATTTTATTCCATCATGGAAATATATTTTATTTCATTTTAAATGTAAATAAAAAGAAAAGTCTATTTGGACAAGTTTCCCCACAACTCTAGAGGTATTGTCTTGGGTGCGCTTTTATTTTATTTTCGTTTAGGGCCGCGGTGGCTCAGTGGCAGAGCTTTCACCTCTAGTGCTTGGGGCCTCGGGTTCGATCCCAGCCCCCGCCAATTGAACTTTGTGGCGGACGAACACCGTGTGCGTCGGTTTCCTCGGGGTTCTCCTATTACCTCCCACTCTCTTCATTTCATTCATTACTCATCATCACCGTCTCCTTTAGCCTAACCGGCACAACCGTGGGACGTAAAACTTAAAGATTTCATTTCATTTCTTCAACACAAATGCAATTAAAACCTGACTCTGAGAGCGCAACAATGTTATCTTGTTCGAAGGGTCAGTGATTTTGTGTCGAAGGTAATGTTACGCGAAGAGACAGGCTGCGCGTGGGCTTACCTCGTCTTACGTTTGGCAACATTGCTCTTGGTCAAGTGGCCTATTGCTTATGCCTTTAATTATTTGCCCAAAAGCCATACAACGAGCTGTGTGCGTTCTGTTACTCCCTCCCTGCCCCTCGCGGTGTTTGCGAAAATATTATTTGCTTTTCATGCATTGAGATAAGGGGTAAGACATACCTTGGGACAGGAAGGGAGTCGAGGTCGCTGAGATGATTAGGCGTAAAGCTATCAGCTATTTTCTGTTAGTGGTTTCTTCATATACGTCTACCAAGTTAACGAACCTTGACTTATCCGCGTACAGTAGTTGGTTAGTGTGTCCTCGATGGCTATTTTTACTTTTTCCATGATCATCCCATACCATACAGTATTTTTTATGTTTTGAAAAAAGCTTGATTTTATCAATTCGTTAAACAACAATGTTTCTTTTTTTCTAACCATGTTTCTTAGTATTATCCTCTTCATTCTAACTAATTTAAATATTTTCAATAATTCAGAATTTTGACTAAAAAATGTTACAATGATCAAGATTTGTATAAGAAGAGGAGCCTTTATTTCTAATCATTGTCATAAACGGAAGGGAAAACTTATAAAAAATTGAAATAACTTAGTAGACGTAGAAAATCGATAGAAATAATGAACATCAACTATTAGTTGACTGTTAGAAGTATAGTAGATATAGTTCTCAACCCAAGTAGAAGATGCACTCTTTGCTTCATGAAAATAATAAACATTTTTGAAAAATAATTACAGAAAAGTAATTTGAAGACATTTACATAGCGAACGAAGGTTACTGGTTAGTGTTGACGCTTCGTAATTGAGAGTCTCCCGGTTCAAATTTCGATACGAGGCATCCTGACTAGTGATTTTGCAGTACCACTGGGCGAATACCAGGGTACCTTTAATACATAAGCTTTGGCAAATTTTCTTGAAATCTTTGTTCTTATGTTGTTAATGTTTCAGTGTGAAATGGCATTTTGCTGCATGGAAAATATTTTTAGTAAACAATATATAGTAGATGAATGGTTAGTGCAAGGAACTCCTACTTGTATGTCTTAGGTTCAAATCCCGACTGTTCTTATTGATTTTTTCTTTTAGCTACGCTCATATGTTGCACTCCAGAAGTTCCATTTTGAATTAAATGTAGTCGCAGCTAGTTTAAACTGAAATTATTTTCAAAACTATTTGCTATTACATGTTTTTGTTTTACTTGCGATGTTTCAACTTTGATATTAGATCTTAGAACCCTAATGTAACTCATTTCCCTACGTCATATCATGATGAATGCTTTCACAACAACGATAGTCGGGCGGTAATACAGAATTTCATTGTTACTGCAGGGCCGGATCTTGAAGCCTGCGAATTACGCGTTCGCAGGAGGCGCCAGGTGAACAGGGAGCCAAATTAGAAAAATGAATTTTGTTTTAAATGTAAATATTTATTTAAAAAAATGTTATGATGAAAAATTTTCCTCATATAGCTTCAAATAAATATTGTACAGACTGAGATACAGATAAAATACATCAAAAGGACAATAAAGTCGAATCTTTGTGTGGTTGGCTGTAAAACACCCTTTACAGATGAAATGGACTCGTACATCAATTGATACCAATACCACACGCACAAGTGATGCTAGTTTGAGGAAAATTTCCACAGCACAGGATAGACCTTTTTAAAAAGAGAAGAGGGATATTTTACGAATATGAGATAAAATGAAGGTAAATTTAGCTTTCCAATAGATGTTGTATTAAGCACTATGACCGTAGAGCTAAAGACAGTGGTATTCTTTCCACAATCCCACCATATGCACAAAATACAAATATAACAGACTCTTCATTCCTTCCTCAACAATCCTTCCGACACCTTGCTAGAGAATATCATTGCCAAATATGTCTTTAAAATCCGAATGGATCAACAAACGAAAGGAATTCAACCGCAATTATTGTTTATGGATTGGGTGGCATTATCACAGTAGAAAGAAATGTCTCCAAGGGTGTTCCTCCATCTTGTCTTAAACAGTGTCTTCGCATAGTACTTTGGTTCAATGACCTCAGTTAAGGGTTGAGAAAGATCACCGTAAATGAAATTCACATTATCAAAGTTGAAGCAAGCATGGGCACCCAAAAGGGGACGAGGGGGCCGGGCCCCACCTGGTTTACGACAAGTATAATATATATGTATAATTTCTTAAGATTTTCTTAATACAAATAAAAATACCAAACGTAATATACCAACCAGGAAGATGACCCCTCTAAAAAATTCTTCGGGCCCCCATGCAAGCAAGTAGGCTTTTCTTGTCCATTCGCCCAGGGAGTGGAGCGAATACTAAGAAAACACGGGCGGTACAAATGGATTTTTTAAAAATCATTTCTGAGGGAAATTTTAACTTAAGCTCCTAGGGGCTCAAATCGCTGTCCACTGCTTAATGCTCACTTTGTTTAATATCTATTAGTTCATTTGTCGTTCAAGATTTTCATTTCTATCCTAAGACATTTCGTTTTTGTTTTATTTTTTAAATTTATAATGATGCATGCTTTCACTTTTTAATAGTACTTTGTTTTTCATGTAATAATAATGAGCAACGATATAAAACCAAGTGAGCATTTTATCGGAAAAGAAAGCTACAAAACATGAAAGAAGATAAGAGGCAGCCGAAGGCTCTAAAAGGTTTCTTTCGCGTTCTGGACAAAATCATACAAATGTTGAGGTGGGGAGTTGTCAATACCAGTCACTGTTAACGAAGCATTTGCAGGTCGACATTCTTTTGAAACTGTAAGGTTATTTTACCTGATTGCAGTAATTTAATTGTTGAATTAAAATGGGACGATACGGTCATTTCTGTTACGGGTCTGATTTAAATTTCATGTATTTCAAAATATGTTTGAATACAATTAGTTTTCACGCGGCATATAAGTATATAACTTGAAAGGATATAATCGAAAGCGATGAAAGGTCATTTGGATGACAAGTAGTTTTTTTTTTCAGTACTCTCACTTTCAATCACAGCAGCATATACAGATGCTTGTTTTATTATAACAGTCTAACAATAATTATTAATCCATTCTCTGTTATTAAATTTAGATGGAGCGATGTTTTAAATTAGTAATAATTCTAATGCAAAGTAGAGTTTTGATTATTAGTTACTTGTGTTCAGGGATGCACCGACATAGGTGCTAGGGATGCGCACGAGACGAATCGAGACAGGATTTTCCAGACAAAATTCGAGTCGAGACACGGTTCTTCCAATAGAGAAATATATATTTTTCGAGTCGAGACATCACTTTTACAACACATTTTCGAGACGAGACAGCTACACATCTTGTCTCGTGGGCATCCCTAATAGGTGCAGTGTTCCTTTCAGAAAAAAATCTCCCGGGTGGGGGGGTACACTTAGTATTCAGAGGGCCACTGCTGCTACTCTTTTATTTATTATTATATTACAGACGTATTATTTTGATCTCCTCCCGGGGGAAAGTGGCTCCCTAAAAATATGTGTGGACGAAACACTGCACAGGTAATCTGAGAGTCTGGATCCTTCAATTAGCACAATTTCAGGGGCAGATACACAAAATTATTTGCATTTGTAGGCTATTCCGAAAAATCTTCGAACCCGAAAGAAAAATCTTGGGTGCATCTTTGCTTGTGTTTACATTGTGTTACTGCCTGATTTCGTACGTTTATGTTGGAAAGAAACATGAAAGAATTGAATTGTTCTATAGGCCTAAAGGGCCCTGAAAAGAATTTTTGCGAAGGAACCTTATTTTAAAGTGCTGCCACTGGATCGAGGACAAATTAAATATAAATTAAGACACACACTTTTGTCATTTGTTGTGTATTGAACTATTTTAACTAAAATTAATAAAGAATTATTTGAAATCAAGTATATCTCAAGAACGATTAAATGGACTAGCTTTGATGGCCATTGAAAATTACATTCTGAATGAAAGTGATATTGATGCAGTAATAAGAGATTTTGCCAAATTGAAAGCCAGAAAAGTGTCTTTATAACATGAACTTTACAGTAACAAAGAAAACGAGAAATTAAGCTAACTACCATATTTATATCACTGGAAAACACTATTTAAATATGCTTTTAATGAAGTGTAAGAGCATATCTCTTTGTCAAAATCAAACCTGTGATAATGTTAAACTTAAAGCTCATTAGTTTTATTCTATTTCGACTTTTATGTTTCAACTGTATTTGTCAAAATACATCTTAGGTATACATTTTAGTTGTTTCCTGTGCTTATTTAATAAAAAAAAATATAAAATTATTAAAACTGGAACTTTGGTCATGTTTCATCCACAGTTAATTAGGTTTAATTTCGCCATTTTCCTTTAATACTCACAGGAAGACTGAATTATTATATATTGAAGAAATTTGTAATTGTAACAATTATCTGAAGAATTTTTGTCCATTACAGCATTCTATTCTTTTATTATCATTTAGGCGGGGGCGACTAAATATAGTTTATTTACACTTACAAAATGTCTACAACCGATCCTGTTACTGTTTTATATATATATATATATATATATATATATATATATATATATATATATATATATATAGAGAGAGAGAGAGAGAGAGAGAGAGAGAGAGAAAGTTTTGATTCAGAAAAAAGTACAGTTGAACGTACGATGCAACATGAGGAACATGAGGAACATGAGGAACTGTTCTGAAATCTTCACCGGTTCTCTCCTCTGAAACCGCATGCGAATGGGGCCAACCTTGGTCATATACCACATCTGGAATATTACCGTTTACGTCAGAGATCCCGAAAAATATATATTCGACACAAATAAAGGATGTTTTCGATTTTATTTTATTTTATTTATTTATTTATTTGCCTGTCACCCTCCCACTCTGACCTCCATGCCAACCAAGGCTTAACTTGAACTTAAGCAACATCGACAGCGTCACTATTCATCTGCGATCACGAAATCTAATACCATAACGATTTCGATATTAATATTGTTCATATTGAGTACTTTTACATGCCACTTGCCCCCTTATTACGGATGGCTTCAGTGTCTCGCCCCCACAACTATGGAGCAATTTCAACAATCTTACGTATAGCTATAAACCACCATCTGTAAAATAAATGTGCGGGTGACATTTTTCGGGGAGGAATTCATTAGCTACTTTTCCAATATCAATGTGGTGGCTTTTTTCTCTTTCCATGCTAAAGATTGCCGAAGAGCTCAACTGCATTTGCACCACTGTCCTATGAATATAGATTTTAATGGCATTTACTTTACTAAGTGCTTGCTTAGGTGTTACAGGAAAAGTGAGATTCTGTTATAAATGAGTAGGAGTCTAAACAAATACGGAAAACTATTAGCAATGACACTACTCGAAATGAGTTTTCGCAATATAATGGAACAGTATTTTATTCGAATGTGAAGGAAATCATTGCATAAATTGGCCCTTCCCCTCCTTAGAAGTCTAAGCTAAAATACGTATTTAATAATTTTGAATTAGAAAAATATGCATCGAGTTTCATATCCTTAACTTTAAGGTCTCCTGAGTTAAGTAAATGAATAACCTTCCTGCTAACGAAAGAGTACCGGTAAAGCTTTGGGCTTTAATGGTATCTGGAGTGTAATTATTAATTTCAGCAACCCCGAAAACTATTGAATAGACACTCATATCTTTCAATTAAGAATTATTAAATTTTCACCCCTTCCATTAAACCTCCATGCCGATAATGCTAAACTGTGATGTGAACGATATAGAAGGTTTCATAATTCATGTACTCAAAAGCTATGGATTTAACATTAATATCCTTTATTTTCGATTATTTTTGCATGTCCCTGTGTCTCCAGGGGCGCCCATTAAGGGAGTAAGAGGGAGCGATTGCCCCCTCTAGAGGAAATTATACTTTGCAAGATCGAAAACCCAAAAATTGTTTGAATATTTACCCCAAAATTTGGAACTATATTTGAAATGTCGCTTATACTTGCCCCCTTTGAAAACCACAATATGGGCGCCCTTGTGTGTCTCTCATGATAGAGCTAGAGATAATATGGGTTTCGATTCCCGGCAGTAGTCGTGTGGTTCGGGTTCCACGTTAAGTCGTAGATGCACATCTTGTATAGAGTCACAGCTGAAAGACACGCTGAACTCTATATCACCTCACCTCGTGAGATATTCTATTTTTGCATAATTTCTAAACCACTTTTCTTTCTTTGAATCTTCTCCTTCCTCTTAGGATACGCATAGGTTCAAAACCGAATCTTTCTTCACGGTTAGAGGACGCAAGACTACTGTACCATACGCGTACAACCCTTATGAGTTGCGCAGTTTGAGTAGCACGCACGAATAAACCACGCTTACATTTATTATATATGATTAATAAAATCTCATATTAGGACTAACTTCGCACACCAAACTTTTAACAATGCGACTTTTTAAATTCTGTTCATTTTCTTTATTATTATTATTATTATTATTATTATTATTATTATTATTATTATTATTATTATTATTTTTATTATTGCAATAGCTATATGAAGCAATTATCTCGGCCAATTTCGTTAATACACACCATTCAGCAAACGATAGTTGTAGAAATCAGGCTTTTGCAACAGCAATTGTTAGCTCAATAGGTAGAGCGCAGACTTATGGATTCAAGGGTTACGAGTTCGAATCTCGCCTAAGTCAAAAGATTTTTTTCTGATATAATTCTTGAGATGGAAATGTTTCTCTCTTCACCTCTCTTCACAAACATCTCGTAATTCTGAATAGAGATGTTTGGATGTGAAAGAAAAAAGTATACTAGGATATAAGAAAAGAAAGATAAATTACATGATACCTTTTGAAATTTTTAACTATATTTTCACCTATCTAGGACGTTTCTAAAAAGTTCAGACTTCTAGACCTCCTTTTCGCTCTCTTACGTGTCCTTTAACAAATTTCTACAATTACTTATTGAGTCTAATTTACTTATAATTACTTATTGAGTAATTATACATATATTACAGATGTCTTATCTCTTTCTCTTTTCTCTACATCATGTCTTGAGATGAATGTTTTGACAATAGGTTACAGACACGATTTTACAAAATAATACGATCTGCGATATCAGTGATACATATTGTGGTGTTTAACTTAACATATAAAACAATAAATAGAAAAACTGAGAATACGAATCTTTTCGTGCACTGATGCTTCAAATCTGTGTCTTTACTCCCTATACCTATGTTAATTCCCTAGTCAAAATAAAAACTCTTCAAAATTAATCAAAAATTCTTATACAACCATCCCTTCCTTGGAGTACTGCGCGGTCACATACCCGTCACTGCGATGTAAAGGCACTTATGGCGACGAGGATACAAATGACCGAAACCTGTACTTTTCGATGATCACAGGATATTGCAGTTGGTTTTCTTAATTATCATTTCTGTCAACCTTTAGAAGTAATTCCCACATGATGCTACCCTATCTATTGAAAGGCTTAAGATCCGGGGCTGTTATTATGAGGTACATCAATGCGAAGTAACACACAATTCCCAACTACAATTTACTATCCAAGTAGCAAACTCGGTTGGATGAATGTACCGGTGTAGAAGTCAAAGATTTTTTTTTAGTAAACGTATTCATATTTTCACTACATAACATACACTAGGCCTATCCATTTAAATATAGGTGTCATCATCTCATTCATATTTTATATCATATTATTAATATATCATTACATTCATTCATTATCTACTAATTTTCGCGCGAAGTAATATTTTATAGACACCCTATTCCATACATTTTACACGCAGGCCATACACATATTTATATTACACACTAATAAATATATAATTATCACAATCTATCACGCTCAAACTACCACACGATAACATTCATCGAACCACGTACTCTTTGTTTCGAAGCACCCAAATTGTATTTACTTCGCAGTTTTAAAAAAAAATCATACGTGTATTCACTGAAAGTTAAATTGTCAACGATTAATCTATTTCCAATTTGCTGATAAAACTAAAGCAACAATGGAATTTTCTACAGCCACGGGAAAAGAGAATTTAATACTACATTTTGAAACAAACAGTAACAGCATACGGGCTTTACTTCTATTAAGAAAATAGGTATTCTTTATTTCAGTAGATATTTCAATTACTACTGGACCTAGCAAGCTGAAATTTTCAGTATAGTAAGATCTCATGCTATCTTATATGAAGGTATACTCATCTGAACCGAAAACCATGTCCACGGAAAGTAATTTAGAAATAAATGGCCAAAATCAAACAATCTAGATCACTAAGTCATGCGATGTCGTAATGTCAACAAACAATTGATTAGCGAAAACGGACACTATGGCGCTGTAGTGGAGGCATAATTTACCGTGTACTGAAATATATACTTGTACTCATTAATCAGAAATTTGATATTTACTCCGGTTTAGTATACTTCGAGTTAGACAAATGGTACTAAATTAACGCATATTTATACACTGTCCTAACCGAAAATTCACACACTCACACAAAACTACTAATTACATACACCACTGTTAGTACTATACATAAAGACAACTAACTAAACCAAACATGCACCATTTAGTTACATGCATGTTGACGAAAAATACTCCCTTGTTGGTATATACAGTCGGCTCTATTAAACTTAAAGGGAGGCAAAATGAGAAAAGTAACCCTAGGTCCAATTGACCTGACCAATTGTTTACGTAATGATTGCCAAAGATTGATTCCCTGGGGGCACCTTAATGAGGTTTATGGAGGGACCCTTCCCCTGAGAGGGGAAAAGGCCCTAAAACAAACAATAACTAACCCATTCCCCCGCTAGAACTGGTTCAATTTGGAAAAGGGGATAGGAGCCCTTTTAAGCTAACTTAAGCTGCCATTATGATTATTTACATTACAACTATCAAACCTACTACGTACATGCAATTACTAAATAAATAATAAAAAATCACATTTACTGTATACACGAACAACATGCACTAAACAGGTCGTAATTTCCCTAATCCCTAATTGAATTTGAAATAAAAAAGAAAGTAAAGTCACTATTTCACTCTTGTCTATTCTAGATAGGCAGCAAACATGGCTTCCTAGTAAACAGAACTGGATGTTTCACTAACTTATTGTTTCTTTACGAAAAATGTAGATTTTTTCCCTTTTTTTGGGGGGGGCTCCTACATGATCACACGACGTTTATCAATGAAATTAACTGGATATTACCTTAAATTCGTTTGAATTTCAGTCCTAATAAAGCCAAAATATGGTGATCACTTCCACAGATAGTGCTTCGTGACGTGTCTTCGATTATTCTAATAACATTGCGCCGAAAACGCCAGAGGTAGGAGAATTCCTCCAATCAGAACGAAAACTTTAGCCGCGGAAATTACAAAGCAAATGGAAATTTGGCAAATCCAGATATAACCGGATCTGAAAGTGACTATGGACTAGTGAGAGGGGGTGAGGGAAAGATTAGGTACCTGACTAAATTCTACATTGGTCTGAAATTAAGAAAATTTATATCCAATGACGGAACTATGTTTCGGTATGACGTCAGAATGGTAAACCTTGTAACTTTTCAACTTATATATCCGAAAATGGGATTTACACTTAATCAAAATATAAATAAAATATATTATTCAGTGGGAATATGGTTACTAATGAAACCTTTGGATTCATTATATTTAATTCGAAGTAAAGAGAGTAAATAAATTGTGTAACTAAACCGAAATTGAATAAAAAAAATTACTAGGTACAGGGTGCGTAAAAAAAATTGCCATTACTTTCAACTGTAATGGTACATTACAGTTTTCCCCGGCCCATTAACAAAATTTTGTTAGAATAACAAAATTTTGCTAATTGGGAATACTAACTACTGATGCTTGTTAAATTAACGCACTCATTCATCCCATTCAAACGTTACCAGTCTCACTAGGACAGTATATTATATCTACTTGGGGTATTGCGCGAGTAATTCACTACGTTTATCTTCTGTACAATTGAAAATCTTTAAATTTCGAAAATTGTGAGTTCCGATACTTTTTTTTCAGTAGTGTTCATATAGCAATAGAACGGACAGAAGTTATAACTGAGAAATCGACAGAGACAATTCGTAAGGCTTCAGCCGTCGACTAGTATATCTGATGACATTAGGCCGCAGTTTCCCGTCTATCACTGCCATTTAATATTGTTCTAGGCTCACCGTTACCACTCACTTGCGAAGGGACTGAATTCTGGGGTCGATTTACATTATTGTTACTATTATTGTTATTATTATTGCCCTGACTATTACCGTTCTCCCTTCTTCCGTACGTCCTGTTAAAATTCCTCCTGGTGTGATCGCCCCTATCCGGGTTCGATTCCATGTTGGTACGGTCATAGGGACGATAACTCCGGCGATTGTTGAACATGGGCCGATTCCTGAATAGTCGCCGGCCATTAGTGTTGTTTTCTGAGCCATACCCACTAGGATAACGAGATCCAGCTTGGGTATAACTCAGGAAATCTGTCTGGCAACTTGCCGTTACCTTCGTCTTCGTCGGTTTTAGAATCTTTGCCTGTCGGGCGAAGTATCGTTTTGGTGGACCACCAACTTCCTTGCCGCACAAGGCAGCTAAACGTGAGGTGACTTCTCGCACCGTTTGGCACAAGTGGGACGCTATGGCCCGGGACTCATCGGGTGGAAGAGCGTTAACTATAATATCTACCAGTTCGGCCTGAGAGGGATGTTCAGCTATCTGATAATATAGTTCAATGATTTTCCAAGCATAGTCCAAGAGGGACTCATACTTGGAGCGATCATACCGGAGTGATTGTAAGTTTCTCTTTTGGAGCCGCTCGATGTGCTCATTACAATACTCTTCTTTGAAAAGAATCAAAAAATCACTGAACGTCCGGATTTGGTATTTAACCGAGGCAAACCATGCGCCCGAAGCGGCGATCAAACATTTTTCGACTATTTGTAGGCGTTCCCCATCAGTAAGTTTGTACATATCTAGATATTGCTGCAATCTTCGCAGAAAAACTCGAGGTAACCCGTTAGCAATGTTCCCATCGAAAGTGGGAAAACGTTCAATATCCCGGAGGGAAACTTTAGAGCTCATACTATACGGGGCAGGAAAAGAATCTATTGGAATCAACGCGTTATCCTGAGCGGTTGGGGTTTTCACCGGATTTGCCACCGACGGAGTGGTCACCGAACTGAACGCTCCCATATGACCAAGAGAGGTTTTATAATTAGTGTTGACCATGTGAGGTTCGAACTTAGGACCCACCACGGCAGTAACCGACGGTCCGGCACATCTCCTTTCCCCTCCTGGCAGCACGCTGTAAGATTGTACCATTCCAAAGGTAGAGTGAGCATTTACGCTAGTGACTGTTGTAGTCACAACACTCGACTGCATCGGTACATCGAAATTACTCAACCATGATTTCGAGGTTGGCTGATGCGGGGGACAATACATTGCTGTGTCCCGTGCATCAGGCAACACTTGACTCTTTCCCGGTGGGACGTTACTTGTTTCTGGGAAAATTTTCCCTAGAGAATCGCCATCAGGAAAAGGATAGGAGATATCAGACTTGACGAGTTCCAATTTAGTAATATTTTTCTTAAGACTGTCTACTTCGGTTTGAATTTGACTAATTCTTTGATCAACCGACTCTAGTTTAGTTTCTATTGATAGGTTGGATATTGCAACATTTAATTTACTTATTTCAGCCTGCTGCTGTTCAACCTTTTGTTCGATGTCACAAAATCTTTTGTTTGTGCTCTCAAACCTTACATCTATTTCATTTAATTTTTCATTTGTTTCTTCTCTGAGCTGCTCGGTAGAATGTTGGGCCTGGTATCTAACCTGCTCTAGTTCAGTAGACGTTTGCTCTTTCAATTTGCTAATCGAAGAAGCAAAGTCTAAACAGATCTGGTCAAATTTATTGTTTAGTACCTCGAATCGAGCATCGGTCTCTCGTTTCGAGGTATCAAACTTTTCATTTATTTCACGTCTCATTTCTGCATTCTCACGCCTCATTTCTGCATTCTCACGTCTCAGATCTGCACCGTTCTGTTCTATTTTAACTTCCATGTTAGAAAATTTTTCATTCATCATTTCCATCATCTGGCGAATTAATGCAGACGTGTCAGACCCTCCAGATGACATTCCTTCCTTCGGGTTTGCCGTCTGATCACGAGAATCATTGTGATCTCCATTTTTTTATCATCATCGAGGTCAGATATCTCCGCTGGAGATATTTGGCCTCGGTCCTTTTCACAATCCTCACAATATTTTATTATTTCGCCGGTTTGAACTTTTTCTGCATTTTCAGCAGTATCATCCAAATTGGTGCAAGCAAAGTGGATCCATTTTAGTCCACAACCGGTGCATCTTATTAATCTCCGCGGGGCGCGAGATCTTTTCTCTTTTTCATCTAACGTGCATTGAGTGCACGTGACTTCACATTCGTCCTGTGACAAAACAACTTTTTTATTTGTTGCCATAGCTTTGACACACTATACACTTTACAAAAGACAAGATATATATCAAAAATACACATATACTATAAAATACTTATTTGCTATCAAGACAAGTATTATTCATAAATTAAAGGACTCCCATTCTCTTTCCTTCCTTGAAACCCTTCTAGCGTTTAGTTCTAATTTAGAAAAAATTTTGACACTCCTTCTCTTTTTCCCCCTTAGAAAAGGAAACAAAAATGACAAAGTAGCCAACGACTCTACTTGTTTCACTTGACTATAAAATTTCTCTTATTAATTTCAATGTTGTAATCAATTCAACATGCCTTCAACCTCACTCTTTGACATTCTTAAAAAAAAATTCAGATCTATCGGTCGCCATTTAAACTGAGATCTGTTGCCATGGGAACAAACGTTGCCATGACAACCATTCTTGTCGCGGTTCACCAATTCAAACTGATTGGCATGATAACTGGTATTATTCAATAAGCATTTTCAGATCCGTTACCACAGCAAACATGCGTTACCATGGCAACAATCTTGTCACGTGTCGCCACTCTAAAACTGAAAAAAGGGGCCGTTGCCATAGAAACCACCGTTTCCATAACAACGAATCCCGTCACGGCTCGTCAATCTAAAACTGATTGAGGGAAGAAAGAATCTGCAACAAATGTGATGCACGGAATAAGTCGTGAGTGGGAACCCTTCACCCCTGGTGGGGATATTCATGAAGCTATCAGCTTATGTCTAATTATATTGGAATATAATATCCATTTCTTAATTTCGAACATACTAGGTTCGATCGAAACGAGAAAACTCTTTATCGGACTTCTAAAGAAAATAAAATAAATAAATACATGACCGTGTTTATTACATATAGAATTCCCAGTCACGACCCCCTTTTCAGTTTTATTAAAAATAGAAGAAGAAGATGAAGAAAGGAAAAGGAAGATAGAAGAGGAAAGAGGTAAAGTAAGAAGGTGATAAAGAGGAAACTGTTACTGGATATTTTGAGAAATATGGTAAAGGGAAGTGAATAATTATCGAACTGGGATCATTTCCAATAGCTATTGGGTGAATATTTGGTATTAAGGTGATCAAAGGTAGACACATGTTAACCCACACATTCCAGACCTAGATCCATTTGACCCCAACTACCGAATTATCCCAATCTAGCTCTGAGATAGATGAGAAAGTTTAATTTTACCGTTTATTCAATATTTCCAGAAGTTCTAGACTAATATCCAATATTTGAAAAATGAACGACGAAGTTGATGGCATGTTAGAATCGACCACAGAGGAAAAAAAAATCATAGTATCACATATTTGTCGAAGATTTTGACTTTCACAGTTCTCCCATGATGATCATTCGTTCAGGCTACTTCGGTCCTTTTTACTTCCTTCATAGAGCCAACTTAAATTAAGTTAGTATTAACATTCAATGACTTTAATTGCTAGCTACCATTAATTATAATAAGTCACACATATATGTCAAAATAATTTGTGCACTTAATACTACACCTACATTTCACTCACACACACATTCATACAGGACAATGTATACTTCAGGTTGTATTTAGTTGAATTAAACTAACCTAACTACATTTCTATATACATTTATTACATTTCAATAAAAGAAAACTTAGTTTGACATAACAGGAAAAAATTTAATACATGAAAAGAATGTTTCATAAGCATGCACAGAAATCCGCTACTTTCAACAAAATCAAATAACACATTTCTCTTTCTAGATATATTAAAAGTTGAATTACATGAAGAAAATTCGACAAAAGACGAGACAAAAAAAAAATAAATAAAGGGACAAAAAAAATTCAAAGGTCAATATATTTAAGATTCAGTGCAATGAATACATATCGTTACGGGCAAAAGAAAGAAAAAAAATAAAATTGGTTAATCATTCTTAAAAAAAAAAGCACTTTAGTAGCATTTTATTGAGTCTCTGTCCCAAGAGGAGACATTTCGACAATTTTATGAGTCTTTGTTCTCACGTCGATAATAACTCCTTTTTCAACTCTCTTTACGCACTGTGATTTGTGTCCATGAGAGTATTTAATCGTTTTTGTTTTAACTATAGACAAATAGTTGCTTCATATCACATATATATTTATATTTCTCATTTCGTCACTTGACGCACTTGATATAAAATTTCAAAGTTTATCAAGATTAAAGAAAAATTATCGAATCCAGTCACAGACATTGGGAACATATTTCCATATTCCTGTATTCACATTACTAAATTATTAACCTAATTTCAGTTCGTTGAATCTAAGATCACTATTTTTTTCTAGTATAGATCGTGTAGTCAAAAGATTCTAGTCACTGAATAGTTAGGTTTCCGATCGTAGGGGAAGGATTTGTTTCATAGTTTACTGATAGAAGGATTCGTTGGAGGGGCACACTGTTTCGTAGCTTACTGATTTCACTATGATCTCGCAAAATAAATTTGGATAAGGATTAGGGTTATTTTTACTTATCTTACGACCTGCTACTTGTTTTATTTACATGCAGTATTTAACATTATATTCAACTTTAATAGTTACAAACATCAATAACAACTCAACAAAATGTCATTTATTACAATTTACGCGGTAATACTGTATATCACAAAGAGTTGGTTAATATCGGGTGTCAAAAATCTATGGCAACCTAAAACAACCAGGGTAAATACCGAGCCCTCTACATACATACTCGCATATATATATATATATATATATATATATATATATATATATATATATATATATATTCATATTACTCAATATAATAAATTTCACTTTAATATCCATCGTAGTATTTCGTCGACATTTAATATCTACATAACCTTTTTATATTCGATAAGTATTCATATTCTATTGGCTCAAAATAAACAAAAACCCTGACTATAAAAATTCACTTTTTTTTATAATGTTGCGACATTGAACTTTATATATATAAACCCGATAATCAATAATCATTCTCAATTTACTAAAGATCCGCGTATATAAAAAAATAGTTGGTATTATTTAATAAGTTGACATAAGAGGTGGAAATACAACGAATAGAGCAGGCACGTAACTTTCAAAACTATGTAAGTACATATATAGATGTATATACAGAAAAAAAATCAATGTTATTCGAAACTAGTGGGCCCAAACTATTAATACATACACACTATATGACCAATCAATAGAAAGAAAAACCAGAAATCAGTAATCAATGGATATAATTTGTACGATCAATGAATAACAAATGTTTTCAGGAATCTGAAAGCATAGTGTACCTTCTCGTCAATTTCTCCCGTGGTGGATTGAATATCGCGAAAATGGTCCTGAGATGTGCTGCAATACCTCCACGAATTGCATCCCTCGATGTCTCAGTTAGTACATACGATCGAAATAAGTGATATGAATATTGTATGTTTTCATGAGTTTCAGAAACCGGGGGGGGGAGGTTGAAAAATTTGAAAAAAAAATCTCGAAGTAATGAAGACAGAGAGAGAGATAGAGAGAAGGAAGACGAAGAATAGGGGCGCCAAAGACTTAAGTGGGAAATAACTAACGCTACAAAGATAGAAATCGAATTTCGCTCTCAACAAAATCCATAGCCAAAATATTCTTAACATGCCAAAAGGGTGGTCTACTCAAATACGTAGACTCAAGGAGCGCCCTGCTGCCAAGGATGCAAGTTCTGTGTCCATCAGATCCCAATCCCACAAGAGTTTGGTTGTAAGATTGAAATCCGATCCCCGTATCCGGCCCAAACCAGCAGGATAAGAGGAGAGGGGGAAAGGGACCAGGTAACTGCGTCCCCAATTTAGAAATCTCTAAGTAAAAAAAATATTCGACCTCTTAGAAAAACTAAGAAGGTTCGAGGACAGTAATGAAACTAGAATAGAAGTATTATCTAAGATATCCCTAACTAATGATTTGCCGAAATAAAAAAAAATAAATAAACTGAATTTTGGATCGGTGATTTCTATTGCCAAACCTCACCGATAGCTGCCCTGCGCAGACACGCCACAGTCTGGGATGTCGTTAATTTCCCTCGTCTAATTAAACTAAGAAAAGAAATGAAAATACTTAAAGGGACTAGGGGTCGACATCCGGGTACGCTAATGACATGAATATTAATGTAGTAGCAGTTGATTTAATCGGATAGTCCGAACTGAGTTATATGAACACTGCACAATAAATAAATAAGGTAAGCAACGGAAAAAAAATCTCGGAGAGGCAATGAATGTTAAAGGTACAAATGACCGAAACCTGTACTTTTCGATGATCACAGGATATTGCAGTTGGTTTTCTTAATTATCATTTCTGTCAACCTTTAGAAGTAATTCCCACATGATGCTACCCTATCTATTGAAAGGCTTAAGATCCGGGGCTGTTATTATGAGGTACATCAATGCGAAGTAACACACAATTCCCAACTACAATTTACTATCCAAGTAGCAAACTCGGTTGGATGAATGTACCGGTGTAGAAGTCAAAGATTTTTTTTTTTAGTAAACGTATTCATATTTTCACTACATAACATACACTAGGCCTATCCATTTAAATATAGGTGTCATCATCTCATTCATATTTTATATCATATTATTAATATATCATTACATTCATTCATTATCTACTAATTTTCGCGCGAAGTAATATTTTATAGACACCCTATTCCATACATTTTACACGCAGGCCATACACATATTTATATTACACACTAATAAATATATAATTATCACAATCTATCACGCTCAAACTACCACACGATAACATTCATCGAACCACGTACTCTTTGTTTCGAAGCACCCAAATTGTATTTACTTCGCAGTTTTAAAAAAAATCATACGTGTATTCACTGAAAGTTAAATTGTCAACGATTAATCTATTTCCAATTTGCTGATAAAACTAAAGCAACAATGGAATTTTCTACAGCCACGGGAAAAGAGAATTTAATACTACATTTTGAAACAAACAGTAACAGCATACGGGCTTTACTTCTATTAAGAAAATAGGTATTCTTTATTTCAGTAGATATTTCAATTACTACTGGACCTAGCAAGCTGAAATTTTCAGTACAGTAAGATCTCATGCTATCTTATATGAAGGTATACTCATCTGAACCGAAAACCATGTCCACGGAAAGTAATTTAGAAATAAATGGCCAAAATCAAACAATCTAGATCACTAAGTCATGCGATGTCGTAATGTCAACAAACAATTGATTAGCGAAAACGGACACTATGGCGCTGTAGTGGAGGCATAATTTACCGTGTACTGAAATATATACTTGTACTCATTAATCAGAAATTTGATATTTACTCCGGTTTAGTATACTTCGAGTTAGACAAATGGTACTAAATTAACGCATATTTATACACTGTCCTAACCGAAAATTCACACACTCACACAAAACTACTAACTACATACACCACTGTTAGTACTATACATAAAGACAACTAACTAAACCAAACATGCACCATTTAGTTACATGCATGTTGACGAAAAATACTCCCTTGTTGGTATATACAGTCGGCTCTATTAAACTTAAAGGGAGGCAAAATGAGAAAAGTAACCCTAGGTCCAATTGACCTGACCAATTGTTTACATAATGATTGCCAAAGATTGATGCCCTGGGGGCACCTTAATGAGGTTTATGGAGGGACCCTTCCCCTGAGAGGGGAAAAGGCCCTAAAACAAACAATAACTAACCCATTCCCTCGCTAGAACTGGTTCAATTTGGAAAAGGGGATAGGAGCCCTTTTAAGCTAACTTAAGCTGCCATTATGATTATTTACATTACAACTATCAAACCTACTACGTACATGCAATTACTAAATAAATAATAAAAAATCACATTTACTGTATACACGAACAACATGCACTAAACAGGTCGTAATTTCCCTAATCCCTAATTGAATTTGAAATAAAAAAGAAAGTAAAGTCACTATTTCACTCTTGTCTATTCTAGATAGGCAGCAAACATGGCTTCCTAGTAAACAGAACTGGATGTTTCACTAACTTATTGTTTCTTTACGAAAAATGTAGATTTTTTCCCTTTTTTTTGGGGGGGGGGCTCCTACATGATCACACGGCGTTTATCAATGAAATTAACTGGATATTACCTTAAATTCGTTTGAATTTCAGTCCTAATAAAGCCAAAATATGGTGATCACTTCCACAGATAGTGCTTCGTGACGTGTCTTCGATTATTCTAATAACATTGCGCCGAAAACGCCAGAGGTAGGAGAATTCCTCCAATCAGAACGAAAACTTTAGCCGCGGAAATTACAAAGCAAATGGAAATTTGGCAAATCCAGATATAACCGGATCTGAAAGTGACTATGGACTAGTGAGAGGGGGTGAGGGAAAGATTAGGTACCTGACTAAATTCTACATTGGTCTGAAATTAAGAACATTTATATCCAATGACGGAACTATGTTTCGGTATGACGTCAGAATGGTAAACCTTGTAACTTTTCAACTTATATATCCGAAAATGGGATTTACACTTAATCAAAATATAAATAAAATATATTATTCAGTGGGAATATGGTTACTAATGAAACCTTTGGATTCATTATATTTAATTCGAAGTAAAGAGAGTAAATAAATTGTGTAACTAAACCGAAATTGAATAAAAAAAATTACTAGGTACAGGGTGCGTAAAAAAAATTGCCATTACTTTCAACTGTAATGGTACATTACAATTCACTTAACTATATGCTATATTCTTCATGCTTTTGGGCTCGTCCTCGTTAGCACGCACTTCAAAATACGATATCTGCGGTTGCGAATACGAAGGATGGAAGATTTTTTGTACTTGGGTGTTTAGTTGGGAGAAATTTAATTTTCCGGGTTGATTTAGCATTATGAGGCAAATTGAGTAGCAAGCAGAATTAAGATATATCGAATTCTTGTTCAGAAAGCCAGAAAGAAGCTAACGTCACAATCAGCTGATCATGTGTCAAACATTTGAACTACCAGCATCTGGCATGCGGTAACTGTTTATTGGGTGTAGTGAAGGCAAATATGTTTTAGTACTTCCTTCTACCTGTCAGCTAATTTTCTCAGTAGTTCAATTCCGTAAACTTGCAGAAAAATGTCAAGTGTGTTTACTGCATTGGCTTTCTACATAGTATGTCTATTGATCACAGGCCAAATGAATGTTATGCGGTGCAACAAAATGTTTGGTACAGGATGATCATCGAAAGAGGAAAATCTGTGCACCAGCTGACAAGGCACCTTATTAAAACTATTCCTAATTGATATATAGGCCTAGACGGTTTGGCTTGAGGCATTACCCGATTTCCAGTCGACCTGGTACCCTAGGCTTTCCTAGCTTACGTACGAGGTGTTTCAGTCATTTAGTTCCATCTTAGTTTATTGCTGTGCTCTAAGAAAATATAACAGCGCCGTTAGTGATATTGTCGTGTACACTGGAGTTCAAAGTTTGTTTTGACATTTGACAATACATGGAAACTATAAATACTTCAAAATGGCACCACCCTTAAAAAGGAACAGACATCGCGTCTTGTGTAGTTGTATCTTAAAACGAAATTGACCACTACCGTGCAAAGGATGTGTCAGAGAAGAGTATGTGTTAACAGGCTTCGGATAAAACTGCAATAAAAAGGCTTTAGAAGTAATTCCGTGCAAGGGTAAAATGTGGCAAGAAGAAAGTGATAGTAAGCCTTACGATCACACACCAGGAAATTGCGAGGCTATTCATCGCAGTGTTGTGGTCCTCCAATGAAAAAAAATATTGCTTATGTTTGTCTATGGAAAATAATAAACAGCACCTGGAGTATTCTTCGGCAAATTATGCAGATTTTCCCATACAAAGTCGATGGATTTCAAGGGCTAACGAATAATAACCTTTTCAATAGAGATACTTTCGCATGAGAATTCGTTGATCAAATGGGAGAAAATCCTTATGTTTTTTTCTAAAAACCTTGGATGGCAAATGAAGCGTATTTTCACCTCACGGGAGACATAAAGAGATAAAATATTCCTTTGTGGGGACTGCAGAAGCGACAATGATCGAAAAGACCAACCTTAACCCACCAAACTCTTACTATGGCGTGCATTGTCAACCAACGGCTTCATTGGTCCCTTCTTCTTCAATGGACATGTCACTGCGGAATATTATCCGAAAATGTTGGCGACATTTTTCTTTCTGAATTGTGACGGACAAGGTTCCTATTACGTCGCCAGTGGTTCCACTAAGACGGGGCTAAATTTTACTCGACTGCAGAGGTCCTCAATTATCTCAATCCTAAGTTCTATGATCGAATAATGTCAAATTGTTTTTCTTGGTTGCTTAATCGGAGATTTTCCTTGCCACCCGCCAACTCAGACTTGAACATTTGTTAGCTTTTCGTATGATGTTTCTGAATGAGAAAATGAAGGTACCTCGTGTACAGCATGGTTTGGAACGGTATCATTTATTGCCGCAAATTTGTAGATAGAGATATCTCGAAGTAAGTTTTCATGATTCGCATGCGGGAGGTTAACAACTGTCGTGGGGAACACATTGAGCATTTCATACATTCTGTTCACCAGTAATGAAACTACGTGCAAATGTAACTAAGTGTTCCTGATTGTATAATTTTTTGGGAAAATTTACACACTGAGATGCGAAGAGAAAGAAGGAAAATATAGTGTCAATAAAAAAATTAAAAATGCACGAAATTACCCGAAAGTATCAAATTTAGAACCATTGAGAGAATAAACTTCGGAACTCGTATTCTTCATCCGCTTTTCTTCCATTATTCTCAGGATACATCATCAATGAATTTCTCCACTGGAGCTTATCTTTCATTTAGCAGCATCCAATTGTACCTGAACCTTGTAAATGAAACATAATAAAAAAATACAAAGATCTAGGAGCAGAAACTAATTCGAACTGCTACATTAGGAAAGCAGAACTCGAACCACTTACCCACAGCGTTACTTATTCTGGCTTGTCTAAATAAAGAGCACTTTTGGTTCCTTCAAAATTGTTGCTTGATAATACTCAAGTATATTGGCAAAAAACAGGAGCATGTTTGATCAAAGGTTGTAATTTAGAGACACCATGGTGTAGAACTAGTCTTCAATATACCACATACCAAAAATCTCAGAAAAATATCTTTTCGTTACGGAGATATAGTGCTTCAAACAATGGAAAAATGAGCTGCTTACGTCACGGCAGCACAGAGTTAGTTTTGGTGTGACCTCAAAGGTCCGTAAGCGCGCTGTGAGTGGCATTGGAAGCTTCAGGGATTTTTTTCATATTGCAGTTTCTCACTTGAAACTACAAATACATTTAGAGAATAGTGAATGGAAAAATTGCAAAATAAGTAATACACTTACTGTATATAAACGTAAAGTGTTAATAAGACCTATTTTCCTAGCTTGAAATATATTAATGGTAATTTCTAATGTTCTATCATTACAAATATTTTAGATACTGGTACACTAAAGGAGGATTACTTCCCTATTATATTATCCCAAAAACATTAGAGCCTAAGCACTACATCAGTTCATGTGTAGATTGAGAATATCTAGGCCATCATATAGCTTTAATTTATTTTGAAGATTTGTCGTTTATTTCCATGCTATTATGCTACGGCTACAAATAAGCACTTTATGCACAAAAAGCTCTTAATCCCTTGCAAAGTATCCATATTTTTACATCCTTTCATTGTACTGCTATTTACTCTACATATTAGCAATTACTCTACACATCATCACTACAACTATTCTTATCTTAATGCCACAAGAATCGTATTATATAGTGCTTTACTTTCATATATATCTACAGGAGAAATGTTTTTATGGTCACCACGGTGGTTCGAAGCTGAAGGAAGCTGTAGCGAATAGATGCAGACAGAAGGTTAGGCTGCCGAAAGACCATCATAAGCAAGAGAAGTGCTTGAGATTTTTTCTTTCGTCCTAGGCGCCGGTTCTCAAACTTAGACACCTTAATAATACAATTTCATACATGGGCCTTCATAATTTTATTTTTGATTTAACTTATTTATGAGCCAGTCTCCTATTTCAAATCTAACTGGCGTACAGGAATTTTCGAGCCTGAATAAGAGAAATATTGATATACATTCATTATGTGTTAAGTACGTTGTTACTTTACTACTTCAGTTTTATTCTATAACCTCACACAAAATAGTGTTCTAAGTGCACAAACATAAGTTTAATTATATTCTTCTTCTCTTCAATTAGGCCGGTATCCCCAGAAGGCTACCCCCTAAATTTTTATTGCCCTCTAAACTTTTCAAGGTAGGCTTGGAAATAAACCATATTATGGTGATGAACTATAGTATGGTTGGATTAACCCCCCCTAACTTCTACAGCCCCTTACATTTTTTTGGGTGGCTACAAGCCTGCCCTCAGCTCTAAGATGAATAACGTTTGGTATATGGTAGTACATTTGCAAAAGATTATATCGTGAAAGTATTGTGTTTGTGTTCTGAGGTCCAGAAGTAAAAACAAATCATACATAAAAACAAATGTTTTAAGCGTTCAGCCTTTGTTAAGTTTCGTCTAATAGATTGACTTCTCGTATATTGTTTCACTCACTGTAACAGAATATTGCGTTCATACCTCGTCATGACTTAAGTCACAAACATTCATTATCAAAGGACACAGTGGGTCAATAGCGGAGTGCTCACCTCTAGTGTGAGTGGTACCTGGTTCGAATTCAAGCCATATAAATTTGTGATGGACAACATTGTGTCTTTGTGTTTTCTCGCGATTCAGACGTTTCCTCCCACATGATGATTCCACAGATTCTTTTATAATCATTCACTCTTATTAATCATCTGTCTGCCTTTGCCTACAGGACATATTCGTGGTACATAAAAGAAGAAACTTCATTTTATTTTTATCAGTAATAAGCCACTATAAGTAGCTTGTTATCATTACTGTGAGACCATATCTGTTCATTTGTTGGTTTGAATGTAAACTCATGTGCTCAAAACACTTCAGCAAATTTGAAAATGTTCACATGGACTAATATAAACAACTTACGAGTATGTACAAGTTCTAAAGAAAGCGACAATAATCGCGAAGATATTGTGATGAAATAATGTTGCTAATGTGTAAAATAGTTCGATAATAGCACTGGAAAATTATCAGAATGCTCATGAACATAATTATAGTAGTAAGTTTATGCGTCCTTGTGTTGAACTTAATAGAGAATTTAGATTACTGTTACTTAGAGCATTTCTTTCTCATGTATTAATTTCCTTGGACTTCCCCCTGAGCGCATAACTATCGAATCCAGGATGAACTTGCGTATAGGAAATTAGAACTCTACTATCAAATAACTATGCTTATATATTCTTGAGTTATTTCCTTAAGAATAGTGTTGTAAAAAAACGTTTTTTCTACGTTTTTTTCAATAAAAAAACATCGTTCTTCCATCTCGGCAGTAATCACTCTACACAAATCGCAAGTGAAATAAATATACTAGAGCTTCTGGTTCCCAAACCACTACAGAAAATATAACATGATCCTCTTTAAGATTTTATTATTATTAGGATCACGTACTGGAACTTGTTAATATCGTAATGTTAGTACGTACGTACATACATACGTCCATTACTTCGAATGATAACATTTGAAAGAATGCGAATTTTCTATTTTTTTCTGTTTGCAATAAGTATATAGCCTAGTGTGATTTTCTCGAGAGAGTTCATTAATAGAGGTGATTCGACAAACAAAATGTTAGAAATGAGTTATTTCAGGTTTTAACGTTGATCAATATATATAAAAAACGGTAATGGATAACGAAAAGCGGTTCTCGGCAATCGATTATACGTTTCAAGGGAATCTCTCATCTTATTCTTAACATTCTAGTAGAACTGGAAATGGTAGAAATGACCCATTTCCAGTTTTAGCATTCATTACTATAGAGCAAAAACGATAACAGATAACGAGAAGATGTTTTCAGCAACCAATTAAACTTTTCAAGGATAACCTTCTTCACATTTAACAAGCTAGTAAATTCTGAAAGTAACAGAAGTGAGCCATTTCCGGTTTCAACGTTGATCACAATAGAGCGAAAACGATAATAGATAGTAAGAAGCAGTTTTCGGCAATCGATAAAGGGTACCAGGATTAAGTTTCATGGTAAAAAGGAAATGTAAAAATCACCTATAACTTTCGGTTTAAATTTAATTTACATAGAGCATAAACTAGGGAGAAGCGGTTTTATGGAATCAATTTAACGTTGTGGGAACAGGTAAGTTACTATCTCTCTTAAACTACAAACCGGAAGTAGCAAATCCCAACTACTTCCGTTTTTAGTGTTGATCGCTATAGATTAGAAAAGATAACAGATAAGGATAAGCGGTTTTCTATAATCATTTAGTGTCCCAAGAATTGTTCTATCTCGTCTCTAACCTTTATCCTAAAAGCAGAAGTGGCAGATATCAATTACTTCCGGTTATAAATTGAGTGTTATAGATTGGAGAGCTAGAAGGGATTTTATGTAATTCATTAAGTACCCCAAGAATGTTTCCATCTCGACATTAATATCTCTATTAATACCAGAAGTGAAAGAAATATGATACAAATTCCTGTATCCGTATTAATTGAGAACATATTAAGTCATCCTCTTTACGGTTTTTACTAGAGTTAATTTTTAATTAAATACTAGCCGGATGTTTACTAAATTTTATGAGCTACTAGCCCATTTCTTAAGGAATAAGTACTGGTATATTCTGTGGTCAAACTCGGCTAAGAACAGGGTGGACACGGAATGCATTTCATACCTTATTTCTCGATAACTACTTAATTAGCCAGCAGCATTTTCTTTATAACTATTGGCCGAATCGGAACAAAATTCGGTAGTGGGCAGCCCTCAACCTAATTAAGATCTCTACATTTGCTGGCCGAGCTTGGCCAAGTTTTGGGCTTGATTTGCGTCTGGTAATTTATTTCTCGGTAATCTCTTGCCAGATCCAATCTAAAGAATATGACATTACAGAAAGGCGGTCGTCCCTATTTATCGATTTTGCTTTATAGTGTTCAACGTAAAACGGGAAATGGTTTATTTCTACCACTTTCGGTTGGTAACAAAAGAGATGAAAGGTGCTCTTGGAATGCTTAATCGATTGCCGAAAACCGTTTTTTTTTTATAGTGGTCAACGTTAAAACTTGGAAATGGTTGATTTCTACCGCTTTCTGTTTATTGATCACTTCAATTAACTTGCTCCTCCGAAATAATTACTCTACCTATAGTTTGCCAAAAAAAAATGCTTTCTTTCAAGAGCTATACTGGGCAGTAACTTCTTCGGAGCAGCTATCGTGGTCTATTATTATTATTATTATTATTATTATTATTATTATTATTATTATTATTATTATTATTATTATTATTATTATTATTAAATATTCTACCTGTTGGCAGGTAGTGGGACTAATGGAATATGTGAGTGTGATTGTGTGTTTTCTTAGGTTCTGGTCTGGAAATTCTTCTTTCACTTTTCTCGATCTTCAATTTCCTCTTTTAATTCCCAATATTTGATTCCATTTTTCAAATCATCGACGAACTGCATTCTTCTTCTTACTATTCCTTTTTTACCTTTCATCTCTTACTTTTAACTTTTCTCTTCCTCAGTGGGTTGAGAAGTGGCTAATACGTTTTAATCTGGTTCCTTATAATTATTACCAGACTGCAGTTTCCTCTATCTATTTGAATCACTGATTGGAAAAAGGGAATAAGTGCATCAGACCTAAGTTTTCAAAAACGCTAAAAAACCTTCCCGAGGCGTTGTTTGTATTTGTTGCAAAAAGTGTATAATTGATTATTGTAGCAAAAGAACTAACAAACACTAAGACAAGAAGAAGAATCTTGTATTGCAGCACTGCAATTGGTTAGATAAGCTTAAAAATGAAAAAAATATTCAATTAGAGTTGCACGCAATTATAATTGTGTGTAGGGCATGTAATGTGCAGTTTATGATAGAAAGCTATGAAAATATACATGCTGAATACAATGTTGTATGTTAATCTTGGATATATGTATCCGAACTATCACGTATGTTAGGCTTCTAACACTGCTATTGTCACCGTTCGTTTTTTGGTAAAGCACATGTTATTCGTAGAGCAAGAAAAGTAATACAATAGACATCTGAAAAAAAAATACGTAGCAAAATACGTTGTCAAAATAGAATGACTTTACATAGGGTCCTATCCGTCTGCATCTTCGTCTTCTACAGTTTCTTTGTCAGTGGTTTTCCATGAACAAATCATCCTATAAAACTTTTTGTATTGGTCAGGTATGCATTTGATGATTTGTGAAGAATCGTTTATTTTTTTCTGATTGATCGCGACTTGCCAATCGTACGCCTTTGATGTTGGCAGTGAAACGTTTGTGACATTACTTTTGAGTAATCGAAAAATATCAGTTCTTAGTTTATTGATAAACTTATGAGCTTGCACATAACCTAGAGATTCTGATTTATAAACAGTGTCTTTATTTACTTGGAATTTCACTGTTTTGTCCACAATGCTACCTGAAGATTTCTTGTAAAACGGTTAACACCAATGTTTAAAATCTAAGATTTCTTCATTGACAACTTCGTAAACCTGAAATGGAGTATCAGTATTTCTTGCATTCGTAATCATATGGTTATACTGTGCTGGTAAATAAATGCGATTGTGTCGTTTGAATTCTCGTTTGATTATAACAAAATTTCGGTCACATGGTAAAAAATGTGACTTCTGACAGGCAAATATTGCTGTACAGTGGTAAAGCGTTATGACACGATCAGACTGAAAAGCATTAAGGTCATTGTATGATTGCAGTTTTGGTATTGTATGATCACCACTTGTATCACTGAAAATACGTAAATCTGTAACTGATTGGGGCAAATATTTCTCTATAGATTGTGCAATGCGAAGACAAGGCGAAATATCGTAACGTAAGCAGAGGGCTCTAATGGTTGTCTACATACACACAGTCTCACAGTTGCGGTGGTATCCTATAGTGATTGGAAGAAGGAAATAAGAAACGCAGTTATTCCCTTTTTCTAATCAGCGAGAGATTTTGTCTTCTACATTGGTCATATAGAGTTGTCCAAACATTCCTCTTTTCTACTCAACGATGTAACTATCTCAAAGGAACAAATCTGCTATCTCAGGTTAAAATCGCAAAAAATTGTACTTATCCCCTTTTTCCAATTAGTGGTTTATTTTTGAATACTATTTTTAAGAAATTGAATTATTATTATTATTATTATTATTATTATTATTATTATTATTATTATTATTATTATTATTATTATTATTATTATTGCGTCCATGTTCTATCATCCTTTTAACTGTTAGAGACAAGGTTCATTTTTCTACAGTCTCACTTTATCTATAATGGTACTTCGGTATTAGGCTATACTTAATGATTACATAACTCAAGAAGAAGTGGATCTAGTTGTGTGAAGCCTCCATTTTATGCTAGCCTTCGGTGATCATTTAGTACTGTTCATCGAGGTAATTCAACATAAGTATAATGGTTCCTATAGCTTATTCGTTGTAGTGTTATAAAGTAGGAAATGATAGAAGACGCTGTGTTTTCTATATTTAAAGTTTTGGGATCCTCTAGGGCAATTGTTCCAACACTTTTAACAAGCGCCGACATTCTTAAACCCTACTAATAGCAACAAAAATACTAACAATAATATTAATAATCTATACTGTATATAAGACAATATAAGTGCGTTACTCATTACCGATCAAGCCATAATACTATAATTGGCAAGAATACTCTTTTTGACGAAAGCAAGGGATAAAAAAGGATTTTTGGAAATATGTATCCTTAGGGGCGTAAATAGGATAGTGTATCGTGCTAGTCCCTGAAGTAAGGAAGATGAAACTAGGCATATAAACTAACCATTAACAATAACTGAACATGATCACAGTTTCTGAAAATTCAGCACCTAAACAAGAAAAGAGTAATTCGTATACCATTAGTTTTTTAACAGCATTTTATTTCATTTATTTTAGAAAACGATAAATGTAAAAATTCGTTATATTAGAGACGTGAAATTTCAAAATTAAACTCAATTAAAAACAAACCAATACATATTTAGCTTTTCCGAAAATTCTAAGAGGAGGATGGAGGATAGTGTCAACCTATTAAAATTTCTGCATTTGCTTACGTTTGAGGTGTGAAATGTGGTTTTGATTTCTTAACTAAGAATAATTGAACGTATGTTTCCCGAAATTTCCATCTTAAACATTGAGAAAGAGACGATTTCTATAATATTAAAATTTACCACTATTTATTCAGAAAATGTCATGAAATGTGAAATTCGCTTAAATTCAAAATGTGAAATTTGGTATACCAACTCTGAACTATAAAGAACGGAATACGTATTTCAGAGTTTTCGAAATTCTCCTTTTAAGCATGTAACGGACCAAATTTTGGCCTCGCTCCGTTACAGACATTTTAGCGCTTCACTAAATAGTGTCATTTCATCTCCCGTAATAGTTATTTACATAAGAAGAAAAATTTAACTTGGAGAATTATTGTTTATTTCCAAAGATGTTTTATGTTCAGAAAGGCCATAAATCTATATCATTCTAGAAGAGATTTCGTTCATTTTAACATTTAAAATTAGACTTATTATTTAATCTATTTCCTTAAAATTATGAATATCTATATAAACCTGATTATTGTAATATTCTATAATATAATTATGTCCGTTTTCGACTGTTGTAAATATATTTATGATGTTAGGTTTATAATCCAACATATTAGAAGAGAAGAAAAGAATATATATACTGTTGTTGATTGAAAATTGTAAGATAAGAAAAAAAGATCTAATTATACAACGACGAACTGAACATAGTGAAAACGTTAAATTTGTGTAGTTCACTGATTGATAAATCTTGAGAAAGTTTGTATATTCCTGTTAATGATTATTATTGATCAGTGTCCTGTGTATTTCTTGTGATATGAATGAGATGGAAGCTATGTCTGAGTAAATAAGTTTGGGGTCTCCTCAACTACTTCATCTCACCTTACGATGTGCTAAGTGATCATCTAATACGTACTTATATATATGCATGCGTTCGTTTGTAAATTAAAACAACAAATTCAATTAAGTTAATAAAATGCATATAATATGATCTATTTGAGATGACGTCAAAACTGTATTTTATTTTGTTGATTGAGGCTTGAAGTAGTGTACCGTATATTTGTATATTGTCTGATATGTATGAGATGGCTGATATGAATATAGAGTCGACGAGTGATTGTATATATGGATTCCACCTATAAAGATTATCTTGAGTTCGAGCCAAATGTATGCCGAACTGAATCAGATGGAAGTTGGTGTTAGAATCCCGAATAATAGTAATCACAATGTTGACCTAATCTTAATGATCGCCACTACATATATATATATAGATAATTTTTCAAGATGAATGTACGCGTCTTTGCAAGTATACTCCTATATAGTTTACGTCATTGACAATCTATTCCTTAAAAAAACGCTGTATATGTTAAACCGCCATAATTGCCTTCAGGGGTTCCAATCCAGAGCGAACCAGGAAACGCGATATCCGAAAGCAACTTCTATATTTTTTTATAAGTTATAAAATGGCGACCCAGCCAGGATATCCGCTAGATGGCGCAGCAGTTCTCTGGATGGAAATCAACCGATGTGGATTTGGTGGTAATCTATGATAGATGAGATTATTGGAATAAGCATAATGGGGAGAAAAAAGTTGTTGGGGAACCCGCTAGTTAATGTCAGAATGACAGAATCTAAAGATAAAAAAACTGTTTCTGGGAATATTGAAACCCAGGTCAAATACAGATGTAATTGTGATCCTCGGAGGTCTACAAACGCAGCATTATTTGGAAGTATACAAGTGTCACCTGAATTTAGATTGCTGGCAGAATGGTTTGATGAAAAATTTTCGGAATTCGCCGGTATGAGAAATATTATGGAAGAGATAAAAAGGGACCAGGATGAAACCAGGAGAGAGATCAAGGAATGGAAGGAAGCGGAGAAGAAGGATACTATCAAATTCAAGGAAAGGATTATGTTAAACTCCGGCTTCAATAAGAAAACTTGTTCAGAAGTCTCGAAAGAGGTTAAGGGGCAGTGTGAAACTAGGAGAAACCCATGGATGATGAAGAAGAAAGATAAGAAGAATTTATGTGAGAGAGCCTGTGAAAAAAAAGAACAAAATTGCTAACTTCAGTGAGACTGAAACTCCGAAAGAAAACAAGAAAAAGATGGTATGACATTGTTAAGAGACATCGAAGGAGGAAGAGAAGCGGAATCCGAGAAAATCCGTGGAAGGAATTGAACCGTAGTCGAAAAAGGCAGAAAATAAAATCTAAAAGGACATGTATGTTTTCGAAGGAAGAAGGAAGAGAAGTCGGGAAAAAACAGCACGGTGTCTGGAAGAAGAAAGGACGACACTGGAAAGGAAAACCAATGAAGAAACGAAATAGGAAGAAGTCTGCTCTATCTAAATATGAACATAAGTGGAGAAAACAGAAAGCTAGGGGATGCAGTTGCTTGAGAAATAAGACGGACATTGAAAAGTTAATAGCAGCTGTGAACATTTTGAGAAGACTGGTTTGGTACTGTGTACAGAAGAGGAAAAGAAAGAAAAAAGTACATATGGCGAGATGTAAAACTTTGTAAATAGTGTTAATATAGTATGTAGATAACTCGTCTATTCAAGATGTAATTATGTAAATAATGGTAGGAACTTCGTAGATGAAGCTAATTTAAATTCTATTATATCTAGTCAAGGATAATATGACAACAATGTGGTCTAACACATGAGTAGAGATTGACATAGAATTTGTCAAGTCAATTAGTGAAAAAGATGTAGTAGATGGTAGGATACTTGATTACGTGTTATTTAAGGTAAACCGCAATGATGAAATCTTTACTTACTTGTATTGTATGTAACTTACGTAGGTTAGGGATTGTAATGTAGGTCAGGGATTAGGAATTACGGTTTAAATTAATTATTGTTGTTTTCTTAAACGAATGATAATTCGAGATATTGCCAGTTTCTTTGAACCTAGGTTAACCCTTTAATGCCCAATGTAATTCAGAACGAATGAAACTTTGAAAAAAAAATATAAAACATTATTTTATAATTTTTTTTTGATGGGCCGGCAAATCTGTAACGGACCAAATTTTGGCCTCGCTCCGTTACAGACATTTTAGCGCTTCACTAAATAGTGTCATTTCATCTCCCGTAATAGTTATTTACATAAGAAGAAAAATTTAACTTGGAGAATTATTGTTTATTTCCAAAGATGTTTTATGTTCAGAAAGGCCATAAATCTATATCATTCTAGAAGAGATTTCGTTCATTTTAACATTTAAAATTAGACTTATTATTTAATCTATTTCCTTAAAATTATGAATATCTATATAAACCTGATTATTGTAATATTCTATAATATAATTATGTCCGTTTTCGACTGTTGTAAATATATTTATGATGTTAGGTTTATAATCCAACATATTAGAAGAGAAGAAAAGAATATATATACTGTTGTTGATTGAAAATTGTAAGATAAGAAAAAAAGATCTAATTATACAACGACGAACTGAACATAGTGAAAACGTTAAATTTGTGTAGTTCACTGATTGATAAATCTTGAGAAAGTTTGTATATTCCTGTTAATGATTATTATTGATCAGTGTCCTGTGTATTTCTTGTGATATGAATGAGATGGAAGCTATGTCTGAGTAAATAAGTTTGGGGTCTCCTCAACTACTTCATCTCACCTTACGATGTGCTAAGTGATCATCTAATACGTACTTATATATATGCATGCGTTCGTTTGTAAATTAAAACAACAAATTCAATTAACTCGAATTATCATTCGTTTAAGAAAACAACAATAATTAATTTAAACCGTAATTCCTAATCCCTGACCTACATTACAATCCCTAACCGACGTAAGTTACATACAATACAAGTAAGTAAAGATTTCATCATTGCGGTTTACCTTAAATAACACGTAATCAAGTATCCTACCATCTACTACATCTTTTTCACTAATTGACTTGACAAATTCTACGTCAATCTCTACTCATGTGTTAGACCACATTGTTGTCATATTATCCTTGACTGGATATAATAGAATTTAAATTAGCTTCATCTACGAAGTTCCTACCATTATTTACATAATTACATCTTGAATAGACGAGTTATCTACATACTATATTAACACTATTTACAAAGTTTTACATCTCGCCATATGTACTTTTTTCTTTCTTTTCCTCTTCTGTACACAGTACCAAACCAGTCTTCTCAAAATGTTCACAGCTGCTATTAACTTTTCAATGTCCGTCTTATTTCTCAAGCAACTGCATCCCCTAGCTTTCTGTTTTCTCCACTTATGTTCATATTTAGATAGAGCAGACTTCTTCCTATTTCGTTTCTTCATTGGTTTTCCTTTCCAGTGTCGTCCTTTCTTCTTCCAGACACCGTGCTGTTTTTTCCCGACTTCTCTCCCTTCTTCCTTCGAAAACATACATGTCCTTTTAGATTTTATTTTCTGCCTTTTTCGACTACGGTTCAATTCCTTCCACGGATTTTCTCGGATTCCGCTTCTCTTCCTCCTTCGATGTCTCTTAACAATGTCATACCATCTTTTTCTTGTTTTCTTTCGGAGTTTCAGTCTCACTGAAGTTAGCAATTTTGTTCTTTTTTTTTCACAGGCTCTCTCACATAAATGCTTCTTATCTTTCTTCTTCATCATCCATGGGTTTCTCCTAGTTTCACACTGCCCCTTAACCTCTTTCGAGACTTGTGAACAAGTTTTCTTATTGAAGCCGGAGTTTAACATAATCCTTTCCTTGAATTTGATAGTATCCTTCTTCTCCGCTTCCTTCCATTCCTTGATCTCTCTCCTGGTTTCATCCTGGTCCCTTTTTATCTCTTCCATAATATTTCTCATACCGCCGAATTCCGAAAATTTTTCATCAAACCATTCTGCCAGCAATCTAAATTCAGGTGACACTTGTATACTTCCAAATAATGCTGCGTTTGTAGACCTCCGAGGATCACAATTACATCTGTATTTGACCTGGGTTTCAATATTCCCAGAAACAGTTTTTTTATCTTTAGATTCTGTCATTCTGACATTAACTAGCGGGTTCCCCAACAACTTTTTTCTCCCCATTATGCTTATTCCAATAATCTCATCTATCATAGATTACCACCAAATCCACATCGGTTGATTTCCATCCAGAGAACTGCTGCGCCATCTAGCGGATATCCTGGCTGGGTCGCCATTTTCTGTCACAGCCTCACACACATCGCCATCTTCCTCTTCTTCAAACGATGAGGGAAACTGTAGACTATTTTATTTTGGGGTTCAGGATGTCGCTTTCCAGATCCTCCTGATGTGGTTTCCTGAATGTATAAGGTATCCTGTGAAATACTATTCTATTGCCTGGATAATCAGACTGTAGATTGCGTAAGTTCAATATAACATAGCTTCAACACATTAGTGAGCATACACAAAACTGTGGATGACGGATATACAGTAATATAGCTCCAATTATATGAGAAGTACACACACGCGTATGAAGGCATCTAAAAGGCAACACTGATAACACAGGGGACATTTATACTTGGGGCCACAGACATGATTAATGAAAAGGATTCCAAACGCCAGATTCACATATAAAAGGGTTCGGCATATTTCTCGCTCGAACTATTAATCAACAAGGCGGCTTCCTTCCATAAAATCACCGTGACGATGTAAACTATACTTCCACCTTGTTAGTTGCAGATGCAAATTTATAAACAATTCCTGTACTTAGCTCATATATGGTATTTAGTATAATACAATATAATCTCGACGTCATCATACTCACGTTCTAGTAAATTATATAATAGTTAAAAGAATTGTTGATAAATCATTCATTACAGACAAATACAATGATGGCATAAAACTAGAGCATATCGTTAGGTGAGGTTTTAGCAGTTGGGGGGCCCTGGACTTAATTTACTCGAACATAATTTCCCTTATGTTCATCTTCGAGCTATATTTTATCTTTTAATAATAATATTTAATTTCACTGAAAATGTTTAATTGCCTTTAATTAACTTACAACTTAGTTGTATCGTCATAAGATCAACAAATCACTAGAACAGTATCACTTAATTCATAACTAACTATTTATCATGACAAGACCATCTCTATTATTTATACTTTTTTAAAATAAACAACTTTTCTTCTTCTTTTACACTAATTAGATTTCCGATTTACAATCTGTCGATATCAATACATAGTTAACATATTGTGCATATGAAATCATTCTAAGTAACTATATAATTTTAATAAGACGTGTTTTGTAAACATTCAGTGGATTACATATGTTCAATCATATAGATAAAATATAGTAAGATACGAATATTTAAAATTTTACATTAAACAAAAGGTTATCTTATGATATTTCTTAGCATAAATAATCTCTGACATGAAATACTAAATTCAACATTTTTCTTACTTCTCCGGGACGGAGCTACTTAAAGAGATGTCAGAGTTTATTTTTCTGTAATGAAACAAATCTAAAATTTGGTCCGTTACAAGCAGAAGGAGGGAGGAATTAATTTACTTATTTCCCGACATTCAAATCGGCGTTCGCTGTCTCATCATCATAGAATGTTCGAGGAGAATTACTGAACATATTTAGAACTACTCGTAGCATGGTTTCACCATATCACTTTTACTGAAATGCGTACCCTAAGGGGAGGGGTCAACGTCTAAAATATTTGCTAAAAATACAGTATCTTACAAATCTCTCATGTATGAAGATGAAATTTCATATAAAAACCGAGTAGACACGCAGCCCAGCGTTCTGGGAAATTCTACCGTCTCTTCTCATGAAAAACGATTGACAATTTTAGAACATAGTTAGCACTTGGCTGAGGCCATTTTTAACCATGTCAGTTTCATTAAAGTTCGTATCCTAAGAGGGTGGAGGAGTTAATATATACGGCGAAAATTAAGTATCTTCCAAGCGTAGGAGATGAAACTAGGTATATACACTTTTTACTTAACGTGGTAACCATGTGGACATGCCCCAGCGTTTTCGAAAATTCTGCTTCCAAAAGAGGTTACAGGGTGGCAAAGTATTTGAAACGTCTAAAATGAATTTTTAAACATATTTAGCACGTGGCACATTCCTATTTTATCAACTCACTTGAAAAAAAAAGAATAGTAAATGCAGAAGAGAACTTAGATTTCTTGCAAAGAATAAATACTGCATCGCATGAAACACATTTTTGAACATCGTCGAGCTAGGGGTTTTATTTCACTTTTGTTCAAATAAGTTACATAACGGGGAAAGGGTGACCAAATATAACTTTTAAATATTTCCTATAAACCTATTCTACCCGTACGAGGAAGGGCTTGCGTATAACAATAGTAAATAACAATAGCCATATTCTCACAAATTTATATTTATTTCCAGCAATACTCGTGCATAGCATTGTAGTGCAGTGGAATATATTTTACCAATTTTCTCCTTAATGACACCACAGTTCTTACACAATAGTTATTTGGTGTTTAAATGATATTTAATTTAATGCTTGTTACAACATTTGTAATATTTGTAATTTTAAATTTAGTTCTGTCAGACTTCCACCTCTAGATTAGGAGCCACTGCTCTAGGGACTACCTAGAAACTTTGAATTTACTCCTACATAGGATTTATGACGTGGGGTACCACTAAGAAAAATTTTTGAAAATTCACGAAAAGAAGAGGAATTGGGGTGAGAGTAATTTAATAAGATACCCTTATCTCCGAAACGTCTAGGACTGGGAACTTAAAATTTGGTATTTGGATTTCCAATTTAAAATAAGTTGACATGTGTTTCACGATTTATTTTATATCTTAGTAATAAGGGAGAAGGAAAAGGTGAGAATAGGAATTATTACTCATATAATAGCATATCGTTATTTCAGAATCTCTGAAAGGTACAAACATGAAATTAGGCTTTAGGACCTTTCATTTGAAAGAAAATCTCTTTAAGACAGTAAACATGACCACCCAGTATTTTTCAATTAAAATTGAAACCAGAAGTTGTAGTTGATATATACCACTTAGTGACATAGACTAGTGATTATAGTGGAGATGGAATATATTCTAGGGACGCTTATTCGAATATTCTATTGTTGTTTGTCACATACAGCCTTGTTCAAGAAAACTTTGCTACTCACCTCTTTTTGAAAAGGCCTGTAGTCTTACTTAAAGTTAGAATTAAATCAAATAAATGTGAATTTTTGTTTGGTCGATTAAGAAGTTTATTTAGAGCCACAGCATTATAATTTCCTTATGCTGTTGCAAGAATATCATCTTTCATAGCAGGGTGAGTGATCAAAATTTCTTGAACAAAACTGTACAACGATGAACGGTAAAACTGGAAGTGGTTGATTTCTAATAATTACGTTTGATTACAGGGTAAAAGGAGATATGGTGCCTATTTTAAGAACCCTATCTCCTTTTTTCTTTTTAAAGAAAAACCTCTTCTCGCTGTCTCTTATAGGTCATGTTCTATGTATATTACATTGAAACTGTAAGTCATACCGGATTACCAGGGTATCTATCGGTCACGAAAGGGATTACAAAAGTCACACAATCAGAAAACGGCCATGAAAGTCGAGAAAAAGTCACGACATTTGGTTTTGGTTCACGATTCATTTTATCTGTACAAATATAAGTACATACTGGAAAATGTTGTTCTATAAAATGTCAAACTTCACGACCAAAAACGTCTATGGTTTTAGACGTTACCAAATCACAAGTAAAGCACGCTTCTTTTACGTGCATGAAAATTAGCCCAAGTCGCACTCAAATTAGCTTTTGAGAATGTTACTAAATTTAATGGTTTGTTAAAGAAAAGGTCATGAAATTCCATTTTGGAATTTTAGTAGACAACCTGTCATTTCTGATTTTATTAGAGTGTTACAGATAGACAAAATATACTCTTGAGATATTCAGTCGATTTTCGAAAACAGCTTCTCGCTATCTATTACAGCTTTTGTTCCACAGTAATGAAAAGTAAACCGAAAATTGTTGATTTCTACCGCTTCTAGTTTTATCAAAGTGTTCAGGATAGAAATTAAAGGTGTTCTTTTGATGTTTATTCGATTTCCCAAAACTACTCCTCGCTATATATTACCATTTTCTTCAATATTAAAGCGGGAACTAGTTTATTTCTGCCAATTTCTATTTCAATACAGTATTAAGGATGGAGTTTAAAGGTATTCTTGAGATGCTAAATCGACTGCCGGAAACCGTTTCTTGCTATCTATTACCATTTTTGGTTTACAGGATCAATGTTAAAAGCAAATATGGTTGATTTCTAACACTCCTGGTTTCTGATCCACAACCTCCTGATTTATGATCCCCTACTAACGAACTCTTTCGAGATAATTACTCTAGCTATCAATTGCAAAAAACAAAAGTCAAATTCAGTTTTGTTCAAAAGTTTCGTGCGGAGTAATGGACGGGATGGACCAAAGTACTAACTGTACAATATTATTATAAATCTAACTCTGCAATTCCAATAATTAGATACATATTTCAGTGTTTTAATTGTGATGTAGAAGGGAAGAAAAAGATTTGGAAGAGAATAGAGGTGGATATTACAATTATTATTATACTGAGATGTTTATATCTCGGGATACCGTAAAGTTGAAGACATGAAACGTGGTATTTGAAATGAAATTGGTATGCTTCCAGATATGTATAAAGTGCAAGGCTGTAGGAAGAACAAACACGGTATTTAAACTGAGCCCCCAGGTATTTAAACTGAAATTCAGTATACTTGCAGGTATGTGAGGTGCGAGGCCGGAAGCCGAGCAAAAACTGATGATTGCAATATTTTCCATAAGTAGGTTTTCCATAGATGATTATAATATTTTCCTTCACTGATGATTGCAGGTTTGAGATGCAAAGCGCTAGACCGAACAAATTTGCGGGTCTGAAGGCAAAGCCTTCAGCGAGACGAAGGCTTGTATTGAATAAACTCTGATGAAGACACTAAGGAGGCTCACACAATATTTTCTTAATTAATAATGAAATAGGAAGTGGTAGTAGATTTATACCACTTCCGGTATTAGTAGAGGGATTGGATTGCTGACACAATTCTATTCTTGGATGCTTAACTTATTTCAGAAAACTGAGTCTTGGTATCTACTTTCATATAAAGGTTAATATCTACCACTTCCAGTTTTAGTAGAGGGTAAAGGATGAAGATGAAGTGTATTCTTAGTCGATTGTAGAAAACCGGGTTACGGTTTCTGCTCTGCAGTGATCAACGTTAAAACCGGAACGGGATGATGTCTACCATTTCTGGTTTTAGTGTAGAGTTAAGGATGGAGATGAGAAGGGACAGTTAATCGATTTTGGAAAACAGCGTTTTGTTATTTGTTATAGTTTTTCTTCCATAGCAATCAACGTTAACAACAGGAAATACTTAATCGCTACCACTTCCTGTTTTAGTTATAGATTAAGAACAGAGATAATATGCATTCTTAGGACGCTTAATCGATTTTCAGAAATAGCTTCTAGCTTTCTACTGACGACTTTGCTCTACAGAGATCAATCTTAAACCGGAAGTCGTTGATTTCTGCCACTTCCAGTTCAGAAGTCACCTCCATTAATTTTAAAATATATTTTCTACATAATTATGTAACACTTCGTTTAATTCCAACTAAACTTGATATGTCTTACAATCTGGAAAGAAATACTTGGGAGGGTAAGGAACCCCTAGCATCCCAAGGAGTGGGAATGGGAGAGCTAACATTTTAAAAATAATTGTAATGATCGATATTCGTGTTGAATCCATAGTTTTCGGGTCAGTCGCTGATATGGATAACGACTGTTTCAATGCCGTTCAAGTTCATCCCTGAAGAATCGGGAAGAGTGACATTTTGAAAGTAATCGAAAATGACGGATATTAAAGGCCAATCCATAGTTCCCATCAGTGCTAAGAATAGTAGTACTTTTGATACAATTTAAAAAGAAGTTAGAATGCAACTTTTGAATTTAATTAATGTAAATTTTTGCATTAAGAAAAACTAGACTATTTGCCATTCAAAGTTGTAGGTGGGACTGCAGAGTTTTTTTTTTAATATTAATATTTTTAAAGTATACGTTTTAAATAGCACCACGACATGGGAGGGAGAGAGAGTGAGAAATTTCTGGCTTTTTCAACATATTCTTAATCGTTTATAAAGATTTTTAAAAAGATTTTCTTATAATTTTAATTTATGTTTGTTTCTTATTTTGCAAGTATACACAATTTGTAAGATGTAAATACAACTTAATTTTGAAGAGACTCGAAAATGGTGACGCCATTTCCGTTGTTCTAGTAGCTAGCACGCGCGCCTTTCGTGTACGTAGTCACACCTTTGATCCCCAGTGGTAGTCGCTTACAAAATTTGGACGATTACTGTGTTTGAATTTCGTCATAATCTTTGAGTTTACGTCTCATATAAAGTCGTTGCAGAAAGAGAATCATAAACTTTAATAATTAACTAACTCGAAACCAATGAGAATATCAAACTCAAGGTTTCGGCAGAAAAAAAGCAGCACAAAAATTTCGAATTGAAAAAGTATCAAGTATCCAGTTGGAGGGGGAGGGAAAAGGATGGGAACACAGACATAAGACCATCAAACACATTATTGAAATGGCAGTCAGTGATGATTATAGAGGTGGCTCTTCAGCCTAGAGCTTCGAAATTCACTCTAGGTCATTTCCCAAGCGTGCTCAATCTCGGTTACAAGAATTTTCTCAGTACTATATTCACCCATTGTTTATTCAATCCCCCGCACTGGAAAATCTGAAATTAACATTGTCTCCTGTCGTGCTCAATATGAATTACATGTATTTTTGCAGTACTGCTTTTCTAGTGTAAGGAAATTCTTCCGCGAGAAACTCTGTAATCAACACTCTGTCACGTAGCCAAGGCGGTGTTCCTGGAGGTCAGGACCCCCTTTCGAGACCAGAAATAAAAAATTAAGGAAGGATAAAACAAAATAAAATGACAAAAAGGAGGATGAGTGTTAAAAATTAAAAAGAAAACTACAGGAAGCTTTTGCTTACTCTTTCTTATGAGGAGATTTGTATTACTTGCAATATAGTGGCGAGGGGAGATTTGAAGCTTTCGAAAGCATAAGTACCGTTGTGTAAGAGCGTGGACAGCGTGACCCCCGGCCCGGAGCCGAATTGCGTGAATTTGGAATTTAATGTGACTGGAGTTTCACCATTTATTTTAGCGACCGCGAAAATATGAATTCGACACTAATTGCTCAAGTGGTAGAGCATTGGCTTCGCATTCGTGAGGTCGTGCCTTCAAATCCCGCTGCCTACCATCCTTACTGAGATTTTGCAGGGATTCCCTCAGTCCTACCAGTCAAATGCCGGGATGGCATATACTAAACAGGCCCTGGCCGATACTTCCCAAGTCCTTTAGATTGTTAATGTTTTTGGATATTCAATGTAAAATGGCCTCTGAGCTGTATCTGGTGATTGTTAAATAAATAAATAAATGCATATCGGTCATTTTCTACTACTTTTACATGTCCCGGTAAACACCCCCTCAGATCCCCTTGATTTGTCGACAAAAACGTTTAGCTCTGGTCTTTAGCCTGGACCAAGGTATTCGTGATTAAAATTTTGTAACACTCAGTCAATTTGTCTGGTTCCCAAGCCGGTTCCGGCAAACGTCCCCTTGAGACCCCACTGTTCCGAAATAAAAAAAAACGCTTTGTCTTGATCTGGGGTTTGGGCCAAGGTACCCCTGTCCAAAATTTGGTAACTCTCGGTCCACTACTCTGGTCCCAAGACTGCACACAGATAGACAAACAGACAAACACACAAACAAACTCCTTATTTTATTTATATCAGAAGATAGTTTACAAGACATTATTCAGTATGTACTGTTTCTAATAATTAAGGTCATAACGAAAGGAAAATTTTTATATTTGAATAGAAAGGAGAAGGGCGTAAATATTGCAAAACTTTTTCAACACTTTTTTTATTATTTTGCTCGAAATTTCTTCATAGGTTATTATTAAAATACTTGCCAACGTATCCTCATTTTATTGTCCTAACAAACCAATATATGTTGATAGTAAAGCAGTTTAGATTGATCTAGCTCCTGGGCCTTCAGAATTTCATATCACCCTCCCCCGTTACGAAATCCTGGCTAAACGAACCAATATATGTTCCATTAAAATAGTTTAGAGTGATCGAGTCCCTTTTGTGATGACCACAGTATTTCATGTCACGGAGCCCCCGCTTCACGAAATCCTGGCTTCCTTTCTGCAACCCTGTCAGTGGCTACGTACTCGACTAATATACATTTACAAATACAGCTTTATTTTCGTATTTCTTCAACAGATAACCAACTTAGAACCATATTATAATTCATTCTACTTATCATATTTCTATCGTAAACAATAATATGTAGTTAACTTCTTAAATACTTCGCTCCGCAGGAACCCGTTCAGCGCGTGCAACAAGCAACGTCTCACAAATGACAAAGGACAAAAAAGGAAAGCAAAAGCAGCACTACAGTGGCTTATTACAGTCAGAGTTGACAACGTAGTTTGGGTCGTCACTTATGCTAATAGAACTACAACCCTTGTATAAGAGTTATACAATTATAATATACGTTGTGCCACAGTAGCGCAACAGGCGGAATGTGCACGAACTACAAATGAATATGTTTCGTACAAGTATCAGTTACTGTTGCACCCTCTTTACATTCTACACATGCTTTTTTCTCCCACTTTTTGACCTTGAGAACCAGAAGTTCCAGACTTTCCGAGTTCACAACATATACTGTTTGTGTACATAGTACGTTTCCAATTGTTCGAATGACTGTGCGGGCGGAGAAGAAGGGTGATGACCGGATAATCCTATACGGTTTTACGGTCTAGCATTGCGCTGCCCGGTACCCACCATCCTTAACCGGCCACCACGGGGAACTCTCTACTCTTTGCCCCCGAATAATATAGCTTTGCACTAGTTTATTTAGAGGTTCAGAAAGTTCGTCCCCGCGACAATCGTCCAAGGAAGGCACGATACACATTACCGTAATGGTCTAGATTCGGACGGAACCACCTGGGAGGAGACCTGAGGCGTGTTATGGAAAATAGATGAGAACATCACCTACTTTCATGAATTGTTCACAAGTAATTCAACAACCACGTTCTCGTCTCTTCATGCTATCTGTGAAAAGAATGAACTGACAAAACTACATATTATAGTGCCGTTTATTGGAAATGAATAAACGTACCTGTAATCAATATATTTCTTACATTACATTGCCCCAATTACGTAGCGAATTCGTAAATATGCTTTAATATTACTCACAAGAACAGTTTTAGTTCACTATGGCGCGCCTATATTCGTGACGACGTTTTAAGTAGAAACACTAAGTATCCGACGAATCCACTCGTAGAAATTTTCCTTTCTTCCAATTTAAGGAATTTCATAAACAGTCTTTCCAGGCAAAGTTGATGACAGCATTATGTTGCGATTTCTGTTGAAGAATTGACTTGTTTCGTCATTTTTCGTGTTAGTCGGTGATCAGGAGTCCAATACCTTCAAGTGCACCTTGCCAAGTCCTTTGTTTCACTCGTAATCTCGCTCACGCCCCCTTATGGTTATAAAGTATTACTTGGGGCTGATTTACTTTAACAACGACTTACACAACACTCACGAAAAATACTGGCTTCTGCATTATTATTCTCACAGATCATTTATGGAGCTTCACGGAAAGCTCTAGTTTTTCTAAAACATAACATAATTTAAACCATTGAGACGCTAACTGGCGTCGAGATAAAACTAAGATCAGTGAAAATTGCCGAGTCACACTTCACACACACACTTACATTAAAAACCAACTATTGCGTCTCAAGCTCTCCTTACTTTCCTTTTCCTTTTCTTCTACTCTGTCTTTTAGCACCAACAGGCGGCAGCATAATCAATGAGAAGCATATACCACACAAAGCGTACAAATTCAGATGAACGTCAATAATACTCAAACGCAGAGTTTGCATTCAAGCAAAAAATATATTAAGCAAACTTTTGGTACAGTTACAACGGCAGCCAGAAACACCCGGTTGCAATTTTAAATGTAAAATACACATATCGAGCCTTGACAATATATATTGGTATTGTGCTGTTTACTGTGAGTACAAATATCGAAAGACACTCTTTTGTCATTTTGTCAGTCAGCGTTTCTCCTCACTTATGCACAAAACCGCACTTTACGATTTGTTCTTTTAACAGTTGGAGGCAACTTCATGCTGCTCTTCTAGCTACTCTACCAGGATAATTAACCTTCGAGGAGGCGTTTTGTTGTGTTGCCTATTCCGCGGACTTTGTACATCAAGAATTTCTGTGGCGCACTGTACACACTGGTTGATCGAGGCTTCTATAAGAAATACGGAGTTGTTTCTTATAGACAACCATAACAGAATAGATACCCATCTCTCTCTCTCTCTCTCTCTCTCTGTGTGTGTGTGTGTGTCTCTGTGGAATGTCCTGAACACTTACCAGCGAACGGAATATTAACAGAAGCGAGTTTTACTGCGTTCAGTTAATTCTTTTTTTTTTCTTAAGGAATGCTATATACATAGTTGTGAGAATACGTTCTATAAAACAACAGCGATCGGACATTTCTTGAGAAGGAATTTGTACCCTGTTTTACAGGACTCTTTATAAGACTTTACAGCAATCAGCAGTATACATTTTTATATATTTTGTAAATATAAATATATCGTTTTGTAAATTTAAACACACATGTTCGTTTCCACATGTTGCTTGTACGCTCATTTACACAGAGGGACGTTGGCAATGTGTTGCTAAGTCTCTATGTTACTAACTATAATTGTAAACGAATATACGTGTTTCATCGTACAACTTTTCATGTAGCTCAATGTAATTTTACGTGATACAATGTGAACGTATATTTTCAAATGTAAAATATTTTACAAAGAAATGTATTTTGTCTTTTATATCTTTGTGACGGTACATATATTTACATAGAGGCTTGCAAAACTGATTTCCTCCCTTTGTTGAAAATTTACCTGTGATTTTTTTAGAGTGTAATTATAATAAGAGTTGCCTAATAGCTACGATTCAATACTATACGTATCACAAAGAAAAATAGCAGTCATTTAAATAAAGCCCATAGCGAGGTATTAGTAAGTAATTCATCCTATATACTGAATATATATATATTGATAAGTAAATAGAGTAATCAACTGATTGCTGATACCTTATTGAACCTGATAATAATATATATAAACACATAGGTTGTTATATTTTGTTATAATGTGCTTATGAAATTTTTCATAGGAAATAAACGCTATTCAATTTACTTTTGTAATATTTACATAATAGATATTTTACTCGTAAATAGTTAATGAGTAGAAGAGTGTTTTTTATATATCAATTAATAAAAATATTTATACGTTTTTATATTACCAGAGTGTTCAAGCGCTATTTTAGCAGTAACAAGTTTGGCTTATTTCGTTTAACATGGAAGATCTTTTCTAAAACATTTGTAGAGTTCTCGAAACTGTCATCATTTGATGCAGTCACACACTTTGTTGACGCTTCTAACAGACTTCTGAGGTATGTTTGGTTGAATTTTATAATTATATTAAATATAATTTATTTAGTTATAGTCGATCAAACGTAAGACCAATCATATCCAAGCTATTAAAGAACTATTTTGTTTATGGACTTTACATAATTATTTTTATCTCTTTCTCCCCTTTTCAGAAAAAACTCTTCCTTACATTCTCTATTATTAATTAGATTGATTAATTTATTAATGAGCATCGAAAATTTTCATAGGATTCTATAACATTCAGTAATAAAGAACTTACATCTAAATCTATATTTACATGCATATTACAATTACATTTATTATATCTTATAACGATCACATGACAAAGTATTTATGAAGTTTCTCATATGCATCTTTTATCATCTATACAACCTGGAGCCAGTTTATTCGCTTCAAGGCAGTAGTACTAGCATGGCTTGGGCAAACTTTGCCGGGATGGTACTTAACACATATGTCACTGGGCTCTTTGTTCCTTTCCCTATCCTTTATTCCTTCCCTTTCTCGGGATAGTGTGCTCGCTGGGGGACTTCATTTCTCAAACGTGGCTTGCTAACATGGCCATAGATGCCCAAAGCCCAGAAATCAAAATCCTAAATCCTATTTTCATGTCACATATAAACAGTGCGTTAAAGGAACATAAATCTACAAATCAATAATTTTCTTAAATCACCAAGTTTTAGACAGGTTAAGTTGAATCATTACAATACAGCACATATTTACGTTTCATGTTGTTTATATGTGTTTGTTTTGTGAAAAAGCAAAATATGTTTTATGAAGGATATAATGTATGAATGAAGAATGTTCATTCACCTAATCTTAGTACAACAGCTTCTTTTTAGCTGTTAGTATTAAAGATGAACGATGGTTTTTAAAGCCAAGCTTCAACATGCAATCTTCATTGAATATTATTTCATGCCATAGACCTTTTGTTCCATTGTGATACCATGTATACTAGTCATGTCAAGAAATAAATATATGTTTATTTATGTTTATTTAGCAGCACTCCAGTGCAATATAGGTGTCTGCAAAATTGCCACATGACCTTCATGTTATCAGCTTTCAAAATTATTTTTCCAAATATTGTACCGCCAAAAGGGAACAAGATGAACCAATTACACTTTATCATGTTTCTATACTATTCTCTATTGTCATTTCTAAATTTTTAATGACGCGAGGTCTTAGAGGGTGCATTAAAATATTCTTACTCTATGAAAGAAAGTGGACTACTGTAAAAATACATATCACCATACAACCTAATAAGATTTAATAAAGAGGATCCTTCAAATCAAATCACGCAAATTTACATTTGGCAATGTTTTACTCATAATAGAAACAAGAAGACTAACCTAAACGTATAAAAGTGTATATTGTAGTCCTATTCTACCATAGAAAAGTTAAAATTGTTAAAACTTTTAAAATGTAGGGAAGGACAGGTACACACGTCCAGATATTTTAAAGCACTGCATTGAACTACTACTTTGTACACATTTTCTATGAAACGCAATATAATCGTTTACTAATCCATACCTTTACAATCATTCAATATTGAGGGTCTTTGAAGTGAATAGCCTTCAAAATGCATACTTTGGCTATTTTGTTATTCACGAAAGTGAACGAGATAGATCACCCAAAATATAGAGGTGCATGCCATGGTGTTAGGTTACCATAGAAATTTCAGAATTTTTCAATTTCTTGAATTTAAATGAGAGGCTTAACATTACGTTACAGGGATTCAGATAGACCTGCTGAACATATACAAGTACATATCTCGGTCAAATACATCCCTTCCGGGGTACACCAACGTACTCGTTCCCAAATTTTAGACTAGATGGCCCTATGCACCCCTGCAACATGGTGTTTGATCCAGGTATATAAAGGTACAAGCGTCCGACCAACTCCTGCTATTACCACTTACGCTGTATAACTCGTTCTTATAACATCTAAATAGGTTCATTTTCTTATAATATTTTTTGATTGAACAAACAGGTTTTGTACTCGTTCAATGTAGGTTATTTTATGCAACTAGAAATGCCATAGCTCTAGAAATGTCGTCGCGGTTATTGCGATACTTTTTCCAATTCCCTTAAACTTAACATACCATGGAACGTCGAAGCTCTAATTTCTAAGTTTATCTAAAGTGCATCCCAGTGTACTGGGGCACTCTTTCACATTTCTATCTTAGTTATTAAAATAAATAATCATAGATATCCCTAGAAAAGCAAATAGGGATCGTTTTGACCCTCATAATTAAAATGACCTATTTTGAATGATTTTTTTTTATTTCCGATAATTCATTATTTTCTCGAAACCACGAAACACGAACGACACGAACGTATTATCTTGAATATTGAGCGGAGAACAAACGAAAACTACTTGTGATTTTGTTTGGTGTCTCATAGCGCCACCAATTTCTCCTGCTGTCATTTTCCATGCAGCATTCGACCAGTCTGCATCTTTTAGTAAATAAGATGCAGAAAGGATTGAGGTTAAAAAATTTGTGTCTTACTTTCTTGAAACAGATTCATGTGACAGTAGTGACGACGGCAGTGATGAAGATTTTCGTATTTATAATGTGAATTTGCATAATGTGTCATCTTCTGAATGTAGTGACAGTGATATTGAAAGAGATTTGGCGATTGTAAATGCGTCTTCTTTTGCTATGCGCAGACAAGGACTTTTAAGCAGACGTAGTCGCGGTCGTGTTCGTGGGCAAGAACAATATAACAATGTACTTATTCAGCCTACAGGCAGCAGGGACAAGAAGTACACCTAATTTACTGGTATTGTTTGGATTCCGATAAATCTTAGCAGCATCGCTTCCACTACAGGTCTCACGCCATCTAGCAATATTGTGACAAATGCAAGTGGAGCAACGTCTTTTGCACGTCGTAACAATGGTTCAAATCATGCTTGAGCATGGCGTTTAATGGTGAATGAATCAATTGTGAGACAAATTCAAACATGTACTTTTGGCGAAGCACGAAGTAATTTGGGATGTGATACCAACTGGAATATAACGCAGGAAAATGTATTTTTTCGTCCTGATCTATGCCCACGGTGCACTAGGACACTCAAAAATTTGTGCAGATGATTTATGAGACAAGAAGCGGGGACCACTCGCGTTAAAAGAATCAATGTCATGCAATCATTTCAGTAAAATCATGCATCATCTCAGATATGATGTCCAAAGCAGCAGAGCTGAGCGACTGGCAACTAATAAATTTGCTATCACGTCTGAGACTTGTAACAAACTCATAAAAAACTGCTATCTGAGTTAAAATCCTGGACCAGAAATAATTTCGATGAACAGTAGTTGCAATGTAAAGCAAGGTGCTTATTTATCTGATACATGGCAAATAATCCGGAAAAGTTTGGGATGGAATTTTGTTCGCAACTGACGGAGAATCCCAATATGTATTAATACCCTTTAATGATAGTACAAGATTTTTCTTTGTCAAAGTTAGTTGGAAAGTCCTTATCACTTAGATGGATATGTGGTGCTTTTACTGAATACATTTGCATGTATCTTAATTAAACAAATTCATTTATAACTGTAAATTTTACTTCATCTATTATTTTACAAATTATTTTATACATGTAATAAATGAATGGTGCCGTTTAAAAAAACATAAGAAATATTTGATGACTTTATATGTTCAAACCTTTCAGCACAACCAGTGAAGGAGTACAAATTTCCGATGAATTGATACCTCTTGGTTATATGACACACAAATAAACGGTGATCAAATTCTACCCATACGCGGTGTAGGTTGCTCGCCCTAATGGTCTATAATGTATGGATCATCTGATCACATACTTTCTGAAAGGGCATGAACATTGTCAGTATATAAACTCTGTCTTTTTTTAAAAAAGGAAATCGTATGGTTTTAAATCCGGCGAATGGGGTGCTCAGGGGTCAAGGCTTTTGTATACCTTTGCCGCACGTCCAATTCTGCGGTGAAGTTTAAGTTTAAGGAAGTCTCGTACATTCCTGTGAAAATGGGGCAGGGCATCGTGAAATTGCAAAATGTAATCATCCCAATTTGTGTTCAGTGAGTTAACAATTAGGTTTAAACATATCTACAAATGATTCACAGTTCTTGGAAGAAAAATGAGCTGCGCACTTTCTCGCGGGGCACCTCAAGTAAAATGGGGGAAAATTAGAGTTCTTTTACGAACCAGATATTTGGTATTTTTGTAACCAGATTTTTAACTTTCCTTCTCTTTTATGACTCTTTTTCGTTCTGATAAAAGAACACGACTCCTTTTTCCATCCCCTGTATAATAGATACGAAAGTCTATGACTAACTTTTCAACCCTTATTTAACATAGAAGAAATTAGCATCCAACTACGAACAGGTATTCGAACCCCTATTTTACGTAGCGGAAATTACACAGATTACATGGTCTTTGCTATGGTACAGTAGCAGATTACAGACACATATTCTAACCCCTATTTAAGTAGCATACATTATAATCAATCTCTACTAAGGATACATATTCCAACCACTACTTAGCACAGCAAATATTACACATGAATCTTTCAACCTTTCACAGACAGAAAAGAGTACGACACCTTATTTTATTCCCTGTGTAAGATACAGTAGTAGACATTAAAAAGTATGAACACATACTCCAACCCATAGTTAACACAGCAGAGATTACCAAGAAAGACTACGACTACATCTTCTTAATCCCTATTTGACATAGCAGAAATTAAAGACTACGAACCATATTCGAAGCTTTCTTTAACATAGCAGAGATTGCACAAAGTCTAAACTAATTTACTCACATAAAAGGCTATGATCATATTTCAATAACTTTAGCATAGTAGGCATTACATAAGAAATACCACATTTTCAATAATTTTAGCATAGTGAAGGTTACATATGTCCCCTCTAATAACCCCTATGCAATATATGAATTTATAAACCCCTATGTAATACAGTAGATATTACACAAGAAAAGGTGAACATAAAGACCTAATGATCCCATTATTTTTACAAACTCCTATGTAACACAACAGAGATTACATGATAAAAGATTATGACACGTTTTCCCTACCCTATTTAGGCTATCTGCAGGGAATTTTATGAAGGGCTAAGACACTGTTTTTAACCACTGTTTAACGTAGCAGAGATTATCAACTATGAAACCTTTCTCAACCCCTATTTAACAAAGCGGAAATTACATAAAAACGTTTTGCAACGCTTCTAGTTGATAAAGGAGTGTGGCATCTGTTTCTAACCTGTATGTAATGTAGTAGATAGAATTGAACTCGGTTTTAAAACCCCCTAGAAAATATAATATCTAACACGTATTAAAAATGATGTATTTACCGTACCATGTATCTTTATAACACATATTTTACATGGACCTTCCATAAACATGCTCTATAAAGGTGTTTGAACATACTGATTGTGAATATAATATTAGTTTATAAGGGATATGACCTTTTATAAAAACGTTAACCAATTTATATGAAATTCGGTATATAGAGCTTTCCAAAAATGGGGATAATGAATATCATATTCTGTTATGTGGGATACTCCATTTTCTAAAAATGTTAACTGATCTTCATGAAACTTAGTATATATGGGTTTTGGAACATGTTGGTCAAGAATATTATATTTGTTGTAACCTAGCTCTTATAGTTTGTGGGATACGCCATATTGTAGAAATTTAAAGCGATTGGCATGAAACTCAGTATATATCGGTTTTCGAACATGCTAATTATGAATATTTATTTGTCATCCTATGTGCTGCTGTTTATGTGCGGTACTCCTTTCATAGAACGTTTAACCGGTTTGCATGAAACTCTTCATATAGGTGTATTTGAATATGCTGGCCATGAATATTATGTTTATTTTAAGTAGGTCTTGCACTTTCTGTGGAAAGCCCCTTCTTGTAGAAGTTAATATTTAACCATACGCAACTGCTGTGCGGCAACAAATATTTAAATTCTGTTTTTCACATATAGCAATGGAACGTCAACTACAAATACCACACGAGTTGCAATCTTTATGTCAAAGATCATACATGTAACCATGCAGAAATATATGTAAACAATTTTTATTAAAATAAATGCAAATTTAAATTTTATTTTTATTTAAGATTCTTTATAAGAATATAAAGTATACGCTGAATTGTCATTATAATAAACTATTACAAAAAGGGTTCTCGTAGTTCTATAATCCATAATAACGGAAGCTTCTAATTTATTACCAGAATCCTAGCAATATTGTAAACAATTTAGAGACAATGGAACTTCCCTAGAGAGAGAAATTCCCCTTGTGTGCATGGAGAAGGCAATAAGAGAGATAATTGAGTATATAATGAAAAATTTACTCCCACATGACCAGGTGGAGGTTACATTTAATAATCAGAATCGCCCAGTTGGCCCTTTCTACTTATTGTTTAGAGAAGGCAAGAATGTCAATTGTGATAATGTGTGGAGTGCTCCGGAGATATAAATTCAATCTAAAAAATCCTTTCTAATCCAGGAGATATTAGTGGTAATCTTTCATCACATCGATTTACCTACTGACAAGAGTATAGGGAATAAGAATTTAACAAACACGTCGGAATATATCGCCCGTAATAGAGGTGATTAGGAAAACTTCTGATAGAGGGTGTTTAGCTCATGCAGTAGTTGTTGTGAAAGGCTTAATTGAAAAGTCGAAAATAAAAAAAGGAAAATGAAATATTATGACACTATCCCAGATTTATGCCTGATAAGGTTTATGACCTAAGCACAAATACCGGTGTAATTTTAACTAATGATGGTGACATACCGGAAATGGAAACAATTCAGGACCACTTAAGCTGTTATTTATTAACTATATACGATGGTTGACTGGCGAGGAAATATTATATGAATGTCATGGTCACGGTGTACGTATGAACTTGCTATATATTGACAATCATTTTAATGTAATTACAAATCTCTCGCATTTTTATGTGGCAACTGTTGCGGAAAATGACACAAGAAATATAAGAGGAAAAAACAGCATGTGTGACAATGTAATGCCCGATGTAATGAATGTACAAATAACAGAACACCCATTATTACAGAAAGCATAATTTATTGTAAAGAGTGTAACAGATGGTTTGACGGTCCTCGGTGCTAAGTTAGTGTCAAACCAACGGTATGCAGAAGTTCAGAAGCGTGTAATTTGTTTCTACATGTTTATGTAGTTAAGAAGGACGGAATGACCCCGCGCAGCGTAATAGTTAACGATCTCGCATTCAAGGCGAGAGGTTTCCAGTTCGATTCCCTAAGAAGTACGGAACCCACGTGTTTGCGGGAAGTCATTCTGTATCATATGTCATAACATAATGTCCCTACGACATTTATGTTATACACAAATCAGGCACATATGCATTCCTAAAAATGGTTATTAATATTTTAAGGTATAGAATACCAGCTGGATAAGGAGGGGATATATATTTGATCATGAATGCAAACAGGTAGTGTGTTAGCAGAAGTGCCCATAACTGTTATAATAATGTAGATTAAGGGTGTTAGTTCAAGAAATAGGACCAATTTATTTACACTAAAAAACCCAGATGTATCATAGTGTTTTCCTGAAAACGTACCACATAGGACGCATGAAATAGGACGTCATCAATATGGAAGCCGTCACAATTAACAGCAAATCTTTAAAGGAGGGTATATTTTCAACCAATGAAGCTATAAACTTCTTTCTAAGGCACATTAATGGTAATGGATGTGCTAAGTATTGCATGTCATTGCTGTTTACATATATTGCCGAAAAATATAAACATGGCCAATAATTTGCTTAGAATTGAGTTTTTTTTTTTTTTTTGCTTTACTGTATTCCTTTCATTTCAAATATCTATGAAACCGCTAAAGATAATAGAAAACTGCTTGAAATGAAGAAGATGGAACAAAACCTGATCTTTCCAACAATACCAATATCATCATTGTATCGTAAAATGTGACTGAGATATTCAGTTGTACGTTGGCCATAGTGTAGTTTCAGACCTTCAATATTTTACAAAGCAAACCACAGTATTTGGTTAGATTTGAGAAATAAGTGTAAATATTACATTATTATAATTCGCAGATATGAAGTATTTGAGAAACATCTTCACTTTTTAAATCTATGGATTAATAGTTATAAATAATGTTAATACCACTTATAGTAATAATAATAATAATAATAATAATAATAATAATAATAATAATAATAATAACACGTCACCTAATACTGTAATAATTGTATGTATTGTAGGTATTTAAGTACGTACAATACATAATTGATGATAGTTGATAATTATATGTATTTAAATACTTATACTTAAGTTACACTACGGACTGTTAACGTTATTAATAAATATTCCAGATAATAATTGAAATGATTGAGATGAAGAAGAATATCTTCTCTCTATTTCAGTTATCTTAATATTTTCATCAACTGTCGTGACATTACTCATCCTCGTCCTGTTCTGAATGTTCATTATTTTTAATTTCAATGTTTTCTGGACACATAGGTCCTTGAAACTACTAAGTCTTGTACTTCCCATTCTGCAAATACGACCCGTGTTGTAAAGTATCAAAACCTTTGTGAGGATTCCGTTGATTGTTTTTTTTTTTCATATTAATGCAACAGCATTACTTCCTTATATATTTTCACGAATAGTAACTCTAGCTAAAGGAAAAAGAGTTGGATCTATAGTTTGTATCCCCTTCAAAGGCTGTTGTACCTGTTTAGAAACACATTAGATTCTGAATAAATTGTACTTTGCTTGTGTGACTGATGTGCAAAGAGTCTGTCGGTATAGGGAACGCACGTCTTCCTTGTCTAGAGAATGCCGCTGTAAAGTCTGATCCAGTGAATGAGTGGAATCCGTCTAATGCTAGAGCAAAATCATCACATAGCTCTTACGTAATATTAGTAACGTCAATTAACCGTCTAGTATTATTGGCGGCTAATCCTGTATCCATCCACACTTTTCCATTCTGGAAGTGCCTTTGGTGATAGACCACCAAAATAAATATATCCTTGTCATTAGCTCGACCGACGATATTGCTGTTTGGGTTATGTTGGATTATGTATTGAATGTACCAAATTATGCGTTTATCTGCTTCTTATTGGTAAGTTTTCAGTTCAGGCAATTCATAATATTATTTTGCCTGTTACACTGATAGCATGTACTTTCATTGCCTAATACAATACTTTCTCAGCAAGGATTTACAAGTATTCATTCTTCTTACATCCATTACAAACGAAAACAAGGACTGATGTCTTAAATGACATGCTTCTCAAGGATTCACGTTACTCCTTTGAAGTTCCTGTTTCGGTCCTATCACTACTGTGTCATCACAGAATACTTTTTCATATCGATTGTCATGGTCAGGATCCTTTATGCTGGGCGTCTTGTAAACATCACAATTCACAACCTTATTTGCACATGTATTGCAAATTGTTTCTAGTAGTTTATGTGCAAGTTTACTTCTCTATTTCATGCATTATTTTTTGCATTTTTCACTTTTGTTTATATAACATCATATTTGGCCCAAAGATATGGGAACTGGTGTAAGTGGATACTCGATCACTATTTCTATATCTCTTTTGTTGACTACTTCAAGATGTAGTGACCTCCCAAGAAGATTTCGCGAGAACTATAGAGTTTCCAACTTTGAATTGTATTTTTTTGCTAGAATGTTTGCACAGTTTTTAACAATGTTTCTTGCTATCGGCTTGTCGACTTTTAGGATCCTTAATATACATATTTTTTAAAAGTTTCAAAGGGATCCTCACCTTTTCCATAAACTTGTATCATCTTATCTGCCATGTCATCCGCACTAACTTGGCCAGTCTATAAGTTTAAAAGAGGAGTGTTTGGTTCAATGCTATAGAAACGATTTAAAACTTCAATCATACTATTCATAATTTTGTAACACCATTCCTGTCTCGTTGATTCTAGAGATATGAAATTCGACTATCATGTCTTCTGCATATAATAATCCACTTAGTTCTAATAAATGAGTCCCAGATTTGCTTCTGGTGGATCTTGTTTTCTTCCATCTTGCAATGGCAGAATCTGAATCAGCAAATGTTGTAATACCAAAAATCTCGACGCAGCCTCCTTATTCACGGTTTGTTATAGCGCCATGTCTACTGGAAAACGCTGAACACATCAAAGTAGCTGAACATATCAAATCTAGTATAACTGCTGGAAATAAGTTTGTAAATGATTGCCTGCATTGAGAGAATTTCTCCAATTCTCTTCAATCCAACATCATTTTCTTTCTGGATTAGAGAGTATCTTTCTTGTCACGCTGAGTATGTATTGAAATTCAAATTGAAACATTTGAAAAAGTTTGAACCTGGCCGGGATTCGAACCCGAGCCAGCCGAACAGAAGTTCAATACGCTACCTACTTACCTACCGCGTCAGTTAACCTTTTATCTAAATTTTTGCTAGTTAAAATCGTTGAATGTAACACTATAAAAAATACTAATGCTCTTATGAGAAGTCCTTTCTTATGAGTGTCAGAATGACATACCCGAGATTTCCATTTTTAACTCAAAAGCAAATTATATAGTCCTTCGTCAATGAGGAAAATATCACGAAACGTTCTTCAAGTTGACGCTAGCTCATCGTTTTCAACTGTTCTCGATTTACATTACTACTATTCTTCCTCATCGTAACTTCTAATTTCCAAAGAAGAAGAGCCAGCGGCATTTACGCCGATCCCAAGAGTTTCAATATTCGCGCGCTATCCTAGCCAGCTGTTTGAAGTTTGTCATGTAAAATGTACAGAGCAATTTGAGAAAGCTAACAGAACCTTACCAACCCCTGCGGGGCTTCTACTACTACTACTACTAGTACTACTACTACTATTACTACTGCTACTGCTATTATTATTATTATTATTATTATTATTATTATTATTATTATTATTATTACTATGGATCCAAATAGTAAAATTGCAAGTTTATTTTAATGAAAAAAGTGTTATAAATAAAAAATCGGTAAATCAGTTCTTTGAGTATTATTTCAATCCTACTTTAATGAAAAAGTTTTTATGGAAATTAAAAATATCCTTGGGCAAAGTTTGAACCCATGCTAAAAACTATTTTCATTAATAAAATTTTTGCCATAGAACGCTCGGTCACGAGGACCGACAGCAGTTTGCCTTAATTCCCACCATATGTCGGTCATGACTCTTGATGTCCCATCTGTATTGGACAATAAGATGATAGGATATCTCATTATTCTAATCCACGAAAATGCAAGCCGGCAGACATCCACGTAGCAGGATTTTGTAATACGGAGTGTCCGTGACGAAATATTGAGGTAATCACACCAGCGGTTGGGTTATTGTAAACTATTTTACTGGTGAAATATTTTGGTTCATTTAACCAGGATTTTGTATGGAGGAAGGGCGCGTGACATAAAATATTGTGGTTACCAACAAGAGGCTCGATCAATCTAAACTATTTTACTGACAACGTACCCATATTGGTTTGTTAGGACAAAAAATGAGGATATGTTAGTAAGTATTTTAGTAACAAACTATGAAGAAATCTCGAGTAAAAGGATATAAAAAATTGAATAACATATAGTCTTCCGAGGTCTTTCGAACTCGGTTCCTCTTGCCTTTTCTTGTTCTTTTTCTTGTCTTCGTTTAATGCCGTTAAGGATAGCAACGAGATCTCTTTCGCCAGTGAAAAATCCAGCCGCGAAACGGATTTTCATTGCCGCGAAATTGAAAATTTCTTTAACAAGTGTCACTGGAATCTACGTTGCCAGGCTCATATTATTGGTAAATCTTAAGTTCTACCTGAGAGTCCATCTGATCGTCATTTGTAGTCCATAGTATTAACATGGAGCTAGATGGAATTCAGAATGCTCCGTTACAATAATATCCATTTTTAACTTGACTCCCCCTCTGTTTCTCCCACACAAAGATCCTGATAAGAAAGAGTAACCAAACGCTTGCTGTAGCTTTGTATTTTTAACGCTGATTATTCTTTTTCTCGTTTATTTTTGTTTCATCATTCCTTAGTTATTTTCATTTCTGGACTCGAAGGGGCCCTGTCCCCGGACCCTCCCTTTGCCTACTTCTCTGCGGCAGAGATCATTTTTGCATTCTTTGAATTGTGTCAAAACGGGTAGAAAAAGAAAGATACATTTTTTCTTCATTAACTACTAGTTTATTGTTTTATCTTTGTATCAGGAATTTGTGGTAGATTAGCAAATTATGAAACTTGTATTATTTATGAAATTATGAATGGGCTCACGACCTATTATTGTTTTATTTACCTTTTGTGTGCTGTTCTGCTTACGTAATGTAGTGAATCTGTTAGATGCTTCACTTATATTTTCATTTTCGTATCGTATATGGAGTAAGACAATATTGTCTTAGAATGGGAACTCCTCGAACGGCGGGGAGCTTCCTTGGTGAGGTAGTGTTCTCCCTGCACCCCACAAGTTACGGCCCTGCGTCGTAGTAATAATCTTTTTCTTAATTGGAAGGTATTGTTTACGTAATTGATTTTGTAGTTCTGTTATTCTTTTATTAATATTATTATTGTTATTGCAAAGTCGATACTTGGTTACATATTTTATATCTTATGAATTTTCTGATTGGATTTCAAGTATCTTTGTTTAATAGTCAACACACTCCACTTTAAGGAGGTTTGGGGAAGGGAAATATCCTGTTGCTTTTCATTTGTTTACTTGCAAGCTACACCAAGCCTGGATACTAAATTTCGCCTCTCTATATCTACGGGAAGTACTCTAAATGTTGTGACGATTATGAGAGAATAATAGAATAAGTGATGAGATCAATGATCTAGGCGTATTAACTTTCAACTATCAGGTTATCAGAAAAGTCATGACGTATTTCGGTAAAAGATCACAAATGATAGTTTATGGATATACTCAAGTTATTCATATCATACAATAGTTATGTCATGAATAGCTAAGATAATGAGCGTTTTGTGTATTAACATTGCTCTTTGTTTGCTTTAGTTTTACAGATTTGATCAGAATGAAAACTGGGCCATGACCCACTGACTGACAACCCAACTTGGCCCACTGTGACCTAATACCCACCATGACCCACTCCGACCCACCACCCACCATGAAACACTGACCCACCACAACACATCGTTCTCAACTCTGACACATGATCCACGGTCTCTTTTCTACCAACTAAAGAGTTTATACTTGTAATAAAACCAGGTTCACAAATTCTGTTATCGGAGTTTGAATTTCTACGGTCAATCGCTCATGCACCGCTCTGTTATAAAATGATAGATATGACCTTTACGATATAAAATGGAAAAGTGTTTGTCATGGGCAAAATTACGATGAATTTGAATTAAATTATCATGGTCTAATTACTTGCTTGTTGAATTATCGATACTTTTCAGTGGGAAAACGGATGAAATTTGAAACTCCCAAATTACGAATAATAAACAAGCTTCAGCAATTATTATAAAGCGCATGATAAGCATATATAGATATATGATGTGAAGCACTGTATTTTTCTTGAATTGAGGTGAGTTGATTTTGAGTTTAACATCCCTATCTGCAGCAAAGCTATACGATACATGAACGTATCCCATGCCACAGAACATCGTCAACACCTAGTGGCACACTTGTGGGTAAATGTCGAACGTCAATATAGCGACGAGTCGAAGGATTGCCGCTGGTGTCCCACTGGCGACAGGCTTTTGTCTCGTCGAAACAGATATTAAAGTTACCACCGCGTAGCAGCGAGGACTTCGTTTTGGTCCGCACTCCTTCGATTCGTCGCGGAGAATCGCGAAGGGACCAACACTTGCTATCGCCGGTCATGTGCATGTAGTTATTATTATACACTACTTTTTCGTGACGAATTGTTCCCAAAGTGAGCTTCGGGGGTCAAGAATAACTTCTGTCTTAACATCATGAATCTTGCGTGCGATAATTGTGTGAATTTAGATGAAAACAGTCGTCGATCATTAGAGAGTGAGTATGAGATAACTATGAAATAAAGTAAATACACAGTGTAATTTTGTTATAAAATTACATGGCTAATGCGTTTTATATCTCCCAAACTATTATCGTCTCATATACAGGGTTATAGGAGTACTCTGTGTGACCAAATTAAAAAGATCTCAACGATTTATCCCTTTGCAAACGACATTTCCTTCATCTCTTTCGTGGTGAAGTCGGAAGAACACCCTTCCAGTAATCATTAGGCTTGTGGTTCTAGCCCCCTCCGGGGCATTTTTTGGTACTTTTTAAATTGTTTTTACACTCACCTTAATATAAACAAATCTAAAATATAGGCGATATAACATATTGTTAGGAATAATTTTATGGTTCATTGGTGCTTTGTCATGTCAGAAGATGCTGTCTACAATGCAGTGAGCATAAGGGTCGCTGGGTCGGGGTTGCTCCATACTGAGTGGTGGGTCACAGTGGGTCACGGTGGATGATGTGTCCAAGTGGGTCGCATGCTGTTCACCCACGACCCACAGACCCACTCACAAATCTCGATACATTTGACCCACTCCAACTCTTTATCTGACACGACATAGAAAATCTGTTTCTCCAGGTTTCTATGTTTTAGTCCCTGTTCTTAAGGAGTTAATGGAAGATCTGCAAAAGTGGGTAAAACGTGTCAAAATAGAAAACAAGGTACTGAGGAAGGCTCGTTCAATTAGTTGATTTTTTAAAAAAATAATTAAGTGCACTGAAACACCAGATTCCAATCAATATAAGATCTGTCAAATGCCGTTGGTGAAAAATAAGGGACCGCGGCGAGAGCATATGGCAGCTCCTTCATACACATGAATTGTGAATTTAAAGTTTAATTCTCTGGAATATTCTTTCTGAATAATACTTTACCATTTTATTATTACTGAAATCAGAAAGGTTCAGCATTATTACACTGGAATCGTAAAAGTGTGTAAATACTGAATTACCTGCAGCTTCATTTTTCCCTTCTCCCAGAACAGTAATCTGTGAGAGTAGTAGCTTACGCGTTGGGTTCATAATGTTGGGGAAGCGAGTTCGATTCCGGCTCTGGCAATTCAGGAATTTTTTATAATTTACAAAACTGACACTTCTGATGTATACTAACATGAAAAATATTCAGTTTCTATGAGTCTAGAGTTGATACGACTTGCTTTACAGGTGAAATGCCGGCAACACAAAATTATGTCATCCATATCAACCTTCGTTCGTAACTGTCTCGGAAGTAACGTGTTTGCACAAGAATTGATGAACACATAAGGTCTAAACACGTCGTTACTACTGTAGAATGGGCCAAACATTAGTTTTAAAGAATTCTTTCTAGCTGTGCACAAATAAGAAATAGTGATGGAACTTACAATAGGGATTGCTAGTCACCAAAATAATCCTATTTAAGATGTCACATTACCTTTCTACTTAGAACAAGGGCGAAACAAGATGAATTATTATTATCAGCTAACAAATATTTGTTCCATTTGTTCTTGTCATAAGTTTATAGTTATATCCGTTATTCCATAAACGTAGGGCCTAATAATATTAGTAATAATAATAATAATAATAGTAATAATAATAATAATAATAATAAAAATAATAATAATAATATGATACAGGAATAACATAATTACAATACAAATTACATAAAAATATTATCTTCCCATTCCGAAGAAATACTGACGGGATTTGAACTCAAGTGGCTGCAATGGGAGTTTCCTACTTTCAGAATTTTTTAAACAAATCGCGCCAACCAGAGTATTGTTGGCCACAAGCACCTCATGTCCTTTCTATGTTTTCCAAAAACGACAGGAACACGAACACAGAAATACTGAGGACAGTTAAAATTCCGAACTTGCTCTTCAGAGGAATTTTAACCCCTAGTAGATTGCGGTCTATGATCAGAGGCTGAACGCCCGAGATATCTCTGCTAGTGATACCGGCTCAATTTGACACAAACTCCTCATATGAATATGAGAAAATAAACTAGTAGTTGTGGAACATAAACATAGAACTGTCTATTTCTACACGTGTTGATACAATTCAAAAAATGTGAAAATGATTTATGTCGTATTTTCTTTTTGGAAATTAGAAGTTATGGTAAAGACGAAGTTTAATGCAAATCGGGACCCTCCCTGCAACCGTGGAAACCCACAGATTCTTTTTTGGGTGTACAAGCATTAATAGGCTTATTTGGGCCCCTGGAAAAAGTGGTTTCTCTAATTATTGGGCACCCTCTTTCCAATTTTCTCTTAATCTTTATGGGTCCTCCCGCATGGCAAGGCCTGCAGTTCCCTTAGTTACTGCCTGTGCCATTCCATACATGACACACTTATGAAGGGGACAATATTGATAAATCTGAAAGCATACGAATTAATTTTGCTGAAGTGGGCCCACGAATCATTTTTATTCTAATTACCTTCTGCGTGTTGTTTTGTTTATGTAATGTAGCGACCCTATTTGAAGCTTCATTTCTAATTTGATGTTCGTATATTATATAGAGTAAGAAACTTTTGTCTCAAAATGGACCCCGTCGAACGGCAGGGAGATTATGTGAGGGGACAGTCGCCTCCCCCAAAAGTTACGGCTCTGCTGATGACGTAGCCTCAACTTGAAGAACATTTCGTGAAATTCTCCTAATTGAGCAACGTCTATATTACTTGTTTTCGAGTTAAATTAGGAAATCTCCAGTAATTCATAAAGACACTCACCGGAAGTTGCTTATTTTTCTTATTTATATTTCTGGAGGCGTGATGGCTCACTGATACAGTGTTCACTTCCGGTGCTTGGGGTACCTGGTTCAATCCCAGCTCGCGTCGTGTGGACTTTGTGGTGGACAAATACCGTGCTCGTGTTTTAGGTGGTTCTCCCGTTTCCTCCCACTTTCTTCATTCCACCATTTCTCATTATCACCGTCTCCTTTAGCCTAACCGGCATAAGCATCGGGCGTTAAGCTTAAAGATTTCATGTTCTTATTTATAATTTTATTTATATTTTGTTTATATTTCTTTGGTTTGTTATATTTCAGTATCTTGGTTATATTTTAATATGAAATAATTTTAACTATTTATTAGTTTCGGTGGAAGGTTAAGTGGCGCGGTAAATAAGTGGTTATCCCATTCAACTTCAATTCACCAGACCCGTGTTCGAATCCCAACCAGACTGAAGATTTTTCGAGTGTTAATCTTTGAATTTTAATTTGAATGCATACTCAGTGTGACTGAAGCAAGATCTTCTCTCGAGAGAAAAAGATGTTGGAATAAGGAGAATTGGAGAAAGTCTGTCAATGGGGTCAGTGATTTAGAAACTTATTTTCAGCAGTTGTTCTAAATTTGATAGTTTCGTCTACTTTCACGCACTTTCTGATTCATATGTAATCAGTGTTTCTATTTCTTTGAATTACAGTATATGATGAAATAATACAATACATGAACAGCAATATTGAGATTAACATATGATGTTCTTTGCACAACACGCTCTGAACCAGAGAGATTGATCTGAGTAGGGAGAAATATTTTGTGCGTCATCTACTAAGAATTTTACTTGCATACAGACTTGACTCAGTGCTACCAACTGCTGTCAGTGTCGAGAAAAGTTATGTGTATGATGGGTTGCATCTGTCTAGGCGTTCTCACAATGAAAATGATCTGGACCCCAAGTAATGGAATTAGAGTACTTACGGGGGAGATGCCTTTGTGGTTGGGTGTACTGTGTGTTCTATGTAGTAAGGAAGAGCAAATTCTTTATAACGGCAATTGAATACAGAGGTTTTAGATTATTTTGTTTTTAAAAGCCATTGCATTTTGAAAAAAAGTTTGTATTGTACATATGAAAAGCAATAGGATAATCAACTTATTTTGTAAGGAATAATGCTTAAGAAAACTGGGTATCACGTCTCATTATGAAAGGGTGTAAAATTATTTCGATGGAGTATTTGTACCTAAAGTGTATTGACTTATTAAACTTTCTTCAAATACCCTTAAGTAAATGAAGCGATACATTTCATTTACCTGTTGCTAAGGTGAAATTCCGTTAACTTTGGAACACTAAAGGTAACCAAACCTATTGTTTCACTCTACCTGGTGTTGAGTATTACGATGTAAATACTATGAAAAAGAAAGGGAAGAACGAATTTCAAAAATGGTAGAAAGAGGTAGAAAAGTTGCAGGTACAAGGATTAGATTATAGAGATTTTAATTTTAACCAGCAGTTAACCCAGGGTGTCCAATATACAATGCAACCCGGAGTTTCGGATAGTAGAACTTTTGAACCTGAAGCGATACGCTAATAATGATTATACCAAATTGAATCCTTGTTCATGTATATATATATAAACTAGGATGCAAAGATTGAAGTACACTAGGAACAACACAGTGGGGCCGGATGTAACCGAAGGTGTATATTGACTCATAACCAATACGTATGGATGTTCTGTCGTTAATTTTCAGTTTCTTAAGTTGGAGCTGCTTGGAAACTATGGAGCAGAAAAAAGAATTTTTCATTTCCCCCATAACTAATCGGATGAGGCTTCTCTATGGGGGAACTAGGAAAATCGTAGTTTTCATAAATTAACACTCTGAATTGGCAACTTTGCTGATGATTCACTGCATCAATTGGTTTGTTCAGGATCTGTCTACATTATGCAATTTCTGGAAACAATGAAAACAGACTTTAAAATTATCATGATAAAACGTTTACTTACATGCACCTGGCAACACTGCGACTATGAGAAATGAGTTACCAGCTCTACAGTGGATGGTGGGAGTGTCCCCTGTTTTGTTTCAAACACTGGTTCACACGTTTGACCAGGTTGGCAGTAACTTTAGAAGTATTAATGTTCCAATGGCACTGCCAATGTTCTTTTCCATCTCTTCAATAGTTCGGGAATTGTTCTTGTATACTTCTTGGTTTAAAGAGCCCCAAAGAAATGAATAGCAGTGTTGCCGGGTGTATGTAAGGAAACATTTTATCACGATAATTTCAAAGTTTGTTTTCCATTGTTTTCAGAAGTTGCATAATGTACACAGATACTTAACTAACCTTTTGATCCACTGAAACATTAGCAAAGTTGCTAATTCATAGTCTTAATTTATGAAAACTACGATTTCCCTTGCTCCCCCTTACAGAGGCTTCATCCGATTAGTTATCGGTGGAAATGAAAAATTCTTTACTCTGCTCCATACTTTCCAAGCTACTCCAACTTAACAAACTGAAAATTAACGACAGAAGATCCATACGTATCAGTTATGAGTCAATTTACATGTTATGCAAAAAAATCGATTTACACCTTCGGTTACATCTGGCACCACTGTGTTGTTCCTAGTGCACTTCAATCGTTGGTTTCTAGTTAGAAAATATATGCATGAAGGGTTCGTTTAGATATAACCATATTTGCGTATCACTTCAGGTTCAAAACTCTGGGATACATTGTATATTGGACACCCTGTAAAATATATATCGTTGATATAAATGTACTACAGGGAGTTTACCTAAAATTTATGATTGAATTTCAAGGTATCTCCGGTGTAAACCATTTCCTCGAAACAATATATCGTTCCTTTCCTCCATTAATGGAGAAAGCGACATTTTGAAATTTTTACAGGAGAGCCGAAAAATTGAAATTTTGATATTTTGTCTTGAGCAACTTTTTTTTTTTTTTTGTTTTCTGGACTGCTAATATAATTAAACAAACTCCGCCAAATAGAACAGTGACGTATATAATAGCTTCAATATATTCACATATTATGGCGCTTAATTCATTTTTGCTTACAAGATTTTTAACATCAATGCTTGAAACGACATTCATTCAAATGTGTTAATGCATTAAGGCACACGGTGTCATAGTGAGATTGTGTTAAGCGACATTTAGGGGGAAAATAAATGGTAATAAATTAATGATTCGTGAATTGAAAAATGTTAGTTGTATGCTGATCAGTAAAATGCTGAAGGGTTCTTGAAATAATGCTACTTAAAATCAATTAGCGAAGAAAAATGCTCTGGTTTACCTCTCCTTTACCTAGGTATATGTAAAAATTAATCTAATGATCTGAATGGTTAAGTTAATAATAAGTGACACCATTACTTAGTTTTCTCTTTTATAGCGTTATTTTTTAATTTCTTAAAGCTTAGAATACTACAAATTATTACTGATTTGTTAAGATTACTAATAGAATCAAATTTGAATCTTGCATATACTAAATAAATGCAATTTTTTGAAACTTCACAAAACTGTAACTTTATCAATTTTTAACTATTGGAAGAAAAAATAAAAAATGCTGACAACATGTTTCAATCTTGAATTTCTTCTTCGGTGTTCTCTTCATCTTTCTCAGAAAGGGTATCTTGTGCTTCTCCCGTGTGTGGCAACTGCTGATAGAACCCGTGCAGGTGCTTTGGTAGAACATTCTGATTGCACAATTTGACAAGATCCTGGTACTTGGCCTTACTAATACGGATGGCTGCCTCATTGAGTCTCCTTGGCTGCTTTTGTCTTGGTGGGCAAATTTCAGTGTAAGATACACTCCGTCCTTAGTCATTCAATACTTAACTTTGGCAAACTCACTATTTTTTTTTGAAAAAGTGACAATTCTCATTTTTTGACTGCAAGAAAAGGTTTACATGACCCATGTTTCTTAGCACTGAAGATGCGAAAGTTGACAAATTTCTAAAAGAATCATGCTTCAATAATTCAACATTATATGGATGTGGCTTTGTTCTCGCCATTCTCCACTCGGAAGGACTTTCAATTTTTTGATTATGAGATACGTTCTCAATTTGACTATACACACTGTCCACAGGTATATATGTGTGAACCTGTACCAAATATTTGATCTGGATTCGTTGCAAGTTTTTTTTTTTTTTTTTTTTGATTTTTCAAGTTCATATCTCAACATGGGCAAAATATTTCTATTTTTTGTTTTGACCGAAACAGTTATCGCAATACAGGATTAGAGTTGAAACATTACCTCGTTTGTAAACTACATCTATATATCTCGAAAGTATGGAAGCTATTTCATTCGAAAATCGTTACTTTCGCTCTCGCCCCATACATAATTATACGTATTTCTTTTTTCAGATTCATATATCGACAGATTGTATAGGGAATACTTTCGTGTGTATTATAAAAGCATGGAATCGCCATGAGGTACGCTCAAAACTTTCTACAAATCGAAACTCACTACAAGTGTTCCTTCCTGACTACCACTCAAACTCCGCAGTTTTTTTGAAATGAGCCTTAGTTGCTTTTCTATCTTCAATATGTCGGGTGTAGTCACCCTTCTCTTCTTGGGTTACGTCTGTCTTGTTGGTAAATGCGATACATTACTGGCACTTGTCCTTTTCTGGTCTGTGGAAATTAAGGTTGAATTTTGAGTTTAATATATCTCGAAAAGCTCCTCTCACAGGAATATTTTCTTTTTTCTTTCGTTGCACGTGAGTAAATGGTATAAAGATAGGAGACGTTTTTGAGATCCTCGGGAAGATAAGTCGTGTTGTTTTATTTCTAAAGTAGAGGGAAGGTACTGCAGGAAGTATTTGAATGAATTCAACAACGAGCTTCATATCTCGCACGGGTGTCACACTGGGGCGAAGTGAGTGGCGTTCTGGAACATCAGGTTTTGCTAAGCCTTCAGTGGATTGTGTAACACTGTAATTCACAAACCTCTGTAAGATATCTAATGTTGAGAGCAAGAATTGAAGACAAACTCTTCTATAGCCTTCACCTTCGTTAACAAAATACTGAAATGATGATGCCCGTGGGCTCTCTCCCTGTATCCTTCTTTACACTGGAGCTTGTCTAGTTCCTCCTAAGATCCAATTCCTTTGATTGGTTTTAAAGACCAAATGTGTATAAATAAGGATTGGGGCCTTTGTTCAGGAATATCGGAACATTTATTTGGGCAAGATGTTGGTGTATTTGTTTCTTCTCCACTCTTTCTTGCCTGTTTTTGTTATGGGCTTGGCCACTTTGCTTTAATCGTTTCTTCTCTCTTTTTGAGGGATTTTATTTTTAATTCCTAATCCCTTTTCTACGATGTTCTTTTCTAGTTTAAAATAATATTTCTACTTACAATCTTCCTCCGTTTCCCAGCACCGCTTTCCTCAATGTAACTATCACCTGAATTCGAATTTGCAGCAGAGTTTCCTGAACCCCTTTTTCTCTTATCATATAATATAAATCTTCATCCGTTGAGGTTGGTGTTGTGTCCGACCTATCTGTTGAGTTTTCGGAAGGACACGCCTGGTTAAGTATGATATCATCGTCAGAAAAATAGTCTAAACAACTCAGTACGAAATTTGTTCTTTTTCTCAAGTTCCGTTTTTCAGCGAAATAAGTTTCATCTATTTCTCGATTCTTTTCTAATGTCCCCTCTTTATTCGGGTTTAGGGTATCTTCCTCTACTACTGTTTCCTAATGCTTCTTTGGGTTTCCCTGCTTTCTTCGGTCATCTCATCTTCGTTTCGGGCCCCTTCCACTGCTACTGTCTCCCGATGTCTCTTTGGTTTCTTCTTCCCTTCTGCAGTTTTCTCCTCATCCTGGTATAAGGCCTCTTCCACTGATGTGAGTAACACCACAATTTTCATGATCTCACTCTTCGAACAGTTAACTATATTGGTGTATATGTCTCGTTTGGTACCCTCGGCTTCATGACTTGTTTTTCAACTTGCTGTTTGTTTAGATTTAAAATCCTCCTCTCATGGGAAAACTGATAGCAGAAACTAGCAAAAAAGAAAGAAAGAAAGGAAAGTTAAACGTGATAAAAGTATTTTTTTTGTATGCGCAGTGCAAAGTAATAGTTTTAAAAGCTTTGACTAATAGTACATCCTGCATACTAAATAAAGCTGACTTTAGAAGTTGGCAGAAATCTTCCATATATTAAATAAATTAGGTGGCTTTGATTTCCATTGACTTGAAAGTTAGCTATAAGTAGTAGGCACGTGGTAGTGTTAATCGAAGCTTTAAGAAAATATTACTCTGCTATTTTTATCACGATCTTTGAAATAGGTTTAGTTTTTATATGATTAACAGTTGCAATTTATTACCTGTCCGGTGGGGTAGGGGCAATTTGCTTGCCTGCCAAACAGCATGTTATAGGTCGAACGTGAACACGAACCTTTTCCTACCGGTCATCCAAACTGAGGATCTCCATGATATTCCTCAGTCTTAATAGGCGAATGCCAGGATGGCACCTTGTGTAAGGCCAGAGCCGCTGACTTTCCACATTCTTGCCCTCCATTCTTCTCTGGCATGATCATTAGTTTCCTAAAGATCACAGCTAATTCACATTGCTAATTATTTACTAAAAGAAACATTTCCTACAAGCTAGATTTTATATTAATAGAACGATCATTATAATAGGATAACTGCCATCAAATATCAAAACCACATAACTTCCACGTCATGAGCATTTAACGTAGAAGACGCGCAAGGCTACGGAACATAATAGAACGCAGCTGATGCCCGTTATGGTCAAACAAATTATGTGAGTACATTTTGACTAGCGCAAACTGTTGGGGCACAAATAACTGCCTCAGTACACCTGAGACAGCAGTACTTGTACGATGTTCAAGCGATAGTGTCAAGGTTTTACCAATAGTGATCATGACGGTCTGTCATCTGTCAAGCGATCACACTTGGATCAGGTGCGTGTGGTGGGCAGAAAATGAACAACGAATAGCACTAGGGTATCTCACCACAGGGGTATATCAATGGAGGAATTGACGCACCAGTACAATGTGGGCCAATAAATCCTACAACAAATTTCAAACCATGACCATGAGATATACTATACAGCGGTTAGGGTATCACAGCCTTTAGACCAACACTATTACAACAAGACAGAAACAACATACGGCTGACATGGACAAAAGCAAAGGAATCATTAGACTATGGATCAATGAAAGAAAACTATCTGCAGTGGTAAGTCCAGCTTTTCATTGAACCATGTCGATGAGATTGTTGGAAACCGCATTAGTATACGTACGGGTTGCAGCATGGTAACTCAATTTTCATTAAAGGGAAAAATGTCCGGGTTTTCAACGACATTCTCAAAGTTTTAAAAACAAAGTTTAAACTTCTAAAGCCCATTGAAATTATTTTAAAAATCTTCAGTCTTGATATGATATCAAGGCATGCATGTTGACAGTAGTTCAACGCAGATCAGAGGCATATCGATCATAGCAGGCAGTGTAGGATGGATACGGTCATATCGCGGATATGGAATGCCCCATCAAAGAGGTCCTTGTATAATTGACACACTAAGGTTAACTATAAAACAATGAATAAATACAGTAATTTCTAATAGTTCTTAATATAAACTTACTTAATAGGAAACACAAAATCTCAGTTAAAATGTCCGTTTCTGGCTTTAATGAATATATTAATGGAAGTGGATGCAACTTGTAGAAATTAATGTCAGAAAATCATAATTATTTTCATAATTTTTTATTTTTCTTGGGATTTTTTAGACTTTGGTTTAGGTGAGGCTAATGTCCCCTATTCCTGCTATTTACATCTATGCTACAGGAAACAAAAGTCCAGGTGCAATATAAACAAACCGAAAATTAACGATGGAAAACATAATATAAATTTCTTTCAAATGTTATAGCTATCTTGTTTCAATAATAGCACAAACTATAACTTAAGTTGCAAAAATGCAAAGCTTTCTACAATCGAATTTAACGTTTAAAACCTTTCCTTGATTTTAATCTATCTTGACAACGTGATCAAGGTAGATTAAACATTGACAACTAGAAATCAACGTTTACGCAACATTCTTGTGGTATTTGGGAAGCTTATTTAACCCGGAAATCACCGCAAGTTCGTTGCGGGTAATATTTTGTGTAGGAAGTCAGTTCTGCGACATTTGTATCTTTTAGCAACATTTAGACCCTTTAGATAATGTTTATGTATCAACTATTATCAATTATCGATACTAAAACCAGTCTGTAGTTTGTGCCATTAGTTGATTCTGGTCATAGGCAGTTCTGGATGAGAATCAAAACAAAGAATCAGCAAAACGGAGCAACGAACTAGAGCAATAGTTCTTACAAACCTGATTATAAGTTTTTTCTGCCCATCACTAGGCTTATATTCACACAAAGAGTGTCATTGCATGTACTGTCTGTGAGTAGCTTGTTGTTTAGGATTTTAATTCATTGTGAAAACTTCCTAAAAGTTGCTTCAAACCTTACCAGAATTTTCCTCTTGCATGGATTAAAATACAATTGTCACTTCCAATTTACTGGGAAAAATGTATTAAACGCTAAACATAGAACCTCTTAGTTCCTATCCCTTTGCTTGCTCGGAATACCAGAACAATGCATCATTTATTTAAGTAGAACAAAATTTCTTCTTAGTGGTACCAAAATATATACAGTTTTGAGCTACTTAAAATTTTGAATTTTAAAATGTAGCTTCACAACTCAATGTACGGCCCAAATTTTGAAGAAATTCTCCTTTGTTTATTAGAATGGTATAAATATTTTTGGTATTACAAAGCAATACAATACTATAAAATCACGATTTATGTAAAATTCGAATTTAAAAATGTCTCACCACAACTAAAGTGTATCCAAGTTTAGAAATGGCTCCCCTTTGTTTATTTGAATGGTGCATGTTTTGGTTTGGTGGTGATGATGTACAAATATAGTACAAAAAAATCAAACTTACCTAAAATTCAAATTTGAAAATCTCGCACCATAACTAATTGACTTCCAAAATTTATTATGGCCCTCCTTCGTTTATTTAAAAGATACATATTTCTTGGTAATATGAAATGGCATCAATATAGTAACAATTCTAAGTTTGTTAAAATTTGAAGTTGAAGACGTCAAACTTCAACTAAGTAATTGCACAAAGTTGATATGTCCCTCCATTTATTTACGGGGTACAAAAATTTTTGTTGTCGGTAAAAGAGTGTTCAACATTAGTACAAAAATCTATGGTAAGATTTGAATTTGAAAATGCAGAACAACTAAATAGGCCACCAAAAATTTTAAAATAACTTTCCTCTGTTTATTAAAATGGTACAAACGTTTTTCTTGGAGACACAAAAAATTTGATAATTCTGAGCTAGTTAAAATTTGTATTTAAGACAGAAGAGATAACTAAAGTAGCTGAGATTTTGAAATGGCTCTCTCTTAATTGTTGAATGGTACAATGTTCTGTTGGTAATAAAAAAATATTACTTTCCCAAATAACTTTCCCCTGTTTATTAAAATTGTACAAACATTTTTCTTGAAGGTACAGAAAATTAAAATTCTGAGCTCGTTAAAATTTGAATTTGAAAATATCACAGAAGAAATCATTAAAGTAGTTGAGATTTTAAAATGGCTCTGTTTCAATTATTGAATTTTATAATTTCCTGTTGGTAATAGAAAAAAGGTTACCAAGTAGTACTAAATTCCGAGCTAATTAAACTTCGTATTGAAAATTCACACAACAAAATTCGGTCTCCCGTAACTTTTTTGCTTATTTGAATGATATAAGAATGTTCAAACTAATCTAGTTATAAGCTACATAAATTTAAATTTGAGAATGTTGCAAAACACCTAAATGGCGTTCCATGTATAAATCAACTTCAAACTAGTAGTAGTATTACTAATTGTATAAGATACATAAATGTTGAAACACTTGCTTAATGGTAAGTAAAATGTGAGTGATTAAATGATTCAGTACGTAGAGATCTATTTCACAAGCATAGATGAAACAGAGTCATGAAAGGGAGTGGAGATAATTTAAATACATTTTTAGAAATGAAGATTGTGATGAAGTTCTATGGGTTTAGAGACTAAAAGTACGCTTATTCAAAGGTAAAATTGATTTTCTGAAGGGAGAAATATGTAGAATGGTATAGAAACCTTTAAGAAGAAAGTAAATTTTAAACTCTGTGTAGCTGTGAAGTGACATGCAGGAAAAAACAAAGGGAATGAATGAATAGAGGAACAAAAATGGCACCTTTACAGAGACTCAATATGTTATACTCAGTTAAGTACCGTGCCTTATGATGGTCTCTCTCAGAGTACAGAAAATGTAATATGGTTGTTAAAATTATGTAATTACTATGGACTACAATGCATGGCCTACAATGTGTTGCAGTATGCCGAATTTGGGAAAGGTATAATGAGAAACAACAAGGGGTTAATACGGTGAAATATTTGCAACATTTTTAGTCGTATCCTAGATATTTGGATCTAAGTGTTTCTAACTACTAATATTTAAATTTAGGTAGATATGAAAAGAAACGACACATGCTTTATAATGGGAATTGTTTCAATTTATTTTTGCACTACCAGTGCCTAATGGGTTACAACTGCCAAAAAGATTGTTGACGTCAGAGGCTATTAGGGGACTGGCTTCGTGGCTAAAGAAATAAGTGCGTATATATAGAGAATGAGATGTGCACTCGGAGTGAAAATTAGCGTTAGGAGAACGTTAGGGGACATAAAACGCTTTGTCAGCTATCTTAATTACTTCTAAGTTCACTATAATCACTGATTTTTCATCATAGGATATAGGCTACTACTTAGGTTACATCATGTTTACACCACAAATAGAAGGTCTTCCAGAACTCTGGGTTTTACATAAACATTCAGTTTCCATGAAATGTAAGTACCACCTATTGATGTTTTTGTAGTGTGGTGGTTATTTCCTAATTAGTGCACGAAAGTAACGCTCCATTGTAACCACAAATCTGGACACCTCAAAATGTAGCACATACCAGTCCTTTTTCTGTTGGACGGCATCTCGGAACCCGCATCTGCGACCCAGCAGAAAGCATAGCAAATTAACCACCTTAACAAGCAAACATCAGATAGCCTATAAAACACAGTGACAGTTCCCACTTCTTACATTGTAGATTTTACCAGTGTAAAAGTATTAAATAGATGTTTCATTATTCTCTAAAACCACACCATTCATTTGTAACAATGGTTGTGTTTATTTAAGGTAGTTCATATCTATTATTTTGCTTATAATCATTTGGATCAAAGTAGTCAATAATTATTTTTATCTTTTTACCCATGTTTTGTTTGAATGTGATAGATATAATTAACCGTAGCTGTGTAACAGATTTCTATTTTGTCCTTTTTTGGGTTTCATTACATTATAATCGAAGGCACACATTTTGATAAACCTAGGAAAGACATTATCACACAAATTAAATTGGTAAATAATATTCTAATCTACGTAGATCATATATGGAGGTTAGTTTCAAAACGTCTCTTGTCCAAATTTCTCAAAATCGAGATAATAAACGTTTATAATTCTTTATTAAATTCTCTATGAATTTCTGCATGGATTTTGTAAGAAGGGAATCTATATACCTGTAAAAATTATCTTCGAAGGACGGATTTGATTTCAAAAAGTCTCTTGTTTACAGCAACATGGCGGAAAGTTTCTAGCAAAATAATTTCAAAACAAAATGTCCCTTTTCACAATGATGCTCCAACAAGGTTTCAACTGTTTTATTTCAAAATATCTCTTTCCCTCTAAACATAATATTCATCATCATCATCATAGGTATTAAGCCTTTACCACTTGCCGCAGCTGAGAAGCTTCCATACTCCATGGTACTCCGCTAACCTCTTCGTCTTCGAGTATGATCTTTAAACTTAATATTAATAGAGTTTAAATACTTTTAAATTTTTGTTTTGTAAATTAGTTTTGCTCTAATCTTTGATACAGACAAATTTAGCGGGAGTTGCTTGAATTACGCGCCAAGATACCTGAGGTTTCAACGATAGGTTCTCTCTTTGCTCCTATGTTTTGGGAAGCTTTGAATTGTTACGTTGTGATTGGGAAGACATCTTCGTGTTATCGCCATCATGAAACTCAAAGACGTTAATTCGATAAATAAATCAAACCAATCCTTTGTATCCTACTGGTGACGCCATGAAACCACATACATCACTGCCCCGTGACTTCTTGTCTCTGGGACTAAAGTGTAACTATTGCGCAGGTCTGATAACTACAATCATCTCTTGTCCAGAAATGAAATTAACCCGTAGATACGCTAGCAGAGGAAAACCAAAGCAAATATAACTGAGTTGTGCCTTGAATTGGTCGAAGTTTTGGCGTGTTGCAACAATTGGTGGCGGATCATTGTTGACACGGGTGTTCTTTTCAAAGTGATTGCCGATTATGGACGTAGTATTTTGTACTTGTTTATCATAGAATATAGTGAAAGATAGCTTGCAAAATAAAAATAATACTCGAGAGTGCAATGACTGAATAGGTGTGGTTTGAAAGTGAAACCACTAGGACATAACAGCTGGTGGTCCTAGTAGCAGCAGGTAGCTTTACATATATGAGGAACATAGTTTGCCGGAATTAAAATGTTTTCGAAACAGAAGTTTGGTTCACAGGAACTAACACCGGACCTGCTATATAATATTTTAGAGGATATACCGAGTGATAGTGACTCCTGTGTTCCTGGGAACGACAGCGAATGTGAAAGAGGTGACGAAAATGAGTGTATACAGCAAGCAGTATCCCAGTTCATGATTGCGGGTGATGACAATGTGACTGAAGAAAACAATAATGAAGAATATGAAGTAATGGAAGACATAACAGTCAGAAAGTATGATTGTGACTCAATTATCTGGAAACAATATCCAATATTCAAAGGAAATATGTTGTTTTTAGTGATATAAAGCCTAATATACCAGATAATGTAGAAAATTCAGTAGAAATATTTCTACAGGTATTCCCATTAGAACTACTGAATCACATAGTATATCAGTCAAATTTATATGTGATGCAAAGAATTGGTGTTCCACACAATTTCAATATACCAGTGTAGAAGAAATTAAACAGTTCTTAGCTATAAATTTGTTGATGGGGATAAAAAGACTGCCCAGTTACAGAGACTATTGGTCATCGGGTCCAGCACTGAGGGACTCATATATTTCGTCGGTAGGAGATGTCAAGGAACAGATTTGAATGGTTACTTCGCAACATTCACTTGAATGACAATGAGAAACAACCCAAAAAGGGTGAAGATAATTACGACAAATTGTACAAAGTACGTCCGCTACTGAACTGTTTGTCAGATACGTTCCAGCAGTCGTACAAGCCTTCTTGCAAACAATCTATCGATGAGTCTATGATAAGATTCAGAGGAAGATCGTCTTTGAAGCACTATATGCCCCAAAAGCCCATCAAACGTGGTTACAAGGTTTGGGTCCGTGCGAATCAAAGTGGGTATGTATCACAGTACCAAATCTATGCTGGAAAGGTTAGTGATGTGACTGAAACGAATTTAGCTGCACGTGTAGTGAAAGACATGACTGATATTATCCAAGGAAAATATCACCAAATATACTTCGATAATTATTTGTCTTCTTTGCCTCTTATGAGGCACTTACTGTAACATAAAGTTTATGCATGAGGGACAGTTCGTCAAGGACGTGCAGTTTTCCCGAAGGATTTTGTTAATGATAAATCCATGACCAGAGGACAGTTTCAGTTTCGATGCTCTAAGGATGGAATCGTAGTCTTAGTTTGGAAGGAAAAGAAGGAGATTGCGTTTCTGTCTAATTTTCATGATATTGATGATGTCACAACGGTACAGAGAAGAAAGATGGGTCGCTCACAGAAGTTTCGTGCCCGAAATTGGTGAAAGATTAAAACGAGAATATGGGACATGTTGATAAAGCAGACATGTTAAAATCTTTGTACGAAATGAACAGAAAGAGCAAGAAGTGGTGGCATCGAATAATGTGGCATTTCTTTTATGTAGCTGTTCTAAATGGGTTCATAATATTTCAGGAGAGAAGTGGTGGCAGTAAGTCACTGTCACTGAAGCAGTTCCTTCTAGCTGTGATTGCTGGTCTCATTGGGTCTTCTAAGTCAACGCCGAAAGGAGGGAGAATTTATGCGATAACTCAAAGTTTCTTCAAGCCACAGGTTCCCCTCGAAAAGAGATTTGACAAGGCTGAACACATGCGAAGAATATGTACATCCCCTAGATGTGCTTTGTGCAGCACAGCAGCTAAACCTCATCTGTCAAAATGGGAATGTGATACATGTGAAGTTGCTTTGTGCTTGAATGACTCAACAATTTTTTTTTCAAAATATCACAAAAAAAGAAAGACTTTCAGAAGGACAGCAACTTGCCTGACATTCTAACAAAAGGTGTAGTGTTTATTTCTATTTCTTAGGAAGTATGTTGTATTTCTTCTCACTAATCGAAGTTTTAAAATTTATGTATGTTTTCTCTTGTGAAATATGTTAAGTTGCTTTCTACACAGACGACTCGAAAATGTTTTTTTAATATCATACGAAGTAAGGACTTTTACTAAGACAGTAACTTGCCTTTCATAAGTAGGCCTGTCAAAATTATGTAGCAAAAGGCTTAGTTTTTATTGTTTTTTTAGGAACTAGATTGTATTTCTTTTTAATCATACAAGTTTTAAAATATATAGAATTTTTCTCTTTTTAAATAAACATGTTGCCATACATGTAACAAATGTATTCTCTATATTCAGCAATCAATAAACTACTATGATTAGGTTTAGGTCAGGTCTTTGATCTTTCTGGAGCAAATTGATGTATAAAATGAGTGCAGTACCACAACAATCACTTGCAAATCATTAAAAGAAAGTACTGTAATGAAAAAAAACAATAATGTGTATCTCAGAAAAAAATAACCATCCTCTCAACAAACCTAATTCCTTCCTCAAAATCATTACTACTTTTGAGTCCCAGTGGTTTCAAGATGAAACCACGTACCATACCTACTTATGAAAAATTACAAAAACTATATTTTTAATGCAGTAGTCTTTAAGTATCATACTAATTAGAAAAACAAAAAAAAAATACATTATTGGACAAATATTTTTATTCTTGGGAATCAAAGGGTTAATTACTCTAATATCCTACATATATTTCTATAATAGTTATTCAATATCGGACTTCCGAAGAGGAAGCTGATTATAGTTATTGACCGCGCCTATAGCGACAACTGCCAGTCACGACCTTTCTTCAGTTTACATTTAAAATAGAGAAAACTTAGAAAGAGCTATACAGAAAAGTCCAGAGAAAGGTAAAGGAAGAAGAGGAATAAGACGGGGAATAGAAGGAAAAAAGGGGATTAGAAAGGTATTCTGATGAAAATAGGTTTTGTTAGTGATAGTGAGAGACGAGAAGAAAATGATGCAGGAAAGGAATATTGGGTAGTGTATGGTTAAAATAGAAGACGGTAAAGAGAGAGACGAGAGAGAGAAATACGAGATAATTATTGAAATGTAGTAAGGGAGATTAAATAGGTACTAAAGGTACTTCATATCCCCATTCTATTATTCCAGAATCAATTTTGAACTACGCATGATAAGACACATGTTCCCTCATATGACGTTGACCTGAATCCAGGCAATTACTGAAGTTGGAGTTACCCTAATCCAGCCCAGATGACGAGAAGAACTAATTTAATCATTTACTTCTTTTTTCTGATCGTTATCTAATTTTCATCTACTAAGTTATTTTTACGTGTAAAGATCGAACACATGTTTGAGTTAGCCAAGGAAAGAAAAAAAACTAAGTGATACACATATCTTTCATAAGTCGGTGTTTATGAAGTTTTGAAGAAACTGATATCTCCAGTTTATTGTTTCGACTTGGCCCCTGAGAGCCGATTCGGATTAATTAGGGAGTTCTTAACTTCATGACCATTATCATGACTCAGATATACATAAGTTCCATTGGTACACATACATAAATGAAGATTATTACTTCCTATTAAAAATTACGATTTACCATTTAAAACTAGAGTTGTTCATTCCTACACATCCTCACGTATCGGAAAATGTATCGGCATAGATAAATAGGTTAAACTTACTTGAAAGAAAAGTATCACTTAGCTACAGTTTTGTAACATATATTACATATACAAAGGATAAATCACAAGAAAAGAACAGCAATTACATGCAAATATAAATACCGAGTGGTCCAAAAGTAGGTATACAGTCCTGTGTGTTTTAGATATGTACGTCTGTTTACCTACTTTTGTCCACTCTGTATATATATAACTCTATGGCCTATGGAACCCGGAGGTTCAATGCCGCGTTCACAAAAGCTCCGTACTGACTTCTATCTTTAGCCAATTGGATCCAATTTCTACTTGTATTCATATCTCCGCTAGATCCATCTTAATATTGTCCTCCCATCTGCGCCTAGGTCTTCATAATGGTTGCTTGCCGATTTTTCTTCCAGTTAAGACTTTGTAAGTGTTTCTACTTTCTTCCATTCTAGATACATGGCCTGCCCACCTAAGCCTCCTAGACTTGATGAAACTAACAATGTTGGGTAAACCCTATGAATTATTGAGTTCCTCGTTGTTAAATTTCCGCCATTCCCCATTCCCGTTCCTTTTGGGTCCAAATATTCGTCTCAGGATCTGACTGAAGGTTACAGCTTGTTTGCTTCTGTTTTCTTGTGAGTAAAATACAAAGGAACATTAAGACACGGTTTCTTAGTTATGGAAAGTACCGAAGAAGGAGAGCAGCAAAAGAATATTGTTCTAAGCAGACCTGAAAAAGGAATAAGAAGAAAGTCCCCCTGCAATGTGGGACGTATTCGTTCAGAGGTTTACCTCGGATACCTGACTATGGCCATGTGGGAAGGGCATTTAAATTTAAAGAATTTTCTCTACAACATGTGCGCAAGTATCACCAGTGTTATTATGAGCGAAAAGAGAACAGGTTCAAGGCAGTTTCATACTGAAACATACAGTATGCAAATCACCTAAACTGAAGCGAGCAAGGAATGAGCCAAAACAAACTAAGGAATTCTGGGTGCGGTATTATTATGCAAATCAGAAGGATGGAAGAAATCATTTGCTCAGGTTTGTAAGAAAATATTTGCAATAGAAATGAAATCTTTCAGTTTTACGTCCCAAACTTATGACGGTTAGACTAAAGGAAACGGCAATGATGAGAAATGAATGAAATGGTGGAATGAAGAAAGTGGGAGGAAACGGGAGAACCCCGAGGAAACCCACCACCACGGGGTTTGTCCACTACAAAGTCCACACGGCGCGAGCTGGGATCGAACCAGGGACGCCAAGCACCGGAGGTGAACCTGTCCTGTCTTACATTTCGTTCTTTTGGCGATTTTTTAAAGTAAACCTGTTATTACAGTTTGTATTAATAACTCTTTTTACAGGCATTTGTTATAATTTTACGACATATATAACATTTGTTATAAGAGACAGAAATGATATGTACGAAATGCTACACTTTACAGGTTAAAATTTTCCAAAAAAAAATATTGCTTAAGTGATATTTGAAAACTTTTGCCGCATCGTTAACAGAGAAAAAAGTTTTACATTCTGTTTGTTGGAAACATCTTAACACAACTAACAGACAAACGAGTGAAAGTCTCTGATAAAATGAAAAACAAGAACAAATTACTTTAAAATTTCAATGAAAATGGGAGCACGAATTATTAGAAATAGAAGATGAAATAGAAGTACATCATTATGCAAAAAAAAATCCCACATAAGCGAAAGCATTTTTAAAAATTTAATAGGAATGTGATAAGAAATAAGGAATGAGAGATAGTGCATTTCGTTATTTAGTTAGCACCAAATGAATTATATTTAAAAGTCGCATGTATGTAACAAACTGTTTTGGTTAATGATGAACAAAAATACATTTATTATAACGAAGATGTTAGGCATGATAATCGAAAGGTAGACAACTCTGTTTCTATTTACCTTTTAGTTTAATTGAAAAGGTAGAACCCGATGAAATGCATGTTATACTCTAACTTTTATTAAAATAAATAAATTGAAGGTCCCTGGATATTACATCTTTTAAATTATTCAACTAATTTTTACACGTAATGCATACATCTATGAAAATGTAATAGCTGTAATCGAGTTTATAAGAGCATTAAAATAGGAAGTTGATTATGGTTTTTGTAATTCCGCTTGGAAAGAAGTAAGATTTTTTCCAACAACAATAGACGTGAGAAGAATAGAATATGATTCCACATCGTTGTTTCTCTTTACGTATCCAATTACTACAATATTATAGTTCTTTGGTTACAGTCTAAATATTCCAAGAGTTCCTATGTTTAACTTTGCGTGTGTCTCATTCTTGAAACAATAAGAAAACTACATCATTAAATGTCTAGTTTGCCACCCAATAACAAAAGGCAGTGTCGTGAGATGTTAGATTTAGGCAATAAAATATCATCTCATTTTGTAATATTAGTAAAGGAAAAGACAATAAAAGTTTCTTGTAACATCAAGACCAAAAGAAATAATTAGGATGCCGCTAGATACCGATTGCCTATGAGAGTGTAACTTCTTCTGCCTACTGGACACTGCTGACACTTCAATATAAAAACGTAAACTCTTGTTAAAAGAGGGAAAAGTAGAAAATTATAACATCGGAGCTTATAACAAATTTAAAGAAAGCATGGAACATTTCGATCAAGATCATTGTCTTCAAACTTAGAATAAAAGTGGCGAGAAACTATTATGCTCATTTTGGCATCTTTGTAAAATTCTTTACCGGTTCTCTTTGGCAAACTTCTCTTACTTCCAAAACTTGAAATATGTAAATAACTTCTTTTACTTCCAAAAAACATATCTCGACACGAAATGTTTTTTATGCCATACCTTTTGCACTCGAAGAATCGAAATTTCCATCTTATTCTTCGTATAAAGGCATGGCATAAACATTAACCGCCTATCGGTCGAATTTAGTTTAGAGAAACGTCCCGTAAGGTCATATTTTTTTATTTCATATTTTAAATCTATCATAAATGCGTGCTAACACGATCTATTTTAAAAGTCAATAAACCAAAACAAAAGACGGTTAATTTGCTTTTGTTAAGATTTGCTGCCAGCACCTTTTCTTCTCACAACGAAACATTTCGCTTAAATACAGATTCGAACGGAAAAATATAGTTTCAACGTAATAACTCGGGATAATCCAGATTTACACATTACTCTTGAACGTAATAATTCGGGTAAAACCGTTAAGCGGTTAATTCGTGTCGAGATATATTTTTGGATGATTCTTCTCGCTCATTGTAAGTAAAGTAAAAACTATTGTTTCACATTTTAATTAAGTATAAAGCATGATTTTAAACATTAGTGTATATCAATAGGGTGAGGAAACAGAACATCTAGACGTATAGAAAATAACTCCATCACTGTATTTTATTATAATCAACTCTGCGGATATTTCGTTATATCTCTTCTCTAAAGGAAAGCATCGTAAAATAACGTTTGATTATTTTTGCGTTTTGTCCATTTCTGTAAAATAATTATTGTTATTTTTCTATTTTTTCACTAGTTTTCTGATATTTTAGGTAATCTCTAGCTCTGAATAAAAGAAACTTACAATTTAATAATAGTCAAATACAAAATATAATAACCGCTCTCGTTTCTTAGTTGGAGTAGATTTAAATATATCGAGCTTAATTCTAAAGTTAACACTAAAATAAAAAAAAATATGTTTATAGTTCCATTTGAACTAGAAAAAATATCGAAATTGTTGAAACAAAATAAATCTAGTGGAATTATGGTTATATATAAAAACAGTAGCTGCGACTGACAATTCCGTTCCGGTGCTCACTTCACCCAACCTCTTACAAGGCAAAAAATGTAACAGAGTCCTTAATTTTAAACATTCTATTTCTCAGAACTTTTAATGTTTAATCCAAATAGTGATCCTTACTTTCAAAAATTAATCATTAGAAAAGAAGGTACATTATAAGCATTTAGAACGTCATTCTTGAGAACTCTGAAATGTGGCTTGCTATGAAAACTTTAATAAGTTTGAAAACAGCAACCACTTTTTATCAAATCTTTCGTACAGCACTTACAGATATCGACGACGAGTTATTCTTAAAATGTTTTATTATAACTAACCGGTTTGAAGTTATGCAAAACAAAAACGCCAACGTAAATCTATTTATGTTTATTCGACCTTATTCGTATAAAGCAGAGAAGAAATGATTCACTAAAGCATCGTAAAAAAGAAACATGTTTATGTTGAATATTGCAGAAGAACAACTTTTGTGGTGTGGATAATATAAGATGAGCAGTAGGAGATAGTTCGGCAATTAAACAAATATTGTGTTTTTCCGTACTGTTATATGAAATTTACTGATTTTCTAGATATCCCCTTTGGAATTACACAACCTCTTACTGGTTTAAGCAGGTGTATCTGAATGTAAATATTTGTGGCGCATAGTTGATCCGGACTAATATCCACTACTGTTTGAATGCCAATATCATTTGTGGGTCAAAGTATGATGAAAAAAAATTCATACTATCGCGAAAACTTATTACGGAAAGAGAAACGTGTATACTTGTTGCAAATAAACTTTAGTATAATGTCCAATATATTCACACTCCAATCTATTATCCTTCTTTCTAATTTAGAACATTCTTTCCCAAATACCAAACGTGAAAACATTTAATCCCAAAATTTTCAGCTAAAATCTTTTCTTACTTTTTCATTCCATAGTAATTTGGTAAGGTATGTTCACATTTAGAATATTTTTAAGGTTATTTATTTTTTACATGCTGTTGTTTCAAGTTTGTCAAATTTGAAGTATGACTCAAATTTAACAATTTTTCTAATAAAAGAAAAAATCTAACTTAAATACTGAATTTAAGTAAACGATATATTTAACACATCAACTCTGACTTCAATGTAATTGTACTGTTCATCTTTATGGTCTTGTTTCCAGAGTTATGTGGTTTTCTTGTTGGATTGCATTTATAGTTTGTGCTATCCAAGTGTCACGTGACCTCGGCAAGAAATACTATTACGGCACCACTACATATGAAATAGAAACACTGAATCCAACATGGAATATTTCTCATGGTTATTCAGCAGGCTTGTGTTTCATTAATACCACAGAAGATTTGTAAGTTTTTTATCTGTGCACCATCTACAAAATTTATAAGATATAATCATATTGATAATTATGCTCAATTAAGTATAAGTATGATGTCTTAAAATTCTATGAAATTGCATATAGCATTTCGAAACTTATTTTAACATATTCTTATCGTATTTTTTGGAACAATCCTGTATAAGTTTTTTTCATAAACAGTCATGTTATTGTACCTGCATCATGAGTCTCTAGGACGAGAGAAAGTAGTATGTGAATTTCCATTATTTCTTAATTAGAAGCTTTTCAACCAAAAACAAAATTCACACACTTCTTTTATTCTTCAAGATATCATCTCTTACGTGACTTGTGCTCTTTATAAGGTAAAAAAATGTAAAAGAATCATCTGCACCTTACGGTCTCATGAGCTAGGTTAAATGTATTTTTTATATTTAATTTTCTCTCTTCTTTGTTAACAATGAGAATGAATAACATTTGCTTTAAGTGGCTTGCTCTGATGCCATCCTAGTAAAATTTGCTATATTTAAAATTTTACCTTCATTAATATTTAATTTATAATGTCCTTGGTATTTTGTACTTAAAGCTATAGAGAAGGCACGGTGGTAAACATTAAACAAGAAAAACATTATATGAGAATGAATCTTCTTTTGAGATAATCTAGCTATCAAATACTGTTGTGTGATTACTGTTTATTTTGTTTACACGTAAGATACGCTCAGATTTATTAAAAGGAAGCTACACCGATTATTGTATGAGAATTATTTTTATCCAGATCTCATGCTTTTTTGGGAGAGGGAAATTGAAGAATTAGAAATTCCATACCGATAACATAATCAGTAATGATCAATCAAGCAGCATCTTCTTAAATATGGAATATGAACTGTCATTAATTATATCATATTTAAGATTGTTGCAAAAAGAAATCACTTGTGTTAATCCGATTCTTAAAACTATATTCGTCCCAAAAGATGCAGTAGAATCATTTTGAAACTACTACCATTAAAATTCTTACCGACTCAAAATGTAAATTTAATTATGTTTTGTTTATAAATCAAGCAAAATCATACTTAAAAGAATGAAGTACAGTATAAAAAGAACTACAAGTGAAAATGCGAAAGAATAATTAGGAAAACTTATTTAAGAAAATATCATAAATTTTTGCAGTCATGAAAAGCTATCTATCTCCATTAACGTCTTTCCAATACTTGAGAACATGGAACTGTTTACAATATTTAACATTATTGGGCAGCAGAGAATGAAGTGCCTACATGTTATTAGAAGTTTTGATTGTGATTTCAATCCTTCAATAAGTACGTTCATGACCTTTTTCAATCTTCTGTGTAGTTGACGTTAGATTGTATATAGGTCTTTTGTAATAAATGAAGATGATTTAAAATTAAAGTGATATATAATTTAAGACTCCTGTAGTTATAAATCCAGGTAAAGCTGAATTTATAAAACATAAAAGTATAGGCATTGTTGTGATTCTGCTATCTTACGTGCTTTAAAAAAATAATCTCTAAAGAAGGTACTTTGTTGAATTAATTAATTTCGCTTGCCTATGTATCAGTAAAATAATGAATACTACAGGAGTAAGGCTAATAATGAGTTGACATACGGCAAAATGATATGATTCAATTAACATGTGATTGATTTGAATGATTATTATAAACAAGAATCATGACAAAATATGTCCATATACATTACGTAAATTGTCCTAAAGATGTCGTGTATATCTAGTCTCAGTAAATGCTGAGAACTATTTTATACTTGTAACAATTGTCACTAGTAACACAAAGCGTGGCTTGAAATCATTTCTCATCCCTTTTTAGCACATGAAATAAAGTGCACAAAATTCACTGCCACTTTCCTCCTTATAATATTACAGACAATTATTTTTTAGCACAAAATTTTCTTCGTTACAAATGGAGAAACAAAAGTAAAACAGAAAGTTCAAGAGTTAAGGCGTGTAAACGAACTTGTTAAACATAAAAGTGCGTAGCATTTCCTCGTTGCAGAACAACAGCAAAACCTAAGACCTAGTCGCGTATTTGCGGATCCCAAACGTTTCAGGTATCCTTTTATCTTATCGCCCCGAGCCATGACATACATATAGTAGTAAGCAAACTCAAATGCTGTCGGTTTTCCTGACCCAGAGGACTAGTAATGAAAGTCACTTTCGGTGTGGTTCAAACCCGGCACACGGAAAGATATTTTTATTTTTCTTTTAATTTTCATAATACTCTTTTTCATTAAAATACGATTGAAAATAATACTCAAAAAGTGAATCACCGAGCGGGATAGTAATATTATGTCGCTTTTGGTCTGAATTCAAACCCGGATCAAGGAAAGCTTTCTTTATTTTTAAAAAATTTGATAGCACTTTGTGATTAAAATAAGTGTGTATTTCTATTAAACGAATGATAATATAAGTAGTAGTAGTATTAAAAGTAGTAGTAGTAGTAGTAAATATAGTAGTAGTAGTGGTATTTGTTGTTGTTGTAAAGGTGGTATCAGTAGTAGTAGGAGGAACGGTTTAGAAGCTCCGCATGGGTTAGTTGGGTTCTGTTGTCGATATCACATGAGCAAATTAAAACCTTGCCAAATTTTTCTGGACATTTTACATGACCAACTTAAAACAGCTGGCTAGGGTAGAACGCGAATACTGAAAAGTTTTGGTTCGCTAATAATGCCATTTAGCCACGCAATATCGCAGTCAGTGTCATTTTCAAGCGAAATTTGTTCTCTAGCTACAACTGCCAACTGCTTTAAACTGATCGCAACGAAGCAGGTGAAGTAGTATTTACATCGAAGTTGCACCACCCGAGTGTAAGGTATTACGAGTATCATAGTGGTCAAGTTGGAACAAAACAAACCTTGGGGTCCTGAATCCGCTTCGCTCCCTAGCGCTCGCTCGACTATGTACCATAACGTAAGTAAATCACTTTTTATCAATAAAGTTGTGTGTGCAAAGCCTTTCTCTCTACTGGAGCATCCGGCAAGCTAGACAGATTGTAGAAAAAGCACAATTTACGCATTATATATTACGTACAAGGAAAAATAAATATTACTTTCATGTTATTTTAATAGAAGAAGTTATGAAATTTTTTAAAAAAATAAAAATAATTTCCTTTTGCTTGGGTTTGAACCCAACGCCAAAAGCTATTTTCATTACTAGCACGCTCGTCTTGTAGAGCATACAGCATCTGCCGTTTGCTTTGTGCTATATGTATTATATGCCACGTTGCGAGAAACGGGTAACACCAACCAATCAGAGCTGTGTATTAAGTTCTTATGGCTAAGATTGAGGGTACTAAAAATACATGCTTTCAGAGCGCAGAAATAAGCGATTCAAAAAACATTGTTGCTTCTTCAAAATACTTATCTGCAAAAAATATTTTTCTTCTTTTAACTACTTACATTTTACTTCTTTTTTATAATATATATTAGTTGAACCTGCGTGCTCTATACAGCGCATTATTCAGATATGAACATGAATCTCTTTAAATGTTTCTTAACACACACGAGTGAAAATGATACTCAAATTCGCTGACGCACTGATAAAAATAGGCAATGGGTATCACAAAGGGAAGCTTCTTTCGATTACATTTTTTCAATATCGTTCACCGTTTGCAAGATTTGAGCCTAGTGATGGGATTTTTACCGGTAAATATATTTTGGGTATTAACCTTGTGTAAATACCCAGGTATTTACCCAAATTGGGTAAATATATGGGTATTTTTCATTTTCAATACTATATGTGGAACAGACGTTTTTTTCGCAGTACGTAAAAAATCAAAATGTAAGAGTTGATCCAGTAGAAACCAGAACAAGTATTAAAAGGCAGTAAATTCATTATTTTGATTAATACAAATGATTTATATTGTTGTTCCTGTTTTGATAATAGTAGGCCTAACATAAAACTAGTGTGTTTCTCCAGAAAGCAAATTTTAAAAACTGATGACTGAAAAAGACAGCTTTTTTTCTACAAATAAATAAACTAAAATAATACATGGAACGTGGATAAGTACTTTTCTTTCAATTTACATTTTACAAGTGACTATGGGGAACATGTTATTAATATTGACATGATTTGAAATATTTTTCTGTCCCATCATGTATGCTTTATTAACTAGAAATGAAACGGTAGGAGTATATATGCGGGGACTTTCACACTTAAACTACACTTGCTAGCTAAACATCAAAATGTAGTAAAAACTGAGCTGTCTGAAGCCAAATTGAAGTAACTGTATTTTCGTGTTTTGCGGAAAATTAGCATTCTTGGAAACAAGATAGATAAAGGGCCATTGGAAAATGAGCTTCAAATGACAGTTACGTCAGTTTCTTTAATTAGTTTCTGTTTCGGTGGCATTAGATTTGTACGCCTAATTGAAATGATTTTATGCTTTAATTCAAAATTCGGCAAAATGCAGTTAGTTCACTCTGATTTCAGACATCTCAATTGGCAGCATCATCCACGTCATTTCTATTATAAACCTAATAAAAGAACAAATTCAAGAACATTCAAGATTTAGCAGCATTCTCCATATATTCTATACACATAACTGAAAAGCGTTATCTCGTTATGGGATAGCATTTCTACTAAGATTACTCATCAGATTCATCGGATACATGGAATGAATATATGGAATCATCGCTGCTAATGTCTTCATCTATCTCGCACACGGAAGAAATGTCACTGTCACTGTCTTCTTCAGAGGCTTTCCTTTTCCTTGGTACTATAGTACATTTCAAATGCGATGAACTTGTATCTTGCGGTAAAGTATTTTCTAAGCCTTTCTGCTGCTCTGACTCAACAATCTTTTCTGTCTCTGTACGGTGTGTTGATACTTTCGGCTTTTGTTTCCGGTGAAGCAGTTTCCAATTATAAGCTATATACGTAATTTTTCCGGCTCTGGAAGTAGTCAGTCTATTCCTTGACTTAGTGTGAATTTTTGAGAATGTACTAAAGGATCTCTCTGTGGCGGCTGATGATACCGGTGCTGTTAATATCCGCTGTGCAACTTCAGATAAGTGGGTACTTCCACACAAACCTTGCCACCAAACTACTGGGTTCATTTCCCCTGAACTTGTCCAAATGAACTTCTTGCCCCACAAACCTTCTTTTGCCTTGTAGTGTGCGAAATCCTTCATCACATTTACAAGATTTGCTTTCATGTTTTCTGCAACCTTGTGTATGAACTCCAATCCATCAACATGTTGTTCTGGAGTCAAGTCAAACCCCTGTGATGATGGATCTAGTAATGCTGCGGCATAGTGAATCGGTTGGAGTGCTGTAACTTTTCTGCTTTCGAAATTAAGAAGAATATTTGTTTCTTCTGCTTTGGACAATGGGAATTCGGGAACAGATTTTCTTAATTGCTCTTCGATTTCTTTGACAGCCGGAAAAACTCGGTGTATGCTACATTCATCTGATTCTAATACATTTATCCAGGATACTATTGGTTTGAGAACGTGTATTAGCTTTTCAACTGTCACCCAGAAATCTTCATCGTCAAGTAACCTTGCTTTGTGGTCTTTGATAAATGCTATATATCTTGCAGTGGTTTCGTGAACAGCTAAGTTCTGTAGGGTGACTTTTGTAGCTTTCAAACTTTCAAGAGATTTTAAGTAGCTTCCCCAACGGGTTTTACATGGAAGACTAAGAGAAGTGTGTATGCTTTTCTCATTGTTGATTGCATGAAAATGTGCATTCAAGACCTGAGTATTTCTAACTGTTTTAATGATGTCTATAATATTTGTCATAAATGATGAAATTGAAAAACACTTCAAAATATCACTGCAGACAAGGGTCAATGTATGTGCTATACATGACAATGGTTGCAAATGGGGGTACTTTTCTTGGACAAGAGAAAAAGCCTTCTGCACATTTGCTGCATTATCGCCAATGAGAACAAAGAACTTACTGGGGTCGTATTTTTCAATGACTTCAAATACTTGATCTCTAATGTACTCAGCAGTGTGACGGTTGTCTTTCGTGTTTATAAAGTGAACAAATATTGGATGAGGGTTGGTAATAATGAAATTGATTATTCCCTCATTGCGAACATTACTCCAACCGTCACATTGAAGATTTAGATATTTCGAATCTTGTAGCTCTACACGCAGCTGTGTTTGCATTTCATTAAACTGGGCATCAAGTTGCCAAGTTGACAACGACTTTCTATCTGGAAGTTTGAATGAAGGTCTTAGACGCTAGAAGAAATCTATCCAGAGAGGATGTTCCACCATGGACAATGGCGCTCCAGTTACGTAGGCAGCTTTCGCTAGCATTCTGTTTAACATTGCTCTGGAAGATAAAATATAAAAATATGTTGTAAAATAAACCATCATAGGTTGAACACATATCTTAACCTATTCCACTAATAAATACATAAGATTATTTGCACACATAACCAGCATGCATTCAATTTTCACTGTAGGTACAAATTTATCACATGGAAAAAATCAGCAACAGCTATATCTGTTACGTGTTCCCTTTACGGAAAGTTGTTAACCTAGAAATCTAGAAATGGAAAACAGTTTCTGATCTTAGCCAAGTACAATTCAACCATTTGTGTGAAGATTGTGCGTTTGGTTGGAATTGGTTTTTAAAAGATAATATCAAAAACGAAATAATATTTGAAATTATGCCCTTGTGCTTAACAATTCTATATTTCATAGATTTTCTATAAGTGTTAGGAAATGACGTCACATTTGACAATTGTCGTTCACCGCCATGCAACCATCATTTTCTAAAAACGTACTAGCAGGAATATGCACTTGTTTCTCCTGAAAAAAACTGCTGGTATTTCCTAGTTTTCAACATAAATTGCTGGTACGCTGGAAATTGACCCAATACACACATGCTTGTGGTATATGAGAAATTTTGCTGGAGCAAAGTGAAAGCATGAGTTTTAACGTGAGAAGTGAATATTGTACATATTTTTGTCAATAACGAAGTTCATTGTACACATGTAATGAAAGTAAAAAGATCAATGTTTAAAAGTTTTCTGCTAGGGGTGATAACCCAGATAAGAAACTAATGAATAAAAGGGGAAAAAAGTAATGATGAATAGTTCTTGAATCAATTCACACATTAAGAATGTCCTTCCATTTTAATTCTGAACTAAGCGAGTTGGAAAGGTCATTCTTTTAAGTAATTCATTCGTTTAATTTCGATGGAAACAATGGTAACAAAATTTCTAATAAACATTACTTACGTAGTGATTAACGTGAACCTTGGAAATTTGGATGCATGTCTTAAACTACAAGTATCATACATTTCTTACATAAACGTCAATATTTTCTTGGATAATGTTCTTAACACTCGACCATTACTTGACTTAACCATTTGGCCATTCTTTACAATATGTAAACTGTTGAGAATATTTGGAATGTGTTTGACCAATCAATTTTGATCTGTCCTTTCTTAATTCATTCCACAAGGTCACATGACAAGTTCTTGAGTTATATGAAACAAAATATGTAATACAATTAGTAAAAAACACTTGCGTCATTCATTTTTTTTGACTCTTCGATTCCGTGATTTGTTCTTTCGGTTTCGCACAATTTTATAAAAATGGTAAATACTTCCCTATTCTTAAGCTAACCTGTTCCTACCTATACTTTACTTATCAGTATCTTGCTCTACTCTACCCTACTCTATTATACTACTCCCTTTTAAAGCGATCTTACCTTTGGATGTACAGTTGGAGCATTGGAATCGAAAGAAGAAATCACTGAATCGAAGAATTGAAAAGAAAAAAAAGATTGAAATGGCTAAAGTAAAGACTTCCCGTTACATTAATTACACTAGTTAACTGTTCTTTGCCATTTGCAATTTTTATCTGATTTTTGAGACACGTTGTAATCACTTCGGACGAGCAAACTACTCCCTTCTTGCTCTAAACAAAACGGAACTTGATACGTGATGGACATGTGAGCTCATTAACCCATTAGCTTACATGTGTTACGCTATGCATATGTATACTTACGTTTTCATCAGCTGTCATTGTATCCATAAAAGTAGCAATGCTACTAGATGAACTTTGTTCATTCGCGGAGGAGCTCCTCTTATATGAAACTGGCATCAAAGTTTTATCAGTCACACTCGTCACTAAAGAGTCATCAATGCTCTTATTGGTACTACAACTTGGCGTAGGTGGTGCACTTTCATTCACTTGTTCCGTCCCAATATTTTGCCAACAATCCGACAAACTTCTTCCTTGTAAACCTTTTAAAATTGTTTTCTTCAAACTTTCAGGACACTTGAAACACTTATTCACATGATCTGACATTTTATTTACATTTGCGTGTTTATAATTTTTACCACAGTACTTGCAATTTACTGATTTATCACTTCGTACATTGTATGCGCTCCAAACATAACTTTTCCTTCTACCCATTTTCAGTTTTTTCTCTCTCTAAGTAAAATAAAACTTAGGAAACTCAATTAAGGTAAGAGGCACGTTTACTCTCAACAAGTCTCAAAGCTAATATCAGTACTGAACTAAATTAGAAACGGGGAAGATTGAAACAGTGTTACCAGATATAAATTGAGTTTCCAGTGTTGCAAGTTTGCATCTTTCTTTAACCACATTTGTGTTTGGAAGATTTTATACTGTTATTTTAGAATCCACTATGTCTTCTTATTATGTAATCTTGCAGTTTGTAATAAATACCCATTTTTTGGGTAGGTAAATAAAATTTCGGTATTTACCGGGTATTTACGCAATTTTTATTTACCTACCCAGTGGGTAAATACCCAAGTCCCATCCCTATTTGAACCTACTTCCGTTTGGAGATTCTCTTTCATGTATGATCAGTGTTCTCTTTCTCTTGCATACAGTATGTAATAAGGAAATACGTAACATACACAACTATTTATCTTATCAGTGATATATGGTTTCCATTGGCTAAAGAAGTGGTTATTCTTCGCTTTTCATTATAATTTGATAATGAAGTAAACGACTCAGAGATGTACAGCCGTGTATGCAACTATGTTGTTTTGGAATGTGTAACTCATATTATATGATCCTTTACTTTTTTAAAAATCTCAACACTTCCAGTGTAGCACTAAAAATTTCATAAAGAATATCGGCCAGTTTTTTAAACATTCAATTAGAACTGGATAATCTACATAAAATTTGGAATCGACCAGTTGTAACGACACGTTTCTATAACTGATGGTTTTCGAGATCTCATTCTTGAAAGGATTGTAGACAAACATATCAACTTTCCCTTGGAGACAAATATATCAACCTAGCATTTTAATATATAGGTTATAATGTTTCTGTTTCTTTCTTTTTTCTTCTGTATTCTGTATATTTGTGATACTCCTTTTTAAATCTGTATTTTCTTCTTTTGTGATGAAAAGGGCCCTGATGATCCACATCCGTTTCAGTGGCTGCTTTCGCTTCACACATCTACTACACAAACATGATGCATTCCTATACATGCTTCTACCTACATTTAACTATTATACGACGAAGTTATTTTTGTGGGAATCTATGGTCGAACATGCTACAATTACATTACATACCTCTAGTGGACACTACAGTTCGATTTTGAACTGATACTTTACTAGTTGGAAGTTACCTCTAGATTATATCGCTGCTGAACTAACGTAGTATAAATAAATTTGCTATTGTTTTACTAGATAGAATACTGGAATCTCTTTCCTAGTGCATGAATCTTCTCACCTCTGGAAATTAGCCTGACGATTCATATCACCTTATTATTATTATTGTCTGTTTTGAATTGGTATTGCCATTGGAATAATTAGCATTGGAATACATAGGACGGCAGTTAACCGATTCTATATAATTTATACTGTTAAAGTGGCTATTATAGTATTATGAGGTTTATTTTAATCGCAAATAGGAGAATCGCTTTTCGTTTGTTTTTACGTAGATAATTGCACAAATTTTAATTGATCAACGTTTACGTTAGTTCCGGGAAAAACAACATGTTACTGGTCGATGACCTTTTATGAAACAAGATACCTCCAGGAACCATTGTTAGTCAATGTTTTCCGCAAAAGGTATTTTGGATGGCAATACCTATAGGGAAATTGGTTCGGCAATAGATGAGAATTGCCTCCCGCACCAGAAGAGAGAATCTGTATATATTTTCTTTGTTTTCGCATTTCTACTCTTGGCATTCGTTTCTGATATATAATGCAGTCAACGAAAATTACTGCTAGAAATTTCACGGAATAAAAAACAGTACAATACATAATGACACAACATCTAAGACGGAGGATGGAGCTATAGAGCATTGATAATTAAATTTATTAAACTTAAATAGCTTTGAAAGATAATTCTTTCTCTTAACAGGAAATGTGAAGACGTTTTGAGTAACTGTTTCGTGAATGGAGTGGAGGTTGAGTGCTGCTCTGTACTACAACGTATACCTACTGAAGTACCCAACTGCTTTTACGCTGACTCAAAACAAGGACTGTAAGTATCAATAAATAATCGTTATGCACATGCTAAACTCCTCAAAAAAGAGAGAGAGGAGGGAAGAAAATAAACTATTTTATAATTAGCGTAGTAAATTTGTTTTTAGTGTGCAACGAAAGTGTCACGCACCAAACTCTGGTCTTATAGAATGTACGTTCTAAAGAAGAAACATGTTTTGGTAATGTCTTTAAGTTTTTCATATTAAATATTGCGAATAACACTTTTGTAATCGACGATAAGTTGTACAGTGGGACACAAAAATTCTTGATGTACAAAGTCCGCGAGCTAGGCAACCCAACTAACGTCTGCTCCAAGATTAATTACTTGTAGAGTAGCTAGAACGGCAGCACGAAGTATGCCCTACCTGTTAAAAGAACAAATCTTAAAGAGTGTTTTTGTGCAGGCGTGAGGAGAAACGCTAGCTCACGAAATGACAAAAGGGAGTCTTTGGATACTTATACTCACAGTAAAGAGTACATAACCAGAAAAATATACGGACAACAGAGGCGCGGATGAGTAGATAAGAGTCAGTGGACTTAAATAATCTTATAGCTAATTCAAATGAGGGATTATAAACAAGTTAACTTACTTCAGATAACTATACATATATGCGTATCAAATAATATACGGATATATTATGCGGTATATGCAGTAGTTATTTTTTTAAGTAAACACAAAGCCTTACGCTGAGTTTTGAAACTATTAACAATAGTCCTACCTGCAAATCTATTAAAATATGGAACGATCATTCGGGGCAAGAGCCCAGCCTCCAATGAAATTTTCGGGGTCTAACAGGGCCTGAGCTCATTGGTTCCGGCGCCACTGATTGATCCGTAATACTACTTCGAAAGAAGAACTTATCCGATTTCATTATTCGTTAAAAGACTTTTGAGAATTCAAATATTGGTATGCAGTAATTTATTTGTGAATATTAAAAATTCAAAATTCGATAACACTCAAACGAGTTGGAGAACTTATCCATACTAAGCGTATTTCCACTTAGGTTGTAAATAAAACTGAAAGTTCCAGACTTGTATAGTATTTGTGAACATTTACACACTGAGACACAAGGAGAAAAGGGGAGATTATGGTGCCAATTCACAACAATTTAAAAATGCAAGAAATTAATGAATAATATCAAATATAGAACCATTAAGAGAATTAATTCTGTAACTCGTTTTCTTCATTCATTTCTCTTCCTTTATTTTCAGGATTGCATCATCACTGAATTTCTCCACTGGAGATTTTCTTCGTTTAGCAGCATCCAAATGGAGCTCAGCCTTGTAAATGAAACATAGGAAACAGTGTAAACGAATAGGGCGCGAATCGAACCCCGACTGGAAAATTAGGAAATCTCCGTGCTAACCATTCACCGAAAGCGTCACTTACTCTGGCTCTGAAAGATCCCATTCTTGTCCTTCAAAACAGTAGCTTGTTTATAGTCAAATAGATTGGCTAAACACAAGGATATGGAATTGAGGACTCGCAGGGCATTATATCATTGTATTCACTAAATTATCAACATTGAAGATTAAAAAAAAAAACAACCAAAATACAGAAGTCCTTTATTTTGAACCAAATAGTGCGCGTATAATATACACGTAAACAGACTAAAAATGAATCAAATAATGCGTAGTAATCGTGGTTCAGTGCTCAAGGTGCTCGACAACTGCAGTGCGGGATTGTTTTTTTTTTCTTTCAATTAATGGAAACATTTCCTTAAATATAAAGTTCTGTTTTGAATTGCTGGAAAAGCTAAATCAACTCGTTTATTCACAATTTCAAACCTCAGTCACATTCATTCACAATGTATATTATTTATATACGAAGACGCTACAATGAGGAACGTTAACATTGTTTAACCCTTATCCGGGCAAGACATTTTTGTAACGTAAACGGGCAACCGGGGCCTGTGAGGCCCAGTATATATTTTAAGTGCAGAATACACAAAATCAATGCCTATTGTCACTTACTGTTTAGACTAGTCTAGAATGTAGTTTAGAATGTACCGGTATATATTTTTGTCAAGTAGCGAAACTTCGTGTCACGCTTTTGTAAGCCAATCAGAATAGCAAATCCGGTCCAGACATTTTTGTAACGTAAACGGGCAACCGGGGCCTGTCAGGCCCAGTATATATTTTAAGTGCAGAACACCCAAAATTTAATTTATGTTGCCGCATACTGTTCCGACTAAAGGTTACAATAGTCACGTGTTCAGTATATAATTATCTGACAATTTGATCTAATATTTGACAGGAATTTCACTAAAGTTATACGGGGCCTCCTAGGTCAGGAAAAAATTTCAAATTAAAAAAAAAGCATTAGCTTTACCAACTCGATATGTTCATGATTTTAACTTCGACGAAATATAGAAAAATTCAGTATTTTATGTCTTCGAAATATATATGGTTATTGAGAAATTTTAGAAAAATGAAGCTACTGGGCCTGGGAGGCCCCGGTTACCCGGATAAGGCTTAATGCGAACAGATTTCTGATTTGAATACCAACCTTAAACCCCAGTTCCAAAATGAAAATTATTTATGTTCCTGATACCTACTGCAACATACAAGTGTATATGAGGAGAAAGTGAGAAATTGTGTGTGAGAGAGACAAGGGGAAAGAGAGAGAGAGAGAGAGAGAGTATGTCAGAGAGATAGAAACAATATATGCTTGTATTTTTACTTAATTGTAAATAGTTTCTGTGATTCATAATCTGGATTTTATAAAGCGATTTGAACGCTTGAAGCTACTTAATGTTCATAAAGCTTCTTTTACTTAAAGATTTTATAAGTAATGTCGCAAATAGTCCGATACTATGTAATATGTGAGAAAGAAGTAAAAGTATGGTTTTAGCAGGATAATATCGTCTATCCCTTGCTTCTATTGATGGTAAAAAACAAACGTTGAGTTGATATTGAGTGTAGCGTTCCTTTCAGCAGCAAAGCTATACAAGACGTTTACCTACTGATGAGCCTGGAATTCGAAGCACATAAGCTCAGAGCGGAAATCGAACCGGGTCTCTTACGTCAAAGGTGCGTACGCTAACCGCTTAGCAGCGAAGGAACTCGGTATAAAAATAGAATATCACATTTTACCCCATATTATTTCACCGATAGATTACTGTTTTAAGATCAGTGAAAATAGTATTTGCTGACAACGTAGCGACAAATGTATTTCTTATTTTATGCGCTATACTCAACATACAAAGAATAAACACAAAAACGAAGCAAGGACAAGGATTCAATGTAAAATGCTTTGCCTCTCTCGAATAAATTACTCAATGTATTACAAGCATTTCCAGAGCATTTGTTGAGCATTTCCAGTAGAAGTACTAAAACGCGCTAGCCTTATAACTTCACTGTGTGGTTTAGTGGCTATCACATGCGTCTGTGGTGTACGGGGTCCCGGGTTCGATTCCCGCTGGGAGAACATTTGGAATATTAAATGTTCTCGATGAGTCTGTGTTCGTATCAATGTCTTTAAAGGTTACTGGAAAAATTTAGGACGTGTATAACCGAGTAGAAACACAAGTTTTTGACAAGGGGAAAGCAGACTTTGCTAAATGAATTTCCGCCCTATCATTCGCGAGGTAGGAGTGTACATTTAGTGTCAATATTACAAATTGCAATAGCCACAAAACCCGTCTTAAAGTTTTCTGACTCTCCGCATAAATGATAGAAGGCGTAAAGTTATCAAGAGGTAGAGTGAGAAATATCTATATCCTATCCTATGTGTCATTTTTCTTGTTGTAAGTAATAAAGTAGTCATTTGTAACTACAACCAAAATTCACCATATCTTTATAATGCATACAATAATAAAAAGTTTCAAATAAGTTGTAACCGTAAATATATTGACAGTGTCGTACTTAGGAGGGAGACTATCGTCTCAAGCAACTCGAAATAAATTCCGTATATATAAAATGTAATTAATATTTGTCGGTACCCAAAGTAAAAACGTAATTCAGATGTTGTGCATGGCCGCTCCCCAAAACCAATCCTAAATACGAATGTTTATTGATGTCACTAGATATATTAAGGTTACCACAGTCGTTGTGCAAAAATGTTCTTGGCGCTTCGTATCCATATCTGTGGACAGTGCGAATTAAAAGGGATATGAGTGAAATCCCCTTTGGTAATACGGATGTATGCTACAATTGGAGGTATAATTTCAGACTTTGCTTGAGGGGCGCAAGGGCACCACCGACATAAGACTTTCGTGTTTTGTAGTACTATATTAATAGACAATTGATTAAAGTATTTGTATTCTCCAAACTCTTGTGTGTGTGGGTGGGTATTTATCCCCTCTTACTCCTCTAAATGACGCCCTTGGATACAACTGTTATAGTTTTCCATGCTACTGTCGTTTGAAATGGCTCTCCTGTTTATAGCATACATCCAGCAACACTAAAGGAAATTTCCCCTTATCCCTCTTGTAATTCGCAAACTGTCCACTGATAAAAAAAACGAAGCGCCAAGAAAAATTTTTACACAACGACTGTGATAACCATAATATATCTAGTGATATCAATATAAAGTGACGCATGTAGGATTTTTTTCGTTGAGAGGCTATGCACAACACTTAAATAAGCACTTACATAAGCAAAGGAGGGGAACCAAAACGTTATGAAAATATGTTTTGGCAGGTCCGTGCCGTGTGGTCATACTGTTAGCTTATTGTTCTGCGGAATCAGAGATCCTAATTTCAATTCGTGCAAATTTTATGTGCGCCTTTTTTACTCAAATAATAATTTCATACATTTTACTTCGATAACAAATAATGTATTTATTCGTAATTTATTAATTTGCAAGAAAATACAAATTGTAACAAAAATGGTTTCGTTTTGTTGTAAATAACCCAATGACTTCTAATCTTAATAAATCTATTACTAAGTACCACTTCATAAAGCTGGTTTGCAAAACAATTATCGAAATTTGTATTGTGTGCAACTTGAATAAATTATTAATTTAAATTAAATGCACAAAATTATTATTTGGGAAAAAAATAAGGAGATTGCCCTGAGCGGAATAGAACCCAAGACCTCTGTAATAGGACTCCTGTGCGCTAACCATCTAACCACAGACTACTAGAGTGATATCACTGTGCAATATGATATTTGTCCTTTAAATGAAAATATGATTTTCTTATGTATTTTTGCACGAAAAAGTTAAATCTGTTATTAATTTTTATGTATCACGTTCCAATTTTATGAAAAATTGAAAAGTTTGAAATTTTGTATTGTGAATTACTGTGTTTTTTACGGATAGTAATAAAATATGAGTAATGTTTGGTTTGGTTATAAAAAAAATAACGTACCTTTTCTGCAGCGAAATTATATGAGACGTGAGCCTACAGTTTAAGGTGGAATCCGAGCCACTGTGTCATTCAATGTTCTCCTACTGGGACTCGAACCCTAGATCCCATGCACCGAAGGTTCGCGCTCTACCCATTATACCACCGGGAGGGCAAAAATATATTTATGATAAAAATGGGAGGGATGAGGAGGATTGCATTCGTAATATGCCTTACACTATACGCTCATTTAAACATCAAGCGACAATTTTTCTTGTTTACAGAAGAAATACGGTGCCCAAATAGAGGATTTTCTCATCCCTCCAATTTTTCCGACTGCGTAGGAGTCTTTTCCTCTGTTATACGAGTAAACACTAGTTCATCATATTTCTCCTCACTCTTTATCTTCATTTCAGGTAGTAGCCCATTCAGATCTAGTGATAAGCGAGTTCAGATTTATGTTGCCAAACTATGCTGCCGTATGGTCTTGCATTTAAGTAATTCTTGGTTCGATTGTATCATTTGCTGATTGGTATTTCATTAGGAGTGGTCAGATTTGCCGCATTTCATCATTTTAGGTAGTGTATGCTGTGCGCATGCGTTTCAAAAAAGTACTAAATTAACGTTAGGTATACGCGTAATGGAGTGCAATGTGCCGTGCGTGTAAAAATAAACCTGACTTATTTTGCTAGCTGTATGATGAAATTACATCTAATACTCATAATGCACCCCTAGACATTTAGTTAAAAAACGGCTTCTTAACTGTACCTGGCTGTAGGGTTGGAGACAATTATGTGTCTTGGGCCATACACATATATTGACTATGTGTTCCAGGAATTTGAGAAACTGGATACAAGGAAAACGTAGTTTTGTGAAATTTGCTGTTCCTATGATGTGTTGCGAACAAATAGATCATGTTACTTTTGGTTGACAGATGTAAAAGGCTTGACATCTACATCTTAACATCAGATTCAGTACCAAAATATAAAGTCAGCTATTCGACCGGTTTCTCACAGTAAAGATCTTGCAGTACTTAAAGCTCAAGAATGTTATACTATTAATTCAGAAAAAAAGATACATCAGACGTTCCAAACAACAGGGAAGATTTAGACTTTCAGCCATCTACATCCCAGTCAACTTCACCTCATTTGATCACATAAGAAAAGCTTAACGATCTTAAACGAGACTTAAATCTTCCTAAAATGAAATCGGAATTGTTGTGCTCCAAGCTTCAAGGTTCGAATCTCTTAGCTGAAGATGTTAAAACAAGTTTGTTCAGAAAAGACAAAGTCATTTTGATGACTACTTTATGGAAAATGGAAGTAATGCTTATTGTAAAGATGTAGATGTCTTATTTCAGTCTTTGAGACATGAACATAATCCTACAGATTGGCGCTTGTTTATTGACAGTTTCAAACTAAGTCTGATGGCAGTATTTGTCAATATGGGAAATTTTCACCCATCCGTTCCTGTAGCATATGCGGTTCGTACAAAGGAGACGTATGAAGTATGAGTGTGATACTGGACTTCATTGAATATAAAAATTTCAAATGGCAAATATGTGGGGACTTCTGGCTTCAAAGACAAGATTGCATTTCTAAAAGTAAGAACATATCTCTTAAACCAATTGTAAACCCTCAAAATGTATTTTTGCCACCATTCTATATGAAATTTGGGTTGATGATTTTTGTTAAAGCACTAGATAGAGAAAAGAAGAAATTCCAAAACTTAAGTAAGACAAAAGTTAAGGAGTATTTGTTGGTCCACAGACTAAAACGGTCATGCGGGATGAAGACTTTGAAATGAAACTTTCTGAAATTGGAAAATCAGATTGGTTATAATTTAAATCGGCATGTTGAGGTTTCCTTGGAAATGTAAAGGCTGAAAAGTATGAAGCTGTTGTTAGTGACATGGTGCGCAGTTTTCAACTCATGGGATGGAACATGTGTGATTAAAATTACAATTCTTGCACTCACATGTTGATCTTTTCCTTGAAAACCTCGGCGTAGTAAGTGATGAATAAGGTAAATGACATCATCAGGACATTGTCATATTTCAAAAGTGAAAAGGGGAAAATGGGCTGTAAGTATGCTGGCCTAGTACTGCTGGTCTATCATCAGAGAGAATCCAGAAGATGTCTACAAACGTAAACTACAAAAAATATTTTAAAAGATAAATCAACAAAATTTAATATTAGTATAATACCCTTCCTACCCTACATTATAAAGTAAATATATGTAAATATGTTCACTTCGTATAACGTGTTTTGTTGTCTGCCCAACAGAAACGTGACGTAATAGAACATTCTGGTTGCCACGAATGAATTCAGCGCGTGCCATTTAGTTAAAATTACATAATTTCATTTGAAGGACACAAATAAAGTTTAAATTTGTTGCACAGTGTAATCGGTATTTTTATAACGTTTTCTTGCTCGCTTTTTTGGTGTGTCATTTCAAGAAAGGAATATATTTTACAGGGAATTTTCTAGAGGAGGAAGACCAATTGATTTACATATGACACTTCCCAAGTGTAGCACTCGGATTTTAATAAACCTTAGCAGCTAGATACTACACATAAACGAATACGTGTCTTTTTTTTTTACTTTCTGCGGAACAGCGGTTTTAGGTGGCAAAAGCAACCACCCATAATTTTGAAAGTTGACGTTCGGACGGCAAGAAGAAATCGACCGAAGTGAGTGAAATTTTGTACAGATATTGTGGACGTAAAATGAGGGAATACGTATTTCGTATTTTCCTGAAAAAAAAAAACTGTTGGGGGGAGCATGGACCTCTCCAAATTTTTGATCACGAAATAACAAAAGTGCTAATGATAGTATGTCAGAAGTTCCTGAAGGACATGAATAATTACAACAAAATTTTGTGTACTGACAATATGCAAAAAATAAATGTGCTATTTTTATTTTATGCCAAAAACGGTTTTAGAGAGCAAAATGTCCCACCCAAGATTTTGAAAGCTGAATGCTGAAAGGGAAGAAGAATGGACCGAAGTCATTGAAACTGTGCACAGATATTGTAGATGTAAAATGAGGGAATACTGTTTCGTATTTTCCTTTTTAAAAAGTTGGAAGGGGCACAGACCTTGTAAACCGTTGATTACGAAATATCAAAAGTACGTTTCTGAGGGGGCTTCTGCCCAATATGTTTTGGGAGCCACGACCCCCTCTGAAAAAAGTAAATTTTACCGTAGTAGCGCAGCAAGGAGTGGACCGAAGCAAATAAAATTGTCTGTAGGTATTGTATATGTTAAATAAGGCCTGTCGGTTTCCCAAGTGCCCGCATCCGATTTGCTTGAAATTTTGCACATCAACAGTAAATAGGAAATAAACCGACACTTCTTTCTGTTTATGTGGAAAAAATTTGTAAGGGTTAAAGACGCCTCCCGAAATACTATAAAATACGCTATATTGTTTGTGCTTACTGTTGATATGCCAAATTTGAAGAAATCGGATGGGGACACTTCTTGAACACGAAAGACCATATTTTAAATACATAATATCTAAACAAAATTTAATTTGCTTCGGTTCACTCTTTCCGCCGCTTAATGCTTCGGCCCACACAACAATTATTATTATTATTATTATTATTATTTTTATTATTATTATTATTATTATTATTATTATTATTATTATTATTATTACTATTATTATTATTATTATTATTATTATTATTATTATTATTATTATTATTATTATTATTATTATACAGGTCAATAACTCTTGTCAATGCATTCTCGAAGATATTTGAACTAATTGTCCATAAACACATATATTTTAATGTAAGAAATGTCTTAAACGAGTCTCAACATGTTTTTTTTTTTTTTTAAAGGCAAGTCAATTGTAACAAATCAAATTCATTTTACAGACTTTACCTATAATGCACTGAAAAATAAATTGCAAGTCGATGTAATATACATATATATATCAAAAGCTATTGACTCTGTCAGTCATATGAATCTTATTAGCAAGTTATCTAATTATTGGTTTGTCACCTTTGTACATTCGCTGGTTTGAAAGCTATCTGTTAAACAGAACTTACCAAGTTAAAATCGGACCTGTACATTCTAGTGTAGGATATGTAATAAACGGAATACCACAAGGGTCGCCCTTGGACCCTGTCTTATTTTCTTTATTTTTAAACGACCTTACAGAAAAAATAAAATACTCTAAAATTTTCCTATATGCTGACGATATGAAGTTGTTCAGATTAGTAAACAATGAGTTCGATAATTATTTACTGCAACAAGACTTAAATGCAGTAAACATATGGTGTAGAAATAATTTTCTAAAACTTAATGATAAGAAAACAAAATTTATGACATACACCAATAAAATTCAATATTATATCAGTAAATATGAGGTCAACGGTGTACAAATTGAGAAAGTAAGCATTATTAAAGACCTAGGTATTACATTTGACAGTCACTTAAAGTTTTCTAATCACGTAAATTGTATTGTACAACGTACCAGAAGTATAATAGGTTTTATTTTTAAACAGTGGCCTGTATTTCAAAGAGATAAAACGTATGTATTTCCATATAAATTACCTTTAAGACCAAAATTAGAAACTGGTTCGGTAATTTGGAACAGCATTTCTAAAACTTTGACAAACAAGATTGAATCTGTGCAAACATGTTTTATTCGACTGCTTTGTTTTAAAATGGAAATGAGGTATTACTCACATAGTTATGGATATTGGATTGATTATTGGGGTTTGAAAAGTCTTATGAATACAAGAAAAAATTTGGACAGAGTATTATGAATGCATGCAAAAAATACTAGATAATGTTTATATCAGTGAATATTGTTTACAAAATATAGCATAAGAAATGCCATGATTTTAGTTCCTCTGAATTGGAAATATGAAATTTTAAAAAGATTGACATATTCTTTAAGCTCATTTTAAACTTATTGTATTAAATAATGTGAAGGTTTATTGTGATCTGACTGATAGTTTTTAATCAATGACGTTTAGAAACATTAAGCCAAATGTAACTTTATGACTGCTGTTCTTAGCTTCTTGTTGTTTTAGATGGATGGAAAACTTGATAAGTTTTACTGCGTTTACAAGGAATTATTTCTGCTTAACTGACTTTTATCTACATTGTGTTTTACATTAGTACCCTTTTTTTTATTGTTTTCTTACTTATTATCTATTTTTAGTAGTATTATTATTTCATCGCAATGTAATACTCTGATACCACGTGCTGTATTTTTTTTCCAAAACCTGTTCGCGGCACTAAAATAAAGTTTATTATTATATTATTATTATTATTATTATTATTATTATTATTATTATTATTATTATTATTATTATTATTATTATTATTATTAGGAAAATTCGAATCATGTATTCCCTCATGTTATGTCTACAATATCTGCACACAATTTCATTCACTTCGGTTCACTTCTTCTTACCTTTCGGACATCAACTTTCAAAATTTTGGGTGAGGGCTTTTGCTCCCTAAAATCGATGTTGCACAGAAAGCAAAAAGGACGTATTCGTTTATGTGTAGTATCTACCTTCTAAATTTGATCAAGATCGGAGTGTTATACTTGCAAAGTGTTACATGTAAGTCAATTGGTCTTTCTTCTCTAGAAAATTCCCTGTAAAATATCTTCCTCTATATTAAACCATATGTGCCTTTATATTCAGAAACCGGATTTACTTTCAGATTCAAACTCAGATGTCTCGCACTAAAGACGAGGATGCTAATAATTAAAAAACAAAATCATTCGACATATTTGCTCTTTGGCCTTATATTTGCTTTGAAACTTCTACACCTGTATATACTTTTATTACAACACATTAGAAAAATATAATTTTAAAGATCCAGTCCCGAAGCCCGATTCATACCAATAACAGTCATAGCGTGTGTTCTTATAAGAAATCTTGTATCGGTACGGTTATATCAGGATATGAGTTGACTTGATTTTGAGTTTAACGTCCCTTTCAAAAGGAGTCTATTCGTAAGAACTGAAAAAAATTAGAAAACCTGACTATCACTGATTGTTAGTATTGCGATTTAAATCCATATTAGGAAGTAGGAATTTTCGATTTGGAAACATTTTGTAAATTGATAAAATTGTGAATTACATTTGCAACTTTTTTATGGAAAACACAAGCATTCTTGTATGTGTGTCTTCATAGTCCCGGAAAGATCAATTATCTCGTGAAACATACATGTCAGGAAAACCAAACTTCTTAATATTTCGAAATGCTATCCAATGATACCAAACGCAACCTCTATCACTACCTCCTTCGGAAGAAACGGGGAATAACTTTAAAATTCTAAAGTGAACCCACATTTGTTATTGCACATTCGGATTCTGCAGAAAAAAATGATTTGATCCACAATGAAGTCAGGCCCTTCACAGATGGAGCTTGAATCGACACACAAAAAGTGAGCAACAAAACGTTATGAAAATATCGGTTATCAGTCAATCAGTCACGTAGTTTGTGGTCAGATCGTTAGCTTTAGAGGCCTTGAGTTCTATTCCCGCGCAGGTAAACTCTCTGTTTATTTTCCCAAATAATAATTTTATACACTTTAGCATCAATTAATATTTTATTCAAGTTACACACAATACGAATTTCGATAACTGTTTTGCAAACCAGCTTTATGAAGTGGTACTTAGTAATAGGGTTATTATGACTACAGGTCATAGGATTATTTACAACAAAACCAAATCATTTTTGTTGCAATTTGTATTTTCTTGCAAATTAATAAATTATGAATAAATACATTATTTTTATCGAAGTTAAAATGTATGAAATTATTATTTGAGTAAAAAAGGCGCACATAAAATTTGCACGAATTGAAATTAGGATCTCTGATTCCGCAGGACAATAAGCTAACAGTATGACCACACCGCACGGACCTGCCAAAACATATTTTCATAACGTTTTGGTTCCCCTCCTTTGCTTATGTAAGTGCTTATTTAAGTGTTGTGCATAGCCCCTCAACGAAAAAAATCCTACATGCGTCACTTTATATTGATATCACTAGATATATAATGGTTATCACAGTCGTTGTGTAAAAATTTTTCTTGGCGCTTCGTTTTTTTTATCAGTGGACAGTTTGCGAATTACAAGAGGGATAAGGGGAAATTTCCTTTTGTGTTGCTGGATGTATGCTATAAACAGGAGCGTCATTTCAAACGACAGTAGCATGGAAAACTATAACAGTTGTATCCAAGGGCGTCATTTAGAGGAGTAAGAGGGGATAAATACCCACCCACACACACACAAGAGTTTGGAGAATACAAATACTTTAATCAATTGTCTATTAATATACTACTGCAAAACACGAAAGTCTTATGTCGGTGGTGCCCTTGCGCCCCTCAAGCAAAGTCTGAAATTATACCTCCAATTGTAGCATACATCCGTATTACCAAAGGGGATTTCACTCATATCCCTTTTAATTCGCACTGTCCACAGATATGGATACGAAGCGCCAAGAATATTTTTGCACAACGACTGTGGTAACCTTAATATATCTAGTGACATCAACAAACATGTCGTATTTAGGATTTGGTTTTGGGGAGCGGCCATGCACAACATCTGAATTACGTTTTTACTTTGGGTACCGACAAATATTAATTACATTTTATATATACGGAATTTATTTCGAGGGGCTTGAGCACGATAGTCTCCCTCCTAAGTACGACACTGTCAATATATTTACGGTTACAACTTATTTGAAACTTTTTATTATTGTATGCATTATAAAGATATGGTGAATTTTGGTTGTAGTTACAAATGACTACTTTATTACTTACAACAAGAAAAATGACACATAGGATAGGATATAGATATTCCTCACTCTACCTCTTGATAACTTTACGCCTTCTATCATTTATGCGGAGAGTCAGAAAACTTTAAGACGGGTTTTGTGGCTATTGCAATTTGTAATATTGACAATAAATGTGCACTCCTACCTCGCGAAAGGTAGGGCGGAAATTCATTTAGCAAAGTCTGCTTTCCCCTTGTCAACAACTTGTGTTTCTACTCGGTTATACACGTCCTACATTTTTTCCTGTAACCTTGAACGACAGGAACACGAACACAGACTCATCGAGAACATTTAATATTCCAAATGTTTTCCCAGCGGGAATCGAACCCGGGACCCCGTACACCACAGACGCATGTGATAGCCACTAAACCACACAGTGAAGTTATAAGGCTAGCGCGTTTTAGTACTTCTACTGGAAATGCTCAACAAATGCTCTGGAAATGCTTTTAATATATTGAGTAATTTATTCGAGAGAGGCAAAGCATTTTACATTGAATCCTTGTCCTTGCTTCGTTTTTGTGTTTATTCTTTGTATGTTTCGTATAGCGCATGAAATAAGAAATACATTTGTCTCTACGATGTTCAGAAATACTATTTTCACTGATCTCAAAACAGAAATCTGTCGGTGAAGTAATATGGGGTAATATGTGGTATTCTATTTTTATGCCGAGTTCGTTCGTTGCTAAGCGGTTAGCGTACGCACCTTTGACGTAAGAGACCCGGTTCTATCCCGGTGTGGGCTCATGTGCTTCGAATTCCACGCTCATCAGTAGGTAAACGTCTCGTATAGCCTTGTTGCTGAAAGGAACGTTAAACTCAACATCAATTCAACCTTAGTTTTATACTATCAATGGAAGCAAAGGGTAGACGATTCTATCCTGCTAAAACCATCCGTTTATTTCTTTGGCACATATTATAAAGTATTGGACTATTTGGGACATTAGTTATATAAGCTTTAAGAAACAGGAGCTTTATGGACTTATGAAGTCGCATCAAAGGTTGAAATCGCTTTATAAAAATCCAGATTATGAATTACAAAACTTTTTTTACATTTTAAGTAAAAATACAAGCATATATTTTTTTTATCTCTCTCATATATACTCTCTCATTCTCTCTGTTTCTACCTATGTCTCTCTCATACACAGTATCTCTCTTTGTTTACATATTCACTTGTATATTATAGTAGGTATCAGGGACATAAACAATTTTCCTTTTGGACGTGGGATTTAAGGTTGGTATTCAAATCAGAAATTTGTTCTCATTAAAACAATGTTAACGTTCCACATTTTAGTATGGATAAGTTCTCCAACTCGTTTGAGTGTTATCGAATTTTACATTTTTAATGTTTACAAATAAATTACTGCATACCAATATTTAGTATTCTCGAAAATCATTTAACGAATAATGAAATCGGATAAGTTCTTCCTCGAAGTAGTATTACGTATCAATCAGTGGCGCCGGAATCAAGGAGCTCAGGCCCTGTTAGACTCCCAAAATTTTTATTAGAGCCTGGGCTCTTCCCCCGAATGATCATTCCATATTTTAATTGATTTGCAGGTAGGGGTATTGTTAATAATTTCAAAACTCAGCGCAAAGCTTTGTTTTTACTTAAAAAAATGAGCTACTACATATTTCGCATAATATATCCGTATATTATTTCATACGCATATATATATAGCAATTTGAAGTAAGTTAACTTATTTATAATCCCTCATTTGAGTTAATTATAAGATTACGTAAGTCCTCTGACAGTTATCGTGTCATCGGCGCCTGTGGTGTCCGTATATTTTGCTGGTATTGTGCGGTTTACTGTGAGCACAAGTATTCAAAGACTCCCTTTTTTATTCGTCTGCCAGCGTTTTGCTCCAGTTCTTCACAAAAACGTCTCTTTACGATTTGTGCTTTTAACAGTTGGGGGCAACTTCAGTCTGCTGTGCTAGCTACTACCAGGTTTAATTAATCTTGGAGCAGGAGTTAGATGGGTTACCTATCTCACGGACTTTGTACATCAGGAACTTCTGTGGCTCACTGTACATGCAATATGTAATTTCCCCTAGGCCCTAGGTATTAAATAAATAAATCAAATTTTTGTGTATTCCGTATCTAGGATGCTATTTTCTATCTTCAAATGCCTTCGCTCCATCAATATTTTTTGAAGAATGAAGGAGCATACTACAAATAAAAAAGGAAGCGTAGCTCTTATGATATATTATACACTATAAACTTAACCCTAGGAACAAGAATGGATTGGAGGGTGGTCGATGGCCCACAAATTATTTTTGTTACATTTTGTACCATTTCTCATTGCAGAAAAGTTTTTAAAAAAGATATTGTAAGGCTTGACCCACTCGTCATGAAACGTACACGCTTAGTTTTTAGTATTTTTTTTGTATTTATAAATAAAGAAAGTGGTGTGGGCTTCAGAGGCAACCCCTTGGTAGTACTTAAGGGCTGTTAATCGCACACGCTAACTATTATATTCCAGTGTTTGGCTTTTTATTTTATTTTCCTTTTTAACAATTTTGGTATTACAAGATGTAGGGGCACTCTGAGGTATTATTCTCGTGTAGTGTTGCCCACAGCACATGATAAAATTTAGTATATACATATTTCTGATTACTTTTGGCACCTAAATATTTTATTTCCTATTAGTATATTCCTTTAAATATGCTCACACCTAATTATATCACTTTATATTATAACCACACACACACACACGTTCATATATATATATATATATATATATATATATATATATATATATATATATATATATATTTGGGTGGAGTGTTTTTCACTTTTGTTGGGAATTCGATGACGGCTAGTGCGGAAAAGGTGACATTAGTGGCACCAATCCTACTGACTTTTTAAAACTTTTTTGAACAACTCCTTACCCTGAACCAATGGACTTAATGTTTTCATCAGTGTTATTTTTAGGCAACACGCACAACACCAATGAGAGAAAAGCTCCTTGTGGTCGTTTTTAGAGTTACGTCAAGGCTATACACAAGTATTTTATTAAAAGAAACTTGTAGCAATGCCAGTAAATAATTTTAAAATGCGTATGTGTCAAAGTACAGCCATATTGGCTCAGTTGTTGGAATTAATGTCCAGATTTTGTTTGGAATGTCACGTTAACGATGATTATAGGCATAGCCCTTGATATAACACGATTTTCATGGTGCAACTCCTCGCTTATTTTGCACTGTACGCAAAAAACGCAGAATTCAACACGGGGACGTGGTTGCAGATCGAGTTCCTACGACCCACCCACCCAGTAGGCATACGTTGACATTTGACCTTAAGTCACGTAGTTCTTCTTGGTCTCGAAGCGGGGCATTCCTGTTCTAGAATTCAGTTTGCCTCTAACTTAAATATCTCTGACGTTCTGCCGCACTCTTTCGACGCCGTCTTGGACACCAGCTTCACTGTGCGTTTCACAGCTTGACTATGGCAAAGGAATGTTATTGTTAAAGTAGCTGAAGTTCGAATGTTTTCTTCAAGCTGTTGATCCGTTATGTTTCATGTGATTGGTGTCTGTTAGCCATTTAGGCCAATTAATCATGTTGTAATTTTCAGCTGTAAAGTTTAATTTCGGAACAATGAAGTCACGTGGACGGCTTGATCTCGGAGTCTTCTGTCTGCGGCACATTTTTATCCTTCGCCAGCCTAACGTTCGAATATGCGTATTTTCATCTGCTGTCATCGCAGCAGGTTTTCATGATGAGCGTAGTATCTGTTTGTTTCTGGAACAGAATGAACTATGTGTTGTATTTTCTGGCAGACAGCGTGATAGCTTAATTATGCCAAAGAGATGCATTGCGCCCATTTCGTACGAAGGATTTCACCGTATTGAAAACCAGACGGGAACGTATATTTTAACCCATTAGTGCCCAGAATTCCCCAGTGGTATTTTGAAAATTTTCTTATCGCCTATTTGGTCTTAATAGTACTCTAAAATAGAAATTACAATATTTTTGAAAAATATTTATTTTTTCTTGTTTTTTAGGCCGGCAACTTAAGTTGCCAAATGGCACATACATATTCAAAAAAGGGAAAATTTTGGAAAGTTACAATTTTGAGGGAGAAAATACATAGCGAAAACATAACTATTAAAATCAAGTTAATCCTTCCTTTACAGACCTCCAATCTTTCCTTCTGGAGTCTTTGAAATCAATCCAGTTGAGTCTTTCTCCTCAAAACACATTGTAGCCAAAAACAACGCTAACCTTATGTCAATATATCATAAAAAGAAAATGCAACGATGCTATGACGAAACAGACTCCAAAGTAACTTCATGGTTAAAACCTGCAACGTCTATCCATGAATTTCTGCGCTACAACGAAAAATTGCCCTGGCAACTTAAGTTGCCAAGGGGCAGTAATGGGTTAACAATGTAGTGGCAAAGTAGACACAAACTTGAACTAAGTTTATCAGTACTGATGTAGTGGTGAAGCATCCTACAGGCCAATGTAAGCCATCGTTAATGTGATAATGGTCCTGGTTTTCTGTTTGCTAGATTGGTAGTACACATTCATGTAGCAACAGCCTTACAAATTTCAAAAAGATAAATCTGGTCGCTGCTTAAACCATCTGTTTTTTCCATTTCAGACACACATTCAACGGGAATGGGTGTAAAAGAGACGATAGGTGAACGTTCACAATCCTTTAATTTCCTCCCGATGGGACCGGAAAATGCGTTGGGTCCTTTCTTCCCACGATTCAATTCCGTAACCAGGTGTCTAAATGGCAACTCGTTCGTATTAAGAAGGCAAATGAGATGCTACAGTTCCTTTCCTAGGGATCTTTGTATCTGACTTATCACGCCGTTATCCCATCCTGTGTTCGTGGCATCACTATCGCTGACCACTGCCTCAAGACTTCACACGTCGTACTGATTATTCTCTAAAAGCTCCAATATAGAGTAGGCAATATCCTTTGCCAGTGCCTGATTTAGGTGTGGCATGACCCTTGTATTCTAAACCGGGCTCCGATAGAACTCTGATATTCTTTTCTGTAACCCGTCGTCTTTGTTGTTTGCCGTTAATTTTTTCTTGCAAAAGAGTTACATATTTTTTCCATCGAAGTAGATACTGCTAATCGACCGTCTTAGGTATGCCTTTTTTTCTGGACTTTCTCACCCAGTTTATCTTTTCCTCTTCGTACCTTAGATCTGTCAACAACAAGATTTTTTCCTCTAGCGTTATGAGCCTCGCGTCCTGAAGTACGGCAGAAGTGATCAAAGCAACCTGCATGTCAGAAGATCCCGTTCTAAAAGCTGCCTCCGCTGTATTTTGAAGACAGATGCTCTTTAGGCAATGTTTCTTTCTGGTCGCTACTCGAAGTCAGATCCCGACGTGCTTCCTGATTCAACAGTTTCACTGGATTCCCTTGACACTTCCAGCTTCAGCACTTCCAGCGCCTTTCTTGGTTGTCTGCTCACTTTACGGGAAACCATCTTTGACAGAGATTTGCTTGTTGAGATGTCAATGCTACCAATGCTCATTTTCAATAATGATCTCTGGTACAAAAGAAACTTCAACTTTAGTTTTGGAATCCTGCGTGTCCTCTCACATTTGCAATCTTCGGCGGTTTTACATTTGCAAGACGTAGTATCAAAAAGAGAATTTTCCGTGTTCAACATAACATGCATGAAATGTTGTTTCTTGTCCTTGTCAACTGAAATGTTTTTCGTTGCTGCGGCACCTATTATAAAATGTCTTCAGCATGTCGAAAGCTCTTTTCTGAAACCACAGGAATGTTTGCTTTACGCCAAATATGTACAACTCTTTTTCCAACTAGTTTACAATTGTCAGTCAATGGTATTTTGGTTACATTTTCGTCTTCACTTAAACCATTTCGAAAACAATCATAATGTTACATAACGTCAGCGTACGTGGGTAACTGAATTTCACTCATTTCACTTGGACTGACAAATAAGCATCGTTAATCACACTTTCCCGCGTTGGTCTGCTATGAGGTTTTTTTGTTCGTCTTGCTTTCCATTAATTCCGAGCTTGGAAGTCAAAGTATACAACAAAGTGTCTCTGAATTGTACCGCACTATGAAGACTGTAACTTTAGATACAATACACAAACTCTCTGTCTTAACAGTACCAGTAGCGAACTAAAACCGTTAAAGCTTAAGCTGCAATAAACTGGCATATTGGATTGGTTGGCCGAAGTACGCAATATTTATACCACCACCGAACTTTGAGCGAGAATATTCTTGAAACGTCGGCGTAGGTTCTGGAGCCAACGAGGCGAGCGGGAGGTGCGCGAATCTTCTGGGCAGACCCAGACGTAGCGACGACTCTTGAAGAGCGTGGTCAAAGTAAGCAATCACGAAGTTGTGTAGCCTGCCGCTAGATGGCATTTATTGTGCCTAACAAACCATGTTATATCAAGAGCTATGCCTATAACACTGGTATACAAAATTTTGCTTATTATTATTTCTTGATGAATTTTTATGTATTTTGACCCCCTGAACACGAATCTGGCACTTATTTTTATGTAGTGTCAATATTTTCAATAATATAAGCATGTTTTATTTTTCTCCTATACTGATTTTTGCAGAGTAATTTGCGTCCTTTTACTTCGATACTCGCTAGTTGATATCGCATTTGTTTTTAAAGATAATTGTTTGGAGTACGAAACAGAGAATATAGATTCTAAAGATACATAGCAGAATTGTAAATTAATTAAATAGAGTTTTTCAAGTGTGAAGCTGATTTTGGAGAAAACAAAATATAAGGAACATCAATGGGACGTGTGTGGGGATTTTAAAATTATTGGTTTTCTTCTTGGGTTGCAAAGTGGTTATACTAAATATTCCTACTTTCTATGTCTGTGGGACAGTCGGACAACTAACCAGCATTATGATCAAACCACGTGACCTGAAAGAACGGAGCTTATTCCAGGAACACATAATGTGATAAATGAAGCATTAGTGCCCAGGGAGAAGATTCTCATGCCAACATTACATATTAACCTGGGATTGGCAAAACAATTTGTGAAAGCTCTGGGTCGCAATTCATCTGCCCTACAATGTATCAAACAAACGTTTTCAGCTTTATCAGAGGCAACAGTTTTGGCTGGCATTTTCACAGGGCCTCAGATTCATGTCATGCTTAATAGTGGTCCACTTAAACAAAAAATGACGGAGTTGGAAATAAACGCTTGGGGGGGGGGATTTCATAAATTGGTGACGGGATTTCTTGTGCAGAACCGAAGTGAAGCGTTTGAACACCAAGTTAAGACACTCATTGATCAATATCGAGCATTGGGATGTAGAATGTCTTTAAAATTACATATGCTACATTCATACTTGGATTTCTTTAGGGAGAATTAAGGAGATGTTAGCGAAGAGCAGGGGAACGTTTCCATAAGGGCATTGAGGTAATGGAAAGCAGATACCAACAAAGGTGGGACTGTGCAATGATGGGTGATTATATTTGGGGGTTAGTCCATGACGAAGTAAACGTTTCCCACAAAAGAAAAAGAACCACTAACTTTCACTTTTGACTACGGAATTCCAGTACTTGATGAGCACTTTCCTCCAATCTCAGTACTTTTGTTCTAATTTTTATAAGAAATGTAATATTCATATATTTTAGTATTTATGTATTGTTATGTAGATTTTTGTTACCCAGAAAGTTGATGTCCAAAATGTGTTATGCTTGTAATTCAATGTTCCTATAAGACACAATTGTATAATATATTACTGTTTGAGTAAAATCTAATATGCTTATAGCATTACAAATTTTGACATTACGAGAAAGTAACTGTCATACTCGTGTTCAGCGGGTGCAAATTATTAAGAAACCAATGAAAAGTCAACAGAAGCACGACTACAATGTTTGTGTTATGCTTGTAGTTCAATGTTCTCGTAATATACAATTGTATAATATGTTACTGTTTTAATAAAATCTGATATGCTTATATTATCACAAATTTTGACACTACGGGAAAATAACTGCCATACTCGTGTCCAGCGGGTGCAAATCATTAAAAAACCGACGAAAGACCAACATAAGCACAACCTTGATCAAAATTTGTATACCAGTGTAATCATCGTTAACGTAGCATTCCAAAAAAAAAAAAAAAAAAAATCCAGATATTAATTCCAATAACTGAGCTATATGGCTGTACTTTGACTCATAAACATTTTAAGATTATTCACTGGCTCTGCTACAAATTTCTTTTAATAAACTAATTTAATTATACCCATCAGATAACTCTAGAAACGATCACAAGTAGCTTTTCTGTCATTTTTGTTGTGCGTGTTGCCTTACCAAACACTTAAAAACTTTAACTTTGTTAAGGGAAGATAAGGGGTTGTCCAAGAAAAAAAAATCAATAATACCGGCGCCACTAATGGAAACTTTTCCGCACTAGCCTTCATCGAATTTCCAACAAAAGTGCAAAACGCTCCACCCTAATATATATATATATATATATATATATATATATATATATATATATATATATATATATATATATATATATATATATATATATATATAAAAGTAGAATAAGAGAATCAAGTTCTGGGAAAGAACTATGCTGCTGCATCTCAGGTGCTCTCAAGTATTTTTAATCATAGAATCACCAAGCAGCAGCCTGCAACTCTGACTGAAGACGTATATTTCATAGGACATTTGTCAGTTCGTTATTCTGTTACTGTGACTGTATGTGGGATCCTGCACCAGCATTGGAACAAAGGCAAATCGTCCTCTTCGCCAAAGTCAAATTGACAAAGATCTTTTAAATGAATTTGACATAGAAGGTAGTGAGCTCGAACAAAGCAAGGTGGAAATAACCCTGTCAGATTTGGATGCAAAAGACAGTGATTTGAACATTTTATTTGATAGTGCAAATGGAACAAATGGAAGCAGTGATACGTTTCTTGCAATGAATCCCTTGTAATATACATGATGTTCTAGTGGTGTTACTTTACAAAACTGATAGATAAGTTATAGCTTGTTTGCTTACGTTTTACATGTTCATTCCATTGGTGCAAAAACATGACGTATTGCTACTAGAGAAATTGTAACATATGTTGTCTTGGCAACACTGTTACTCTGGAGACATCCCTTATAGTGCGAAGTGAACGTCCCGTACACTGTATATCTTTTCGCGGAAACAAAATTTGAAAGAATTTCGCCATTCAAAGGAAAACCAGGATGGAATTATAAAAGATTAAGCCTGAATTCATTGGAATACTGAACTATATCCTACTCTTCCCCATTCTACCCTACTATACTGCACCAGGGCCAAAATGCTTTTAGTAGTCGCCTTTGTACACATACTGCACTGTACTAAGCTTCTATTGACCTGTTTGATAGTTTTTCTACACAAACAAGTGAGATAGGTAGGTCATAGTTACTGACATAAATAAAAAAAATGGTAATTTAAACAATTACACAGATACAGTTGACAACACTGTACTTAGAAACCTAGTAATAACAGAGAATATAAATATATGATGTCTTAGACATCTCAAATTCATATCAGACAAGATAAATTATTTTCCGTGGAAATAATTACCTTTGTTTTGTGTGCCTCAGAGGACCCCCACAGCACGTTGGTGGTCCATGTAACCCAAAAGTACCTTGGTATTCCAAGGGTTAATACTTATTACATTACCATTAACCAAATGTTAAAAAAGTATTACACTTCTATTGACTCCAAACGCCTACACGGTTACGAAATGTCTAGTACAAACAGTGACTCTACATAATTTTTTATTACTTATCTCTGCTAATATGTATATATTTTATCTACATTTTTAAATACAATAACGTTCCAGAAGTTAATTCTTCAATAGTTAGTCTTCTATTGTAACAAACATAATATCCATCTTTTCAAGTCCTCTTTCCTGTTCTACAGTGCTATTATTTTCTCGTCAAAAAAAGTTTTCTTCCACAAAGGTGTGTGCTTTAACAAATAATAATAGTTTATATTGATGATATAATAAATAGTTTATTGTTGTTATTTATTTTTTATAATCTTATTTAATTTTCAGGATGGAGACTAAAAGCATGTTCTCTTTGGTGCACGATACGCCGAAAACATTTATTTATGAGGCAAAACGTGTTTCGAAACAGCTGAAGGTATGTATATTTGTAAATTGCTACACTCTAATTAGTACATCTGTCACATTCAGTGACGACGCCAGAGAGGTGGCAAGGGGGGCGAGCGCCCCCCTAGTAGCTACTTCTGCCCCCCTGACTGCCACTTAGACTGCCCCCCCCAGACTCCTACAATCATTAAACTTTCTACATGTAGCATTTTATATCAGTATCATAACCAATCTCATTGTCAAATTGTAGTTTACTTTCCATGCATTTACTATGTGGCAGGTTAGTCCTCAAGCTTTCTTCTTTGAGCGTCTGGGCATGCATGCATATTTCTATTTTCTAATCTAGCGCCTTTTGAGGTAAATTTTAGTTATATTTCTTTCTTATGATTTTTAATTATTGTGCCTAGCGAACAATACTAGATTTGGTTGATTTGTTTTCTTCTTATTGGATCAACTTCGAGTGGAAACAAAAAAAAAGGCAAAACCAGTTACCTAACTTGTTTGTATTTATCAAGGTTTTAAATTTTCAGTTTCATATTTTGTTTTATTTAAAGGTTCCATACTTCTTTTTTCTGAAACATTGTTCTCGGCTTTCAGTATTCAGAAAATCTGCTTATAACAGCTTAGTTTGCAACTACCAGGGTTTAATTTTTTGAAGGGGATGAAAAGAGTTGTGTTTTCCCTTTCTGCAAATAATAATAAATTTATGGAATTAAATTGATTCCCAATAAAACTTATTGTCAGATTGCTAATCTTTAGTTAGTAATTGGTTTATACTACTGCTCCCTTACTTATTTTGTTTCGAAGTGCTGACGTGACGTCTACCATATTGACTAGGAACTGTTGAAAAATTCGTAGCCCAACCCAGAAGGAGTGCACGAGGAATGGTGAAATTTTACTTCTTCTACACTTCATAGGAGAATCAATATACTATCTTGTACAGTATTCCAGTTTTTGCAGAAAAGTTAAAAAATCTGAAGATTTCCTCGCACAACTGTTCGTAGCACTACTCTTATCAGATCTAAAATGGCGTCCTTTCAAGTGTGATTTAAGTTTGGGAAATAAGTACAAGTAATTGTTAGACGGAACTAAATCTGAGGAATAAGAATAATTATCTACACACAGAAATCCTAGATTATGCAATGTTAGTTGTGTTCGCAGGGACTTGATAGAAATATGTATTCTCCTGAAGGAACAGAATTCCTTTCTTTTCATTTTCCGCGGCGTTGAACTTAGAATTTTTCTTTCAGTTTTGTAAGTAATGTAGAGATTCTGGATTAAATTATTGACCATTGCGGAGGTAGTCTATGAGTACGCCTCTATACTTATCCCAGACGAATGTTGCAAACAGTTTCTCAACCTACTTCTGTGTCTTGAACTTCTTGGGGCGAGGGAGAAATGAGTGCTACTACTCCATTGACCGTTGTTTCGTTTCAGGATCATAGTGGTAGAACCATATTTCGTCCATGGTTACTATTCTTGAGCGAAATTGATCAGCATTACGGTCAAATTGGAAGAAATTAAAAAAAAAATACTTCTCTTAATGCTGTCACTCTTTTATTCTCGGGGCCGCGGTGGCTCAGTGGTAGAGCGTTCACCTCTGGTGTTTGGGGTCCCGGGTACGATCCCAGAACCCGCCAAGTGAACTTTGTGGTGGACAAACACCGTGTGCGTGGGTTTTCTCGGGGATATCCTGTTTCCTCCCACTTTCTTCATTCCACCATTTCATTCATTACTTATCATCACCGTCTCCTTTAGCCTAACCGGCATAACCGTGGGACGTAAAACTCAAAGATTTCATTTTTTCTTTTATTCTCCTCACAGATTTTTTGAGAACTCATTATGCCGAGAACTTGCGCATACCCAAACCATTCTGAATTATGCTACCGACGAGTTCCAAAGAAATGCCCAGAACTGAGAAAGCGGGTTGCAGCCAGATTTCAGACTATAATAAGTTTGTCGTGAGTGTACTATACACTTTAAAAACTATATAAATAATAGCTTAAATTATTTTTGTCACTCAAAAACTGAGGTGGCCTAGGCCCTCCGGCCCCGGGCTATATCCACCACTGGCTGAAATGCTGTAAATTTCAAGAATAACGTCACAAATTGCATCCATGATTTCGGGAAGAGTCAGTGCTTTTAATCATCCTGGATGTAAAGCATAATTTGTTGAGAAATCGCTACGTTTATGCTAAGCCACTTACTTCTTCACCACTGTATATAACGGAGGAGAGTCCCGTGATCTTTCACTGATTTCCTAATTAATTTACTTCGGTGACTTTCCTTGGTGAAACAAAAATGTTATAACAATTAGGATCTGAATGTTGGTGAAATTCGCTGTTTGGACGCACATAATCACTTCAGAGGCCTGAGAAACAATAAGAATTTCATTATTAATATGAAAATTTGTATTTGTACATACAGAGATATGTTTTTCTAAACCATGGTTTCATTTTTCTACCTATTACCTACACTCCTTCTGGATTGCACTACGACATTTTCAGCAGCTCCTCGTAAATTCTCTCTTTCTCTCTTTATATATATATATATATATATATATATATATATATATATATATATATATATATAGAGAGAGAGAGAGAGAGAGAGAGAGAGAGAGAGAGAAAGAGAGAGAGAGAGATACAGATACAGATACACGTAGCATTGTAGTACTAGATGCATGTGTTACTTGTTGCATACGCGAAAGTAATTCAATTTGTGTTTAGGCTTCAAAAATTTCATTGAAAAATATTTCATGTGCAGACGTTACTTATTTGTTAGTTACAAATTTTACTTGAAATAAGTTTAATTTATAATCATATAGGTCTAATATGAAAACATCAACGAAATTACACAATGTAATGTAAAATAAGTCAAAGGTAATAAATATGTCATTTTTGATATGGCAAATAGCCGCCCGCCCCAAAAATGTATCTGCCCCTCCTTTGCCCCCCTAAGAACTTAAAGCTGGCGTCGTCACTGGTCACATTTAGATAATTTTTGTTGCAAAACACCATGAAGTTTGGTGAGTGATTGTGGATGAATTAGTTTGACAAATTTTCTTGATAATTATTTATACAACTTTCATTTAATTTCAGATATTCTGACCGTGCCAATCTAATACTGAAAACAAATTTTGGATATTTTCTTTCACGTTTCATCAAAACACAGTTACGACAATATTTTATCGACTTCTCTGAATTCAGAATTCTCACTCAGAAAGTTTAAGTAAATTGAAACATTCGTATATCTGACTAAATTTCTTTAAATCATTAGGATGCGTATTCAGTTTAACAGAATTGAGGATTCTCAGAGCCAGAATTACACAATCTCTTAACGAATACAAGTGCAAGAAGGAACAATGTAACAATGTAATTCTTTCTTTTCTTGTTTGTGCAAGGTGACCAGAATTTTTAGTTGCAAAAACGGGACGCATGCGAATCGGCGATGGAGGAGGGGGGGTGTATCTGACTTCCAGATTGTATTTTGGGACTCAACATTGTTTTCAATTTACAAAATACATAAGTATGATAACACTATGCGTTTGTAACTTAAGTACTACCCAACAATACTTTTAACTACTTGAACTCTCAGAATTCCCACTCAATTCCCATTTGAACATTCAGAAGTTTCAGACACGGCTGAACGTTCTCAATAAGTGTTGGTACGGAAGAGTGTAGAATTTGCATTGACCATTTATATTTTGAATAATACTTAGGGGACACCTGGGTCATTTTTACTTAAAAACGGGACATTTAGGCTTCCCGTTTGAGAATCAGAAAAAAACGGGACAACAGTTGAAAACAAGGCACTGTCCCGGCTAAAACGGGACGTCTGGTCACCTTGTGTTTGTGTTAAACTGTGAATAGCTGAAAAAAATGAAAGGAAAACAGAGTGAACGAGTCCAAAATGCATCCCTGAAATTTTGATGTTCGTTGAATCTCTGTAGTTTCCATTTCTCATATAAGAAACTACTAATCTAAAAGTGTTGGATTTTGTGTTAGTTATCATATGTACATGTGCAGTTTAGTCGGACCGGGTAATGGCTACAACTCCGATCAATGTGGTTTCCAACTAGAGATGCATGGAGGTCAAACCTTGACTTCTCAGGGAATAAAGAAATTGTAAACTGTTTTCCAATCCTTCACTGCAACAACACACAGTTATACAATATAACATATCTTCTCCGGCAACGGTGCCTCGCTGGTACCATTACGCATCCTTCTGAAGACACCAACAGGCGAATTCAACCAACTTTCGCCTCTGTAACATGTATCTTGCCGCCTCAAAATAAGGTAAACATACAAAGAAACTTTCCCGTCGTTGCCTATAGCACGTGTATATTCTACTACACTCTATCGAACAGTTTTCTATTGGATACTTGGAAGGGCATTGTGAAAATACTCTACGCACCATTAAACTGGAAGAGAAATATTGTGTGCTACTTACAATACCTCAAGGTTTAACATGGAGGCCGCAACCACTAGATGTGTACATTTTTCTTTTGTTGAAAAAAAATATTTGTGGGCTGCTTTTCGGACACAGTTATCTTACAAAAGTATAATATTAATTGGCATCTACGGAATAATATAAGCAAACTAGAATCATTGACACACAATAAGTTATACCGTACTGTCCAAGATACAAACCTGTAACCAAATACGACCTGTAATCAAATAGTAATAACATGCAAGCTGGCTCACTTTCGGACTCCAGCAGAGCTCTTCGCCATGCATCATATCCCGACATATTACATTTGTGGACACGTTACTGTGATTGGTTGTGGTTGGTGCAGAAATCGCTTTGTTTACACCACTTCTTTGTGAAATATCATTATTGTGACACACTTGTTGAGTAAGATATTGTGCATATGAAACTGTTGGTCTGGGTTATAAAGTGGCGGATAGTTCTTGCAATATGTATTTCTTCATTTCACGTCTAATGTGTGCATTCATACATTCATCCGGACTGTTTGTTATCTTTTGTCGATTCTGGCCTTCTTATACTATTTGGAGTCATTTGGTGGGAATGTGGCTCCTCTGCAACATTTTTTTACAGTAAAAAAACATTACTTATGTCTTATTTGTATATCTAGTGTGTATATTGCCTTTTTCTGAAAATCGTTTGTGTCCCTTTAGATATTTAGAGCTTTTAGTGAAATATTTCGGAAGAGGTTTGGACCCCTTCATACCACTTTTCCGCAGATACTAAACATCCGTATTTCTTACTGCTACATCTAGTATCCGCAGATATAATTTCCCGGAATTACTTGTAAAGTTTTGTCAATTTTAGCTCTTTTTATATTATTTGGAGATATTTCAATGGGGGCCGTTGCTCCCCCCTGCAACCATTTTCTTACACAAGAGAAAAAATATATTCCTTAATTTTCTATCTAGTATGCGTATATGGCCTTTTCTGCAAACTGTTCGTGTCCTTTTGAAGATTTCGAGCCTTTTTTAAAAATACTTCGGAAAGCGCATAGACCCTTTAAAACCGCTTTTCCAATGAAAGAAAAAAATACGGGTCACTATAGTTTATGTCTAGAATCTACCTGCGAAATTCCGTTGAAATCATAATGCAGCACTTTGTGGATGTTCCATATAAGAATTTTCTTTGCAACAGATTTGAAAAGACGTCTCGTGTTCCCTACTTAACATACTTTGCTCCTAACAGTGTTAGTTGATTTACACAATGAAAGACACTCATTTTCATTCAAATTGCTCTGGAATCACTGATATTACACCGCTTTGGACATTGGATTAAGGAAGGTTAGTCATGAGTGTGTTCACCTGAATGAGTGAGGAACGTACCTCTACATTTATTTGTAAAAGACGTTGGAAGTGGCCAGGTTCATAGCAACCTTATATCTTGCGTACTGCCCTTTTGCCAACATTCCCAAATATGTCGCATATTTTGTAAGGCCTTAGGTCCCTTTCACATGCTTTTCGCCAAACTAGAAGGCATATATGTTCCTTACTTTTACGCCTTTTATCTGCATGCAAAGATTCCCGGAATTGTTTCTGCACTTTTGTCGATTTTAGCCTTTGTTGTTTCATTTCGAGATATTTGAATGGAGGCCGTTGCTTTCCCTGCAACAGCTTTCTCAAACAAAAGTAAAAGGTATTCCTTAATTTTCCATTCCCCTAGATATATTATAAATACTGTCACAAAGTTTGGAGTGATGCTGTACAAGTCCGGAGTGGTACAGTATTGCCATCTGTGTATGTGAAAAGCGGAAGATGCATGTAAGGTGTTGGGCTGTTCATCACATTTGAGTTTTGATGCATTGGGGCGATTACGAAAATCGTGTAGCAGTAATTGCACTACACAAGCAGGTGAGATTTTCAACTTCCTGAAACCCCTACAAATGAGCAAGAGTTTCGTGTATCGCTCCATACAGCGATACACAAAGACTGGTACGGCTGTTGAGTGCGCAAGGAGTGGCAGACCACGAACGGTAAGAAACCCGCAGGTCCAGAAAGCAAGCGCAACAAGAATTCGAAGAAATCCTGCTGGAACACAAAATATGATGGCTGCTGAGATGAACATAAACAGACATGACATGTTTTATGTGTTCAGGAGGGACCTGCATCTACGGGCGTATAAGAGGCGGACTGACCCAAACATTAATGTTGCAAATGTCCTTAAATGAAAGAGACTTTTGCGGAGTTACGCCCACCATCTTCACAAAAAGATTCTGTTCACTGACGAAATGGTGTTCAGAATTGAGCTGGTCTGCAACGACCATAATGACCGTGTGTATGCTACGTCATCTACTGCAGCTGCTGAGGCAGCTTCTAGAGTTCAGAGGGCACATCATCCTGCCTCAGTGATGGTTTGGTGGGGAGTGAGCTACTCCGGATGACCCAGCTGCATTTTTGCGAACAATGTGTTAAAAAATCTGCCAAGTTGTACCAGGACACAATGCTAACACCTGTAGTGAAACCAATGTCTGCCACCATGTTCCCTGAAGAAAAGTGGACCTTCGAGCTGGATTCCGCTCCAGGCCACAAACGAAAATAACCCAGGACTGGCTGGAATGGAACGTCGCCGACTTCATTTCTACTGATGATTGGCCTTCTAGCAGCCCGGAACTTAACTCGTTGGACTACAAACTTTGGACAGCCCTTCAGGTAAAAGTCTGTCATAAACGGCACCCATATGTCGACAGTTTGAAACAATCCTTGACACGAGCAGTGAACTATTTTCCCATGGACTTAGTGTGTAATGCCATTGACCAGTGACCGGACAGACTTCGTACCTGCATCAAGGCCAAGGGGGACATTTCGAAAAACGATTAGTGCGTAAGGTGTACAACATATCAATGTAAAACATGACCAAAGTAAATTGCCTGTGTTACTCACATTCAAATTTGTGACAGTATTTATGATATCAGGGTGGACAATTTATCTGAAACATCCGTGACAATGGAGAAACTAAGAAAGAAAGAAAAGAGGAACTTTGCATGGAGGAAGCATAAGGAGGGTGACATCGTTTTACATATTAAACAACACCACCACCCAGTGAACAATGTTGACATCCCAGTATAAAGTTATATTTTTTCAAATGGCACTATGTCAGATTATTATATATTTCGAATTAACAAGTTAAACGAAAACATAGAATACCACATTTATTATTCAGTGTTTCAAACTAAGGATGTTATAATATCACAAACATTGAAAATTTGGAAACCTCTATCACACATACAGCACAACTTAGATGGACAATACAATGTACATCGGAAGTATCTAAGCGTTGGGTACTACGCTCATGGAATGGCTTGTTTTGAATGAATAGCAACGAAGTTAGAAGGGCTTGAAAATTTGAATTTTTTCAAAAGACTTTATTTCGAAAAATTGTTCAGATAAGTATCATATCTGCTCACTTGTGTGTTTGCAATGGATGTGTAAATTAGCTTGCTGTTTACAGCACTTCGATATCTCAAACCGTTCCGAAGATATGATAAACATTGCTGAAATTTGCAACACTGCTTAAATTTTGTAATTGCTAGGACTTGTATTTACATCTACTAAAAGTTATTCATGCAGTGCTATAAAAAGAAGAACAACAACAATTAGTTTAAATATTGTTCAGAAATAGTCATTTTAGCACTGTTGCGAACTTTATCAATGTTTATCACATCTCCAGAACGGTGTAAGGAATCGAAATGCTATAAAAGGCAAAATGGTTTGTTTTCCAATTGGAAACCACACACGTAGTAAGAAATGATACCTACCTAAGCATGTTTTTGAAATAAGGCTTTTCGAAGACATTCAAGTTTTCAAGCCCTTGTAACTTCGTTGCTATTCACTCTAAACAAGTCATACCATAACCATAGTATCCAACGCTAAGGTATTTCCGATGTGCATTGCCTTGCCCATCTCCGTTGTGCTGAACGTTTGATAGAGGCTTCCAAATTTTAAATGTTTGTGATACTATAACATCCTTAGTTTGCAACACTGAGTACTAAATGTGGTATTTTAAGTTTTCGTTTAAGATGTTCATTCCGAATATGTAATAATCTGACTTAGTGTTGTTTGCAAAAAGGGATAGGACCATTGTTTACTGGTTGGTGTTGTTTAATACGCAAAACGATATCTCCCTCTTTTTAGTTGCTTCGTGGAAAGTTTCGCTTTTCTCTCTCGTTTGGATTCTCCGTTATCATTGATGTTCCAGATAAATTGTCTACCTTGTATTTAAAGTATGGCGCTAAATTCGTTGTACACTCCGCATCAAAAAATTGAGACAGCTAACGCCATGCAGTTAGGCCACCCAATATACGTCTTCTTATCCCATAATCGTGTCAGGTTATGAGAACCATTGTCTCTCATCCTTTCGTCTATACTAAAATTAGTTAACAACATTAGCATAATTCTTATTTCAAGCTACACATGTATTGGTTTCGATAAAGTGAAATAAAACAGAGACGAAACAAGATTCATAGGTTGATGTTGGGAGAAACTGAAACACCAACAATAAAAAATCTCAACTAATGGATGTCTATTACACAGATATTCAGAAATGAGGCAGAGAGAGAGAGAGAGAGAGAGAGAAGAGGAAAGAAGAAGAAAAAGAAAGAGAGAGAACAGATAAAACTGTGGAATTGAAACGTAGTAAAAAAAAGAACCTAACATTATAAAGTTCCGATTCCAGAAATCCAACAATAATATAGAAATACCGTTTGTTTTTAAATATTTATTCAGAACTATTGGAAGATATAAAGCATGGTTTGAACATTCACGATCTCGATTTCATAACGGATAGTATACTCAATTTTAAATAGAACTGTGGATCTCCGAGACACTTCTAGGATAATGTCAAAAGTTTAACACACATGCTTTTGCTTCGGCGTGGTGCCATTGCAAATTCGGTAGTGTTCATTGGACTTACTTTTACAAAGTACATTCTAGTAAGCCCAGTAGGTAGCGTTGGTCACATCCTCTACTTCAGAATACTAATGCAAACTGAAAAAGAAAACAAAAATAAAAAACGAAACGAAACAAAAAGCAGAAAGAAGAGAAAGAAAGAAAGAGAATAAAAGAAGAGTTCTGTTATACTACTAAATTTCTATCAGAAATACCCTATATTAAAAGTCCAAAGTGTGTCGTAATGAAAAGTTACAAATGTTGGAAAGGAAAAGTTTATGTTCCTCATAGATGTAGCATGTTTCAAATTTCAACGTGATAAAAACACATTGAATTATAGGATGGGAACCAATTTTGTGTCGAAATAATATAAATAAAATTTTGTTTTGAAATAACCAAAGAGGTTACCATTTTCTAATATTTTACCAAGATTTATCTCTTCCGAACATACAGCATTGATTTCATCTCTTCCGGATATAACATAATTTGCACAGATAGAATAAACACGCTAAGAGCACAAACGGATCATCGTGTCAGTCGGATGATGTTGGTTAGGTTACAGACCACCACTGGGTCGAGGATTCAAATCCGTAGTGATCCGGTATTTTGACTGAGACTCGGTAACCCAGAGGATAAAAAAGAGACTTTATTATTCCCTTGCGTTAAAAGAATATTTATGTCAGAGATGACCAGGACTGGAGATGTTATCCCTAGAGCACGAAAAGCACGACGCCGAAGTTAACAGTTAATTAGATTCTCCAGAAGAGGTACATCGGGCTCTTTCTCGGTTTTTACTTTGGAACCTGAAGTGCGAGTGTGAGACAGAGGGAGAGAGGGGGATAAGTGAAATATACAAAAACAGGGTAGTGAAACGTCAAGAAAGAGAGAGAGGGGACGAATATAAATATGAAACATACTGTCATTACAGTGTATGATATAGAACGCACACTGTTTATTCGAACTATCGACAGTGATGCCTTGTAATTTCTACATCAAAAGATAAACCTCTGTAGATATTATTTTATGCGAAAAAATCATACTATCTGATGGGGAATCGAATCAAGATTTTCCATTTGGAAGTGTGGCACTTTACCACTACACCACCGATTGCTTTAGCCAAACTTTAACAAATGATGTAGTGTTCCCTTCTGACAAAGATAACATGAAAAGTGCATACTGGAGATCAATGATGTCTTTGGAATGTCCTGGTTATTCCCTTGTCCTTTCCGAACCAGCATTCGTAAATCGCCTCTATCATGATAAAGGTGTTTCTTTCCATATTCTTATGTATAGCTTGTCCAGTATGATAAGTCGATTCTTCACAATTATTTTGTAAAAAAAAAATGAGCTTGGAGTGAACAGTATTTGAACCTACGTTCGATTGCTGTATTATTCATAAGGCCATTACCTTACTCCTACACTATCATGCCATCTGAAATTACACGCAAAATATTAGTTACCTTAGTCCTCATCTTTGGAACGAACAAGATTCTATCTGTAACATTATTTTCAGCAAAATGCAAAACGAAATTTATTTATTCGACGGCCTAGAGAGAAAACTGTATACACTGATAAAGGAAAAACAAAGAATCGAGGAAATGATAGAGAAATAAAACATATTTTGCAGTAATTTCGAGATTCAAGTTCAAAAGAAGGCAAATAATAATTATAATAATAATAATAATAATAATAATAATAATAATAATAATAATAATAATAATAATAATAATAACCAATATTATAATATTGAAAGTAACTACGTTCGTGACTACTAATCTCTTGAACCACCCGACCGATCTCGATCAAATTTTCAACACTGATGAGCTTCGGGCCTGGGAAGCTTTTTTATCGTTTCATTTTAACGGTAAAGCTAAGGGCAGGACGAGGAGAAAAGCGTTGATATATAAGAATGATTAAAACGTAATAACCCTTCAACCAAAAGACCGATCTCTATCAAACTTTCAACATAGATAAGGGTCGGATCTGGGACTACTTTTGTCATTTCAGTTTGACATGCAACGTATGGGCCTGAGACAGGGAGATATATATGTAAAAAACTGAAATTTTAAGTGACTGTCGTTGTGACTTCATCACTCTTGAACCACCCGACCGATCTCGATTAAATTTTCAACATAGATGAAGTTCGGACCTACGATGGTATTTATCTATTTACTTTGACGACATACTTTAGTGTTGAGGGGAGGGAGTAGTTAAAAATAATAAATAAAACCTAATAACTCGTGAAACAAAGGATCAAGCACGATCATTTTTTTTAAATAGAAGAGGTTCGGGCATGAGATTATTTTTATATTTTCACTTTCATGGTAAAAATTGGGGAAGGGAATGGGAGAGGGAGATATATAAAAATAAATAAAACTTAATGACTCTTGAACCACCAGCAAATCTCGATAAAATTTTCAACCTAGATGAAGTTCGAACCTAAGATGTTTTTATCATATCACTTTGACGGTGTAATTTAAGATATGTGGAGTGGGAGCAAGATTTAAAAAAGAACGATAAATTACCAGTGTAAGTGGCGAATTTATAATCTTTGGAATAGCTGAGATTAACAGTGACACATCTGACGCTGTTTAAATACCAATTCAGCCCTTCAACTTCAAAGAGGGGGAGACATAAAAATCATTGAAATAACCAATATTAGTGCCGAATTCATAGTTTTCCGGCTCGCTGAGATCAACAATGACACTACAGATGCCGTGCTCTACAACATAAGGTAGGGAGGGGATACATAAAACCCATCGAAAATGACTGATATCAAAGAGCGCTTTACTAATCCTAAACAGTGACTGAGTAACGAACATATGACTATTTTTTCTCAATTTTACCCAACGAAGCGGGTAATTGATGTCAATAATAATAATAATAATAATAATAATAATAATAATAATAATAATAATAATAATAATAATAATAATAATAATATACTACTGTATTATGAATATGAACATTTATTATTATTATTATTATTATTATTATTATTATTATTATTATTATTATTATTATTATTATTATTATTTACGTACTTTTGAATTTGCAAGACGAAATTACTGCAAAATGTGTTTCATTTCTCTATCTTTTTCCTCGATTGTATGTTTTCCCTTTATTAGTGGGCACTAGTTTCCCTCTAGCCCGTTAAATAAGTCAATTTCGTTGTGTACCTTTGTTTGTTCCAAAGTTCAAGACTAAAGTAACTAATATTTGGCATGTAATTTCAGGTGGCTAGATAGTGTGGGAGTAACGCAATGGCCTTATGAATAATACAGCTCTCGAACGTAAGTTCAAATACTGTTAACGTCAAAGTTGATTCTTTTACCAAGTGATTATGAAGAATCGACTTATCATATAGGACAAGCAATACGTAAGAATGTGGAAGCAAACACCTGTGTCATAATAGAGACGATTTACGAATGCTGGTTGGGAAAGGGCAAGGGAATTACCAGGACATTCCAAAGACATCATTGATCTGCAGTACATACGACTTCGAGTTATCGTTCTCAGAAAGAAACACTACTCCATTTGTTAAACAGAGTTGGCTAAAGCAATCGGTAGTGTAGTGGTAACGTGCCACACTTCCAAATGGAAAATCTTGATTCGATTCATCAGCAGGTAGTATGATTTTATCTCATAAAATAATACCTGCAGAGATTTATCATCTGATGGAGAACTTACAAGGCATCACTAGCAATAGTTCGAATAAACAGTGTGTGAGTTTTATATCACACACTGTAATGATAGTATGTTTCATATGTATATTCGTACCCTTTCTCTCTTTCTTGACGTTTCCCTATCCTTTCTTTGCATCTTTCACTTTTCCATCCAGTCACTCTCACACACAAACGCACTTCATGTTCCAAAGTTAAAACAGAGCAAAAGCCCGATATACCTGGTCTGGAGAATCTAATTACCTGTTAACTTCGGCGTCGTGTTTTTTCGTGTTCTGGGGATAACATCTCCAGTCCTGATCATCTCTGACAGAAATACTGTTTAAACCCTAGGGAATAAGTAAAGTATCTTTTTTATCCTCTGGGTTACCGAGTCTCAGCCGTTTTACCGGGTCGCTACGGAATTGAATCCTCGACCCAGTGGTGGTCAGAAATAACCAACATAATTCGCCTGACAAGATGATCCGTTTGATCTCGTGTTCATTCTATCTGTGCAAATTTCGTTATATCCGGAAGAGATGAAATCAATGCTGTATGTTCGGAACGGATAAATCCTCGGAAAATATTAGAAAATGGTAACCTCTTTGGTTATTTCAAAACAAAATTTTATTTATATTATTTGGACACAAAATTGGTTCCCATCCTATAATTCAAATTGTGTTTTTATCACGTTGAAATTTGAAACATGCTACATCTATGAGGAACATGAACTTTTCCTTTCCAACATATGTAACTTTTCATTACGACACACTTTGGACTTTAATATAGGGTATTTCTGATAGAAATTTAGTAGTAAAACAGAACTCTTCTCTTTTTCTCTTTCTTTCATTTTTTCTCTTCTTTTCGTTTCGTTTCGTTTTTTATTTTTGTTTTCTTTTTCAGTTTGTATTAGTAGCCTGAAGCAGAGGATGTGGCCAACGCTATCTACTGGGTTTATTAGATTGTATTTTGCAGCAGTACGTCCAATGAACACTACCGAATTTGCAATGGAACCAATCGGAAACAAAGCATGTGTGTTAAACTTTTGACATTATCTTAGATGTGTCTTGGAGATCCACAGTTCTACTTGAAATTGAGTATGCTACCCATTATGAGACGAACATAAAGAAGTTTAAAGCATGCTCTATATATTCGAATAGTTCTAAGAAAATATGTAAAAGCAAACGTTATTTCTATATTACTGTTGGATTTCTGGAAACGGAGCTTTATGATGTTAGGTTCTATTCTTACTACATGTGAATTCCACACTTTTATCTGTTGTGTCTTTTCTTTTTTCTTCTCTCCTTTTTTCTCTCTCCCTGCCTCATTTCTGAATCTCTGTGTAATAGACATCCATTGGTTTCAATTTTTCATTGTCTGTGTTTCAGTTTCTCCCTAAATCAACCTATGAATCTGGTTTTGTCTCGGATTTGTTATTTTGTCGAAACTCATACATGTGTAGTGTGAAATAAGAAATGCGCTCATGTTGTTAGCTAATTTTAGTATAGGAGAGGAGTTCTCTTTACCTGACAGGATTATGGGATAAAGAGGTGTATATTGGGAGATAGGGCATTGAATTTAAGTATGGGAAAATTGAAAGTTTAAAAATTGTATGGTGCCCCCCTCCTATGTTGTTTCAAATGGCAAAATCTGAATGCATACAACATTTTAGGTCATTTGGTGATGTTTTGACCTCCGCCCAACAACGATTAAGTATTTACTTAACTTATACATACATCCTTATGAACATTAAATATCTAGAAATTATAGATTTTCATTTGTTACTTTAGATTACATTTTCAAGTGAAAAGATTTTTACGATAGGAGGATTTTTGCTAAAATCTTCTTAATTTGCTTTTTACAATGACACTTTTAGTGAGACGTATTGGTTTCAATATATTATCTTTCTACATAAATTAAAAATTCAGCATTTTACTTCTATAAGACTTGTTTATATACAGAGAAGGCCAACTACATATACAAACAGGTTTACTGATAGAGTACTTCATAATACAAAGATTCACATCAAATGACTTGGTTTAAGGTTTTGTGAAGGAGAATGTCAATTTCTTCAATGTATCTTTTCGAAAGTTAGGCATTTATTTGCGGTGATATTCGACCACGTGCAATAAAAACTGTTTTTGTGTTTCATCCTTGGTAACACTTGTTGAGATATCTTTGATTAGTTTCACAGCAAGTTTCGACAGATCATTCACCACTTTGACATACCACACATATATGTCAGCTTCTTGGTTAATGGAATCATGGTGTCATTCACTAACAGGTTTTTCTAGCCAGTCGGCGACATTTGCTATTCTGCGAAACAAAAAAACAGGATTTAGGCCCAATAAGGGATGACAGTTTTGTACTTTGGCTAAGAATAGGAAAAATTGGATGGGCCCTTTCAAACTTGTTTTGGCTGAGAAATTCGGAGTAAAGTTCGAGCAATCTGTTGGGGTTTTGAAGAGGAAATAGAGTGAACACAGCACATTCTTTGATTAAATACCAGAAGTGCCTTTCCATGGCTTTTATGGCTGCATTTGCAACTTATGGATTATACTTGCAATTCTTGTTCACGTTTTGCCATAGCTTGAGACCATTATACGCTTCATCGGCCCCAATGGATGAGGAGAGCCTGTCTACAACGCAGAATAGGGCATTAAATTTACATAGTGCTTCCAGTTTACTAATCATGTCCTTTTCATATCCCGCTTGAGCACTGAAAGCAAACATGTTTGCAGTATTCAAAATGAATGACATCCATCGAACATGTTGCGCTGTTCCTGGTCTCAGCCAGTGTGTTTCCCTTTCAGGTGGCTCACTCAGAAGTATCAACAACAATTCAGCACGCTACCGATAGTCATCACGAGGTAGCAAGTTATTTTCATTTGAAGTAGAGAGAATTATCTTCAGTGCTTGTTTAGAATTTTTCATAGTATGTTTCAGACTCCTGTCTTTGGTTTCCAGGGTCCTAAAACCAGCTTCTGTGTTAATAGATAACCAAATAGATTCTCTGAACTGAATAAACTCAGAGTTGTCATTACCTGATGTTGCAGCAAACAGGATTAATTAGGATTGTTTCAAGTATATAATGCCGACAAGCTAACATGAACAATTTCTTGTGAAATAGGTTTTCCAACCGAACACAAGCTCCACTTTTCCACCCTGAGTTCGAAGCTGTAGTGTCAAAAACCGCTTGTAGATAAGGGGTCTTACATTATCTGAAACATTCCACTCATTTGCAAGGGAAAACGTAGTTCTTGCTTCTTCTTCACCTGTTGTGTTTGTAATTACTGGGATATCAAGAATTTTACCTTCTTCACAGCCTGGAATGCCAGATATCAGAATCACAATTTTTTTCATTGTTTTCTTTGTTGATGTCTGGAACCAATTTACCATCTCAATGTAGTGTTGAGTGCTTCGGTGTTATGAACGTAGTCTTAATTGTTCGCGCTAATGATTTTATAACTTCTTTACCTGCTGTCCATGTGCTTTTAATGCAAAGAGTAGCTTTTTCCAATGGAACTCCCTTCTCTAAGAATTGCTCCCATGAATGCTGTCCGTTGAACAATTGATTGATTAAGCCTGTCCCGCGTAGTTGATATAGCTTGTAAATGGATTTCTGGGTAGTTTGAAATCAATCAATGCACTTTTTCTACGAACAGTACGTGTACCAGGTGCGCCATTGCTTGTTGATGGAAATAGAAACAGAGAATCGTCAGTTGGTTCAGGTTCAACTTCCAATCTATCCGAATCACTTGAATCAAGGCTATCGATATCATCAAGTTCCAGGATAATACTTGTGCTTATCTTTGTTGAAGCTTCTTCTTGGCGATGATTCTCCCTCGCTACATGCTCAATTTCCTTTTCATGATGAGTTAACTTCCTCATAACTTTCGCAAAATGTGTCTTATCGAGACCACCTAACTCAATTTTCCGAAATGTTCGTTGATCTTCTAAGAAGTGCACATCTTCCACAACCATTTTCCTAGTTCTACATCTGTCATGTTCGATAATAGAAATAGCATTGTCGTGCGCTACGTCAAAGAGTAGACGAAGAGATATGAGAAAGCTTTCACACTCAGCTGGGAAATTGTTTCTTGTTTTATGTTTCCGCACATTCTCGTATTGCACAATTAATTTATTCAGTTTTGCTTTGGAATGTCCCTATTTGATAGTAGTGACAGGAATGCCAGAAAGTTCCCAAAATTGCCAAGCCTTCAGAATAACATGTTTTATAACATAATCTCTTTTATCTTTCTGCATGGGTCCACGATTGACAAAAAGCAAGTAGCGAAGCACATCGTCATTGATGGGCAGTTGAGATCCTTTTCTCGGGGTCTAATCTTCCAATAAATTACCTAAGAGCCATGCTTCAGACATTTGTTTGTCATCCCTTCGAAGCACTGGTCGGTCAGGTGTGGATACAATTGGAGGAACCGCGTCCTGAGGTGGTTCTTTTTCCATAATTCTACTCAATTTTGCCTTGGTTATAATCTGTAAAGAAAAAACAAAAACTTAAAAAGTTACTTTGTGTTATGTATGTGCGCTTTCAACTGAAAACTATATTTGAAGTGGGCGGGGGTCAAAATGTGGCCTACAGACCTTAAAATTAGCACACAATTTTGTTTCAGTAATTGTAACAATATGGAAGGGGGACAATAAATAAATATTTCCATTCCCTATTAGGTGGCCTACCTGCATGGTGTTAGCTGTCACAATTTTTTGATGCGGAGTGTACAAAAGCAGAGGAGTGATTCCTGAGAGTAAAACAAACAAGAAGTACCAATAAACATAGGGCGAAAACCTGATCATTTACGTGTTGTAGGCTGCCGAAATCATGAAAAAATGAATTTTAAAGGTTCATAGCTCCAAAACTATCGGACCTACCTCGGTCGGGTCAAGACTTCACTTAGGAACTAGTAGGTGTCGTACCCAAATATGCGTGTTTCAGAATCCTGAGATGCTTCAACAACAATTTTTATAAAGGGAGTTTGACTACGGGCCTACCATATAAAGCACTCTAAAATTACCTCCATAAAATTTGTTGTGTGAGTACTTTAGGATTCTAAACATATATTATTAGGTAGAGCACATACTAGTTCCTAAGTGAAGACTTGACCCGACTACAGTAAGTCCATAGTTTTGGAGCTATGTACCTTTATAATTCATTTTTCCATGTTTTCGGTAGCCTATACCACGTAAATGATGGTGTTTTCACCCTATGTTTATAGGAACTTTTTTTTTTACTCTCAGGAATCACTCCTCTGCTTTTGTACAACGAATTTAGCGCCATACTATATATATATATATATATATATATATATATATATATATATATATATATATATATATATATATATATATATATGTGTGTGTGTGTGTGTGTGTGTGAGAGAGACAGAGAGTGTGTGTGTGTGTGTGTGTGTGTGCGTTATCAATTTTATTTAAACTTTTGTACATCTGAAGTTTTATTTTTCAGTGCATTACATTTTAACCACTAGTTTCACAGAGTTAATTGTGAATATCAGTAGGTGTCACACCATTCTAGTAGAAATACTTGACTATTACAATAATTTCTAGTACTCTCTGCACGTTAAAATTCGACGACTTTGTGTCATAGGAACTTATGTACAAAAATTTTTTTTTTCAGAATCGTGAAAATAATTGTTTTAGTCTTTTATTTTATTTTTCGATAATCCAAATGCTTTCTATTTGGTCAACCATTTTTTGAAAGAAAGTTTGACTTACAATCATTTCACGGAAAGAGTATTCGATCACTGATAATAACAGAAATGTTCGTATCTGAAAAAATGTAGATATGTTCCTTTGGCACTAAGCCGTCGAATTTATATGATCAAAAGCACTGCTACTTTAGCGCTGACTGTAGCAACTACAATTGTTACAAAGCGCTGCCATCTATATGACAAATTAACAACTAGAATCCTAATATATAAAGATAAACCTAATCCTTGCATCTGTCTGCAGCAGTTGAGAGAAAAAGAGAGACTTTACAGCTTAAACGGAGCTCAAACGAGAGAAACATTTTCTTCGAGAGCACAAGTTCATGTTTAAAATATATTCAAATAACTAACTACTTAACTATTTAATTATATTTTCATTTTCATTTTCATTTTCATTTTCATTTTCATTTTTTTCTTCATAATGAAAAAATAAATTCATATCAGACAGAGAATAATTTAATTTACAGTGGCTGCTTCATTTCCATTTTATTAAATTTTACGGAATAGCGACATCTGTGTAATTGAGCTTCACAGAATAGAATAACTGTTCTAAAATGTGTAGTATTCTCTCTGGTGTCGTGTAACAGACGTAATGTGTAGTATTCATCAAAATGCAGTCGAAAACCGACTCTTAAAATTGTAATGCGCTCTTTAACATACAAATTATTGCATATTTTATGTAGTCGAATAGTTCTCCATCAATGACTTTGTTAAGAGCCACCCAATTTTAGTGTTATAATCAACCCTTATGAGGAGCAGCCTTCTCTAAACCACCAATGATATCACATCTACAGGAAGATCATTGTAACACTCAAGATTTGTGCTAAAGGTGATATGTATATGATGATTTATCATAATCCATTATTATAACGCTTTTAGGTCAGGGTTTGCAAATTCCTGAATCAAGAGAGATTAATGCTGTTTAAGAAAAAGTTAAAACTGTATACAGTACCAAGTTGTTTATCCTTGAGGGACGCAGATAATTCAGAAAGTATACGTGTGCAATCAATTAGGTGACCACAGAAAATTTGGTATGATAATAGAAAGTATAAATCAACGCATATGTATAAAAAATTCAGTTCATTATCGATAGAGGTGTTCATAACAAATGCAGAGTTTTAGAAAGGTTTTATGGTTATTACTGACTTCATATGCAGAGGAACATCAAGATTGATAAGGTTGAACGAATCGTTAAAATCATTATTTCTTATTCCCGAGAACATGTCCAATTCTCAGCTTAAACAGCTGACGGTATTTATCCTGTCAAGCTTCACGAAAATAAAATTTTAAGTGAGGAGTCCATAATATTCCTGGGATATTACCAATAACAAATTCAACAAAAATGATACAATTATGCTGATACTCTCAAAGACTACAGTGCTTTTAGAGTTTTCAAAAGGGATAATTTCATTACTGCATGTTATCACGATATATAACCTCTGAAAACCTTTGAAATAGAATTGAGACCATATCCCTCTAGTGTAGAGCAGCAATGGATATTTGTAGCGGAATTGTGCTGCGTAAGTAATAGTCTTACCATAAATGCATTGATATATAACGAAAAAGAGTCAGAAACATCATAGCACTTTCAACGTGCCATTTTAGAAACTGAGAAACAGAAATATGCTGAAGTGAACAGTCAAAAGAAATAGGTATTTAAGACTAAAAATACATGATAATGTTCAATACTTTTAAAACTCAGTAGATATTCCACTTAATACCTACTGTTACATTGTCGCAAAATTCAAATAATACACCTTATTTTTTCTAACATGACGTTTCGAAAGAAACAGATAAACATTTGCTTATATTTAAATAAGTACCTGTTTGACTTTAACAAAAAACATTGGTATTTTTCTATACCGGGTAGTTAGATGTAATTATCTATTTCTCACTATAGGTTTTGGGATTAAATCAGTACGAAGTACCACTTCTGAATAACTTTGCCACTTCAAAGGAATCTGACGGTGAATATGTACCGAAGATACTTACTTTAACAATTATTCTTCAAATAAATACTGTGGAACCAGATGCATACTCATTGCCTTCTGAATCAAGAAACTGTAAATTTCCTGAAGAAAATGATACTATGTGGGCTTTTAAGTATTACAGCTATTCTGCATGCATCGCGCAATGTAGGGTAGAAATGAAGATGAAACTATGCAACTGTACTGACATTATTATAGGAATAAACAAAGGTAAGGCATGTGTGTCGTTACAATCGAAGGTGAGTTCCCGCCCATCGTCTTACTGGGTATGTAGCCACGACATAAATATAGGAAGTCAGGTTTCATAAGTATATGTGACTGAGTTGCTAATTTAACTAGAGAAGCAAGGAATATCTGTATATATTTAAATCAAGGATTCGTAAAATCAGTGCAATATCATCTCTGGAAAAAATCGGATTTCAGATACTCGATATATTGTCTCTAATGATAAGGTAACAGTATGTATAAGATTCATGGTATGTATTTGTACGTTTGAAAATGTTGTTTACAGTTTACATATCGGAACATTCATCTCTAGAAATAAGATAGGGAATACAAAGAAAGAAATGTAGAATCTATTTAATTCACTAAAATGATGTTATATTGAATATTAAAATTTACAAAGAAGGTAAAACACAACAAGGAGATATAGAAATCTGCAATTTTGAAAAAAAGATACAAATTGTTGTAATGATCTAATTTTTATCCCAGCTTTATCTTATATCTATATCTATCTATCTATCTATCTATCTATATATATATATATATATATATATATATATATATATATATATATATATATATATATATATCCTCATAGCATTGTCAAGGCTCTATATTTGTATTTTACATTTAAAATTGCAACCGGGTTTTTCTGACTGCCGTATACGGTTGCCCGACCATCACCCTTGTTTTTTGCGCGCACAGTCATTCGAAGAACTGAAAACGTACCCTGTACACCAACAGGTTATGGTTGTGAACTCGGAAAGCTTGATACTTCTGCTTGCCAAGGTCAAAAAGTGGGAGAAAAATGGATGTGTAGAATGTAAAAAGGGTGCAGCAGTTTTTGATACTTATAAGAAACGTATTCATTTGTAGTTCATGCACATTCCGCCTGTAGCGCTACTGTGGCACAACATATATGGTAACTGTATAACTCTTATACACCGCTTGTACACGGCATAAGTGACGACCGAAACTATGTTGTCAGCTCTGACTGCGATAAGGCACTGCTGTGCCGCTTTTGCTTTTCTTTTTTGTCCTTTGTCATTTGTGAGACGTCAAACATGTTTTTGCTTGTTGCACGCGCTGAACGGGTTCCTGCGGAGCGAAGTATTTAAGAAGTTAACTACATATTCTTGTTTACGATAGAAATATGATAAGTAATTTGAATTATAATACGGTTTTAAATTGGTTAACTGTTGAAAAAATATGAAAATATAGCTGTACTTGTAAATGTATATTAGTCGAGGACGTAGCTACTGACAGTGTTGCAGGCACGTAGCCAGAATTTCGTGAGGGGGGGTCCGTGGCATGAAATACTGTGGCCATCACAAAGCGGGCTCGATCACTCTAAACTATTTTACTGCAACATATATTGGTTTATTAGGACAATAAAATGAGGATATGTTGGCAAGTATTTTAATAAGAAACAATGAAGAAATTTGGAGCAAGATAATAAAAAAAAGTATTGAAAAAAGATTTTGCAATATTTACGTCCTTCTCCTGTTTATTTAAATATAACAATTTTCCTTTCGTTATGACCTCAATTATAATAAAAAGTACATACTAAAGACTGTCTTCTAATATAAATATAATAAAAAGTTTGTTTGGTTGTTTGTCTGTCTGTCTGACTGTATGCGGCCTGGGGACTAGACGAGTGGACCGAGAGTAACCAAATTTTGGTCAGAAGTACCTTGGCCCCGGTCCCAGATCAAGACGAAGCGTGTTTTTCAAATATCGAAACAGTGGGGTCTCAGGGTGCGTTTACCCGAACCGGCTTGGGAACCAGACAAATTGACCGAGAGTTATCAAATTTTAGTCACGAATACCTTCGTCCAGGCTCCAGACCAGAGTTAAACGTTTTCGTCGAAATTCGAACCAGAGGGTCTCAGCGGGCGTTTACCGGGACATGTAAAAGTAGTAGAAAATTACCTATATTTATTTATTTATTTATTTAACAATCACCAGATCCAGTTCAGAGGCCATTTTACATTGAATATCCAACAACATTAACAATGAAAAGGGGCCTGTTTAGTATGTGCCATCCCGGCATTTGCATGTAGGAATGAGGGAAACCCTGGAAAACCAGTCATAATTCTAGGCAGGGGGATTCGAAGCCAAAAAGTCCCGAATGCGAAGACAACACTCTACCACATCAGGTATTAGTGTCGAATTCATATTTTCACGGTCGCTGAAATCAATGGTGAAACTCCGGTCGCATTAACTTCCAAATTCACTCTATTCGGCTCCGGGCCGGGGGTCACCGGAAGGGGAAGTGAGATACCAAGGTATTTAAAAGTAATCCAAAATGACGGATATTAGTGTCAAATTCAAATCCATAGTTTTAACGGTCGCTGAAATCAATGGTGACACTTCCATTAGCGATAACTTTCAAGTATGCCGGACGGGAATCAGCGGAGGGTGGGTACCGAGACATGTAAAAAAATAGCCAAAAAAGACCGATGTTCGTATCAAATCCATACTTTTCGCGGTCGCTGAGATCAATGGTGATACTCCTACAGGCGTTGACTTCCAAACACAGCTCCTGTGCGAAGCATGTGTATATTCAACTAGTTTTACAATATATGCCTTCCTTCCTCTGTTTAATCAAATGCTAACAGAACTTTCTTTCAACCTAATTTTTTGTTTTTATTATTCCGTCGACTACTGTTGGTTCTATACTGTTGGTCGTCTACTGTTGTTACAGGTTAAAGAAGCAACAGGAAATTGTTCTTGAAATAGCATGTTTGATACTGCCAGGATGCGATGACGAAAAGTTATGATTAAAAATGTTCACGCTGTTACACAACGACACTTATGCTTTCAAAAGCTTGAAATCTCCCTGACTAGTAGCAGGAATTCTGAGAATCCCATAACTTTTCTTGAAATTTTAAATTCCTTGACTCTTTCAGAATACCTCGCTTACCTCGCCACCATATTGCAAGTAATACAAATCTCCCCATAAAAAATAAGCAAAAGCTTCCTGTAGTTTTCTTCTTAATTTTTAACGCTGATCCTTCTTTTTGTCATTTCATTTTGTTTTATCCTTCCTTAATTTTTCATATCTAGTCTCGAAAGGGAGGGGGGTGCGGACCCCCCGGGCTCCACCTTGGCTATGTGCCTGAATGTTGATTACAGATTAAATCGTAGAAGAATTTCATTACACTATAGGTAAAAAGCAGTACTGCAAAAATACATGTAATTCATATTGAGCACGATAGGAGACAATGTTCATTTCAGATTTTCCAGTGCTGCGGGATTGAATAAACGATGGGTGAATATAGTACTGTAAAAATTCTGGTAACTCAGATTGACCACGCTGGAAATGCACTAGAGGGAATTTCGAAGCTCTAGGCTCAAGAGCCACCTCTATAATCATCACTGACTGCCATTTCAATAATGTGTTTTATGGTCTTATGTCCGTGTTCCTATCCTTTCCCTCCCCCTCCAACTGAATACTTGATACTTTTTCTATTATAAATTTCTGAGCTAGTTTTCTGCTGAGTTTTGTACTCTCATCGGTTTCGAGTTAGTTAATTATCTAAGTTTAGGACCACCTTTCTGTTTCGATTTTATATGAGACGTAGACTCAAAGATTGTGATGAAATCCAAACACATTAATAGTCCAAATTTTGTAAGAGACTCCCATTGGTAATCAGACGTGGGACTACGTGCACGAAAGGCGCGCGTGCTAGCTACTAGAACAACGGAAATGGCGTCAGCATTTTTGAGTCTTCAAAATTAAGTTGTATTTACATCAAACAAATTGTGTATACTTGCAATATAAGAAACAAACATAAATTAAAATTATAAGAAAATCTTTTTACAAAATCTTTATAAACGTTTAAGAATATGTTGAGAAGGCCAGAACTCTCTCACTCTCTCTCCCTCCCACGTCGTGGTGCTATTTAAAAAGTATACTATAAAAATAATAATAATAGAAAACTCTAAAACTCTATAATAATAGAAAACCCTACAACTTTGAATAGCAAATAGTCTAGTTTTTCTTAATGCATAAGTTTACATTAATTAAATTCAACAGTTGCATTCTAACTTCTTTTTAAATTGTATCAAATGTACCACTATTCGTCTTAGTACTAATGAGAACTATTGATTCGAGATTAATATCCGTTATTTTCGATTACTTTTAAAATGTCACTCTTCCCGATTCTTCAGGGATGAACTTGAACGGCATGGAAACATTCATTATCCATATCAGCGACTGACCAGAAAACTATGAATTGAACACGAATATCGATCATTACAATTATTTTTAAAATGTCAGCTCTACCATTCCCACTCCTTGGGATACTAGGGGTTCCTTACCCTCCCGAGTATTTCTTTCCAGATTGTAATACATATATGTATCATGTTTACTTGAAATTAAAACAAGTGTTACATAATTATGTAGGAAAAAATGTTTTAAAATTAATGAAGGTGACTCTTGAACTGCAAGTGGCAGAAATCAACGACTTCCGGTTTAGATTGATCACTGTAGAGCAAAAGACGTTAGTAGAAAGTTAGAAGCTGTTTCTGGAAACCGATTAAACGTCCTAGGAAAGCATATTATTTCTGTTCTTAACCTTCAACTAAAACAGGAAATGGTAGCGAGTACCTATTTCCTGTTTTTAACGTTGATTGCTATACAAGAAAAACTGTAATAGATAACAAAACGCTTTTTTTCCAAAATTGATTAACCGTCCTTTCTTATCTCCATTCTTAACCCTATACTAAAACCGGAAGTGGTAGACATCAACCCTTTCTGGTTTTAACGTTGATCACTGCAGAGCAGAAACCGTAACCCGGTTTTCTACAATCGACTAAGAATACACTTCATCTTCAACCTTTATCCTCTACTAAAACTGGAACTGGTAGATATCAACCTCTATACGGGAGTAGATAGCAAGATGCAGTTTTCTGAAATCAATTAAGCATCGCAAGAATATAATTGTGTCAGCAATCCAATCCCTCTATAACAGCGGAAGTAATATAAATCTACTATCATTTCCTATTTCATTATTAATTAAGAAAATATTGTGTGAGCCTCCTTAGTGTCTTCATCAATTTATTTAATACAAGCCTTCGTTTCGTTGATGGCTTTGCCCTCAGACCCGCAAATTTATTCGATCTAACGCTTTGCATCTCAAACCTGCAATCATAAGTGTTTGCTTGGCTTACGGCCTCGCACCTCAAATACCTGCAAGTATACTGAATTTCAGTTGAAATACCTGTGGCTTTACTCCCAGGCCACTGTGTTTGTTCGCCCTATGGCCTTGCACTTTATAAATCTGGAAGCATACCAATTTCAGTTCAAATACCACGTTTCATGTCTTCAAGTTCACGGGATCCCGAGATATAAACATCTCAGTATAATAATAATTGTAATATCCACCTCTATTCTCTTCCGAACCCTTTTCTTCCCTTCTAGATCACAATCAAAAACGCTGAAATATGTATCTAATTATTGGGATTACAGAGTAAGATTTATAATAATATTGTACAGTTAATACTTTGGTCCATGCCGTCCGTTACTCTGCACGAAACTCTTGAACGAAACTGAATTTGACTTCTGTTTTTTTTTTTTTTTTGTAATTGATGGATAGAGTAATTGTCTCCAAAGAGTTCATTAGTAGAGAATCATAAACGAGGAGTTTGTGGATCAGAAACCAGGAGTGGTAGAAATAAATCATTCTTGCTTTTAACGTTGATCTTGTAAACCAAAAATGGTAATAGATAGCAAGAAACGGTCTCCGGCAGTCGATTTAGCATCCCAAGAATACCTTTCAACTCCATCTTTAATACTGTATTGAAATAAAAAGTGGCAGAAATAAACTAGTTCTCGCTTTAATATTGAACGGGGAAAACGGTAATATATAGTGTTATGTGTTTTCTGAGATTGTCGTTATATTTGTATACACTTTCTTTCGTGAAATCGTATTTGAGATTACTCCTCTACTCTCCACCCAGTATGTCAAAGTTGGTTCTGAGTCCAACTCCCTTTAAGCCTCAGTATCGAAACGTCTTCGGCTTTACTGGTTCGAAGATGATGAGAAAGTGCACTAAAAGTCTCAATAGGGGGGAGAGAGACTCGTATTTCAGAGGTAGTGCTTGTACTGTAAATCGAAACCCAGGTAATATATGAAGACTGTGAACTGAATCCAGATAGGGAGGGATAGCATGACTAACTTAAAGAGACCATTTCCATCGTACGGGTTATTTATAAGAATAAAAAAAATATAAATGAAAATACAAAGAATCTCACAAATCGGTTACTTGAAATTACAACTTGAAATTATTACTATATAACATGTATGGGCACAACCCTTTCATAACCAAACGGGTGCTAGAAGGTTTTTTATGCTAAGCCGCGATTTATTGAAAATAGTAAGTTTGATGATTCGTACTTGCAACTTGCATTGGCCCAAAGGGGGAGTGATAATTTTCGAAGTGGAAACCTGATCTCATGGTCGCATTAAACTTTATGTTAATCCTTAACAAATCTCAAGGTGTTCGTTCCGTATCGGGGGGAACTTAGAAAAATAATCACATACCTGTTCTTATAGCGAGCGGAACGAAGAGCGAAGAACACTGGACGAATGCTGGAAATGATCAACTCTAGCTGGGCGACGGGCTTCGCTTATAAAGTGACTTCGTCCCACGCATTTCTGCTAGTTCTGACGTCGCTCGAGAGCTACGTCACGAGCTTTGACGAGCTAGGAGAAGCTTCTTCACGCGCATGCTCAATAGTGGCCAAGACTTCTAGTTTTTCTATTATTTTCCCCCATCACGCCGGGGCTGAAATATCTATTTTACATTTACTAATACATTTTTATTTCACGCATAGCTCCAAAGACATAATGTTTTTTATGTACTTATCGATTGCGTGGTTAACTAAATTTACATTCGCGACCCGGCACTGTGATTTAGGTAAATCAAAGCCAGGGTCATACCACTATTACATGCGGGTGGGTTGGTGTCAATGATGTATCAGATTGCTAATACAATCAAAGCCTCACCTGACTCCGTTCTCCCTTTCTCTCTTTCTTTGCAACACACAATTAGAAAAGAGCTGGAGTCACGCCCCATAATTTGAGTCAGGCTTAGGACTTCGAGGCTTAACAGTGTAACAGTCATCCGCCGACCTCAATAAAAAAATAAATAAAAAAATGTCGAAAGTTATCTTCCTAATAAAATATCCAAATACGGAAACGGTTATCCAAGGCAAGTTTCTGGGATTTAAAGGGTTAATATAGAACGGGCCTTACGTAAGGCACTAAGGAACCAACAAATACAAAATTTTCTGAGAATCTGGAGATTATGAATTAATGAATTGCAAGAGATCGGGATTGTAAGATTTCATGTGTTTAGACTATACTACATTTAAATGCTTCAACAGTTCCACTAACAAAATAGTAGATTAAAGAACCATGTTTAGTATTACCATGTTTAGTACGAAGCTTTGTGATTTGACATTTGTAGGATGAAACCTTACAATCATGGTATCCTTCTAGCTTATAATTGCTAAGAGGATTCGTGTGAAATCAATCTAGTAGATTTTCATGTAGTAGTAGAATTAAGTTCACTCAACAAAAAAATAGCGTGAAGCGCTTTAACGTTTGACTGAGATGAACAACGAAATTACAAGAGCAGTTTTCCTTGTTTATAGTATAAACCAATTGTGAAACACATAATGATATGGAATAGTACACTCGACCGTTTTTGCCTTATTTCCTAAAACCTTGCGAGGTTGTGCCTTACAATTAGTGAACAAAATTCTGAAACGCAACAATTTACGCTAGTTCGATTCTATGTCAGGGTAGCCAACTTGAGGCGAAAAACCCATCCTAGACTACGGGAAACCATCCTAGATTACGGGAAACATAACAATTTACCTTAAATTGTATCCACAGCTCACGCTAAGGGAAAGGAAGGAAAGAAAAAAAGGAAAAGGGAAAAAATTTGGGTCGCCAATATTATTCCTTTCTTACGCTGTAATTATAGAAAAGTAAGCACAACGCTATTTAACTCCAGACTCTTGCAAACTAATGGTATCATCGACGCTGAGGAAGAAGAGAGGGAAAAAATCATTCAGGACAACACCACATATCTTGCAACGCTATTTATTTAAGTCTCTTGTAATAACGTATAACATGGGAATTATCGTTAATATTAATGATCATAGACAGCTAGACTCAGTTGTCAAAAACTCTATATGTATTCAGGCTTAAAGGATTCCAGAAACTTCTAGCGCCAACACAACTCAAAGATGAGTAACAACAACGTTTAAACAGGATACTTAAACACAGTGAGAGAGTTGTTTACACTCTTCAACTAGATATTAGAACAAAATCTTCAGTAGGCTATTTTACAGAGAGGGAATTACCAGTTACCTTACTGTTCACAAAACATCTCATCGCAGAGGGAATAAACATGCGGCTGTGTCGATTATCCTTCCTCCCTAAACACACAACGTCTCCACTACTTCCGCAACCAGCTGTTAAGAGGGCATTACCCTCGACATAACTTACACATTAACAGCAGCGGAAATAACAATACACACTCCTGAAGCATCGCTACTGGACACACATGAGCTAGCCATCGCTAATCAATCTTTACTTTATCATACGAGATACTTGAGAAAATAAACGATACGGAATGCCCGCTACTGGACGAACATGAGCTAGATGGTAGCGGGTAATATATTATACATCTACACAACTGGGAAAATGATTCCATTCAAAGCAAGAGAGAAACAGTGTTGATATGAGACTACCCCGCCCGCATATGATTCGAGTTACTGGATAGAGACTCACTTTCATTTACTCGGACATGTTACTGACAAGATTTACTTTAGACAATATTATAGACATTGTAGAATTGATGCACATAGTATGTAAATACACTGATTAACCAATGATTAATAATGTATGTATATTGTTTTGCTTTATAAAACGACTTGAGACAGTAGAGTAACCACACGGTAGTAATAATATAACATTTAGATATTGTAGACAGAGACAACTTGGATGAATTTATGAACTGTGGACAAATTCCTTCACAACTTCCTGGACGACATTACTTCTTTCACAGGATGGAACAGAGAATAACAAGACACAGTTACATGGAACAGTGACCAAAGCTCACCAAACCCTTTTCCCGCTTTACGAATACATAACATTTGCCCCCCCCCAGGGCCAGTGCATAGGGCTCCATTCGGGACAGCGTCCTAGGGTGACAACCGGCTCCGATACCTTCTTCGACATCTCAACATGTAGCTATCGTAACCATAACCTCAGCGCAGGTTGATCAAACGGTGACCTTTTCTTGGTTAATGACAAGAAGTACATTTTACTACTACTTTCACCAGGTAGACAAGATTCTCGCTCTAAAGCTGCTGCAACGATCACGTTCGCAACAACGACCGCAGTCAGGCACATTTAAGTCCCACAGAAGCAGGCGGAAATGACGACGAGTAACAGAGGACAGAGACCCTTATTAAGGAAACAGAGGACGAGGAATCACTACGTCAAGAGGACGAGGACATACACAATCGAATGTGGTCCTAGAGACAAATTTAGAGAAAGGTTATTGAACTTCAGCTTTCATTACGGCAGTGATTCGCGGGTGTTACACCAATCCCAGCAATATTCTGGACACTCACAAGATGAGTGTTTATGGGTGAATTTTCTTGTAATTCACTGCACGTACACTTGTCCAGCATACTGTTCGAGTATGGCAGCTCTTAGAAAGACATTTGTGATAAAAGGGATTATCACTCACTGCACGATTCGCGGTAATTTCATGTCCAAAGACATGAGCAAAACTACGCCTCCCTTTCAACTGCCGCCATGTTTCTGTACAAAGAGCTGAGACAAAGGGGAGCACGCTTCCCCAGCCCGCTCGCTCCTATTGGTCGCTCCTTACTACGTATTAGAGCGTAGTACCGGAACAACAATTTGAATAATAAAATATATATAACCAAATAAAAATTATATAAGTAAACGTTCATATATGTATGTTTATAATACCTCCGTTTACACGAAAGAAAATTTCAAATTATTTCAAATAGTCAGAGCTATTCTCAGAAGCCGCTCAACGCAAAACATAGACATACAAAGAAATGTAGCATATTCTGACTACATACACTAGTCCAATTGTCGACCATCTTGAATCCTTCACGAGAGTCGAGAATTGAAAAAAATATAAAGAAATAACATTAACTAAGAGCTGACTAAACATTTTTACGAATAATCACTTTGAGAAAATGTAACGCTCAAAGAGGAACGTTACATCCACCCAGGGGACAGGAAAAAAATGATGCAAAAGATCAGTTATTTTTAGACACCCTATATATCACTATTTAAAGACAAAATTATTTATGTGGATAATTTCGAAGAAGTTCATCTCTCCGTTCTTTGGAGCAGTTGAATTTCTTCAAGTTGTTAAAATTTTGCGTTCCCACACTTTCCCCAGTGAGGGTATGCAAAATCGCTGAGTTTTTCAGAACCTTTCCGGCCAAGAAAAGGCCCGAGAAACATTTCATATGTTTAGCAAATTCTCCTTTAACTGAAGATGAAAGATGGTGAAGTCTAACTGTCACTAGGTCTCCTTTTTCTAACTTAACCTCCTTTCCTGTTCTTTTCAAAGATTTCTTAGTTTTATTAGTAACTTTAGGATACAACGTAATATAACGATCTTGGGTAGGTGTCTTTTCTAGAACACCAGGCCAAGGAAAATTCTTTTTAAATGCTTCAATAGCAGAATAAGATAAAAACAGCTCTGCAGGCGTACAATCAATACTACTACATAACGAATAATTAAGAAGTTCCTGACATCGCTTAAGTACAGTACTCCACTTAGAATGATCACTATGACACTCCAAACGAATAATTCGGTTGAGTTCTTTATGGCTCATTTCCGCCAAGCCATTCGAAGAAGGGGAATAGCTGGACGTTAATATTGATTTTATATTATGCTCCTTACAATAGTCCTGCCAGGGGCGTGAAACAAACTGTGAACCTTTGTCTGAGACAATAGCATTAGGATAGGGAAAGAAATAGAAATAATTCTTTTCCAACACTGAAATTATACCTTTAACATGAGCAGTCTTCAAAGGAAAGAAACAAACAAACCTAGAATAAATATCGATAATAGACAAAATATAATAATAACCATTACTAACTTGGAGTTTCCCAACGAGTTCTACTGCTAGACGGTCGTGAGGTCGACTAGCTTCTTTATGAATTTCTTCTTTAAGCATTACTTGATTGGCGAACTTTGTCTCAGCACAATCAAGACAATCTCTGATATACTGTCGAACTGACAGCCTTAGTTTCTTCCAGTAAAACAAAGAACGACACAAAGACATACATTTCCTAGCCCCAAAATGACCACGCGAATGGAATATTCCAATAATTTCATTTACTAATTCTTGAGGAATAACCAAAAGCCATTGGTTCGAATTCCTATGCTTGAAATATAATAAACCATGATAACAAGTGACATGTTCTGGAGAACGATCCAATAAAGACCTTAATACAAAAATCATCATACTGCTCTTTTTCCATGACTTTCTCCAGGTTGAAAAGAGACGAATCTTGAACAGACAAGAAATTGACATGATACTCTTCTAACTTAGAAGGCACTTCCGGTGGATTCCTACTCAATGTGTCCGCTACAAAATTTGGACTCCCAGGACAATGCTCGAAGACAAGGTAGAACCTTTGTAATTTGAGAAGCATACGAGTCGTCCTAGTATCTAAGTTCTTCATAGAAAAAGAATGAGTGACAGCAGCATTATCTGTATGAATATACGTGGTTCTCCCAAGAATGTATTGCGAAAAACGTTCACACAGAAACAAAACAGACAGCAATTCCAACTGAAAAGAAGACAATGAAAGTTCGTGAGGTTTAACTCTATGACTAGCGTAGGCAATGACATTTGGATGAGCAGACCCGTCAGGGTACTGTGCCAGAAAACCAGCCAAATTCTCTGAACAAGCATCCGAATGGATGTGGAACGGCAAATTGAAATCAGGTTGTCCCAACGCAGACAGATTACTGACGATTTCCCGCAATTTATAAAAGAGATCCAAAACTTCAGGAGTGAGTTTGTACTTAACATCCTTCTTAATAAGATCGTACAACGGAGAAGTAAGAATCGAATAATTTGAAATGAACCACTGTCGCCATCCTAATAATCCTAGAAATTGACGCATTTTCTTCTTAGTTTTCGGGATAGGATAGCAACGAATTGGCTCATTATGACGACTAATGACATGCCCCAGGAAGTTCACTTCCGTCAAAAGGAAGCATCACTTCCGGAAATTTAGGGAAAAATTTCCACGCTCAAAAATTTCGAAAACACGCTCCAAATGGGCGACGTGTTAGTCTAGAGAAGTACTAGATATTAAAATATCATCCAGAAACAGACTAACGAAATCTTTAGTACTTTGATCGAAGTAACTATGCATTACGCTCTGAAAATGGCGAGCGCACTCTTGATTCCTTGAGGTAAGACCAACATTACGTACTGGCGTCCTTTATAAACAAAACTCGTACAGGGATATGAAGGAGGATGGAGACCTACGGCATAGTATCCTGACGAACAGTCAAACTTTGAAAAGTATTGCGCTTTCGCTACACGGTTCAATATATCACCTATTGGTTCCACTTTAGCCTTCGGAGCCCAGACACGGTGGTTCAGTAGACGAAAATCGATTACAGGCCTAACAGCACCAGACGCCTTGCGAACACAATGCATGGGGTTCCGGTACTTTGAGGTCTGTTCACGGGCTATGCCCAATTCAATCCATTTCTGTAATTCTGCCTCAAATTCCATCTCCATGGATTTTGGCACACAATAATACGGTCCTACGACAGGTTCTTCATCTGTTAATTCTAACTTATACAAAAGCATTCGTATCCTACGGGGATACTTGCAGAAAATATTACGATATCGGAGTAACAAATTATATAAACGTTGCTTAACGTTGGTATCTAAATATTCTCGAGATGAGATGTAGTTCTGAATTTCAGTTTCCGAAAGATTGGATACCGGAACTACATGCACATTTGACACAGAAAGGACAGCTGAATTTTCTACTGGAGGAGAAACCTCTAAGGTATTAACATCAGAACACAAAAGTTAGGAAGGAAGTAATTCCTGCTTATCGGATGGCCATTCAGTCCTCCCGATCTCAACCTTGTTTGAAGACAAAGCTACCATAAGAATACTAGGTTGATCAGTCGAAATCACGACAAGACTACCAGCATTATCACGCAGTCTGATTTCCTTTCTCTCCCTGTCAATAACAGCTTTAAATTTGTCTAAAAATGCACAACCCAAGATAAGATCAGTTCGAAGATACTTTATAACAAACAACGGAATATCAAATAAATGACCCTGAATATTTAAACTAAATATCTGGACACCTTGAACTGAAAACCTTTCTGTACCACCAAAGGCACTTAACGATAAACCCGTATAAGGTCGCAATTTAGCAGATGAGAATTTTAGTATTAACTGTTTCCAAATATTCCAGTCCAAAAGGCATAAATCAGATCCACAGTCAATAGTACAGGTTAATTGGACTCCTCCAATGTTCCCTTTTACGACGGGGAAAAAGAAAAATAATAGTCAGGCTTTTCTTTTCCTTCATCCTCCTCGACTACAAAGTTTACCTTAAATGACATAGCATTATTGCTCTCATTATTGTTTACATCTCCAGATAATGACTCAACCAAGACATTATGAGTTTTGACATTAGTTTCAGAATCATTATCTACGGGGACTGAAGAAATACAGCAGTCGTTTCCCCCCGTGTTCGGAAAAGACTGCAACCTTAGCTTTCCGAAGTAGTTGAAGGTTGATCTTCCCTTGGATTGGAAGATGCCTCATCTCGTCTCCTATCATTATTTTGATACCTTCCGTTACGTCCTCGATTTCTTCCACGATAACGGTTTCTACCATTTCCTCGCTATCGATTATTATACTGATAATTATTATTACTGTTATTGTTATTATTTCTACTTTCAGTCTGAGCATAGCTAAAAAATTCAGTTTGACAGCTTCTGTCAACATGTTCTGAATTACGATTAATAATTCTAGCTTGCTTAGCGAATACTTTCTTTGTCGGAGGCCTAACTTCATGCATGGAAGTATCCTCAATTCCAGATAATAACGCTACTTTACTCATTAATTCATCAACACTATTATATTGATGAACAGACAGCAAACGCATATCCCTGGGCGGTAAACAATTCAAAATTAATTTTACAAGTTTCGAAGTACTTGGGGTTTCATATATATTATAGTAACTTTCAACCACAAACCAAACGTAGTCTAACAGTGAAGCGAACTTCGTCTTATCGTAACGCAAAGATTGCAAAGACTTCTTCTGTCCACGCTCTATCTGAGGGGAACAATACTGATTCTTAAAAAGACGCACAAAGTCTTGATAAGTTTTGATTTCAGGAGCTACTGAGCTATACCAAGCAAAAGCGGCTCGCACCATACAATATTCTACGACCCGTAATCGGTCTCTATCAGTAAGTAAATACATACTTAAAAATTTCTCAAGATCCCTCAAAAACTATCTTGGGGTTCCAGGTTTGATATCCCCAGAATACGAAGGTTAAGATTGTAAAATCTTTCTGCTTAATCGCAAAAGGCAATCAACTTGGTGTTATAACACTGAAGGTGTCAACACTGTTTTGCGGTACCGGATAATTCGGTACAATAGTAGTGTGGAAAACACTAGGATAATAACTAGGCTGTAAATAGCTAGTATTAAACACCGGTGGGCTACTACCAACATGAGAAGTGATCCCTCTCGACATTGACCACGTGACAGTGTCAGTAGTACGAGTACTATTACTTACATTATTACTACAATAAACAGAAGAATTAACATTTGGGAAAATATTTAAAGCACTGTCAATCCCTTTAGTTTCACTAGGACTTACTGGAAACTCATATTTAATATCTGGTTCTGATTGCAGAAACACAGGCTTACTTGAATAACTAACAGAACTAGTAACAAGCACATTGAACTCTGCAGACGTGCTAATGACAGTATTGGCAAACAAAGTATCCCTTGACTCAGAAAACAACACAGGAAGGTCAACACTAATACAAGGACGTTTGCAACGAATACCTTCCTTACTCAGGCTCCCACACTCAACTAACGTAAACTTCGGTTTCTGCAATTTATCCACTTTATTACTTAGGGTTAACACCTCAGCAAAGAGTTTAGATTGACTAGCATTACACCCCTCTAATTCAATTTTAACTTCATCATTTTCATTTTCAAGTTTTTTATTCTATCAAAAACAACCTTTAATGCTTTATGATGAGATTCGGCCTCATTTTCTATAGAATCGACACGAGATTCCACGGAATCAATACACAACTTATTATTTTCAACTTCCGTTTTCACAGACTCAATACATAACTTATTATTCTCAATACATGACTTATTATTCTCAGTATACGACTTATTACTGTCAACTTCTACTTTAACTGTGTTGTTATCTAGCTGTGATGTTATGTAACTGCACTTGCAAGTCTTTTTGATTAGCAGTTAAAGAACTACAAAGATTTTCTACACTACTTATTATTTCATCAATTTTATTAATCGTAGTGGAAAGGTTATGCACATTTTCAACAATGCATTCCTGAATTCTAGCTTCAGTCTTTTCGTTACTTTCTGCTATCTTGCTCAATGCAAGAGCGAACATTTCAGCAAGTTCACTCGCCTGCTCTGTCCCTTTTTCGCTTCCTTGCAGGGACTTAGGCGAAGAAAAATGTTTGGGAGGCGATTCATTCTCACGCTCCGACACTTCAGGAGAAGTATGTGCGTCACATTTAGGACAAACCCAAACAGAAGAATCTGAGCTAACAGCTTCAAAAACACTAGAAGTATCCTTTAATTTAACACAAACAAAATGTGACCATTCGTGACACCTGTCACAAAATATAGCACGTTCCTTATCAGAATCAATCTGCTCCGCGGCAGCAAGAGGCTCGCTACAACAATCGCAAATAATATCATCTCCATTAGGAGGAAGATTCCTCGACTCAGCCGACATCTCTATAACATCTCAGCCGACTCAGCCGACATCTCTAACTTATTTATAACTCTAATAAACATAATCATATGTGAGCTCTATCCAGCATATCTCATCAACACCAACGCGACAGTCTGTATCACTCATTTCTTCCCGCATAACACGACAACAACCAAATAGTGTAACATTTTAGATAATAAAATAATCCTACAGCTGGATTCCCCAGCTTGAAACGCAACAATTTACGCTATTCGACTATACTACATTTAAATGCTACAACAGTTCCACTAACAAAATAGAAGATTAAAAAACCATGTTTAGTATTACCATGTTTAGTACGAAGCTTTGTGATTTGAGATTTGTAGGTTGAAACCTTACAATCATGATATCCTTCTAGCTTATAATTGCTAAGAGGTTTCGTGTGAAATCAATCTAGTAGATTTTCATGTAGTAGTAGAATTAAGTTCACTCAACAATAAATTTTTGGTATAAACCAATTGTGAAATACATAATGATATGGAATAGTACACTCGACCGTTTTTGCCTTATTTCCTAAAACCTTGCGAGGTTGTGCCTTACAATTAGTGAACAAAATTCTGAAACGCAACAATTTACGCTAGTTCGATTCTATGTCAGGGTAGCCAACTTGAGGCGAAAAACCCATCCTAGGCTACGGGAAACCAACTTAAAACATAACAATTTACCTTAAATTGTATCCGTAGCTGACGCTAAGGGAAAGGAAGAAAAGAAAAAAAGGAAAAGGGAAAAAATTTGGGTCGCCGATATTATTCCTTTCTTACGCTGTAATTATAGACCAGTAAGCACAACGGTATTTAATTCCAGACTCTTGCAAACTAATGGCACCATCGACGCTGAGGAAGAAGAGAGGGAAAAATTCATTCAATACAACACCACATATCTTGCAACGCTATTTATTTAACTCTCTTGTACTAACGTATAATGTCGGAATTATCGTTAATATTAATGATCATGGACAGCTAGACTCAGTTGTCAAAAAAAAACTATATGTATTCAGGCTTAAAGGATTCCAGAAACTTCTAGCGCCAACACAACTCAAAGATGAGTAACAACAACGTTTAAACAGGATCCTTAATAACAGTGAGAGAGTTGTTTACATTCCTCAACTAAATATTAGAACAAAATCCTCAGTAGGCTATTTTACAGAGAGGGAATTACCAGTTACATTACTGTTTACAAAACATCTCATCGCAGAGGGAGTAAACATGCGGCTGTATCGATTAACCTTTTTCCCTAAACACATAACGTCTCCACTACTTCCGCAACCAGCTGTTAAGAGGGCATTTCCCTCGACATAACTTGCACATTAGCAGCGGCAGTAATAACAATACACACTGCAGAAGCATTATAGGAAGTACAAGACCAGCCAGTAAGTTAGACTTTACCCCTGACACCATGGCGTCAAAGTGCGAGTATTATCGTATACCCACCGTCTTGACGAGCCTCACTGAACTAGCGCATTATAGCTCAAGATATAATATAAAGACAACTCGAGGATTTACATAGATTTCTGTGTGGCGACTTGAATTCGGAAATATATGTATATATATAGAATAATAGACAATACCGAATGCCCGCTACTGGACACACATGAGCTAGCCATCGCTAAACAATCTTTACTTTATCAAACGAGATACTTGAGAAAATAAACAATACGGAATGCCCGCTACTGGATGAATATGAGCTAGATGGTAGCGAGTAATATATTATATATCTACACAACTGGGAAAATGATTCCATTCAAAGCAAGGGAGAAACGGTGTTGATATGAGACTACCCCGCCGGCATATGATTCGAGTTACTGGATAGAGACTCACTTTCGTTTACTCGGACATGTTACGGACAAGATTTACTTTAGGAAATATTATAGACATTGTAGAATTGATGCACATAGTATGTAAATACACTGATTAACCAATGATTAATAATGTATGTATATTGTTTTGCTTTATAAAACGACTTGAGACAGTAGAGTAAACACACGGAAGTAATAATATAAAATTTAGATATTGTAGACAGAGACAACTTGGATGAATTTATGAACGGTGGACAAATTCCTTCAGAACTTCCTGGACGACATTACTTCTTTCACAGGATGGAATAGAGAATAATAAGACATAGTTACCTGGAACAGTGACCAAAGCTCACGAAACCCTTTTCCCGCTTTACGAATAGACAACATTTGGCCCCCCCAGGGCCAGTGCATAGGGCTCCATTCGGGACAGCGTCCTATTGTGGCAACCGGCTCCGATAACTTCTTCGACATCTCAACATGTAGCTATCGTAACCATAACCTCAGCCCAGGTTGATCAAACGGTGACCTCTTCTTGGTTAATGAGAAGAAGTACATTTCACTACTACTTTCACCAGGTAGACAAGATTCTCACTGCAAAGCTGCTGCAACGATCACGTTCGCAACAACGACCGCAGTCAGGCACATTTAAGTTCCACAGAAGCAGGCGGAATTGACAACGAGTAACAGAGGACATAGTCCCTTATTAAGGAAAACAGAGGACGAGGAATCACTACGTCAAGAGGACGAGGCCATACACAATCGAATGTGGTCCTAGAGACAAATTTAGAGAAAGATTATTGAACTTCAGCTTTCATTACGGCAGTGATTCGCGGGTGTTACACCAATCCCAGCAATATTCTGGACACGCACATGCTGAGTGTTTATGGGTGCATTTTCTTGTAAATCATTGCACGTACACTAGTCCAGCATACTGTTCGAGTATGGCAGCTCTTAGAGAGACATTTGTGATAGAAGGGATTATCATTCACTGCATGCTTCGCGGTAATTTCATGTCCAAAGACATGAGCAAAACTACGCCTCCCTTTCAACTGCCGCCATGTTTCAGTACAAAGAGCTGAGACAAAGGGGAGCACGTTTCCCCAGCCCGCTCGCTCTTGATTGGTCTCTCCTTACTACGTATTAGAGCGTAGTACCGGAACAACAATTTGAATAATAAAATATATATAACCAAATAAAAATGAAAATTATATAAGTAAACTTTGATATATGTATGTTTATAATAATACATCCGTTTACACGAAACAAAATTTCAAATTATTTCAAACAGTCAGCGCTATTCTCGGAAGCCGCTCAACGCAAAACATAGACATACAAATAAAAGTATCATATTTTGACTACATACACTAGTCCAATTGTCGACCATCTTGAGTCCTTCACGAGAGTCGAGAATTGAAAAAATATAAAGAAATAACATTAACTAAGAGCTGATTAAACATTTCTATGAATAATCTCTTTTAGAAAATGTAATGCTCAAAGAGGAACGTTACAATTCATTATGTTGTTTCAATATACCATTTATAATTAATAAGGCATAGGCGATACTCTACTTTCCTATAAACAATAATCAAGTGAATGTTGAATATTTATGGCATATAAGAAAAAATATAATTTGAAAATTATTTAAGTACAATGTTACATATTCTGTAATGCATTTCTTGTAATGCAGAAGCGATCACATACTAAATGCTTAAAGAGTGTATGTAATATAACTTTAATGTGGTATTGTATATTGAATAATGAGCAACTAACGATTAATAAACAATGCTTAAAAATTTTTTCAAGTGCGTCTATAAACATTTGCTATTAAAAACTAATCCCAAGTTTATCAAAGAATATAACTAACGTTATTAGCTATTACTATGTACATTGGTTGCAATAAGTGTAATATGTTACAATCTTACTGCATAACTCTGTTCTATACTAGTGATCAAGGTATATATATATATATATATATATATATATATATATATATATATATATATATATATATATTTAAAAAAATACTTATTTCGGTTTTTTGGTGTGGTTTATCTCATCCTGTGTTGTATGCATCACGCTCGACACGTTGGCATTTACGTATACTGTCAACTTACAGACATTACAAACTGATTAGCGCACTTTAGCGCAAACAGGAATTGAATACAAACAAATATGGATTTCCTTTCCATGAGAGGTTCTGTCAGCAAAAGGGTGACTGATTAGTTGAAGAACTGACCCCATGGTTAATGTGTTAGCTTATGCCCTATTGTCCTACGGTAACAACGGATACAAATTCTAATAATCAGGGATGCAGTTACATTTACCATACTAGAGTACATGTTTTGAAAGGGGCTGTACAAGGAAAAGCTATACAGTTTCTTCGTAATTAGGGGGGATGGTTGGGGGGTCTATAGGTTAGTATTGTTAGTATTCTTATTATTATTATTATTTGTATTAGAAATAGTATTTGCATTTTATTTTATTTCTCTAAATACAAAACGAAGTCGAGAAGGAAATCTACGATGTACTGTTACAGGGATCGTATTCCATCATGTTGGTGGTTCCTGTTGTTTTTATAGGTTAGATTTTTAAACACAAAAGTTAACCACAACAAAAGCTATGGTTGAGCTAGAGGATTTTACTTCTTATTTTTTTTTAAACACCGGAAGTATGTTCCGTTCTTTCTTTTAATTCAAATAACCTTGACTGATAACAACCAAATGTTTCCGTCTGTGGTGAACTTTCCTGTTTTAAACTTTAAACATATATTGTAAATGACTTAGCTATACAGAGAACAATTTTACAGAGATACTAAATTCATATATATATATATATATATATATATATATATATATATATATATATATATATATATATATATATATCCTGTTGTTGAGCATCGGTTGAATGCAGATATGATTAATTTCAATGTGCAGTGGGTAATTCAATAAAATACTTCCTCGTTCTTTCTCTCTCTTTTTTTGACAAAAGATAAATATATAGGGGTACAAGAATTACGGTCTTTAACGTAGTGGAATGAGAATGTGGAGATACGATTACCATGCTCACAGGCTTCTTCAATTGCCTGAAACGAACTTGTGCTTTCACTTGACAAATTAATAGGAATGTGAATTACATATCATGCAACAAAATGCAATGGTTTTGGTACATTATTATTGTGGTTATTACATTGGAATTGAGTTATTTCGAGTAGAGTTTTAAAGTATCTTGACGTTTGCTGTTTAATTATTAGAATCTTCTTATGATTTATCACAACGCCGATTGGAAAGAGTTTTTAATCCTTTTGCTTTGGGTATTATCACTTGTCCAAATTTTGTGTTTGTACTGGTACGAGAAGAGTTTTTTTTTCACCTGTAAGCAATGAACTGATGTAGGTAAATGGGAGTCTGTCTGTAGATAAAAGAGATTTCTTTGTCACTGTAGAAGTTCATAAGGTTTTTGGAAGATCTTGACACAGAGAAAGTTTTGTATCCGGATGGAGGTTCAGATTTTAGATAACTGTTGTCCACTAACAAAAAGGGATGGATCGAACAATAAAAATAATCGATTTCCATATCGTCCCTCTGGAACAGCCCTGGATGGGGCCGACAAGCTGTGATTTGGATCCTTGGGTATCTCTAAATACTAGGACTGTAGGGGTCTTACTCTAGGCATCACACTGGGAAGGCAATGGATAGAGATTTGCAATCAAAGAGACTATTAGACTACATTATCATTAATGCTTTACATAATAACCTTGGCTTGTGCGGAGTACTTGTTTATATAGGATGGTCAATTGTATCTTTCTCGTAATTGTTCTTTATGTTTTTTTTAAATGGGGCTGACCACACATCAGTTTAGGAAAGGTATAGTGATCGATGGAACCTGAGAAGGTTACCAATAATGAGGCTATCTGAAAATGAGAGTCGAATAAGAAAAATGTTTTTCATTCAGATGTCCTGAGTGTGCTGTCCACACATCATCAGGGTCTAAGTATAGATACCTGTCTTAAATAATGTATGTGATTGTATTAATATCACTATGAGATTAAGAATCAATTATGTACCATGAACAAACTAAACGGGAAGCCGAGAAATAAGTGTATGTGCGCTGACCACACATTACTCTTAGGATGCCTCTTGTGTTTGAGTTGTGATCGTGCGAAGATAAAGATAACATCATGGTAGAACAAGTTCTTCACAAGATGATTGATTTACCTAACTTGGTTTGTTTCTTCGTGAGTGGAATAATAATGAGGGAGGAAAGTGGATTATCAAATATAATTTTCATTTACTGGAGTGATTAATTTGTGATGAGTCATATGGTGAGTAAATCAGGACGCAATTGCTTTATTGACATACATTTGCCGTATATTTTGTTTTATCGGATGTAGACAAGTTGAGGAATAGAGTGTTAAGAGGAAGTTTGAATTGAGTCAGCGTGGCGGAAGTTAGCTAATTATACAGTTTGGTATAATGATATGTGGTTTGTAAATTATCAGCTCAGCTAACGAATGTTCGGAGAGAGGGGAATAAAGGGGGTTTTTGCATCGCAACTGAGAGAAAATATCTAGTATACTGGTACAGACGCCAGCTTAAGCACTTCAGACCAGGGACATCTTAACATTGTCAGATTAGTATATTTGCATTTCTTTTTAAATTAGAGAATAGGAGTGGTCAGTCGTTTGGATTGCTATGCATGAGTACAAAAAGTGTGTTGTATACGGTATTTTATACCTTGAAATGTTAACATTATCTAAGTTTTTTATTTTTTATTTTTTTTAATTATAACAAAGATAAAACTTAACGAGTTGATGCAATGCTTTTAAGTAACTTCGTGAACCATAAGACTATTAAGCAGATCTTAGATCTAACAAGATTTAATTAAATTTCTTTATACCTTTGCAAGTATGCCAGTTACGAGAAATAGTTGCAAAGTATCTTCAAAATTTAGGTCAACTAATTGAACTAAAATTTAAAACATCTCAAGCAAACTGATATAAATTTGAAACATGTAATATTTCATAATTGAAAATCATTTCTAGTTTTACGCCTTGTTACAACTTGTGTACGTATAGTGTTCAAGATAATACGTATCTCACAATATGGCATAACAAGCATTTGAAAAATTCTGTTAACGTTCATATTTTCTACACTTGTATGCTGATTTCCTTTCCTTTTTTTAAATAGTGTCTCACTAGATCCTTGATGATATGTTATCTCAATTGCTACTAGTTTCTTGAATTAATAATGTAGGGTTTTAAGCTTTGGCGCAACCCTATAAAGTTAATTATTGATAAATTAGGCCCTTAGAGGAAGAGGCAGTCTTATCTTGTGCACATTATGATTTTTTTATTATATCTGCATACTTTTGTAGGTAGCTTAGTAAAAATAACAAAATAAAAGTGTCAAATTTCGTTTTAGAAGTAAATTGATAATTAAATGATAAAAAATGAATAACTTTTAACAAAAATAAAAAGGAAATTGAATACTCAGTTATCTCCAATGCGCAGGTTCATTCACTTCTTTCACCTTGGCAGGCGCCTGCTGAAAGGCTTCTGAAACGAAAGTTCTGAAAGAAAAAATTCTCACACACAAAATAGTATTATAAATTGAACCCGGGGACTCGAATATGTTCGTAGTGTCCCGACTACTTATTAGTCGAAATTTAAAGAACTTGTTAGTTAAAACTTTACTGGACTTTAATTAATTTACTGAACTGGATTTAATTAGTACTTGCATTTATCTAATTTCTACACTATGCTAATTATTAGGTATAATAACAAACAAGTTTAAATAAGATCTTAACTTTGGGTTCATATATTTTTTTCAGCTTGATGGGGTATACTTACCATCTTTGCTCGAAGAACGCAAAGGAAAGAGAGGGGGAGACTTACGTTTTCAAAGACAATGCGGAGAGGTCTCCTGTTACCAGAAGAATGTCCTGAAGGAGAATAACAGAAAAGAAAAAGGGGGTAAGTATTATCTCCCTGAGTTATTAGTGTATTATCCTAGAAGTATACATTTTCAATTACTTCGCTTCAAGTTACCAATTCGTTTAGCTATTGAGTGTTAACATAGTTTAGTGCTGAACTCGAGTGCAACGAAATTGAAGTTCGTATCCTGGGAGTATCCCATACCTATTTTTATTATCACTGAATTAAGTGAAAGCCACCACGAAAGATAGTGTCCGAAGTTGCAGTTTAACAGTGATTATAAGAAGTGCGTTTTTCATTACCTGTAGTTGAAATCAATGCTTCCGATAGTGTACTACTTTGTGCGACATCGATAGCTGTGAATTTAGTAATTGTTTCCCTAAGGAAAAACAAAAAACGATGTTTACTATAGTTTTGAGCGTGTCACGCATACAGAAAGTGCGTGAGTCGGGTTTCGATCTCAGACTTATCTGTTTCATTTCAATGTTGGACACAATTGTGTAAGTGCCAATAATCACCGGAAGTTGAGATCATTTTGACAATGATATTGATTTTGACAGGAATATTCCGGGTCTCGAACTCGGGATCCCTAATGTAGATAGTGATGATATGTGGTAAACTAGATTTCTAATGATTTTAACCTACTTACACATAACCAGTTCGATTATAAACTTGAGCTCATGCAGAGCGAAAATCCAGTTATAGGATAAAAGAACTGATTCATCGGGGGATCAAACCAGAGGTCGTTAAGAACCAATTGCTCAACCGAGACTACGGTGTCTCCGAACCGTGATGATTTATTGGGCACCATTATTATTATTATTCATTTCGTTGTAATTTCATTCCACTATTTTTAATTATTTATCGATTTTCCCGTTATAAATGTTGGTATGTTCTTCGATGTTGACGCTACGCGCAACATCATCCTGAGTCCTTGTTAGCAGCTGGATTCACTTCCGTCACCTGATAAGAGGTGATTCCTTTTTAGTTTTTAACGCTGAATGAGAGGCGGGTTTTGAGGAACTATCCGTGGACATTTTAAGAATTTGCATCAAACAAAATGATATTCGATTAACTCTTAAATTTGAAAGAGTACTACTTTTGTTTGTTTATTATGACTTTTAACTTATTTCACTTGAATGGATATTTAACGTCAAGTTCTTATATTTATATCCTAAAGTTTGTCTCTCACTCGCACAGATTATCTGACTTTGACTTACCGTGTGTCAACGGTGCTGGGCGCTGTTGCGATGCGGTGTTTTCCACCTATTAAACAGGGCCACTTATGGAGGGGGCCACTAAATTTTAAAAGTCTCATCACTTGTAGTTTTTAAATATTTAGTTGGGTATAATCATAAGTTTTATTCTGACTCAATTTAAGTTATTTTATACCAGATTCATTAAAAACAAGTTGACAGAGCTCGAGTGTCCTTAATATGTGTCATGTAAATTATGACGGAATCTATTATGCGAGTATTGAACCTAATTACGAAATGATGTACACGTAATGATTCTCTTCCAATGCTTTATTATTATTATTATTATTATTATTATTATTATTATTATTATTATTATTATTATTATTATTATTTGCAAGTAATAGCGTGATTTGATACCACTCTGCGTTGTACTAACAACGTTATGTGCCTTTTAATCAAACCAAGCTTAGATTTTAACTTGTATCAAGGCAGTTACACAGGGATGATTGAAAAACACGAGTATAGTGATGTAGTAGTAAAACAACATTTGGGAAGTTACTATAGCCCACAATGATGTTATTTATGTACTCGTTACTTTACATACCATGTCGATAGTAATATAATCAAGTGAGTTACAATCATTGAACTAGTAGCAGGTTCTAGCCCATTACCCAATGCAGGGAGGACATAAAAAATGGGGGCCTCGATCTACACCCAATGTCCTTACGGAATACATATAGTACCATTAACACTAAGTATACTAACATTAATGGTTTTACTAGCAATAGATCAGCTAACATGTTTAATTATTTACCATCCTTGATAACTATTTAACTAGAATGTTGGCAATGAGATCAAGAGGTCGTTATACGTAAGTACAACTTGCCACAATAAACAAGAGATAGTAATACAATATAATACTACCTATTATTTTGATAAATATCATGAATATCCTTATAACTGAAAACATTATTCTAGAATGAGCATCAGCTTTAATGAGCAAAACTGTTAATACTTGATCACAATTCAACATGGACATAACTAAAGGTAGTGTAATCTTACTAACTAAAGGTAGCTATGTACATTCTTTAAAAAAAATTGAATGGCCGATACATATATAGTTGTAAATGCATTATGTACAATATGCGCAGTATGCTAGTACATTGCTGTACATTGCTAAGAGATTGGCAATTTTACAGCAGCATAAGGTCACTTGTGTTCACCCGCCCGAACAACGCGGAAAAAAATAAAATAAAAAATAATAATAATCGCTAATTAAGCTGAAAGAAAAACAAACGGGGAAGACATTATGTGGAGTAGCCTATGTAAATATCTCGTGGGGGAATCAAGCTCCCATCCCCCTTTTTTTGTTATACCCGAGTAGATAATCCAGGTCAAAAGAAAACGAACCGTAAAAATTAACAAGTTTATCATAAGTAGGAGTAGGTTTGTAGCTGAGCAACAAAAACAAGCAATATTGACTCTGTTTTATTTTCCAGGTTAATGCATTCCTAGACACGAAGAGGGAGAGCGGCGAGTTTCTTGGAGAGAAAGAAATAAAATAATCAGGCGTCAGCAACGGATGGATCCCTGTAATGTGAATGAGGAGTTTGCAGCTGCAATGATGTATACTTAAAGTCGGAGTTGAGTACACACGGTAATACAATGAGGTACACATGTATGTATAAATGTTCGGGATCACTAATAACAATTTCTCTTCTCAGCTATGTCAACTCTTGTTTTCCTTATAAGTTATCTGTGTTTGTCAGTATATTGGGAGTCTTATAGGAGAAGAGGAAGGGTAACTCAGTCGTGGCTGGCCACATTCACACAAGGAACAAAAAAAATATTCACCGCAATATGTTGGCAAACCATTCATTTAGGTGTCAACTCGACATAACTTTTCCTGTGACGCGTCTTGGTATGGTAGGTTTGGTAGGGCCCTGATTCTACAAAAAATGACGTGTTTGATCTTCAAATCGGTTTTAGCGCCGCCGACTAAGATGAGTGCTTTGTACCCATGGCCTACTAATGCCTCGTACGGCATCGAGGGGAGAGGGGAATGGATCCCAGGAAGTAACTTTTTTGTTCCTGATTCTTGAAGAGTGTACGATACAGTTTTTTTTCACAATTTCACAATGTATACCTTTAGGCTCTATCTATGTACGTGTTTCGTTATGCCAGAGGTCAGGTTGAATACGTGTACTCCATCTTTTTTAGGTCTATGCGATATATGAGATATTCGACACACTCAACAAATAAGATACTCCAAGTTTTCCTCTTTTTTGTATGGCATAAGTCCGTCTAAATTGAGGCGACTAAACCTCATGGTCAACATATACATTACGCTTAACATTCCTCGCCCTCACTATCGCTAGAAACTTCCAGCACGTGTGAGTTGTCTCGGGGGAAATACTTCTTTAACCTTTCAATGGTTACAATCTGAGTGTGGTTAGGGTTTGCTACTAATTCAATTTTACAGGCATTTGTGGGAGAAATACTCCTTAAGTAATACGGTCCCATGAACTTGGGTGTCAATTTAGGAGGAATATCCTTCTTAGGTAGATAATCTCTACACAATACTAAGTCACCAACTTTTAACTTAATAGGTTGTCTAGTGCGATCAACTCGTAATTTAGTCTGCTGCTGTGCATGCGCCATAGCTTGCTGAGATAACTTACGGATTAACTTTAGTTGTTTCTGATGTTACTGTATTTTTCTGAATTGATACTGGGTGTCCAACTGAGTGGGAAATTTTGCCGTCTGACCAAAGACAATCTCGTATGGGGAGTATTTTCTAATAGGGGAGGTTGATACATTATAAGCATATGCACACAATCGGACATATTCCGCGCACTTGGTAGGCTGTTTGGCCGTGTACTTAGTTAGAAAATTTGCAACGACAGAGTTAATTGCTCACACAGCCCGTTTGTTGACGGTTTGAATGCTGCAGTTCGAACATGTTTAATGTCAAATAAGTCATTTAGTTCGGCCATTATCGCTGATAAAAAATTAATTCCCCTATCCGTCAATACCTCTTTTGGGGGGCCAAAACGCGTGATTAACTCGTCCAACATGGCTCTAGCCACTGTAGGAGCTTTTATGTTTCGCAGCGGTACTAATATTGCGAAATGGCTAAGATATTCTATCATAATTAGGATATAACTGTAGCCTGCACTACTATGTAGCGGGCCAAAAATATCTAAACTCCATCGGGAGAATAGTTCCTCTTTTACAGGTAAGGGGTGAAGAAAACCTTGTTTCTTTTCTCGAGGGATTTTCACCCTTTGACATTCGTCACAATAGCGAACGTACTCCTTAACTATTTTTCCATGTTAGGAAAGTAGTAACGTTCGCTCACTTTACAGTAAGTGCGAGAAAATCCCGTGTGGCCTCCACACAGCGAAGACGAGTGGGCCTCTGGTAAGAAGTCGGGGATTGCCTTTTCCGGTATCACTAGTTTCCTATCTTTGTTCATGACTCGATATAATAAGTCGTCAACTACCACATAGGGTTTTAGAGCACGATCAATAGGGTTATCTTTCTTCTTTTGTATTAGTTCTCTAACTTTATCGTCCTCTTTTTGCATTGTTATTATATCTATTTTGGAACATAACACTAGGTTGCACACGTCTGCACAATCTTTTTCTTGACCAAATTTGGAGGGTAACTCACCCTTCAGCGGACACCTTGACAAAAAATCTGCGGTCACATTATTGCGGCCTTTTACATGTTCGATTGTAAATTGGTAAGGTTGTAAACGGATTGCCCAACGCAGAAGGCGAGAATTTAGCATCTTATTATTTCTTAGATAGCAGATGCCGCAGGCGTCAGTCCGAACAATGAAGGGTCGATCTGCCAATAAAAAGTGGAAATGCAAAATTGTCTTGATAACACCTAGAGCTTCAAGCTCAACCGTGGGTTAGTTTAGCTCCGCTGGAGACAACGATTTTGAGAAATAGGCTATTTGGTGTTCTTTGTTATCTTCTTTAATTTGTGCGACGTATCCATGGATTCCATCTCGACAGGCATCCGAATAGACTATGGCGTCCTGATTTGGGCCAAAGTGTGCGAGGACTGGAGCAGATATGAGACAAGATTTCAAATTATTCCATGCTTGTTTCTCGGTTTCTCCAAATTCGAATTTGGCGTTCTTTTTAGTCAAAGCAATGAGTGATTTCGCAATAGTAGAAAACCCTTGGACAAAAGCTCTGTAAAATGAACAAAGTCCAATAAAACTACGTATTTCTTTGACTGTAGTGGGGTATGGTACCTTTGATATAGCTTCAGTTTTGGCAGGATCTACACAAATTCCCCGTCTACCGACGATATGACCAAGCACCGAAGCATCTTCGTAACCAAAGTAACATTTCTTAGGGTTGAGTTTTAGGTATGCCTCCCGGAGTCGAGATAGAATAATTCTCGCTCTCTTTATTAGAGCTGGAAAGGAAGGACCGGAGCAAACCAAATCGTCTAAATAACAGATTACATACGTCCACATGATTATACCAAAGATAACATTGATCATGTTTGCCGGGGCCGTGGTTAGGCCGAATGGTAATCTCAAAAATTCGAATTTTCCCCGGCTGCAGATGAATGCAGTCTTCTCTATATCGCACGGACTAATGAGTAATTGATGGTATTCATTTTACATGTCCAAAGTATTTATGAATTTGGTACCGTTTAAGAAGGCTAGTACCTCATCTATGCGCGGCACTGGCACAAAATTTGGCCTTAATATATTATTAATTCCTCTAAAGTCGATACATATGTGTGGAGAGAAATCTTTTTTAGGTACTATCACAATTGGTGCCGAATATGGGCTCTTACTTTCCCGGATAATATTGCTGTCTAACATTTTCTGGATCTCTTCTGCGACTATCTCTCTCTGTTTTGGTGTTTCTCTATATGGATGGAGAGAAACAGGAATATCTGTGATGACTTCTAAGGGGCACATAAACTTATCGGTAGCCGCAGTAAGACGAGACTTGTCCCAGGCTACAACATCCCTAAATTCCATCAATAAGTCCAGTAACTGGTTTCTTTCTTCTCTGTTTAAGTTTGGACCAATATTTAGTACTTGAGCTAATTCTTCGTTTGTTTGGGGGATTTTTTGGTGTTGTCCAGAGACTTCCACGTCGTCTGTTTCATCTTTGTTAGTAAGGTGTACGATCTGATTAACGGTCTGGACGTCATTGTCTGTCTCGTCATTTAGAGACTCAACCTGGGGAACAAGTCCCCAAATAAAGGTTTTTAGACAAAGATCTAGTTCGATCCGAACTATTAAAAATAGTCAGAGTAATATTTCCATTGTCAGTAAAAACTGGACCTCTGGGGATCAAACAGGAGTGCCAATACCGAATTCCTTTGGACGGTATGAATTCCCAACTATGCACGTTCCCGGTTGGTGCCGTAATTTCTATGTCATACGAAGCCTTGGACAGCACGCGGACATTTGCCGGAAGATGCACTTTATAGGTAGTTTCCGGATAGATATAAAAAATTTCGTCGCTAAACCCTAAGGGGTTTGGCACGACCACTTTCCTAATAGGATCCTGAGCAAAACTCTCTAGGTCAGAGAGAGTTGCTGGATTATTCACACTTCCTTGCGTTGCCAAAGGTTTTTCTAATGTTTCTAACTGTCCTCTATTTGATTTGTCCTCTACAGGCTCATAAGGCGCCTCTGAGGCCAGCGGTGGCTTTACAGAGTGTTGGTTCTTTGTGATATATTTCGTCGCATAAAACGCTTTATTTTTTTGTGGAAATAGTCTCTGTATTCGAACTTTCCGTAGAACTAGCTACCAAAGTTCCACTAGGGCTTGGTAGAGGGGCAAGGCTGCATAGATTCTTTTCCTCTTTTTCTAAGTCAGGCGAATTGGTAGGTTCCAGCTCAGGAGCACTGGGGGATACCTTGCTTTTCTTAGTTCGTTTACGTCTTGCGTTTTTGTAGTTTCCCTGGAACGCACGAAAACTCGAGATGTAATTTCTTTAGCAGAGAGTTTTTGTCTTTTATCAGCTACACTAGCAACAGGATTTATGGGATTTCCGGTGACCAATTTGGAGACGGATCCTTACTCCTGAGTGGGAGGTTCCGTTTCCTATAAGTTTGGTTGTTTATATGAGGGGGTTAGAGAAGGCCGTTGTCTAGCTTTATCGTCCTGTGCCGATTGGGAATTGTTAACCGATCCTTTTACTACCGATGATGGGTATCGTTTAACATGTGTTAAATCTAAGGCATGAATCACACCTTGACGATGCCCATTTGTACCTTTTGGGATTGTGAACCATAGGTCTTCAACATGATTCCCGTCTTTATCTGCGAGCTCCAAGTATTTGGAATGAATGGTTGTGACATACTTGTGCAAAAACTCTATCCCTAAAATAACATCATAGGCGCAAAACTGTGGGTCAATTATAGCTACGTCTAGAAAGCTTCGTTTAGTTGTTTTCAAGTGATCCTTGAAGCAACACGCTATTCTCACCACACTAATGTAATCTGTGGGGTGTGCACCTACGGCACGAAGCTTTACATAACCCTTCAGACTCTCAGTTAGTGGAAATCTTGGGGGTAAGAGGGTTTTCGAAGCCAGCGAAATTTCCGATCCTGTGTCAATAAGGCCTTGTGCCCAGCGGTCCCCTATTTTTATCTCGACTGTACAAAGCTGCGTCCGCCCATGGCCAAAGCCATAGGTATTTTGGTGAGTGTTCCTATACATTTTATAACCCAGTTCTGCTACTACTTCGTCTGAGTAACAGGAACTAATCTGTACAAATCCAGGTTGGGTAATTTCTTTAATGCTTGACCAGGCCAAGCGGTCATTTTCCCATATTACGTCATAACTCATCCTCTGACTAACTAATCTTTGTGCTGCGTGAAGTTTTCTAAGATATTGCATGCACTGTTCGAGATTATCACAATCATCCACTTCAAGCATCAGCTTATTTAGGATGTCTGGTAACAAACTCATTCTGAGCTTACTCATCAATTCACTTTCATTAACCCAACATCGTAAGAATTTCAGGTCCTTTATTAACTTATAAATGAACGCTAAAGTACTTTCATTGGGCTGTTGTTTTCTTGTATCAACGTCATATTCTAATCTTGCAGTGTACTCAATACTAGGAAATGCCTTTTTAAGTTTTTCCTTCATCTCGTTATAGTTCAAGGGTGAAAGGTTTGCTATGTCTACCAAATAGAAGGAGAGAGCTTCCCCTCTCAAACACTAAGGGAGGTAATTTACTATCTCTGGGGTCGACCATTCGTATATGCTGGCCACTAATTTATATTCTTGCAGGAAAATTTCCACGCACTCATGTCCATTACCAGAGAAGGAGGGAATTTCAACATTTGGATAGATCTTGAATACTTGTGGTTTAGCACCAATAGTAGAATTTTGATTATCACCCTCTTGAGGAGGGTTGCTAACTTGGCCTGATCTAACAGTATCTGTAAATTTAGGTTTTTCAAAACTATATGGTATCGATGGCTCGGTAACCGGACTAGTTTTAATTTCTTGCTCAGATTTTAAATTTATACGAGGCTTATCTTCAGGATCTAATTTTTAAAAGGGCGAAAAATTTGATTTTTGCTTGTCAGAAGTCTTATCTTCACTTGATGAATGTGAAAAGGGCTCATCTTTCAGATCTAAGGACCTGTCTAAAGAAGCCGAGGTGTTGAAATTTTCAGAAAAGGGACCTATAGTCGGTATCAGTTACGCTTCAATTTTCTAACTCGGAGGTTTGTTCTGGACTAAATTCTGATGTATAAGATCTATCTTGTTCGCTAAGTACTGATTTTTCTGTCTTTCCTCCTTCGCTAAATTTTAATTTCTCCACCGGAGTCGTGGGTGAGACTATGCTGCTAGGTGGCGAAACAAACACTATCTGTAAGGGATCTAACTTTTCCTCTTGTTCGTATTTTTTCATTTTTTGGTCGCAGGTGATTCACCAGTCTCGTTAAATTTAGAACTAGCACTAGCTGAAGTTTGTAAACCAATATTCTTAGCACGGTAAGTTTGTTTGTTAAATTCACTTTGGGTTGGAGAGGTTGAGGGATCGTCTCTATTTTCTATCGCATCCAAACAAATTACTGACGCACCAATTTCCGCGTACTCTAATATTCTACCAATGTTTTCGTTTATTCTACTCTCAGACCAGGAATCGTTGTCTTCTTCCTCTTTTTCCATTTGCTTCTGGTGGTCGGAATAAACTGAGGCAAAAGTTTCATCACTTTTCTTTTCCTCGTCTAACATTCTCTCAACTGAAGCAGGGGCAACGAGGTCATTTCTCTGGCCAGCGTCCTCTGTGGGAGGGTCTTGGTTCGCTGCTCGGGGAGTAGAAACCGTGGGAGGATCCCAAAGGTCATATCGGAGTTCTTCTTTGGATTTCCAAGAAGGTTTTGACTAATCCTCCAGGGATGACCCAGAAGGAGACTCCGGGTTGTCTTCTTCAAATTGCGCTATTTCTTCGTTTTGTAATATCTGTAGTTCGTATCCCAACCAATAGTCTTTCAACGATTCACCATCATCTGAATCTGCACTACTAATATCTCCGTTTGACCACTTAACTTTAGTAACTACACCGAGTATGTTATCTATACTGTCCAAATATTGCAGTTTCTCTTGGAGGGTAAGGCTATTTTCAAACATAACAGGGTTGGTCTGAGTAGCTGTTGTCCGAATAACTTTAAGATCACGATCTGTGTCAATCCTGATCATTTTAGGAAACTTATATTCGGTCTGAACACTAACATCTTTCTTTTGAAAAACGTCGGTCTGTATTTCCATGTCAAAATTTCCAACTACATTTTCCTCAGGTAATAAGTCTTCAAAGGGAGCTGAGGGGTTAGCTTGAAATAGAATACCTAATTTCTCTTCGTCGTCACATTGGCGACGAACAACTGTGACCTGTACATTCTTGTTCCGTAGTTGTTTAGTTAAAGGTCGACTTAAGTTTCGTACTGCAGGGGACAGTTCCGTTTGTAATGAATGCTTAATCTGGTCTATTAATGCTTCATCGTTAGGTTGTGTCAGAGAGCGCAATTCATTTTCATTGTTCTCGTCAGGGCTCTCAATTTTCGTTTCCCTTGGTTCGGTTCCTATATTTGCATAAATTGGCTCTTTATTCGTTAAAGTCTGGGGTTCGAGACCATTATTTTCGTAAATTGGCTCATTACTCATTGATATTCGTGATTCAGTATTTAACTTAGCATACATAGTTCTAGGACCGATCTCAGCATAAACTGTTTCATCACTACTACCAGCATAAAAAGATTTGAAGGTCGATCTTCGCATTTCTAACGGCGTTGTAGGATCTGATAGTTCGTATTTAATAGGAAAATATAACGCTACTTGGCTATCTGGTTCTTTTGAGACACCACTATCTTGATTTCCTGAACTTAACACTAAGTTACTTATTCTATTTTCCTTATCAGCTAACTTATTATTGTCTAAGGGTCTTTGGTTCGAGGGAACATCAGGTATTACAACTGCCGTTGAATTTATCCCAATTGTTGATTGAGGGCATTCCTGACCTGCAGTTATTGGTTCTGCAATTTCTAGTTCATCTTTTAAATTTACTTCATTCACTAGAGTTTTTGGATCTACCCCCGGTGGGTTTCGTCAGTATCAGAATTTACATATATCGTCCTGGGAGCTGGTGTTGGTTTATCACTCGAACCAGCACTTTGTATTTCTGTATCAGTTCTAGTCGGGATAGGGCTGGACGCGGCAAGCGGCGTTAGATCATAGCCACTCGCTGGAGCGTCTGGAGTTTGCGGGCTAGCGGTCGTTGGTTCGAGATGTCTGGGATGACTCCACGTATCCAAGTATCTCGGTAACGGGTTGTTTTTCCAACGGCCAAATTGAGGGGGAGAATGCCCATGTACTTTTACTTTATTGCATTCAATACAATAATAATTATTCCACCGATCCAAAATATAACGGTGCTTGCCTGTGGGTGTCTTAGGACAATGGGATTGCCCTAAATCTAATAGCTTTTCTTTTATTTTCTGCGCGAAACTCATTTTTAATGAATAAATCTGTTTTTCAAGTCAGTGGCCTCTTAAACCAGGGCAGTGTGTAATCAACCTATTTCCTCTGATATAATAGGAATTTAATCACTGATAGCTACTTCCCTCTGAAATGCTACGTCAAATTTTTACGTATTATGATACTTATTATTATTGCAATATCTTTCTTTAGCTTCCTTTGAACTTGAATACTCAACTTCCCTTTCTTTATAAAATTGGCTTTACTTTTTAGAACGGGAAACGGAAAGTGACTAGACAGCTGTTTATAAAGGAAAATGTTTATTTATTCACTTATGATGATATTACTTTTTTACTTCTATTCTTTAACTTGTTTTCTTTTTTAAACTTCATTTTTTTAAAAACTATTTTTAATGCACACAAGGGGGATTACTAACATTCAACCATTGGATCATGTACCTGCATTTTGATTTTTGGGTTTGTTGCATTTGCATAAATGAGAGTTTGAGGCAGTTATTCCCAGGCAGCCGTCGGACATGCACTCCTAGTACAGGAGGGCCCTGCTGAACCCAGTGAATAAGATACCTGTGGCTCCCAAGTTTTGCATGGGAAAGGATTTTAGACACTTATCGCCAGACAGACCGTCGAACTTTCATCCCGTGAAACGGGCGGTTCTGCTGTCTAGAGATAAACTGCCTGTGATCCTCCCCAATTAAGTGGTAAGGATTTTAGCCACTTATCGCCGGACAAACGAGTCGAACTTTCATCCCGTAAAACGGGCGGTTCTGTTGCCCAGAGATAAACCGACTGTGATCCCACCAAAGCTAGCAGAAGCATAAGCAGATTTAGGGTTTTCCAAGTACATGAGACAAAAGCTGAATTCTGTCTTAACACTCGCATCCCGATTTTACATTTCCATCACTACAAAAGAAAACGGCGTGAGGTAAACTGAGTCTTCCTCTGCGGAACCTAGCAACTATTCCGCTGACTTATAACAACTTAAAGCGAGAGAAGTTGAGAATAGAAAATTTTCGTCGCTACTTCACTCCTTGTAAAACGCACTACTTAGAGAAGAAGATTATACTTGTATATCAGAGTCATAAGCTGAACACCGCCTAGGCCAAGTACGCCACTGAACTTTACTGACTTTACATAGTACAGATACACCACTTGACTAGTCAAAAGAAAAACTTCGCGTACACTTTACACTTTTATATATTGAAAACTCTTCGATAAAAAAGTGGTAGATATCTACTATAACTTCTGGTCTCAATTTTAATTGAAAAATATTGGGTGGCCCTGTTTACTGTCTTCAAAAGATTTTGTTTTAAATAAGAAGTCCTAAAGCCAAATTTCATGTTAGTAACTTTCAGATTCTGAGATACCGATATGCTATTAGGTCAGTAATAATATAACATTCTTATCTTTTCCTTCCCCTTTATTACTAAGATATAAAAGAAATGCTGAAAAACGTGTTAAATTATTTTAAATTGGAAATCCAAATACCAAATTTTAAGTTCCAGTCCTATACGTTTCGGAGACAAGGGTATTATATTAAAATAACTCTCACTCCAATCCCTTCTTCTATCGTGAATTTTCAAAAAAATTTCTTAGTGGTACACCACGTCACAAATCCTATGTAGGTGTAAATTCAAAGTTTATAGATAGTCCCTAGAGCAGTGGCTCCTAATATAGGGGTGTGAGTCTCTGACAGAACTAAATTTAAAATTACAAATATTACGAATGTTGTAACAAACATTAAATTAAATATCATTTAAACACGAAATAACTTTTGTGTAAAAACTGTGGTTTCATTAAGGACAAAACTGGTAAAATATAATATTCCACTGCACTATAATGCTATTCAGAAGTCTTGCTGGAAATAAATATAAATTTGTGAGAATATAACTATTATTATCTACTATTAGTATATGCAAGCTCGTTCTTCGTACGGGTAGAATAGGTTAATGGGAAATATTTGAAAGTTACAATTGATCACCCTTTCCCCGCTACTTAACTTATTTGAACAAAAGTGAAATAAAACCCCTAGCTTGACTATGTTCAAACATGAGTTTTATACGATGCAGTGTTTATTCTTTACAAGAAATCTAAGTTCTCTTCTGCTTTTACGATTCTTTTTTTCAAAGTGAGTTGATAAAATAGAAATGTCCTACGTGCTAAATATGTTTAAAAATTCATTTCAGACGTTTCAAACACTTTGCCACACTGTAACCTCTTTTGGAAGCAGAATTTTCGAAAACGCTGGGGCATTTCCCCATGGTGACTTCGTTAAGTAAAAAGTTTATATACATAGTTTCATCTCCTTGGCTTGGAAGATATTTAATTTTTGCCGTATATATTAACTCCTCCACCCTCTTAGGATACGAATTTTAAAGAAACTGACATGGTTAAAAAAATGGCTTCAGCCAAGTGCTAACTATGTTCTAAAATTCTCAATCATTTTTCATGAGATGAGAGGGAAGTGGAATTTTCTAGAACATTGGGTTGCGTGTCTATTTGGATTTTATATTAAATGTCATGCTTATACATGAGAGATTTGTAAGATAGTGTACTTTTAGCAAATATTTTGGACGTTGACACCTCTACTTAGGATACGCATTTCAGTAAAAGTGATATGATAATACCATGCTCTAGAATAGTTCTAAATATGTTCAGTAATTCTCCTCGAACATTCTATGATGATGAGACAGCGAACGCTGATTTAAATGTTGAGAAATAATTAAATTAATCCCCCTTCCTTCTGCTTAAAAGGACAATTTTAAAAACTCTGAAAAACGGATTCCATTCTTTTTAGATCAAAGTTTATATACCTAGTTTCACATTTCGAATTTAAGCGAATTTCACATTTCATGACTTTTTCTGAATAAATAGTGGTACAATTTAATATTATAGAAATCCTCTCTCTTCTCCATCTTTAAAAGAGTGGAATTTCCGGAAACATACGTTCAATTATTTTTAGTTAAGAAGTCAAAGCCAAATTTCACACCTCAAACGTAAGCAAATGCATAAATTTTAATAGGTAGACACTATCCTCCATTCTCCTCTTAGGGCAGAATTTTCGGAAAAGCTGTACATGTAATGTTTTGTTTTTAATTGAGTTTAATTTTGAAATTACACGTGTCCAATACAAAGAAGTCTTACATTTATCATTTTCTTAAAATAAATTAAATAAAATACACTTGAAAAATTACTTATATACGAATTACTCCTTCCTTGTTTAGGTGCGGAATTTTCAGAAACTGTGAGAAACATTTTCAGTCATTTTTGATGGTTAGTTTATATGCCTAGTTTCATCTTCCTTACTTTGTAAGTCCTACGATGTCTTGACTTTCATCACGGACAATTTTCTCTTGGTACAGGCAAAGAAAACATATTTCTTTTTTGTTGAGTATGGATCAATAGTTTACTGCTGTGACATACAAGGACTTATAAAATGGGTTGGTGTGACTTACAATGCTTCCGATCGGAGACATTTTATCGATTCATCGAAATCAAGTTGAAAGGTTTCCTATTTAACAACGGCAATATCGTTGGGTCTATTCCTGTTGCATATTCTACTCACATGAAAGAGACATATGAAAATGTTAAGTGTTTGCTACATTCAGTGAATTACAAACAACACCAGTGGCTTTCATGCAGCAATTTAAAGTTATAGGCTTTCTGCTGGGATGTGAATCAGGATACACTAAACATCCTTGCCATCTCTGCGAAAGCGACAGTCGTGCAAAGGGTGAATATTAGGTTTAAAAAAATGGCCATCCCGAAATGCTCTGTCACCTGGAATGAAGAATTGAACGTTCAAAAACTTCACTCCTCCCCTACATATAAAGTTAGGCATCATCATACAGTTCGTGCTCTAAATAAGGTCTTAAGTGTTCGCAGTACATGTGCAAGGCATTTAGTACTATGAGCTTCGAAAAACTCACAGCTGTATATTTACTGGTCCACAGATAAGAAAACTTATCAAAGATCCACGTATTCAGAATCCCATGACCCAAATGGAGAATAAAACATGACAAAGCTTCAGCAATTGTGAAGAACTTCTTGGGTAATACAAGACTCTGTGATTACGAACTTATTGTAGAAAAGTTGCTGCAAGATCTTAGAAATCTTAGGTGTAATAAGAGTGTCTAATTACAATTTTATATGCTCATTTTGAAAATTTCCCACACAATATGTTTATAGTGAAGAACACGGAGAACGCTTTTACCAGGACGTACAGGATATTGAAAAATGTATGAAGGTGGTTGGACCATTAAGGTCTTTCAATAGGTATTCCCGCATCTGGAGAATTTTGTTGTTAGACGAATGCGCCACGTAGTAACACTTCGTGTAACTCACACAAATACAGCAAACACAGTAGGGGTGCAGGTCAAAACTCATCCGGCCTTACCCACTGGAGTCACATATCTTGTCCCTGTGCAGAGAATGGTGGTAAAAAAAATCTTGTCCATTATAAATCCTCTGTTCGGTCTGTAGCCTCTCTGTCTGGTAAACACCGTTCTCTTGCGATGATTTACACAAAAATTAAATGTTATTGGCTTTATATGTAACACGGGTCGTACGAAAACTTTCAATGCATATAGAATTAATCAATATAAAAACTAATAGCAAAACGCTCATCTTTCAACGTAAATCACATTACACAGAGTTATACCTACGTAAATGTACAATTCTTCAATTCTTATCTGGAAATGACTACAGTAGCAAAGGACCGAAGCACATGAAAGGCTCCAGTAGCGTAGCCAGAAAACTCTTCAAGGGGAGATTCACAAAGCATTTATGCTGGAACGCAATTCTTGTATTCATATGAAATAACCAATAGTTTTTACTTTTACTACAGATAAGCTTTCCATTTTATTCTCGTATAAGTCTCCTTCTTCTCACCTATGTCAACTACATAAAATACATTACCCAAACTTTGTATTATTATTATTATTATTATTAGTAGTAGTAGTAGTAGTAGTAGTATTCAAGAAAGTACGTTGTACGTAATGTCAACCTCCAAATTGTCCTTACATACCTTATTCAAAATAGTAGTATCAACTCGTAAACTAACCACTGGCGAATTCAGGAGGCTATCAGGCTCCAGTCCCCTCCCCGGCCCGAAAATCGTTAAAATTTGCTGGCACCCATAAGGATACATTAAAGTGCTTATTAACATATTGAGCATAGCCTACGTCTCCTCAACAAATTCCTAAATATGCCACTGAAACTTAATATTTCTGATAAAATATGTTATTGTATAAATTACTCTCTTTTACTTTTTGAGTTTAATATTTGGACGTTTTTCGTTACGCCCCTCTTCTAAAATTCACAACGACGCAATTTGAGTCATAGTTTCAGCCTGTATGTACAAAATTTAACAACAGTAACAAATAAACTTATCCGTAATGAAAATAAAATAAAATGCAATAAAACGCTGTTCATTTGGCTATATAAACCCTTGTATCTGATAGGGAAATCGTTAGTAAAATAACTAGGTTGCAATAACAAATTCGTACTCTCAGTGTTCTAGAACTATGCAGATTATAGTTTCTTATCGGTACCAAGAAAATTAATATGAGATCCAAGTATACCTAAAGGTGTTCTTTTCTTCAAGATCATGAACCGTAGATTACTCTTTTTCATTCTTTCCTTTTGTTTTCAAAACGTGACATTTCTAGTAGCCAGAAGGAAAAGTGCAATCATAACGTTAGATTTTGTTCCACAAAAATCTTTGGAATACATCGACCAATTCAAATGCATTTAACCGACCAATTTAATATTTATTTTAAATACTTCGCTCATAACCTAACCTATTTTATTAAATACTGCATATCAATGCTACAAAAAGTAAATATAAAGTTTCTTGCGCCAGTCAATATTAATAAAAGTTAATAACTTGTATACACTCTAAATAATCAGTAATTATAAAACGTCATGCATATAATAAGCAAACAATATAAACGCATTTCTTTATATTAAATTGTTTTAGTCTTAAGCTCAAATTTAAAACATATATCCAAAAGAAGCGCTTAAAAAATTAATCTAATTTAATATAAGCCTATATAATAGCATAACTTTAATTTATAGTTATAAAAATATCTAACAACTACAGTAGTAATATAACATCGTTACATAACTGCATTATTTCTAAAAAACTGTGCTAGCTAACATATTTATATGTGAAAAATATTTCAAATATCAGTAATAAGTTAAATTTAACCTAAATAAAAGTTTGTCAGTCGCGAGTATAAAGTGTCAATTAGTCAGTCACTTTTCATCCAAATTAATATTTCTCTAGTAAATCATCTGTTCGGGCAAAAACAAAACTAAAGAGAAAAACAATTATACCAAGTGGCAAGTATAATATAATAGTTCAGTGCATCCGTAAAAAGGAAATAATTAAAAATAATAAATAAATAATTACAAATATAAATAAAAATCAAACTTCTCTAAAACAATTCTTTCCAGACATTTAAAATAACATAATTTGCTACTATCGTCTAAACTTTCATTTATTCTACAAAAAACTTTTAAAAATATAATAAAAACACCTTACCGCATGTATTATTATTATTTTTGTTGTATATAGTATTTTGTGTGTTTTTGTATGTTTCCTTGTTTGATATATCTTATTTCTTTTAAGTACTTGTCAATCTCATTTTTATGTTAAACAAAATCAATAATTAAAATCAGTGACGTTATCAAATCATTATTAAAGCAATTGTTTATGTTAAAATATTGTTCATTTGTGGTAATCATTATCCGTAGTATATATAAATAGTGTTTTATAATAAAACGTGGTATTATAAAAACAAATATAATAAATAAATACATACAATTTTTAATAGCAAGTTTTCCACAAATGTATTCTAAAAATTTTTAATCTACATTGTGACATCTCTCTACGTCCACGCTACATCTAACAACTTCGTAAATAACATCAGTATAAAAATTTATATTAAAGGCTCAAATACTATATTGTCAATTACAAGCCAAGTGTGTTATATTAATATTATATTAATATTAATATTATATTAATATTAATACTCCTCTTGAAGTTCATTATTTCTTAATGCACTTTGTTTTCAAAGCGTGCCCTCCTGCTATCAAAATTCCAAATAACAAAAGGTTATTAAAATGTATTTCATAATTTAAACATTAATATCCTCCACCGTTACCGTCACCGTTACATTTTAGATTATGAGGCTTAGACGCTTGTGAAGAATAGTTGCAATCAAGAGTGTGAATTTCGTTGACTGCTAGTTGTGTAGTTTACTTCGTAGTAAAAAAAAGTCAACGTGGGTTGAAATCGGCGTAATCGACAAACAGACAGTGCAAATGCAAGTGAATCTGGTGGTGCGGCCATGTCAAACTCAAATAAAGTAGTGTGTTGTGAGGATCCAGCTAGATATGAGTGTCATGTATAATGTTGTCTGTGTGATTGCTGGTATCACCGCGTGTGTAGTCAAATGACAGAAAAACAATGAAATGCTCAAAATGAACTCGAGGATAATGCACCCGTTGAGGCATTATGGAAGTGCGGACAGTGCAAACCACATAAGGTGATGGAGAAGGGAAAACGAAGTTTGTCTTTGGACGCGATGGAGCAGATGCTTATCAGTATGTTTGAGAAGTATAATGAAAAGGGATAATGTGAGTTGAGGTAGAAAATCAAGGAAGATTTTCAGATGGAGATGAAGGTAATTCAAGAGGATTTACGGGATAGTAGGGAGCAATTGGAGAACAAGATTAAAGAAGTTAGCAAAAAGTTTTAGAGGAGAAGCGCGTCGTTGACTCATCAGGTAAATTAATTGTCACAAAAGATGAACGGAACTCAGCAGCGGATTCAAGATTTGAAGAATACTGTCTGTAATCTCGAGGAAGTGGCAATACTAACAGAGAAAAAGTTGAGTCAGCAATTCAAAGAAGTAAATAGAAGAATCGATAAGGTATCGAAGAGCTGTGTTACAGGTATGGCACAATGTCAGGACAGGATGCAGGATGAGATTGCAAATGTGAAGCATGAGGTGTTACAGATGACTACCGCACAAATAGAAGATCGTTTGGCCAAAGAAGAGTTAAAAGACTTGCAGAAGACTGATGAAGGTAGAAAGGTGATAGAAGAGATTTCTGGAAGAATGATTAGAGCCAACACGGCGATGAATAATCAACTGCAAGAGTGTCGCGCAGAAGTGAGTCAGTCGAAGGCTGTAATGTGGCAAAACACTTCGGAACTGTGGAAAGTACAAGAAAAGATGGCTTCTCAGGAGGTAGCCATCGCGTCACTTCAACAAAGGATCGAGGAGGAATGGCGAAAACATACTTCAGGCGTAAAAGAGGAAACAGAAGTGAAGCGGCCATATAATCCTGCTCAATCTCCAAGCTTAGATGAAAGGCGCAATAAAAATGATTCCAGTGGTACCTGCTGTGGAAGAAGTGCCCTCTACCCACTTCAGCCATTAATCTTACTATCTTCTATCTTTTCTGTAATCACCCTCATTATTTTTTTCTTCTTAAACTTGGAAACATGGCTTTATGACCTATTTCCTCCAACCTTCTCTTCCGTTCCACCGAGCTGTTCACACCACTACTTTCTGTTGACTCTTATTACCTCTACCACTTTCCTCCCCAAGTAGTTCTAATATATTGTCTCTGCAACTCAATAATTGTCTCAGCTTAATGTTTTCTTTATGAATTTTCGGAAAATCCTTCGGGTTTTGTGATAAAAGGATATAGACTGAAGTAGTCTCTGATTGCCAGACAGTATTCAAGATTATTTCGCTGTCTCTTATACATATTAAATATATAAAATGTCATTACTTGTGTATTGATAGTGTAATTGCCTTCTGTATTTTTAATTCCCAACCAATAAAGGGAATTATTAACATTTAGTTTAATTTTAATGTTTCATATTATTTATTTATTACGTTACCAAAAAGTCCTTAGATTTTTGACTTAAGTGTACATTGTGACCCTGAATTATGTTCCTCTTTGTGAAATAAATATTTCAGTTATACCAAGTGTGAGAATTCCCACGAAAAAACCTAATAATGGTGATGCAATATTCACTGTTCTTATCACCCGTAATATTAGTATGACACTTAATGCGTGAAAGTGCTTATATATTTTCATACAAAATTTCTTGAAATACACAATCAATTTTCAGCATGCAGGGAACGTGTTCGTATTTCTTTCATACGAACGTTGACATTTCGTATGATTTCTCGTCGTTGCATGTACGACATTTACCGATTTGGAGAGGAAAAGATCTTATCCTCTCCATATTTAAGATTCACATCAACAGTTTTTCTTGTCTGTATTACGAGTATGAAAGACTTCAATTCTCTAACCACCCACGATATTCTTTATTTTTCTTTCAACGTGCTAGGTTCCCTAACATATATTATCTTGACCAACGTTTGGAATAGTTACTGCGCTTGCAGATCAGATCACAATTTAAAGATAACTGTGAATAAATTAGTTCAATACTCATTCAGCATTATTTTTGTAAGGAAGTTCTAAACTATTACATCGTTCACTTACTTCAAATTTAAACTTCAGTAGCTTGTGACGTAATCTTCAATAGTACCCACTACTTCTATTAAAATCGGAATATTTAAACTAATTTCAACATATCACTTGCAGATTATTCCAAATATCACATGCACTGCTTTGAATAAAATAGACTATTTTCAACACAAGATATCGTGAAGATTTAGTTTTTGAAACATCGCAGAAAATGTTCGTTTACCTACTGGCTATTGATTTTGAACTCAAACAAATCTAAAGATTGCAAAAAAAACTCGGTATATAAATTGATTTTTTATCGATTATGTTGTGGAATGTTTTCTTTTTAGTAACTCAATTTGTGTGTGAAGAGTGACAATGATCCATGAGTTCGAAGTCCCATATTTCTTGTATATCGAGTATTTTGTACACTTATTGAAGAGCCAGGTGTGACTCTGGAGTACAAAATGTCCCTGTAAGAGCACACTCATCGTCACTATGAGTACATTCATTAGTGTTTTTTTCCTCCATACACGTACGGCAAATACTGAAAAGTAATCGGCCTCCCGCAACGTACAAGAGGATTGGAAATTAGAGGTCTTTTGCGGGCAAGATGGTGCATTTTACTACACCGTAAATACTTTCCACATCTGGAAAGTCCTTCTCTGTATGTATCATAGGTGATTTAACAGGCATAGATTTACGTGACATAACGAATGGGTATAACGATGTAATAACCGCGTAACATAACGTCTCATTACTGGTACAATTGACGAAAGATGGGAATACTTCAGTGCGTCCCCCATAGTAACAATTCTTGGGAAAGATGATATCAGGCAGGTTAGTACGACGTCCTTCAATAAAACTTTGCACGTCCTTATCCGTCTTTACTTTCTCATCCCAAGAACATTCGCAGAATTCGTATAATTTATACCTAAAATATTCAGGTGCTTTCGCCGGAGCATTGTTTGTTCGTATCTTTTCTTCATCATATTGTACGAGTCTTGAGCATCATGGAAAATGGCGTCGCGGTGAAAAGGGTAACAACGGGGGCATCAGTGGAGTAACAACCTATGAAGCCATGCCATCCATCGACTTGGTACCTACCAATATACTTTTCCCCACCTCTTCTATCTTCCTAGATTTCTATCCCTAATTTTTCATCCATATACATTAGCCATTACATAGCTTTGGTACTATACTTTGTCTTATGATGGAAACCCAACGTGGAAATTACGGGGATAGTATTTTTTAGCTAAATACAAACTACGATATGTAAGTCTCGCAAGACTTGTGATGGAACATTGCAAACCATTCGTGTTTTCCTCAATAAAGTCACTAAATTTGATGATCGCTTCTGCTAGAATTCTAACATCGTTCTCACAATAAGCCTATATTTCCTTTTCGAGGTTAAACTCCTCGCCACTTAGAGTACGTTCTTTGTGCCAGGCTGTTAATTGTTCTTTTTCTTCTGTGCCTCGTTCTTGAGGGTCATAGAATTCAAGTTTGGGAGAGACACCATCAAAATTTTGATGTTTCTGAGTTAAATAAATACAGGAAATCTCTTTTCTTTAAATTTTCACTAAGGCCTAAAGTTTTGGGAAGTTTGGTTAGTTTGCAACCTATAAAAAAAAGAGTTCTCAAAAAAGGTTTTCCAATGTTAATATTAAAATTTTTCTGACCCTAAATAATCACATTAGGAATTGCTGCTCTTCTCTTAGATTTTTAAGCCGAAGAGACTATCATAGCGACTAATCTTATGGGCGATTAAAATTATACATCTAAAGACGGGAGGCTCTACTAATACATGATTAATAAAAGCCGTCATTGTCTTAAAAGAAAACGAACGATTTCCATTTTTATCACTACATGTCTTACAGGGCTCATCGATGCCTTTAGTTATACAGTTGTAACACACATGCTTACAACATACGAGCACTACCTCGTGTTCCCTTTTACTACGTTTGTTTGGCGCCATTACCATCGTTTTCACATCATAAGCGATGTACATAACCTATTAGTATGTACAGGCATGCGCATATTGAACTGAAATGTTCACCACATACAAGATCAGATTTTCGACTTCTGTTATCAAACATGGCACCACAATCAATGCAGACCTTGACATTATCACATACAGTTCTAGTCGCTTTATTACGTTTCACATGATTCTAAAAACATACATCCTCAGCAAGTTCCCTATTGCTCTCATCACATTTAATTTTTTTAGTGGTATAATTGCGTTCGCGTTTTCGTTGGCAAAGAGAACACTGAGTTTAACACTTGTGTTTATATGCCAACACATTATATGCTTCCAAACAATAGTAGCAATACTTCCGTTTACCAAGAAAAGTGTTAATGCTTGGAATGGGTTCAAAATGACCAATACTGTCACCACTCTTTTAATAGATAAAGATCTTATTTTTGCAGGCTCTCCTGGGTAACGAACTATATGTTCTCGGTTATTTTTTTCATGGTTCTCGTAAATTACAATTTGATATTCCCTCTCAAATAAGATTTGAAAATATCTAAGTTTTTAAAATCACAACCTCCCTTCGTTTTTAAGTTAACTTCTGCCTTCTCACAGAGAACTTCTGCTCTAGCAATCCATGATAAGTTGTTATTTCCTTTAACTGGCACAAACTTTACCTACTTGCTGTATTCTTGGTAATTCAATAAACGATTGTCATGGGGAGGCAACATATATTCCTATTTTCTATGCGTATTAAACGCTTTTCCAAACAATCTTGGAGTTTTCAACATTTCTCAACTACACTCCTTGCACTGCTTCCTTGGCCGTGCATACGGGCGGCTAAGTGGATCCGAAAGAGTACTTCGTGCCCCAAAAGGATCTTCTCATTTGAATTTAATATTCGTTGAGGAAAGGACAGTTTTAGCAGAGAAATGTTGCTTTCTTCTAAATGGTACATACACAGACTTGTTATTTCTACTACTACTACTATCTATGTATTGCGCAATTTAATCCATGGTTCTTGCATTGGAGATCACATGTTCCAACGCAAAATTAATTAAACTTTCAATATAGGTTGTGGGTTACCAATACATCTCTCATACGTATACGTATTCATACGTATAACCGCGATTTCATGACACGTAAGATGAAGCTTACGTAACTTTTTCAGCTTTCTCTAACAACTTCTAAGTTACTATTGGTCTGATTTTGCCCGTCATTATTATTACCACCAGCACTATTACGATTTTTGCCCTCATACCCCACAAATACTGCATCAGGAGCGTATGACAGACCACGCTGAGTATCAAATTGGTTCCCATAACCATAATTATCCTGTACACAATGTTTAGGCGGAGGATTGTATACAGGATTTTGTCCGTGGGCCTGTTGCGTGGGTATAACTACAGCATCGTCCATATTTTCAACCAATCTCCTCATTTGTCCTTCTTCAACTTATTGTAGCTGAATCCCACAAAATAATTTATACATAAGTTTATGCTGAGCACATTCATAAGATTATTTCGTACATAAAGATCCGTAAACAAACTAATCTTACAAGTCGGCACTGCTTACGCACTTCTGTAATAATAAAATATAATTAACTTCAAAGACACGGAGGGCGCGTAGTAGTGCATCGCAACTCTCCGAGCCCCGATGTCTCAATCGCTGGAGTTCCATTATATCTTTCCATGAGCTAAAAACTGTCGGATATTCGTTGAGACACGAACATGTTCTTGAAGGTAGATCATATTAACCATATTGAGTCCTTCAGTGGTGAAGAAGAAATCCATCTAAAATGAACAAAGGACAACAATGCTTTTGAGCTACCAAGCACGCTTTAGTAATAATGTTAAAACTAATCACTTATTTTCAACCACCAGCTAAATATTAAGTATAACAACAAACCCAATCAAAATTTTCAAAAAAGCAGATAGATAATTTATAAAGAAAGGCTCAATTACTTATTTTCAAGCATTAGCTATATAATATTCAAAGAAGGAAAACAGAAAGACACCAGTCAACTAGCTTTATGTATGCAAAAAATTAGTACAGATTAAATAAAACTTTCTTACTAACTGATAAAGGTGGATAAAACTGAATCTGAATAGAACAGAGATAGGATATGTTCAATGACAAGTTGAATAATGTATAGAGAAATGTCCAAAGAGTTGTTTTCAACCTACAAATATATAATAATCAAGAAACTATAAAAGAAACACAAGAATCAAACTAGTTGATGTTAAACCGAGTGCAGTTTTTTGTAAAAAAAAGTTTCTTGCTGAGTAATAAACCAGAAGAAATCTTAATGTGACAAGAACCGTGATATTTTCAATGACCAGTTAAATAATTGACCCAGAAGTGGTCAATAAAGTACTTTTGATCTTTATTTATATAATAGCAACACAACTACAAGAGAAACACCTCAAACAATTTAGTTTATGTCTGCTGAAAATCGAGTGCAGATTAAAAAGTTTCTTACTGACTGGTAAACTTGGATAAATCTGAATCTGACAAGAACAATGATAGGATAATTTCAATGACCAGTTAGATAATGTATAAAGAAGGGATCAATGACTTACTTTGAACTTACCAATATATAATAATCAAGAAACTATAAAAGAAACACAGCAATCAATTTAATTCATGTCTGCTGAAAACCGAGTGCAGTTTAAAAAAAATTCTTACTGCTTGGTAAACCCGAATAAAACTGAATGTAACAAGAACAGTGATAACATATTTTCAATGACCAGTTAAATAACTGATAAAGAAGGGGTCAATAAGTTATTTATATAATAGTCAAAAACTACAGGTGAACAACAGCTACAATTTAGTTTATGTTTGCTGAAAACCGAATGTAGTTTAGAAAAATTTCTTAATGACTGATATTTTATGGTTAAAAGCAATTTATAGACATGAGTAAAGAAGTTAATTTCTTTTCTTAAATATTCAATAAGTACAATAACTATAATAGGTCAATTCCGCGTAAGTGACCCTACAACGAAAATTTGAAGTTTTACCTTGGCCTAGATAATTATTAAAATTCATTTTTAAGAATACTGAATTTTTCATACATAAACAAGATGATACCAACGTTGATTTGTAGATGGCTCTTTATGAGATAAAATATGGCCACTTTCATGTCACAGAATATCGTACCTACATTTGGATTTTAATATGAAGTTTTTTCCTGCTAATTCCTGTAGGTAAGTGAAGATCGCATATGGTATTCATTAAGATAATGTTTGTGTTTATATCAGTGATATTGTTTTGCAGATAATTTAATAATAGCAAGAAAATTATATTAATAGTTATATTCAAGTAGGCTGAGGTGTAACTCACAAGAAAACATAAATAAGTTTATGTATTTATATACATAATTAAAGAAAAAAGCTGTAATTCTAAATTTTCTTCATTTGGACAGACGGTAATCAAAGGCAGTGCAAAAAGTCCCGAAATAATATCTGTAAATCTTTTAAATACAAAATTTAACATGTCGTGTAAATCACATTTCTTTCACTGTCGTGTAAGTCACATTATACTTGTCCTGTAAGTCACATTTTTTGCAATGTTACCACATTGCCAATAGTTCTAGCTGCAGTAAAACTTATAAACAATGAATTGATAACTCAATTAATGTATTAGGTACCATGTTTATTATAAGAGAATGAAAAATAAGGAGGATAAAAACAATATTGTGAAGTATGGGTGTAAAGTGTACTTGCCTGGAATATAAATGTAACAAATGAATGAAAAGTTAAACAATATGATTCAATGTGATCTAGAAAGAGGTTTTAATGAAACGTGACATTAACTATCTACTGTCTCTGGAACAATGCCAGCATATGTCGTTCTGAAGTTTCTAGCTTCAGTTACTTTTAATACTATTATTGGTTTTCTCGTACACTTTCGTTGTTTTGGAAACATGTTTGTAAATTGGTATTTATTGCCTTTAGATATCTAAACCTCAGGCCTGTATAGGATGGAGGTGGGCATGTTGGAAAGGATTCGTTCAGACTTATTGGAAGTATATCATCTCGCCATTTGCCTGGTGTGAATGAGAAACACCTCAGTCAGGATTGTCAGCTATATGTTTTAAAGCTGCAACCTACCGAGCCAAATCTACCACGCTATTACTCTGTCACGCTTCCTTGGTAGGAAACATGCTTATTCAAACGAAAATATGTAAGTCACAACAAGGTTTACTTTAAGATTATGAAATTAGGACATGTCAGATATGTAACAGACGTCTTTTCAATTGCATTTTCTTATATCCCTAGTTCGAAAGCTGAATGGAAGCGGAAACAGATAAAGAAGTTGAAAAGAATGATATTACATCCAATAGATTTTTAGTGGAAATTACTTTTTATGTACCAACAAATGATACAAACCGCTCACTGGATATCACACAGTTGTACTATGTAAACTGCAATAATAAATTTTCCTGGGGAAAAGGAAACCACTGAACATGATGCGTGCGTAATTATATCTGATTGTATTCATCAAGTGATGTTTGCCGTTGCTTGTTTCAATTCTACACTTATGAAGATTTTGAAGGGCGTCATCCGGGTTTTCCGACCAACAATGTAAATTATCAGTCGGATGATGGTGCACATTATTCACTTTGTTAAATAACATTGCAGAAAGTTGAAATGTCTCGGCATTTTTCGGCTACGATACATGGCAAAGGCTCTTAAAGAAAAATTGATCCTCAATCTACTTTAGAATTTGTTGAGAGAGCACGCAAGTTATGTCCGAACATTAATGTAATATACTGTAGTTAAGAGTTTTACTTCAAGAATTTGAGTTGATGCGCCCATGGAAACATGATAAGAAAGAAATATGTAATGTTCCAAAAACACGAAACTAGCACTACTTTCACTGTGTTTCAGCGTATACCATTGAATGTTACCTCATATAAGAATTTTATTCACCACGAAGGAAGTTCGATTTCATCCCAGAACAGTTCATTGGCGCATGTGAAGGGAATAAACACAGCAAAGAAGTGATGAATAGACTCTACTGGAGACAGGGTATTGGTACCCTCGCCGGAAAGAGAACTCTTAAATATTTGTTAAATGTGGAGAAAAGGATCAGAAGAACTATATGTAGCATTTCTTTGCCATTACTATCAAGATAAAGAATTTTATTGGCCGCGACAGAAAGATTAGGCCTATGTTGCATTAAGAGACATAAATTAGAATTTGCAAAATTTTTCGAATAAAAGAACTGTTAACTTCTTGTTTTGTCTGTTAACTTCCCTTTATCTCTCTAAATCTTTAGTTCCATCTATCCGCACAAGATATTGAAAGCGTAATTAAACGAAGATGTGGTGTTTGGCTTGTCGTGTAAGTCACAAATTTATGTCATGTACGTCATGTTATATTTGTGGCATATATTTTAAAATAAATATAGAAATTATTATAATTTTCTTTTGGTGTCTACTTAACATATGTAAAATGTTTTAGTTTAATTGTAGAAATAGAAGAAGATAATTTTCATGTAGTTAACCGTTATATAAAATATTATGTCTCCTACTGTCGTGTAAGCCACGCATATATCTAGAGACTTGTTTCAGCCATTTTGTTTACATATTTAAATGCTGAAAACAAAAATGAATGAAGAACTTATTGCCCTTATTTATAACCTAATACTTGCCCATGAAAATATCTTATATTTTTTCAAATACATAATATTTACTGCGTGTTGCGTCTGTTGTCGTGTAAGTCACAAATGGAATTAGCCAAAATACACACGTCATAATCTTTAGTTAATCTTAAAAAAAACAGCAAAATAACGTGCTCACGTCAGTACTATGGCCGCTTAACAAACAGCAAGCTAACAGCTTCTCCTTGAAACAGGATCTTCCTTTCTTCTGCTACTGCAGGTTTTACTAAGAGTCCAGCAGGATTACTACACTGCAATATAGTTATAATATAAGTATTAGATTTTCATAAACTCTGTACTGATAATACTTTTATTTTATTTTATTTTATTTTATTTTCATAATAACTGTTTAATTTGTAGGTTCAAAAGCATGCAAAACTCCTATTCGATGTTTTACGTCTGACAGCGTAAGATAAAATAATATCAAATCAGATAAATTGTTATTATACACCATTGCATTATAATTGCCGATAAGTTCTTACGTATTTTGCCGAAAACCATTGGTAAGTGGCGCGACCTACCGATAGAATTGTGAACTACTCAGTTCAGTGTAAAGTCTTACGTTAAATGGGTACGAAAGAGAGTTTCCGCTCAAGTCTTTAAATGGTGAGTAATACGCAATCTATAGTTTGCCTTTATTAAAAATAACCAACAAAGTTGCTCAGAACTTCATTAGTAATCAAAGGAATTCTTTTGTAAGTTCACACTCTAAATGTTCTTACGACTTTCTATAAGAAAGGTAAAAATGAACAAGTGATCCAACAAGAACATGGGTCCTATTTACGGAACCCCCTAAGGTCCGCTATATCATATAGGCTTCTGCATTTTGATATAGAAACGCAACTAGTTATTCTGTGTGAGTCTATGCGTTAAAAACTCATGTTCAAAACAAGGATTATATTTAATAGTAAAGAGTAATTTCTGAATTTTAATGTTAGCAATATTTCTTATTGGTCTACCATAATAAGTACAAATGTTTAATGTACGTCACTATGTGTAAATGTATTAACACTATGTGTTTTTAATATATATATATCTACATATCTATATCTATATCTATCTATCTATCTCTATCTCTCTCTCTCTCTCTCTCGCTATATATATATATATATATATATATATATATCGGGTGTTGCAAAATAAGTGTTACAACTCTTGGGAGGTGACTCCTGCCACTGAGACAAGAAAAAAAGTTCTCTTGAACTTTCGGCTATCGGACATAGTTTCGGATATACAACGTGCCGAAAGCGTGGGAAAATGACTTTCGGACGTCAATAGTTCGGAAACTATCAAACATAAAGAGGGCGGGTAAAAAATTCACTGAAGAAGTCATACCTGCTGTATTGAATTTTGCATGTTTCACAATACTACCATGCACGCGCAAGGGATTCCCCAAAGGAACGTAGGGAGTCCCCGATAATCTGCCAAATGAAAATTGGTCTAAATGGATATGAATTGATAGGGTTTCTACCAGGTAACAATAATTCGTTTGTATTAAGTCGATATCTAGAACAAATTACAAAATGGCGGACACCTTCATGTCCGTTGTGTGTGGTTGCATAATCGCCAGATACGGATGCTGGCCAACAGTGACGTTCTGAGTATTAAATGTAGCGAATTTGTACTCAAATGCTCTAGAAAGACATCTGAAGTGTCGATAGAGCACAACAGATGAAGCAGGGTGATTCACATGTGTGGAAACAGGTAACGAAAAATGACCAGAAAAAATGTACTCATACTAAGTAAACGTGAGTTCAAAGCTTCGGAAATGTAATTATTAGCGTCAAGAACATGAAAGCCATTGCCAATTCACTATTAATATTCCATCAATCCGACCCAATATGATGTGCACGGTTGCATACCAATAAGAGTGCAACAACTGAGGCCAAGTTGAAATTGTGCAAGGGGACTCACAAAGAAACTGGGTAAACTAAATGTCACTGGTGGGATCGCATGATCGATATTGAAATGTGGCCAATGTGTGTGTTGATATCAACATGTAGCTAATGGACAAATGCAAACATGTCCCACTAATATTGGACACCGTCCCACGTGCCGAAAATAGGAAAATGACTACTCGGGTCTTGAATCTGAGGCCGTGGGGTCCCAGTAGTGTTGGAAACTGCGACCACGCGAGCGAAAGCGAGGGTGCCTCACTTTCTCTGTATTCATTTCTTTGAGGAGTACCCATTTTGTTTGGCAAGCGCTCTTGTACAGCCTCCCGACATGCTTGTGTGTTTCATTTTGTTACTCCTACTGCACAGTTGTAAACAATCAGAGCTTTAAGACGTTTCTTGCTATTTCTCGTGTCGTTTTATTTTCCATATGTATAGAGTTCTAGCTGTAGTGTTACATGGACCAAATTGGTTCATTTTCGTTTTTGTCTTGGCATGTGCACTGTGTTTAAGATACGAATTTCTGCAGGTATTTTCCTATATTTGGAGTACTTCATATGTGCCAGAAAACGTAGGACATTATACAAGCTTGTTATGTTCACGCTCTATCAGAATTTGAACCATGGATTAAGAGATTTCTTTTCATGTGTCGACTGTGGGACAATGGCCCAAACAAAGAGGGATATTGATACAATCGTCTTCTAGTTACGTTATACCAAAAAGTGCACCAGATGGAATAGCAGAATGTACAACGTTATTTTCCTAGTTTTCGCACTTGAGACGGTGTCCAGCAGTAGTGGGACATGTTGACTTTTGTCCATTAGCTACATGTAGATATCAACACACACATTGGAAACATTTCAAAATCGATCATGTGATCCCACTAGTAACATTCATTTAGTTTACCCAGTTTCTTTGTGAGTCCCCTTGCACAATTTCAATTTGGCCTCAGTTGTTGCATTCTTATTGGTATGCAACCGTGCACATCATATTGCGTCGGATTGATGGAATATTATTGGTGAATTGGCAATTGCTTTCATGTTCTTGACGCTAAGAATTACATTTCCGACGCTTTGAACTCACGTTTACTTAGTATGAGTGCATTTTTTCTGGTCATTTTTCGTTACCTGTTTCCACACATGTGAATCACCCTGCTTCATCTGTTGTGCTCTATCGACACTCCAGATGTCTTTCTAGAGAATTTGAGTACAAATTCGCTACATTTAATACTCAGAACGTCACTGTTGGCCAGCATCCGTATCTGGCGATTATGCAACCACACACAACGGACATGAAGGTGTCCGCCATTTTGTAATTTGTTCTAGATATCGACTTAATACAAACGAATTATTGTTACCTGGTAGAAACTCTATCAATTCATATCCATTTAGACCAATTTTCATTTGGCAGATTATCGGGGACTCCCTACGTTCCTTTGGGGAATCCCTTGCTCGTGCATGGTAGGATTGTGAAACATGCAAAATTCAATACAGCAGGTATAACTTCTTCAGTGAATTTTTTACCCGCCCTCTTTATGTTTGATAGTTTCCGAACTATTGGCGTCCGAAAGTCATCTTCCCACGGTTTCGGCACGTTGTAGATCCGAAACTATGTCCGATAGCCGAAAGTTCAAGAGAACTTTTTTCTTGTCTCAGTGGCAGGAGTCTCCTCCCAAGAGTTGTAACACTTATTTTGCAACACCCGATATATATATATATATATATATATATATATATATATATATATATATATATATATATATGCAGTACACACCTCTTATTTAAATTGGTCCGCCTTTGTGAAAATACACTTCTTAAAATCTTTAATTATGTGCCAAGAAAAGGGGGTGCAGCAAAACCCATCACCGTTTCCTTTAGCCTAACAGTCATAACCGTGGCACGTTAAACTTAGAGATTCAATTTCATTTCATTTTATATATACCAACAAAACATTAACCAAATACAATAAGCATATGTTAAGCTAATTTTTAACATGTTAGGTTTCTACTGCGTCCGTGCGTTTTCTCGGGGTTCTCCTGTTTCCTCCCCATTCTCATCCCATTATTTTTCAACGATAGTAACTTATTACTGTATATACATGTATTAAATGGATTTCAACATGTTAGCCTTCTACTGTGTTGGTGGGTTTTTCGGGGTTCTCCTGTTTCTTCCCTATTCTCATTCCACTATTTTTCAACAGTAGAGCTTGTTACTGTATATAGATGTATTAAATGCATTTTCAAGTGTTAAGATTGTACTGTGTCCGTGGGTTTCCTCTTGGATATCTCGTTTCCTGCCCATTCTCATTCCACTATTTTTCAACAATCCTTCCTTATTACTGTATATAAACTTGTTAAATGTATTTTCAACATGTTAGGCTTCTACTGTGTCCGTGGGTTTTTCGGGGTTCTCCCATTTCCTCACTCATTCTCATTCCAATATTTTCAACAATAGTGGATTATTACTGTATATACATGAATTAAATGCATTTTCAACATGTTAGGCTTCTACTGGTTAGTGGCTTTTCTCTGGAATCTCCCGTCTCCTCCCCCGTTCTCATTCTTCTATTTTTCAACCATAGTGCTAAATGCGTTTTCAATATGTTAGGCTTCTACTGTGTCCGTGGGGTTTCTCTGGGATCTCCCGTTTCCTCCCCATTCTCATTCCACTATTTTTCAACATTCTAAACACAGTAAAAAGCAAATAATTAATTTGTTGATCAAACAAGAAGTAGCTTACCTATTTGTCTGCAGAGCACACACACACACACTACCGCACAAAACAACTCGTTAAATTCACACACACGCAGTTTATAATCTCCAAACTTTCATTTTCAAAATAATATTACATGAAAAAGGTATTGGGGTAGCTTATATACAGGGTTTTTCCGGAAAGTAATAGGATTGAGTCGATTTTAAAAAAATATTGAGCCAATCGTTACAATTCTTTAAAACCTTTCAGAATAGGCTCGTTCTGCGTCGTTGCAGCGCTTCCACCGCGATTTCCAAGCATTGAAGGCGTCACGGAAGTCATTTTCCGCAATAGCCTTGAGAGTCGCGGTGCAAGCTGCTTGGATCCCCTCTGTCGTCTCAAAATGATTGCCTTTCATCAGGCGAGGAAACAAGAAGAAGTCCGGGGGGTCACATCTGGGCTGTAGGGCGGCTGCGGAAGTGTTGGGATGCCGGCCTTGGTCAGGTAGCTTTTAACAAGAAAGGCGGTGTGAGCCGGGGCGTGTCGTGGTGCAACTTCCAGTCGGCTCCGATGTCTGGTCGGACCAGATTGACCCTTCGTTTGAGTCTCTTGAGCACTTCCACTTAAAACTTTGCGTTGACGGTTTGTCCAGAAGGAACAAATTCATGGTAGACGACGCCTTTGATGTCAAAAAACACAATGAGCATCTTTTTCACTTTGGATTTGCTCATTCTTCTCTTCTTTTGGGGAGATGCCGGGTGTGCCACTCGGAAGATTGCCTCTTTATCTCGGGATCATACTCAAAGATCCATGATTCGTCACCTGTGATTACGTTATTCAAAATTGGGGGTCACTTTCACACATGTTAAAATTTTCTTGGCACAATTCCACACGCCGCAATTTCTGGTCGTCAGTGAGCACTTTTGGGACAATCTTCACGCACACCTTGCGCATGTTCAAATGCTCCGTCACAATTTCATGAACCACAGTTTTTGGTAAATTTAACATATGAGCAATTAAACGAATACTTAGGCGACGGTCTGAGTTCAAAACTTCGCGCACACGAGTCACATTGCCGGTGTTTGTCGAAGTCGAAGGTCTTCCAGCACGGTCTTCATCGGCGACCTCTTCCCGGCCCTCCGAAAAGGCCTTGTGCCACCGAAACGCACCACTTCTTGCTAAAGCATCATCTGGGTAAGCCTGCTTGATCATATCAAACGCCTCTGTCGCAGATTTACCGAGTTTAACACACAATTTAATCGCGTACCTCTGCTCTAACGAACGCTGCATTTTCGGCTTGCACCACTCACAGAAACACGTCGCGCGAAAAAGCATGTCCTGACTCTCCGTGTGCTCGGAGACAACTGACCAGCCGCGCGTTCATTAGCTAGGAACGCCCTCTACCGGATCAAGTCGGTGCGCGCACGCTCCGAAGTACAGTCATGGCGGAATAAAATCAGTCCTATTACGTACCGGACAAACCCTGTACATTTTGTTTAGAACAGTGGGCCGGAAATATTATTTTTTGTCGGCATATAGAATTTTAACTTCTATAAAGAAGTAAGACATCGAGATTTTGAGTATGGTTAAAAATGCATATACAATTTTAACTTTTCTAATAGGTGAAAATACATTTTATTTCGTATGTTAGAAGCATATCATTGTTGATTAATACAGCGATAAAATCTATAATTAATGTGTTTTCCATATCTCTTTCTCTCTCTCTCTCTCTCTCTCTCTCTCTCTCTCTCTCTCTGTGGGTAAAAGACAAGATATTATCGTTGACCGTTACATGTGGAGGGGGAAAGGGAAATACCCGCTAAGGAAAAGTACGCTTATTTCAATATTTTTCCACATTCTTTGTAGCATGCCATTCAATCATTTCGGTTCTGGGGAAATACGCAATAAGTAAAAATATGCCAATACGTGGTTATTTCCTTATCTTTTCATTTTTGCAACTTCATATTTCATACTTCATTCACATGAATATTCGATTTTTTCCTCATTACTCAACCCAATCGCATACCATTGAAGGAACACTACCATTGTAGTGAATGACAATAGATTTCAATCCTGATATGACGTCAAACCGGAACTTTAGATCACCACTGCCAGGCAGACGTTTCTGTTAACCATCAGTTGACTTGCTGCGTTCGAGGAAGAAGGACCTCTCTGCAAACTGTTCCGTATTATGGTACAACTTTCTAGCAACGAGTTCTTCACATGTTCATACGTAGTGTTCTGAATTTGCAAAGCATACGATGGCTAAAAATAAAAAGTCCCTCATGAATAAAGTGTAAGAGACAATTTTAACATCGGATATGCTATGCATAGAGCCAATACATAGGCCTATACTACGTAAATTATTAGGAGTGAGTTAAAAGATACGATTTGGGAAAAATAATATGCTCACATAATGTTCGAGTAATCATTGGGGATCCCGGATTTAATTCCTGTGTCCGAATCTCCCTTATTCGAGTAAATTTTTACTATTATTATGATGGCCCTGGGAGCCCAAGGAACACGGGGACGATTTACATATGCATAAACCAGTGGCGTAGAAATATCAAAATCAAGGGGCGCTCCTAAAGGACCATGCAAGTAAAGGGACCATATTTTAACATTTTTCCAGAACTTTTCATCTGTATAGGTGGTGGTCCATGGGAAACCAAGGAGCACGGGGACCATTACATATGCATAAACCACCGGAGTAATATCAAATCACGGGCGCTCTCCAGGGACCATACAGTGTGTCCCTGGGGTCATTTTAATACCAGGAACCATAAATCATGAGCCTCTGTGAACCATAGTCCTACGTCACGATTAAAAAATGTTACAAGGAAATTAAATATACAATATATAAATAAATATGACACGTAAAACAGGTCATTCACCGGACACTAAATCCCTCACCTACTTTGCCATGTCGCAATTCATGTTAAGGACTCTGACGTAGCACGCTTTCTCTACACTTTAACTAATTAAGAAAACCGTTAGTTGACATTGTCGGCAAGCCTTTATTTACATTCTGACAACCAAACTACTCACCTGAAACGAAGCTCTTGATGTGCAAATTTCTCTCAGGTTATTTTCTTTATTTTGCTTCAAAAATAGGGTGTGTGATAATTTGAACTACAAATACTACATACATTTTCCTAGTTATTTGTGTATCATTTTTAAAGTACTTATTGTATATAATAGGCTAAAATAGTATTACATATATTCGTTAGTTCCTTGGAATTCATAATGTAAATATGTTAAGAATTTTAAAAAATCTTTTTGAAATTCGAGGTTTATTTTAGAGGTTTCATATTATTATCTGCATGATCCACTAATTAAATGAGTTTTTTGTTGTAGAGAAGCAAAACAAAGTCTGCTTTACCAGTTTAAAGCAAAATTTTCAAAAAAACCCATAATTTCCCAAGCAAAAAAGCGAAGAAGAGAAAACCGAGTTTTCCCCAAAAAAGCCGTTTTTTCCCGGACCCTTGCAACTTTAGTGACAATACAAATGACAGTATACATATAAAAATTGCAGTAGGTTGGCCACAGCTGTATATCATAATACTATTTGCTATGCTGTGTTAATCCGTGAAAAGAACTTTTCATCTGATTGAAATAATGCAAAAGTGATTGGAAAATTATAAATAAGATATGTTATAATGTATTATGCATTGACTTTTATGAAGAAATTCTATAAAACTCGAAAATGAAGAATTTCTATATAGTAAAGTAATAAAATTGATAGTATTAAATGAAAGCAGATATTGGTTTGAAATAATTAGATGGTCGTTTCATCAATTGGTCTTTCTGTTAAGACTTTGAAAGCGTTTCAACTTTCTTCCATCCGGGCCATATGACGTGCCCATCTTAGCCTTATAGACCTTGGTGACCTAACAATGTTTAGAAAACCATAGAAATTATGTAGTTCCTCATTATGAATTTTCCGCCATTCTCCATTCCCGTCCTTTTGGGTCCGAATATTCGACTCAGAATCTTGTTCTTAAACACTTTCAGTCTACGTTTTTCCCTCAGAGTAAGCAACAATGTTTCGCAACCATAAAGAACAGCATTCATGGTTATCCTTTTATATATTTTAAGCTACAAATTCCTCAATATAATTTCCGACGACAAGAGATTTTGAACTGAATAATAAGATGAATTCCCTGCTTTTAGTCGATATTTAATTTTTTCGTGAATATGCTTTTCGTTTGTTAATATTGATTTTAGATATTTGAAAGCATCCACTGTATAAAAAGCATTATTTGATATTTTAACGCATCCATAATTTGTTGTGTTACGATCTGGACGAACTTCTATGCATTTAGTTTTCTCTGCATTTACTTCTAAACCCATTCCATGCAAGAGTTTAAGGACATTTGCATTTCTTTCTATTGTACTCCTATCGTTTCCTATTAAATATTTCAACATCAGCAACGTCCATAATCTGATCAATACCATTCAGCTATAGACCCTGGTTACGATCTTTGATTTTCCTTATAAGGTATTCGGAACAAAGTTGAATAATAATAGCGACAACGCATCTTCTCGTTTCAGGACATTCTCGACATGAAAGTACGTGGACAAAATTTTTACTTCCTGGATATTACTTGTGGACTCATTTAAAAATACCTTAATTAATCTAATTACCTTTTTTCTCGGTATTCGAAATTCTTTAAGAACTTTGTACAATGTTTCTCTCCTAACCAAGTCGTAAGCCTTTCTCAATAAATAGTTGATATACCGGGGTATTGTATTTTCACTTCATTTCGCGAATCTGTCGAATACTAAATATTTGGTCGATACTTTATCAACTTCGTCTAAATCCGTACTAATAATCTCCAATAATTTCATCTGCGTGTGGAGTTAGTGTTGTTAAGAGAATGTTTGAGAGGATTTTATAGGATGTTGACAAGCAATATATTCCTCCATAATTATTATAGTCAGTTTTGTCTCCTTTCTTGTGAATTGGAACAATCATTCGTTCCACTCTTGTTTTAATTCTTCCTTTTTCCAGATAAGGAGTATGCATTTTTATATATTGTTCCACAATTTTCCGCCTCCAATTAAAATTAACTCAGACGTAATTTCGACTAAATCCGGAGATTTGTTTCCCTCTAATTTGTTTTTAGCAGTTTCTACTTCTATTCGGTTAGGTTCTGGGATATACGGTTATGGTGTGCGTGTTTTACTTTGTCCACGCGCATTACTTTTGGCTGCCTAGTAACCAAATCTTCAAAGAAGTCATTCCATCTACTTAGGATGCTGTCTGTTTCAGTGAGAACTGTTCCGTCGGTCTTCTATAATATATAAGCAGGTGGTTGTTAGCCTTTTTTAAAATTTGTTGATCCCCTTATATATGTCCCAGATATTTTTATTTTTACTATTATTTTCAGGTTCTTTAATTTTAGCTTTCAGAAAGTCACATTTCTTTGTTCTAAAAGTTTTGGAATTTTCCCTTCCGATGTCTGCGAAATTTTGTGTAGTAATTCCATTAGGCTTTTTTTTTGCCAAATTAATTTTGGCTGTTTTCTCTTTTTTGTATTTCTTGTAATATCATGGTTTTTCATAAGTATTTCCGCGTCTCCCAATGTTTATTTTGCTGAAATTGTCATGCTATCTTAATTTTAATCCAAGTATTATCAACATTAGTGATCTCCGAATACTCTAAAACCGAAAATATATGCAAAACCTCAATATGGTATTCTTCTCTTAACAGCTCTCCTCTTCTCTCCGTTTTCGCACATCGACTATTTCCTTTATTTAGCGATTATCTTTGCATTGTTATTGATGCTACCATTTAGTGATCAGTGTCCCAATAAGCCCATCTAAACAAACGGACATTAATTATGCTAGATGGTCTTCTTCTATCTACTAAAATGTTGTCAATCTGATTGTGTGCTTTCCCGGTGAGGTCCAAGTGTATTTATGAACGTCGCAATGTGCGAATGTTGTACTATTCAGTAAGGTTTTTGGATGTGCATAGTTCACGAATCTAACGCCGTTTTCATTACGTTCCTTCTGCAGACTTTCGTTCCCTATAACGGGTTTGAAGATATCCTCTAGACCTTCCTTCGCATTGAAATGCACTAATAGAATTTTCATATGATATCCCGGGAGTTGGTCAAATATCGGTTCCACTTCTTTGTAAATACTGTCCTTTATCTTCTCTTGGGGCATGCACGTTTAAAACAATATTATCACATCATCAACCTTTAACAGTAATAAAATAACATCTATCTGTAACGCTTCAATTCGCTTAATTGCTAATATTATTCATTTGTGAACGAAAAACCATGTTTCTAATTGGTGATTTGTATTTTTCTGCGCGTAAAAGATCGTAAAATCTCCGAAATTCACAGTTCCGTTTCTTTCCCACCTAAATTCCTGGACTCCTACCATGTCCACCCTATATTTCTCTAATTCACTCGTTACGGATTTTTGACGATCCTGTCCTATAAGTACTTCTAATATTCGACGTTCCAAATTCCATGCCCATTTTCTTTTACTGATATCGTACCAAGTTATCAGTCCTGGCCCGAAACTTCTCTGAATGTTTCTGAACAAGTGCCATTTTTTACAGGATTAGATTGTTAGCCAAACCCAAACCACAGTCTGCAGGGCACCTTCTTGTCATTTATCCGCTTCTGCTTATTCTGTATATTCGCAGCTAACCTTTATATCTAGAGGCCTACTCCTCGAACCAGATGAGCCGCTATGCCGTGATGGTAAGAACCCACATTACACGGTGGCAAGATATGCCAATTAAAAAATTACAGGAAGTTTTGAGTCAGCTAATTTCGAGATGACCTTAAATGTTTCTATTTATATATAACTTGGTATTTTATGAGTATTATGCTAATATTTGATTCTAGAAATGCAGTTAATGGTGGCGAAAATATTTAAGTATTTGTAAACTTATACTTAGATAAAATCAAGATCAATATACTAATAGAATTGCGATTTTAATTTCTTATTATCTATTCTTCGAAGTTTTAAAACACATTAATAAAGGGAGGAGATATTAAGGATTATAAACTTTAATTTCCAAGGTTGTCAGTACCTTATTGTGATTGGAAAATAGCGTTATTCTTTATTTTTAGAGATATCGGCCTGAAACATATTAGGGTGAAATTTACTAGTCCTATAATATAGGTTTAAATATGACAATTTTTGTTAAGTGATTTAGTGACATTACGATTTGCTTCATAATTTTCATTCAACATGCTTTTCTTAGTTTGAAGTAAGGGAATATTAAATGAGTGTTATTATTTATGTTTTGTGTGCATCCACGACACCAAAGTTTAAGTCAGGGTACTGTTAAGGAAGCACATCCCATATGTTTAGTGTTGTCAGTACTCATATGCGTTCCATGTACAAGAGCAGCTGAATAGCCAGTAGTGTGTATGTTAAGAAATAACTTGAATCAGACAAGCCAGATTTACACTTTCGGTTAATTCAAATTTTTAAATTGCCTTGTGGCAATTGTAATTAGCTGAACGATGGCATTTCAATAAGTAACAAGAAAGTTAAAGTTTAAATATGTCGTTACGCATAATGTTTCTAATTAAAAGATTTATGTATGTTCGTCGTATCTCGTAATAGAAAAAATAAGTTAGAATTTTCTAATATTTTTTTTAAATATAAGAAAAAGGCGAAATTAAATCATATTGGTAATTTTAATCATATTTGCGCCTCTCTGGTACCTTACAAGAAGTTGAAAATTTTAAGGTCTCTTTCAACTTCACTTTCTCTTAAAAACCTACTTCTCTCTAATCTATTGTTCTAATTTAGATAGATTTTTAGTAAATCAAATAGATCTTAGAAACATTACATCTCTTTCTTTTTCATCTCTATATCTCACCTCTGGAGATTAATATCATGCGAAATAGAACCTAGAGAAGACTTCCAAAATTTAAGAGGTTTATTTGTGTCTATTCTGGTGTTTAGATTAACATATCAGACAGGAAATGCAAAAATTGAGAATCTTTATATATGTAGATGAAAAGATGATACTCACGACAGTGTGCATCTGGTCCTTAAATACATAATCATAGTCAATACTTTACTAATTAATTTTGTGTATATTCATAGATTGTTATGCAATCTGCCTTTCTATACGTACTTCCACACACCCATTAAATGGTGAGGGGTTTAAATGTATTTTTATAAGGGTACAATAAACACTTTATTGCTAGTATATAGTTAACAATGTGATGTTGATAATACGTACTGTGGTGTTTATTTTCTGTTATATTCTTGATGTATTCGTCAAAAACTTCATTTCAATATAAACGTTTTATTTGTACAAATCTGCATTGTGAGTTTTCTTGTCTAGCGAACGGACTGCTATTATTTTGAGTATATTCTTTCTCTGGGAATATTTAAATATAATATGTAGTTTCCCTACATAATATATTTACTGTAAAGAATTCCTTGTCGATGAGGATACTCTCAAAATTCTAATATAAGAGCAAGTAGCATAGCTTTAGTTTTTGTGAAAATACAAGATAAAGTATAAAATTATCTCTAAATAAGGTCAATTATCTTACTAATCTCTAGTACTTGGCGTTTTTCTCCTTGAGGAAGTAGGGTTTCGATTGGAAGGGACTACAAGAAGCGCATGATGATTTTATTCAATAATACTTTTCTGCAACATAGCTTACTACGTTTAAAATGCAGCTTCCTTACCAGATTAAAGTTAATTGATCCTTTTACATGAAACATATTTAAATCAGGCTTTAATGCGAAATTTTTGTACAAGTTGTGCCCGAAGATTAACAGAAATTTGTGCATGGATATATGACGAGAGTGGTAGGTGTATTCGATGTGTCGAATGGGAAAGCATTCATAGTGATAGTCCACAAACTTGCAGTAAATATAGATTTGGAAGAGGGAGAATGAAGAACACCCTCAATGACACGTGTCAAATGGTATAAAAACAGATTCTCAGACATAAACATTGGGCAATGGAAGAACCTTCCCAGAAATAGCTGTACTTTTCATAACGAGTGTCAACAATCACAGTGTTATGCGTGTTGCATGATAGTATTAGTTGCAGGAGGGAACATCTGATAAGTAATCATAAGGCTTTAGCATAATGCAAATGGTGACATGATTCTGCAAAATCTACTGCTGACAACTGAAAACGTGTGATAATTGGATTAATAGTCTCCCACCTTTCCCAATCGTTGACGTGTTTAGCCAAAGATCCCCCAAAGATCCATGTGATCACCAGTGTTTGTGCCCTAACCGTGAAACACAGCTCTGGTTCTGTTACCTCTACGATGTTAAATCTTGGTTTACAGTTCCTCGTCTGCCAGGTTTACTGATCGCATTATTACCCGTTTTGATTTTGCATTTTAACAGGCCATTTGAATTATATCTTATAGGTGTTGTATATTTACTTGCAAAGACACCAATGACACAATCTAGCATTATAATAATTCGCACATTTCCACAGCTGAAGCTCCTGTGACATGCCTTGAGAAACATCAGAATTAAATTAAAAATCAATCTTCCACCCGCAATTCCAGGACCTGAATCTAATGATTACGCTTCCGAGATATGGAATCAACGTGAATTTCTGAATCCATCTTTTGTCACGGAACTGAATTTTCCACAGCAAATGAAGATGATGTAGTATTCAAATTGCTATCTATCACGATCCTTATGACTCCATTCTACGTCCCGTAAGATCACTTCTTAGGGAGACGAACACTTCTGTAACGCAATAACACTTTAGATTATTAAGTTGCATTTTCCAATGTGCATTAGCAAGATTGGACAGAATAAAAAGTATGAATATGTTCTAATTTTAAAATCGTAATCTTTAGACTATGTTCGATGAGATTACACAGTGTATTCAAGTCTAATACTAGTTAGGCCTCAAAATTTATTAACTTATGTTGCTCAAAGAAAAGAAATATGAAGTAAGAACTATGCCATAGAAAATTAAGAAATCCTTGTATTCTGAGAATGCAAAATGTTTAAGTTTACAGGTACACGTGTAAATGAGCCACCATTTTTTTAAGGTTGAACGATGTAGATATTTTTAAACATTAAACCAGATAATGAAGTCCACGTCTGTACATGCAGAGTTTCCAAATGGAAGTGAAAGTGTAAAAAAATGTATTTACAAAACATGGTAAATTGCATGTAACACATGTGCATGGACATGCAGCCCACCAATTTCAGCGCGGATTTATTGGTTGGGTCAGTAGTTATCATAGAGGAAGACGAATGGTTAATTTTCACTATCAGCTTGCCCAGAGTTCTTCCGTTAATGGCGTATCCACGGAAAATTTATTTTTGAAGTTCTACTCTACGCACTGGCAATACTGCCTTGTTTTATTTCAACACTATGTGTGTTTAGTAGATACTGTTTATCTCATGGAATCATTGAAAACACCAAATAAAACATTGAAAAAAGTAGGAAAATAGAATAACTTACATGCACCCTCCAATCCTGTAAGAAGATGTTAAATCGTCTTACTTGGTACGGTGTATTTCGTGTTGTGTCATAGTGAGAGGTTTGTTTGTTACCATGAGGTACTCCACAGAGGAGAGTGTATTTAAGATTGAAAATGTTTTGAATGAAATTGATGTAGTAATGTGATAGCATTGTTTCAAGATAGATTTCTAAGTAGCGGTGTACCGGAAATTTCAGCTATTCAGCAATTAAAATTTCTCGAAAAGGATCTGCGCGTGATAAACTATGCAACAGACAACCGCATGTTCTCACAGAAGACGTGATTAAAAACGTTGAGCGTCGCATTTCGCAATAACATAGAAAGTCAATATATAAACTTGTTGTAGAAGCAAATTTACCATAAACAACAGCATACAGAGCCTTTAAAATACTGCCCCTACATGCATTTAAGCCACATTAAAGCAGATAGACAAGGTCGCACGTATCAGACACTGTCGTTGGTTTAAATAATTCATCAGAGAGCAATGAATGAATGTTTTACAAGGTACATTCGCGAAGTGTTCCCTCGGGATTCATGTAAAACTGATTTAAATACAAAGTTCTGCATGGCTCAATGGTATTGTACTAATTTTAGCGGCCCGTATGAGTAATTTGCATATTTATGAGCCTTCATATACCCTTAATTCAATCATACGCTACTATAACGCTTGGTTACAAAATTGCTTTTACTTTCTTTAGATGTAACTGAACATGATTGTAGGCATACGCAAAACAAATTGGATTAAGTACTGCTTCTCTGACACGTGTTGTGCACACCGGTCGCCATCTTGGATCCGCCATATTGGATTCAACTTTCAGTTTTTTAAATGGGAATAGGTGAATGTGATACATCAAATTCATTTAAAATTTTCTCGGAAATTCATTGGTGTAGTGAGTTTTACGGTAGCTTGTACCATTTGCGAGATAAATATATATGAAATCCCTCTAGGAACTTCGCAAATAGAAATTACAGAGTAATATCAGTTACGCTTACGTTTTTGATGTTGACAAATCAAAACACTTTCTAACTGGAAACGTACTGTAGGTATAAACAAATTCTCTACAATACTGGTGTCATAAATTTACAACATTTCTGTGAGTGATTGTTACTACTTCCATGTTATACTATAAGAGGGATGTATTATATTACGAACAAAATGCCTAATGTAAATCTCAATACGACCAGATTTTTTTTTTTTTTTTGAAAATCTACCATATCGCTTTACGTCTGTGTGTCTGTATGCATGTACGTTCAGAAAACATTTAGTCAACAATAAATCACGTAAAAGATCACCTACACATACGGGGCGCTGCATAACGTTTTAATGGTTGAATTTATAAAGTGCCTCAAAGTAAACATGCAATGTCTTGCAAATGGACAAGCTGCAGTAAAACTCACTACACCAATGAATTTCCGAGAAAATTTTGTATGAATTTGATGTATCATATGCACCTATTCCCATTTGGAAAAACGAAAGTTGAATTCAATATGGCGGAACCAAGAGGCGGCTAGTGCGGATAACACGTGTCCGAGGGGCAGTTCTTAATTCAATTTGTTTAGCATATCCCCATATTCATGTTCAGTTACATCTAAAGAAAGTAAAAGCAATTTTTGACTAAGCGTTTCAGTAGTGTATGAATTCCGGAAAAATGAAGGTCCCTAAATATGCAAATTACTTATATGGACCGCTAAAATTATTACAATACAATTTGGGCCGCGAAGAACTTTGCATTTAAATCAATTTTAGATGAATCCCGAGGGGACACTTCTCGAATGTACCTTGTTAGACAAAGTTTTGATTAGTGATGAAGCATGGTTCCATTTAAACGGGTATGTCAATAGCCAATGCTTCACCTACCAATATATTGTTCAAGTGATAATCCCCGTGTGTTAAAATAGCAACTACTTCATCCAGAGAATATAGGCTTGTGGTGTGCAATTTCACAGCGTCGAATGATTGGAGCTATTGTTTCAACACCACAGTTGACAGTACCGTGTCTCGTGACATAATCACCGAATTTATTTCCATATTTGAACCTGGTGAACGCGATTGTTGGTTACAACAAGGTGTGGCTACTTGCTACACGTCAAATGAAACTATGGATATGTTGACTGAGGTTTTCGGCGAAAGAGCAATAAGTAAAAATGTATTGCCCAGTCGCTCCAGTGACTTGCCATCTCCAGACTGTTTCTTATGGAAATATTTAAAACAAATCGTGTACACAAATATCCCAAGGACTGTATAAGACCTGAAAACCAACATCCGCAGACCCATTGAAGAATTCAACCTGTCAACTCTCCGTGAAATTGCTTACAACGTCCTAAAACGTGTGAATCTTTGTTTGAACGTAAATGGCGTCCATTTTCAACATCTACCGGTCTTGTGAGGCTACGTTTCCCTTCCTTTTACACAGGGCATGTAAGTGACGATAGTTTTTCTACTTTTTCAATGTTTTATTTAGGATTTTCAATGACTCTATGTAATTAACAGTACCTAAACACAAATGCTGTTGCACTTAAATGCAGGCAGTGTTGCCAGTGCGTACCATAAAACTTCAGAAATTCCGTTTTCGCGGGTACGCCACTAATGGCACAATTCTGGAAAAACTGGTGGTGAAAAAGAACCACTCTTCCTTGTCGACGTTAACTACTGATCCAACCCACAAATCCGCGCTTAAATGTGTGGACTGCATATCCATGCACATGTGTGACATGCAATTTACCATGTTTTGTAAATACTTTTTAACCTTTTACTTCCATTTGGCAACACTGAATGTACAGATGTGGAGTTGATTAGCTGCTTTTATGTTTAAGAATCTACATGGATCAAGCTAAAAATTGGTGTATCATTTATAAATGTGCCTCATTACTTTCAAAAGTTAGCCTACACCTGATTCCAACTTGCGTTATAAATGGGACACCCTGTATCATAATTAGACAGAAAATAAACGTTTTATGATATCTATCTCATTCCGTAAATGTTTTTCCCCGTTTTGAAACTCCAATGGTGTTAACCCTATCGTAAATTCTGGAGCGCTATATTTTAATCAAAAAGGGAATTTTCAGTTTTTTAGTCTTTAAAATACTGGAATAAATGTAGTTATATGTTTTGTAATCCATTTACAAGATATATTGACTCAACAATACACCTCCATATATGCTAATATATATGCTATATATATTAATGAAATAACCTCATGCTTCTTATTTCTCCACGATAAGTAACTCTTATTTTTATCTAGCTTTTTATGTTGTTTGGTCTCGTCTACACTTCTTGCTGTTTCTATGTTCTTGCAATGATGTTTTTCTTTCACTCTACCTCATCTACCCTCGATATTTAGATAACCCACGTACTTCAAGTCTCCAGTTGCTGTGCCGTATCCTGATAGTAATATAAACTGTACATCACTTACTAACAACGTTCTCATTTCCCATTTATCTTCAGTGTTCTGACGTTTTTATTGTTCTTTAGCGGACTACATCTGTTACATTGGGCACTAAATAATCATGTTTAAACTGTGGATGTTCATTGGAGTATTAACTATTTGATCATATTATTATGATTATGTTTAAAGTAAGTAACGATTCGTGGGCTACAGTTAGATAACGCATTTACCTCATATTAAATAGCTTTCATTACGTTTTATTTTTTCATTCAGTTTAACGTCTCTTGATTATGTCCTTTAGCCAAAGGGAAGAGATAGTTGTAGATGGAGCATCATGAGGAAAGAGTAGGCGGAATTATATTGTGGGAGGAATAACACGAGATAAATGGTGTTATCCACCACAAAATTGTTTGGCGAGGAATGGAACCAGAAATTCCATGCACTAGAGGCAAGAACTCAATGCCCCTTTTACCTTTAACTTAAAGCTATTGAATTATTATTCCTGCTCTATTTAAACATTAAGTATTCGATAAAATGCAGATTTGTTTGGCTCTAGCCCTTAATCCGCTTTGAAACATACTTTTCCCAAGAGAGCTATGGGAAGAACACCAGAGATATGTTGAAGGTGATCTGAAAGGTCTGGAGTAAAAAAAATGGAAAATTTCATGTGTGGGAACTTGTGTTTATACTTTCCGAGTTTCAATTGGTTTTGGCATAACATTCTACTATGGAAAAGTTTCTAAAGAATCAACACAAATTCCTTTCATTAATTATATTTTGGAGTTTGTTAGTAATTTTATTCATCAGTCATATTATATTGTATTAGGACCATTTAGATTCAACAATATTTGAATTTCAGTAAGTCAATAGGAATATTATTAGTGATATCTAAGGTGGATTAAAATAAGGTTTGCTTTTCTTTTCCAGGCCGGCAAGTATTGTGTAATTTGGAAGGTCTTCAGTGTCTTAAGAAGCACGAAGGTAATGTGATATGTTTTCATTTTACTTTTACTACACCCCACCATAAAACGGCTTGTCAACGTTGCGGAGTGGTTGGATCTGAGAGGGTGGACTTATCTGTCATTCATGTGGCACCCCTCGTCCGTATGTTTTGTATGGTTTCTGAGCAGCGAATGCAGTTTTGTTGGTACCCCACTGTTAAGTTGCGACATTCACACAAATTTTCTATTTATAAACTTATATTTGAAACCAACGTTTTTAGGTTTCTAACGAAACTTAAAAATCTTTTCCGGGTTCGCACTTTAGTAAAGATTCCTAAACAAGCGAGAACGAGACAAACTCTGAAGTTGTAGATATTGTGGAAAAGACAAACATCCTATTGTATGTAGTAAAATATCCTGTAATTAAAAATACAAATTCTGATATTTCCAATACAGAAGCAAATCGTACGAGTTCTATTAAGGACGTGTTACTTATAATTCTGGAGACATTAAACATATCAAAAAATTACCGAATGACACTTTATTGTAAAAAAGGGCATACGGGAAGCAAAATAGCGAAGATACTCAAAATGAATAACATTGGAAAAGTAAACGTCTCAATAGAACCCCATTGCCTAATGAATGTCTCTCGCTGTGCAATATCATGTTGGTACTTTCTAAACGCCATCGAAGACATTAAATCAGAAAAGTCTGAGTAACATGTTGTACAGGTAGCTTCAAACAGACTCTTTTTATTGTTTAGGTATGAGGATTTCACCAGTATATTTTTGCTACATAATAAATGAACCCTCTGTATATATATATATATATATATATATATATATATATATATATATATATATATATATATATATACATACAGAGGGTTCATTTATTATGTAGCAAAAATATACTGGTGAAATCCTATATTTAAAAAAAGTATTTCCTAGAAACCCACAGCTATAAAATTATTACTAAAATTGCTGTTCATTTCCAGACAAATTGTATCCTGTCAGAACTTTCAAAGATGAAGAAGTTGGGTTGTTTTGTCAGTGTCCATTGTCTTGTATATCAATGTATCCACAATACTTGTATGCGTAAGTATGAATTATCAGATACCTATGGTTTTTTTTCGTGAATATGGTTTAATCTCATATTTTAGAGTTTAAGATTCGATGTAATAAAACCACCCTTGCCTTGAGTATAGGAATATTTAAGCAGTTACATAGAGATAACAATTTTACTATTAGTGTTAAGAATAAAGAACATTTAAAGAAAAAAGGTATTTATTTGAAGTTCTTTGAAGCTGTTACATATATATTAATATAAAGTATTGTTACGAATTTCTATAATATGTGTTTAATTAATCTGATACGACGAACGTGAGTTCCTAATATTGCATAGCATTCTAAGATACTCTTAACAAATTGTTAGCATAAATGAGAAATCTTGAAAATCAAAATTCGAAAATTGTTTATAATTGTTATTTCTGTACATGCAAAAAAAAACAATTCATTCACACCTTTTGTTTAAGTCAAATTTTAATATTGTGGACTTCAATTTAGAATCTCTTTTACAACTTATGTAATATGAACGTGAAGTTACGTCTAACTTGGGATCCGACATGCATGTGCTCCTACCGGAAATCAAACATGAATCTTTCACATCGAAGGTGACTTCGGTATACCTGTACAACCACCTGGAAGTTCACACGATATTGCATTTACAATTAACTCAACATACGCAACTCGATATATCAAAACCTTTTGCGATTTATTGTATACACTCTCAGGTAACGAGAACATAAGACATGTTGCGCTTGGGTAGAAGTAATACAATCTCACCTTTCAAGTTATGTCGTGAGGAAAACATTATAAGACCACATGCGTCTAAATTATGAGAACAAGAGTTTGTGACAATCTCCGTCTTACATTAATTATTTTTGGGAAGTTGTAAAACTGGAGCTAATACCAATAGCCAAATGACATTTGTAGAATCTTGAGCGGTCATTTCTGATAAGACATAACGTGAGTGTGGTAGCGAAAGCATTGGACAGAATTACTAACTAACTAATTATATGGCCTACGGAATCCAAAGATTGAATGCCCCGTTCACAGAAGCTCTCCACCACTTACTTTTATCCTTGAACAACCTGATCCAGTTTCTAATTTGTATTCTTCTTTCTGTCAGAATATCTTAATATTCTCCTGGTATCTGCGCTTAAGTCATAGTAATGCTCGTTTTCCAACTTGCCTTTCAGTAAAGACTTTTAACGCGTTCTTACTTTCGTCCATCCCCGCTACATTTCTACATTACCTGCCCACCTGTACCTTCTAGATTTGATGCCCCTGACAATGTATTTTAAACCATAGTAATTATGTAGTTCCACGTTATAAAGTTTCCACCACTCTACATTCGCGTGGGACGAATATTCGTCTCAGAATCTTGTTGTCAATTAGCTTTAGTGATTTTTTGTTTCTTTCCTCAAGGAACAGAAAAGTTCTGGCGCCTAAGAAATTATACCATATTATATTGCAAATTTGCAAGTGGATATATTTACATTGCAATTTGTGGTAATAAAGATATTATGATTAGAAAACAATATTGTAAAAAGTAAGTTTAATTTCTTCATCCATCGCAAGTTTTACAGGTCCCTTATACCTCGCCGCCCCCCGAATATGGAAATCGAAAATATAGAATGATATGTTCATGTCCATATATTCGCGATATCGAATGTTAATATATGATAATATAGATATCGACGATGTATAGACATATCACAGGCCCAGGTCCAAGAAGTGATGCTTGAAATATACCGGCATCAACAATCAAATTCTAAATAAGTTCGCCATTTCCGTATTTAATGTTGAGGGAGAAGGGTGTGAAGCGGAATAGAAATTTTAAGAAAAACAAATGTTAAGATAAAAGTAGGTTTTCCGTCTTTCCTTGAATACAAAAACTAACAGAAAACTATTACTGTAATTTACCTTTTACTTCTGTTTCTGATTGTTATCACAAATCAGCGACAGTACACATACTTTACATACCATACCAATACACTCTATAACATTTCACAACCAAGCAAGCCGCAAGATGGATTTTCTGTGATATTAAAGTGGAATATTTTACAAAATAGTCATAATTCATTGGCCATATTTCTATCAGTACTTTGGTACGGACTAAGAGCTACAAGACTAACAGAACTTGAAATTAGAGATTTCATTCCTTTTTTCTCTCAGACTAAAAGACTTCTGCATTTTCCTGAGATTTTCATTTTCTTAATATAAATCCCTTATCCTGGGCTAATTATGGCTTTCGCGGTTTCGAGGTAATCGGTAAACGGAAGAGTAAAGTTTGTCGACTCTCAACTCTCGACAGTTTGTGAGAAGATATTTCACAGTTCATGTTGTTATTTCTTCGTTACAAAACATTTCTAGTTGAATCTATTCATGGTAAATTACTGAAATTCTAAACATTTACAATTATTGAAAAATGAACAATTATTTTGAAACATAAAAAGTCGTTACAGTTCAGTAGAATGAAGTAGTAGATGGAAGTGAATGAAAATATTGTTTATTTGTTGGGATGTGCAAACTGAATTGAGTAATAAGTGTTTCTCATTCTCTTGTCCAGAGGGGGATCTACGATGGAGTTCTGGTGGCTTGGTGGTTGATAATACTTCTACTTAGAGCTACTTTTGAGAGCTCCAAACTCTGGAATGGGTTTTATTTATATATAAAATAAGAAAGATTCCCTTTCTGGGGGAATCGCTATGATTGCCCTTTGGATATGCCCTTCCTCTTGTGTAGCAGACTTTCAAGACATTTAGTTCGTGTATGGTTCTGACGATACTGATTAGGGATGGCTACATCTGGATTTTTAATTTTTTTATTCTAATATCGAATAGAAACTTATCCGGATTTGTAATATCCGGTTAACGGATAACAAAACGAATGACGGATAAAGGATAATATCCGGTAAATAGATGACGGATAATATCTGATTGACGGATAATATATGGATACCGGATGACGGATAAGATCTGGATAACGGATGACATCCGGATAACAAATAACGGATAATATCTGGATGTCGCATAATATCCGGATAATGGGTTTATCTGGGTAATTTATAAAATTAAGATAACAGATAATATCTGAATAAGAGAACATTCGGATAGATGATTACATCCGGATGAAGAATAAAGAGTAATATCCGGATAACGTATATGGTTTTAGAAAGAAATAATAGTAGAAGGACTTATCAGTCTTTTCTGCACATGGAGTTATTAAAAGACTATCATTGGGCAGTGGTCATTACCATTGAAATATATTGCTTCTTAAAATGTTTCCTAGTATCTTTAAATTATCTTGTTCTTGATGTCTAGAGCGGTGGCTCAATGGCACACCGCTTACTCTGGTGCGTGGGGTCTTTATTGTTTCGATCTCCGGCGAAGTAAGTTTCTGGTGCACAAGATCGTATGGGTGGGTTTTCCTAGGGTACTCCCGCTTTTCCCACTGTTCACTCCGACAATTCCTCTATTATCATTAACTTGCTTTAATCATTGAGCGCGGTGGATTAGTGGTAGAGCCTTTCCATTGGTGCGTGGCGTCCTTACTGTTTCGATCACCTACCTGAAAATTTGTGTTGGACAAGATCGTATCCGTAGGTTTTGTCGTGTTATTCCCGCTTCCTCCCACATTTCATTCCAACAATTTTCTATTATTATTTACTTCCTTCAATACTTGGGTGCAGTGGCTCTGTGGTAAAGCCTTTCCTCTGGTGGGCCACGTAAGTTTGTTGTGGACGAGATCGCATCCGTGGGTTTTGACAGAGCACTCCCGCTTCCTCCCACTTTTCATTCCACCAATTCCTCTATTATTTTTGACTTGCTTCAATCCTTGGGCGCAGTGGCTCAGTGGTACAGCTCTTCCTCTGGTGGCCCAACTAAGTTTGTGGTGGACAAGATCGTATCCGTGGCTTTTGTCAGGGTCCTACCGGTTCCACCCATGTTTCATTCCACAAATTCAAATATTATCATTGAATTGCTTCACTCGTTGTGCACATTGGCTCTGTGGTACAGCGCTTCTTCTGGTAGTCCAAGTAAGTTTGTTTTGAACGAGATCGTGTCCGTGGGTTTTGACATTGCACACCCGCTTCCTCGCTCATTTCATTCCACCAATTTTTCTATTATCATTCACTCTCTTTAATCACTGGGATCAGTGACTCAGTGGTAGAGCGTTTCTTCTAATGCGCCAAGTAAGTTTGAGGTGTACAAGATCGTATCCGTGCGTTTTGTCATGGTACTCCCGCTCCCTCCCACATTTTATTCCGCCAATTCTTCTATTATTATTGACTTGCTTCAATCCTTGGGCGCAGTAGCTAACGGGTAAAGCAATTCCTTGGGTTGGCCAAGATATTTTGTGGTGGACAAGATCGTAACCGTGGGTTTTGTCAGGGTACTCTTACTTCCTCCCACAATTCATTCTACAAATTCCACTATTATTGATTTGTTTCAATCATTGGGCGCAGTGGCTCAGTGGTAAAGCCTTTCCTCTTTTGGGCCAAGTAAGTTTGTGGTGTACAAAATCGTATCCTCTAGTTTTGACAGGGAACTCCCTGTTCCTTCTATATTTCATTCCACCAATTCTTCTATTACTATTGGCTTGCTCCAATCGTTAGGCGCAGTGGCTCAGTGCTAAAACCTCTCCTCTTGTGGGCCAAGTAATTTTGTGGTGGACAAGAACGTAATCTTTGGTATTGGGATGGACCTCCCGGTTCCTCCCACATTTCATTTCACAAATTCTTCTATTACTATTAACTTGCTTCAATCATTGGTCGCAGTGGCTCAGTGGTACAGCGCTTTCTCTGGTTGGCCAAGTAAGTATATGGTGGACAAGACTGTATCCATGGGTTTTGACAGGGAACTCCCGCCTCTTCATACTTTTCACTCAGCCAATTCCTTTTTCATCATTAACTTGATTTAATCATTGAATACAGTGGCACAGTGGAAGAACGCTTCCTCTGGCGCGTGGGGTCCTTACTGTTTCGATCCGTTGTGTGATAAATTTGTGGTGGACAATTTCGTATGGGTGTGTTTTGTCAGTGTACTCCCGCTTCCTACCACATTTCATTCCACCAATTCTATTATTATTGACTTGCTTCAATCATAGGTCGCAGTGGCTCAGTGGTACAGCGCTTCCTCTGTGAGCTAAGTAAGTTTGTTGTGGACAAGATCGTATCCGTTAGTTGTGACAGGGAACTCCCGCTTCCTCCCACATTTCATTCCACCAATTTTTCTATTATTATGCCCTTTCATCAATCATTGGGCGCAGTGGCTCACTAGTACAGCGCTTCCTCTGGTGGGCCAAGTAAGATTGTGGTGGACAAGATCGTAGCCGTGAGTTTTGACATGGAACTCCCGGTTCCTCCCACATTTCATTCCCCAATTCCTCTATTATTATTTACTTGCTTTAATCACTGGACTTAGTGTCACAGTGGTACAGAGATTCCTCTGGTGGACCAAGTAAGTTTGTTGTGGACAAGATCGTATTCGTAGGTTTTGACACGGAACTCCCGCTTCTTCCCACTTTTCATTTTACCAATTCTTCTATTATTATTTAATTGCTTGAATCATTAGACGCAGTGGCTCAGTGGTAGAGCGCTTCCTCTGGTGCGCCAAGTAAGTTTGTGTTGGACAAGATCGCATCCGTGGGGTTTACAAGATCGTATCAATTTGTTTTTTCAGGTGTACTCCCGCTTCTTCCCAATTTTCATTCCATCAATTCATCTATTACAGTTGACTTGCTTCAATCATTGGGCACGTCGGCTCAGTGATATAACGCTTCATCAGATGTGTGGGGTCCCTATTGTTTCGATCCCCTGCCTGAATTTTTTTGTGGACAATATTGTATCCGTCGGTTTTGTCATGATACTCCCGCTTCACACTTTTCACTCCACCAATTCCTTTTTCATCATTAACTTGATTCAATCATTGGGTACAGTGGCACAGTGGAAGAAAGTTTCCTCTGGGGCAAGCGGTCCTTACTGTTTCGATCCGTTGTGTGATAAATTTGTGGTGTACAATATCGTATCACTGTGTTTTGTCAGTGTACTCCCGTTTCCTCCCATATTTCATTCCACCAATTCTTCTATTATTATTGCCTTGCTTCAATCATTGAGCGCAGTACCTCAGTGGCAGACTGATTCCCTTGATGGGCCAAGTAAGGTTCTGGTGTACAAGATCGTATCTGTGTGTTTTTTCAGGGTACTAGCGCTTCTTCCACTTTTCATTCCACCAATTCCTGTATTATCTTTAACTTACGTTAATCATTGGCCGCAGTGGCTCAGTGGTAGAGCACTTCCTGTGGTGGACAAAGTAAGTTTGAAGTGGATAATATCGTATCCGTGGGTTTTGTCAGGGTACTCCCGCTTTCTTCCGTATTTCATTCCACCAATACCTATTTTATTATTGACATGGTTAAATCGTTGTCGCGGTGGGTCAGTGGTAAAACGCTTCTCTGGTGGGCCAAGTAATTTTGTGGCGGACGAGATTGTATCTCTTGGATTTCTCAGGGTACTCCCACTTCTTCCCCATTTTCATTCCACCAATTCCTCTATTATCATATACTTCCTTTAATCATTGGGAACGTTGGCTCAGTGGTGGAACGCTTCTTCTGGTGCGTGGGGTCCTTATTGTTTTGATAACTGGTGAAGTAAGTTTGTGGTGGATAAGATCGCATCCGATGGTTTTCTCAGGGTGCTCCCCCTTTTTCCCACTTTTCATTCCACTAATGTCTCTATTAATCATTGAGCGTTAATCATTGCGCGCGGTAGCTCAGTGGCAGCGCAATTTCTCTGTAGCATGGGGACCTTATTGTTTTGATTCCCGGCCTAGTAAATTTGTGGTTGACAGAAGCCTATCGGTGGGTTTTCTCAGGGTGCTTCCACTTCCTACCACATTTCATTCAACCAATTCTTCTATCATCATTGAATTGCTTTAGTCATTGGAGAGGTCTTGGTTTCTTGCGCATTGCGCTGATGTCAGAAATCAGATTCGGTTCCAAATATTTGAGTTGTGATCTAAACTTTTGCTGTGGTTCAATCTCAGTATTTTATTACGCGAGATAAATCCATCCGTACAGCTATAAACGTTGTTCTATCTTGCGATACTAGGTATTGAGATTGAGCCAATTCGGAAACTAATTTCTGGCGCTTAGAGGCTAGGAATCAATTTTGGACGTCACGCTGTCCTCAAACGACTAGGATCTTTCCATTATTATCATCCGCGTCCAACAACTCCGTGTTTAAAATTGGAATTGAAAGGACCCGCGCCTAAAGTTACTGGACCCAGTTTCTTGAGGTTCAAGGTTATGGATCGATTTCTGACATCACAATTTTGCTCAACGGATCAAAACCTTTCAAATCCCGCCAACGCCGTCCAACAACTTCATGTTTAATAGGTGAATAGAAAGTAGCCGAAGCCATTTCGTCAGGACACCATTCCTTGAAATTCTTGCCTGCACCCGATATCTGACATTACTACTGCATTCAGGGGACCCGGACCTTTCCAGCGCTACCACTCGCGTCCACGAACTCCATGCGTAACACGGTCCCCCTGACGTAGGAGAATCGACTCAATGCTTTTTTTTTCAGAATTATTCTTCAAATGGATTTTTATACAAGGTAGTTTCGTCAAGTTTAGCAGCAGGTCTAAAACAAGCCTCTTGACAGCGTCTCTTACTTGTTAAAAAATACAGAACGATCGCTTTCGGCTGCTGCAATGATCTGTCTAAGCGGCTTGGTAAAAAAATCAGCGTAGCACAACAACAAAAAGGTGTTTCTCTTATATGTTAAAACAGAAAGCACAGAAAGGAAAAGTCAATGCTTGGTAAGGTGAGTGTCGGGGGACGCCGAATACTACTTCGCCCGGGTAACGAAATTTTTAACTACGGCTCTGAGCTCCAACACTTATACATCTTTCAGAATCTCATCCCTTACCTACAAATGTAGTTTGATTAACCTGTTATACAAAACGTTTGGAGAGAACCTGTGAGTGTATCAATTTGATAGCTATGCAATATATTGACAGAGTGCTAGTCTTCAGTTTAGCAACAAAGCTGCCCTTAGCCGAAAAATCACGTCGCTTTCTCCTTTCGTCTGTGGCTTATAAATCGTAACATTGTGTTTAAAGGCAAACAGAAACAAGGTCAGTTGTTCTTCGTTGCAGAACCACTGATAAGACGTTTGTACCTTTTACACAAATACTTTTTGCCAGATTACTGTTTGAAGCCTTTTTTGCATTATACACTATAAAACTACATATCCAGATTCATAGAAGACCATAGAAGTTTTAAAGAGGGTAAAAACATATATATTAATCAGATGCTTTATTATTATCATTATTATTATTATTATTATTATTATTATTATTATTATTATTATTATTATTATTATTTACCAGCCTCTTCTTTTTGATAAAAATGGTAATTTGGCATTTATTAAGTGTAATATGACTGAGTCTAGAAACAGAAGAGAAAGGATCTTATTTCCAGATATAAAAATGAGAACTTTGTTCAACAGTGACTACGTATTATATAAACAAACGTACTGATTGCACACTTTTAAAAGAAAAATAGTATAATTATTAAAAATGCATTCATTGAAAACTCTGTGGTACAAAAAGGATCACGTGCTAGCCACTAGACCAGCGGGGAATGCACACACTCGCCATATAGTTTGTTTAATGATTTCTGACATTACCACTGCTCCTGAGTGCAGCAGTAATGTCAGGTATCAGGGCCAGGCACGAAGCTCAAGGAATGGTGTCCTGACGTTATGGGTTCGGGTCATGCTATTCACATATTAAAGATGAATTTGTTGGACGTCGTTGGCGGCATTTGAAAGGTTTTGATCCGTTGAGCAAAATTGTGATGTATGAAATCGATCCCTAGAGTTGAACCTCAAGAAACTGGGTCCATAAGTTTTAGGTGCGGGTCCTTTCTATTCCCCTTTTAAACATGGAGTTGTTGGACGCGGATGGTAACATTGGAAAGATCACAGTCGTTTGAGGACAGCATATTGTCCGAGATCAGTTCCTCGCATCAAAGCGCCAGAAATGAGTTTCCGAATTGGCTCAATCTCAATACTTGGTGTGCAAGATAGAACAACATTTATAGTTGTATGGATTTTTTATCTCGCGTAATAAAATACTGAGATTGAACTGCAGCAAAGGCTTACATCACAACCCAAATGCTTGAAACCGAATCTGATTTCTGACATCACCGCAATGCTCAAGGGACCAAGACCTCTTCAATTATTAAAGCAAGTCAATGATGATAGATGAATTGGTTGAATGAAATGTGGGACGAAGCGGGAGTACCCTGAGAAAAACCACTAATACGATCTTGTCCACAAAAATCTTAATTGACCGGGGATCGAAACAAAAAAGACCCCACGCACCAGAGGAAGCGCTCTACCACTGAGCCACCGCTCCCAATGATTAAAACAATTAAATGATTATAGCAAGTAAATGATGTCGATTAATGCCATCTTCTCCACCACAAACTTACTTGACCCACCAGTGGAAGCGTTCTGCTACTGAACCACTGCGCCCAATGAATGAATCAAGCAATAACAATAGAAGAATTTGTGGAATGAATTGTGGGAGGAAGCGGGAGTTCCCTGTTAAAATCCACGGATACGATCTTGACCACCACAAACGTACTTGGCCCATTAGAGGAAGCCCTCTACCAGTGAGCCACCGAGCCCAATGATTAAAGTAGGTCAATGATAATAGAGGCATTGTGGAATGAAAACTGGGAAGAATCTGGGCTACCCTGACAAAACCCACAGACACGATGTTGTCCATAAAAAATTTCCTTGGACTACCAGAGGAGGCGCTGTACCACTGAGCCACTGTGCCCAATGTTTAAAGTAAGTGAATGATAATAGAAGAATTGGTGGAATAAAATTGTGGGAGGGAGCGGGAGTACCATGAGAAAACCCACGGATACGATCTTGTCCACCACAATCTTACTTGGCACACCAGAGGAAGAGCTCTAGCACTGAGCCACTGCACCCAATTATTGAATCAAGTTAATAATAATAGAGGAATTGGTGGATTGAAAAGTTGAAAGAATCGGTCATAAACTGAGAAATCACACGGATACGATCTTGTGAATTACAAAAGTTACCTGGCACACCAGACGAAGCGCTCTACCACTGAACCACCGCGTCAAATGATTAAACGAAATCAATGATAATAGAGGAATTGGTGAAATAAAAAGTGGAAAGAAACGAGAATACCCTTTATTAAACCCAAGGATACGATCTTATCCACCACAAACTTAATTAGTTCACCAGAGGAAGCTCTCTACCACTGAGCCACTGCGCCCATGTTTGAGGGAAGTCAATAATAATAGAGGAATTGGTGGAATGAAATGTGGGAGGAAGCGAGAGTACCCTGACAAAACCCACGGATACGATATTGTCCAACATAAATTTATGACGAAGAGGATCGAAACACGCCAAGGACCCCACGCACTAGAGGAATCGTTGTACCACTGAGCCACCGCGGCCAATCATTAAACCAATTCGATGATAATAGAGGATTTGCTGCAATCATAAGTGGGAAGTTGCACGAGAACCTTGAGAAAACCGATTAATACCATCTTGTCCACCACAAACTTACTTCGCCCACCGGAGGAAGCGCTCTACCACTGACGCACTGCGTCCACTGATTGAAGCAAGTCAAAGATAATAGAAGAATTTGTGGAACGAATTGTGGGAGAAGCGGGAATACCCTGACAAAACCCACGGATACGAAATTGTCCACCTTAAATTTATCACGAAGAGGATTGAAGGAGTAGGGACCCCACGCACCAGAAAAAGCCCAATGATTATCTAAGTCAATTATAATAGAGGAATTCCTTAAATGAAAAGTGAAAAGAAGCGGGAGTAAGCCCAGAAAACTCACGGATACGATCTTGTCCATCTCAAACTATTTCGCACTGACGCACTGCGACCAATGATTGAAGCAAGTCAATGATAATAGAATAATTGGTGGATTCAAAAGTGGAAGGAAACGGTAGTACCCTGAAAAAACCACGGATACGATATTGTCCACCACAAATTTATCGGGCGGGGATCGAAACAGTAAGGACCCCATGCACCAGAGGAAGCGTTACACCACTGAGCCACCGTGCCTAATGATTAAATCAAGTCAATGATAAAAATGGAATTGGTTTAGTGATAAGTGGGAAGACTAGGTAGTACCCTGAGAAAACCGACAGATACGATCTTGTACACCACAATCTTACTTCGCCCACCAGACGAAGCGCTCTACCACTGAGCAACTGCGCCCAATGCTTGAAGCATGTCAATAATAATAGAAGAATTCGTGGAATGAAATGTGGGAGGAAGCGGGAGTGCCCTGTCAAAATGCAATGATATGATCTTGTCCACCACAAACGTACCTTGCCCACCGGAGGAAGCCTTCTACCAGTGAGCCACAGCGCCGAATGATTAAAATAGGTCAATGATAATAGAGGCATTGTGGAATGAAAAGTGGGAAGAATCGGGAGTACCCTCACAAAACCCACATATACCATCTTGTCCATTACAAAGTTCCTTGGCCCAGCAGAGGAAGCGCTTTACCAGTGAGCCACTGCGCCCAATGTTTGAGCCAAGTCAATGTTAATATAAAAATTGATGGAATGAAACGAGGGAGGAATCGGGAGTATCCTGACAAAACCCATGAATACGATCTTGTCCACCACAATTTTATTTGGCCCAGCATACAAATCACTCTACCACTGAGCCACCGTAGCCAATGATTGAATCAAGTCAATGATAAAAAATGAATTGGTGGAGTAAAAAGTGTAAAGACCCGGGAGTGAAGTGAGAAAAAACCAAGGATGCCGTCTTGTGCACCACAAATTTACTTGGCCCGCCAGAGGGAAAGCCCTACACTGAGCCACTGCGCGCAATGATTGAAGCAAGTCAATTATAGTAGAGGAATTGGTGAAATGAAAAGCTGGAAGATTCGGGAACACACTGAGAAACCACACGGATACAATCTTGTCCATTACAATCTTACTTGGCACACCAGAGGAAGCGCTCTACCGCTGAGGCACCGCGACCTATGATTAAAGTAAGTCAATGATAATAGAAGAATTGGTGGAATAAAATGTGGGAGAAAGTGAGTGTCTCCTGACAAAACCCAGGGATACAATCTTGTAAAACACAACCTTATTTCGCCCACCAGAGGAAACGCTCTACCACTCAACCACCGCGACCGATGATTAAACCAAGTCAACTATAATAGATTAATTGGTGGAATAAAAAGTGGGAAGAAAAGGAAATACCCTTTATTAAACCCACGGATACGATCTTGTCCACCACAAACTTAATTATCTCACCAGAAGAAGCGCTCTACCACTCAGCCTCTGCGCCCAATGATTGAAGCAAGTCAATTATAATACAGGAATTGCTGGAATGAAATATGGGAAAAAGCGGGAGTGCCCTGAGAGAAACTATGGAAATGATCTTGTCCACTACAAATTTAGTTAGCCAAATAGAGGAAGCGCTCTATCAGTGAGCCACCGCGCCCAATGATTAAAGAGATTCAATTTTAATAGACACATTGCTGGAATTAAAGTGACAAGAATCGTGAGTACTCTGACTAAACCCATGGATACGATGTTGTTCATTACAGAGTTACTTGTCACACCAGAGGAAGCTCTTTACCAATGACACACTGCGTCCAATCATTGAAGCCAGTCAATGATAGTAGTAGGATTGGTGGAATAAAATGTGGGATGAAGCCAGAGTAGCCTGCCAAAATCACGGATAAAATCTTGTAAACCACAAACTTACTTGGCCCACAAGAAGAAGCGCTGAACCGCTGAGCAACTGCGCCCAACGATTGAAGCAGTCCATTATAATAGAAGAATTGGTGGGACGAAATGTGGGAGGAATCGGGAGTACCCTGACAAAAATCACGGATACGACCATGTCCACCACAAACTTACTTGGCCCACCAGATTAAACGCTCTACCACTGAACCACCGCGCCCGATGATTAAACCAAGTCAATGATAATAGAGGAATTGGTGGTATGGAAAGAGGAAAACGCGGCAGTACCCTGAGAAAACCCACGTATACGATCTTGTCCACAACAAGCATACTTCACCCACCAGCGGAAGCGCTCTACCAGTGAGCCACCGAGCCCAATGATTAAGGTAGATCACTGGTAATAAAGGAATTGGTGGAATGAAAAGTGGGAAAAATTGGGAGTACCCTGACAAAAACCACGGATACGATCTTGTAGACCAAAAAATGACTTGTCCCACCAGAGGAAACGCTCTACCAGTGAGCCACCGCGCGTAATGCGTAAAGTAAGTCAATTATAATAGAGGAATTGGTGGAATGAAGTGTAAGACGATTATTAGTACCGTAACGAAACCGATGTATACAATCTTGTAAACCAGAAACTTACTTGGCCCACAACAGGAAGTGCTCTACCACTAAGCCACCGCGCCCAATGATTATGCCAAGTCAATGATAATAGAGGAATTGGTCGAATGAAAAGTGGGAAGCAACGAGGGTACCCTGAGTAAACTCAGGCATCCGATCTTGTAAAACACAAACCTAATTAGCCTTCAAGACGATGCGCTTAACCACTGAGCCTTAGCGCCCAATCATTAATGCAAGTCAATGATAATAGAAGAATTGGTGGAATGAAAAGTGCGAAGAGACGGGAATGCCCTGATAAAACCCACGGATACGATTTTGTCCTCCAAAACTTACTTAGCCGGATATGGAAACAATAAGGACCCCACGCACCAGAGAAATCGCTTTACCACTGAGGCACCGCGCCCAATGATTAAAGCAAGTTGGTGATAATAGAGGAATTGGTGGAATGAAAATTGGGAAGAAGAGGGAGTATCCTGAGAAAACCCCCGGATACCATCCTGTCCACCACACAACTTACTTGGCTGGGGAACGAAACAATAAGGGCGCCACGAACGAGATGAAGCGTTCTACCACTGAGCCACCGCGCACAATGATTAAAGCAAGTCTATGACAACAGAGGAATTGGTGGAATGTAAAGGAGGAAAAAGATGGAGTACCCTGAGAGAACCTACGGATACGATTTTCTCCACCGCAAAGCTTCTTGGACGAGGAGCGAAACAATAAAGACCCCATGCACCAGAGTAAGTAGTCTACCATTTTGCCACCGCTTGCAATAACAGGAACAAGAAAATTGGAAGTTACTAGGAAACATTTAAGATGCAATATATTTGAATGGTAAAGACCACTGCCCTATAATCGCCTATTAATAACTGATACGTCCTTCTGTTATTATGTCTTCTTAAAACCATATATGCTATCCGGATATTATCCTTTATTCGTCATCCGGATGTAATCAGCTATGCGATTGTTCTATTATGCAGATATTATCCGTTATCATAATTTTATAAATTATCCGGATAAATCCATTATCCGGATATTATCCGACTTCCAGATATTGTCCATATCGGTAATCCGGATATAATCGTTTAACCGAATCTTATTCGTCATCCGTTATCCGGATCTTATCCGTCAGCCGGATATTATCCTTTATCCGTCATCCGTTTTGTTAACCGTCAACCGGATATTGCAAATCCGGATAAGTTTCTATCCGATATCAGAAAAAAATTATCCAGATGTAGCCATCCCTAATCAGCATCGTCAGAAGCACACACGAACTAAATGTCTTTAAAGTCTGCTACACAAGAGCAGTGGCAGATCCAGGGGCGATCATGGCGATTGCTCCCCAGAAAGGGAATCTTTCTTATTTTATATATAAATACTACTACTGAACTGTAACGACTTTTTATGTTTCAAAATAATTGTTCATTTTTCAATAATTGTAAAACTTTAAAAGTTCAGTAATCTACCGTGAATAGATTCAACTAGAAATGTTTTTCTAACGAAGAAATAACAACATGAACTTGAAATATCTTCTCACAAACTGTCGAGAGTTGAGAGTCGAAAAACTTTACTCTTTCGTTTACCGATTACCTCGAAACCGCGGTAGCCAGAATTAGCCCAGGATAGTGGACTTATATTAAGACAAAGAAAATCTAAGGAAAATGCAGTCGTCTTTTAGTCTGAGAAAACAATATATGGTATCTCTGATTTCTAGTTCTGTTAGTCTTGTCGCTTTTAGTCCGTACCAAGAATGATAGAAATATGACCTATAAATTATGACCATTTTGTAGAACATTCCACTTTAATATCACAGGAAATTCATCGTGCGGCTTGCTTGGTTGTGAAAAGTTATAGGGTGTATTTGTATACTATGTAAAGTATGTGTACTTCCTCTAATTTGTGATAACAATCAGAAACAGAGGTAAAAGGTAAATTACAGTGATAGTTTTCTGTTAATTTTCTATTCAAGGGAAGACAGAAAACCTACTTTTATCTTAACATTTGTTTTTCTTAAAATTTCTATTCCGGTTCACATAATTCCCCCTCAACATTAAATACGGAAATGGCGAACTTATATAGAATTTGACTGTTGATTCCGGTATATTTCAAGCATCACTTCTCGGACCTGGGCCGGTGATATGCCGATAAATCGCTATCGTCGATATCTATATTATCATATATCAACATTCGATATCGCGAATATATGGACATCTATATATAATTCTAAATTTTCAATGCCGATATTCGCGGGGCGGCGAGGTATAAGGGACCCCTAAGATTTGCGATGGATGAAGAAATTAAACTTACTTTTTACAATATTGTTTACTATCCATAATATCTTTATTACCACTATAATGTAAATATATCCACTTGCAAATTTGCAATATAATATGGTGTAATTTCTTAGGCGCCAAAACTTATCGTTTCCCTGAAGAAAGAAAGAAAAAATCACGTGCAAAAGCAAGTGCTTCGAACTTTGAACTAGAAATTACCATAAGAAAGTTTTTTTTATTTTTCTTTCTTGAAGATTTCCATCCTTTTTGGCCTCTGGGACCGCTCATTGACTAAACGTGCACACATGATCGCTATATGCATTCATGCTCTTAGGCAGTCAGAGATTTTGAAAAGGAAACGACCTTTTAATAATAATAATAATAATAATAATAATAATAATAATAATTATTATTATTATTATTATTATTATTATTATTATTATTATTATTTTATTATTATTATAACAATGAGGTTTAGAGCTAGGGTCCGATTTCTTTATCTTGCGTGGGAAAGCCGCAAATCTGCTACGCCACTGGTATCCCCTATTCTGTGTTTATCTCTTTTTCGTTTTGTTTAGCTATTTGTTTTTGTGCTGTTAGGCTTTTATATGAAACCTATATATTATATAAATCTTTCTTTTTGTGAGTTTCTGTTTTTGAGTGGGGATGGGGGAAAGAGAGAAATGCTTTCTTCTTATATCTGTTTGTTCCCATTCATCTTGTTTGAACTGCCTAAGTAAGTCATTTTTTAACTTTTGATGTCATCCAACTCCGTCACAATAATAAAATTGTTATTCCTAACAATTTGTTTTATTCTCTTATTTGCGGTTTGCCACACTGATATATTTGTCACAAAAGTGAGGTTTAATGCAATGCCTTTTGAATTTGCAACCAACCGAACCTCCGAGCTTTTTGGGTTGCCTGCTATTGCAGGAAAAGAAGAATTGCAGGTGGTAATGCACTTTTGGAGTCGTGTATACATGGTTGTTTGTGTGATTGTGTTTCCATCCGAATAATTCAGTGTACCAAACTAGTTTTCAGGAAGAAGGAGGTACATATATTAAATGTACTGTTGTATTTTTCCTAGTACTGTGCAGCTATTAGTATGATTACTCTATATTCATTATTTAAAAGTAGCTGTCGTGGTATTGCTTATGAAAAACAAGTAATATTAGGAATCCTATTCTAAAAATACACCCTTGATACTTATTATCTGTAAGTTGGCCACCTGTCTAAGTTGGCCAGGTTTGAATAGAACCGATGGTGGCCATCAGAGACAGGTTTCACTATATATATATATATCAGGGTGGTCCATATATATATATATGGGGAAAAATAAATTTAGAAATTTCGTTGGACTGACCCCCCTAAAATGGTTCCATATGGGACCAAATTAATCCTGGAGAAAAATTAGATCTATTGAATAATTTTAAATGGTGCCCCAAACGACCTAAAATTATGTATAAGTACAATAAGTAGTATATGGGAAAAAGCCGGAATAAACACTTGTAATTTAGAAACGGCTTAAGGGTATAGAAAGATATCTTGGATAATGGAACTACAGGAAAAGGCAACCTAATTTTGTATAGCATTGTTATGGCGGCCATCCTGAAATCCGCCATCTTGAATTCAGGTCAAAATTTTTAACCAGGAAGAGGGTCTTATGACATGTCTTTTTGAGGTACCATTTTACCAGAAGCGCAAACCTGGTATCATTTTCAAGTTACCTATATTCATGTAAGGGTTATTACGTGTGAAAAACAAAATGCTTCGATTTTATTTTATTGTCGTTATGGAACACAAATTTTGTAAGAATTTTGACAGTCTTTTACATAAACTGAAACGAACTTATTGTTTCGCTTTGAACTACAAATAAGTTTTTCCATCAAGATGATTCATAGACCTTTATGGGAAAAAAGAAAAATTATAACTTGGAACAAATTGAAATATCCCATATTTATGGTAAGTTATGAATCTTATTTGTTCACTTTTGTCGCATCTAGGAAAAGATTGTCTCTGGGCCTTCACTAACTGCAAAAGAAACTGTGTCTGCTTCTCATTTTTCGTAAGAACGTTGTTGTAATCTTCTATTAGTTACACTCCCCTTTCTGCTGCACCTTTTCTTACGTGGATGAATTTAACTATTGTCTTTCTTTGAAGATAGTCATTGTTATTTGACCATGAAATCGGATCACACTCACTTTGGTATTTTAAATTTATCGAAGAAAATTTGTGTTTGTTGTAGCAAAATCATCAATTTTTCTTTTCACAAGAATTTTTATGGTATCACCTCTTGCGTCAAGTTTCTTTGCTGTTTGACGGTTTCCCCTTAGAGTTTTGTTTCTTTCAATCATTTTTGGTTTTCCCATTATGGTAACTCCATCATCAAAAAACGCTAGTGCTACGTGTTCCTCCGTCAAGTACCAGAAATGGCGTGAAAAATTAGAAAGAGTCACTTCAGATAATTCAGCATCTATTTGTCTTTAACTGTACAAACCTTTCAAAAATTGCAGGTCTTGTAATGATGAATGGGTTGCTTGATCACATTTAAGCCAAGCTTGAACATATAGCCGTATCAGAAAATGCATACTCTTCGAAGACCGTTTCTATTTGCTTCATGAAACGAAATTGTTGGCAAAAGAGAAATTATTTTAAATAGTAGATTCATTTTCCCATCCGAGCTCCTCCGTGGCTAAGCGGTTAGCGTACCCGCCTTTGGCGTGGGAGACCTGGGTTCGATTCCCGGCGGGAGCTCATGGGGTTCGGATTCCACGTTAATCAGTAGGTCCACGTCTCATATAGCCTCGCTGCTAAAAGGGACGCAAAACTAAAATCAACTCAACTCCTTTTCCCATCCACCTTACATGATGAATTGATCCAGGCAAACGAAAGAAAACTCCTGAATGAGGTATGCCACCCATGAATATGATGGTCAGTTCTAAAAATTCCCTGTAGTCGTGTCTTTCGTGTCCTGCTTCTGCAAGTTTTATATCAAAATTCAACACTTCATTTCTTACATCGGAAATATTGTTCCTTACATCATCATCATCAATTCCTGGAATAATGTTAGTGCAATCTATTTTAGACCACTCGTTCACTATAACCATAAAACACTTCTATAGGAGAACGTCCGGTCCAAATGCAAACGAAACACAACACATATGAAATACACATTTTAAAACTAATACATAAATGTGGTGTCTACAAGGAAGGTATAGAAGGTTATTTTTGAGCTACTGCTCTAGCAGAATACAAGCACCGTTGACATGACCCATATTGCAGGGAGTAGTGTCACAATAAACTGCCTGCGCGAACTTTATCGAATTCCATTCTTCAAGCGAATGTACTATAGTAGAAGCAACATGTTCTTCTTTTGATGATGACAAAATGAGAACACCAATTAGCCTCTCATGACCATCTCCTGCAATAATTATTGATAACCTGTCGGCAGTCTCTCTGCCAGTCAAATTCGGCAGTAGTTTTCCGTTCCAATGGACAACTAACGCACTTGATGCACTCTGAAATTATTTCCTGTGGTTCTGTGCAACTTCGCTACGAACTTTCTTTTAGTTCCTCTACATTATGCTTCTGCCGTTGCTGTCAGAATATGTATTGCTGCTCTATCAGTACCTTTTATCGATCAAGAGCAACAAAGTAATAAAATTAGTCTTTAAATAATAAAATTAGTTTTTATCCTTTTATGTCTCTTGGACATTCCGGGCACAATATAATATACATACATTAGCTTATGAAAATATATTAAAATCGTTCTATGCATATAATTATTTTGCTTAAAATTTACATATTTACATATATTTCCGTATAATAATTTGCATTTAGGATAGGTTAAGTAAAGGATTAGTAGTGGGAGTAATCGTGCATAGTCTAGTTCATTTTTGTGTTTATTATTATCATTATTATTATTATTATTATTATTATTATTATTATTATTATGTGCGTTATGTAAGTATGTCAGGGGAAGGATTAAATCAAGACAAAAGGTTAATTAAACACATCGATTTGGAATATGAAATGTGAACAGAAAGCAATGCTTGGGAAATCTTAGGAAGCTAGACGGTACATCGCACGAACCCAGCACAGAAAAAAAGGAAAAGTTTGGAATTTTTTGTCTCAAGGAAAAGAACACCCAAAAGATAGATGCAGCTGGTTCATGGTTACTAACTACAACTTTCAGAAAGAAGAGAATATGGCTGAATCTTCAATATTCATAAACCTGCGGAAGATATATATGGGAAAATTACTATGGTCAGAGACGATGTGATCTGTAGACACCAAGTCGGGTGCAGCCATTGAATTTGTTTGCTATAGTTCGCAAGTACATGCGATACTTCGTTTACAAAGTGGTGTTAGAATTTTGGAAGTTGACCAGAAGTAACACCCTTTGAGCAGATAGCTTTGCTTCCAACGGAAATTCGGCTAGCTAGAAGCAAACCTAGAATTTCGCAGCTCCTCTCACCTCACCGGAGTAAAATCGAGGAAGTTAGCATTCCATGTAGAATCCTTCACCCCTGTAGATAATTTTACTTCCACAAGTAATTTTTTTTAATATTGTAAAGATTTTCTTGGTATTTCGCTATTGTAGAATATAAGTTAGGTTGGTCGCTGTATGGTGTTATTTTTGTGTTATATCAAAAAAGGCTTACTTCAGTACAGGACGACAGGCCCGGCAGTACTCCATGAGGTGAATGCACGATAGATGTAAGAGCGTAAACATAGCGATCATAACAGGCGACGTTCTGAGGAGAAAAACTGCAACAACGTTTGATAAAACGTGGAATTTCTGTTTTTAAGATATGACAGCATTTCACACTTTCAAATATGCTGTCTTACGGTATATAGGTCTTAATTCTCGTGTGTGGTATGTTGACAAATGGTTTAATTTACCAAAAACAATGAAAATATGACAACTCCACATAGCAACCCTCACACAGGTGAGTGGTCGCGGAGAAATCCCGCTAGGCGGCAGCATAGTTGGGACTGGATGAGAGCAACGTGTTGTCTCAGCCGAAGAAGTGACAAATTTTGCGAGTAAAACGCTGAATACACGTTTAATAAGAACATGATTAGTGTAGTGCTACGTATCATTTGAAAGCTGGACATTTCAGCTGTACTGTGGATACATGAGTTTGCGATTATGTATTAACAATTTTAAATGATGAAGACGTGAAACAGTAAAAGTGCAAATTAAGGTCAGAGGGGACAATGACCGCGGTAGGCAACCTTTTTCATCCCCACTTCACCCCCGTCATAAGACTCGCAAAAGCTGTGAAGCGAGCCCAGCCTTTTGAGTAGAATGTGGGTTTGATAAAAACAAGGAGGCAGGGGAAGAAAGGAATTCGTGTCTTGTCATCGCAAGAGAGGTATCACTCTTCGTGCTCTAGTATAGGGAAATTCGGCTCTTGACATACAGAGGAATTCGTGACTCTGTTATAGTAGCGGACAGTGCTAGCTACGAACATTGAAGTTTTATCTTAGTAAGCATTGATATGAGTTATGTGCGCGAACATTTTGTAAATACATAAACTATAACTATATAACCATATATATATATATATATATATATATATATATATATATATATATATATATATATATATATATATATATATAATATTTATCCTAGTTTATATGTTCATCGTAAAATGTGTACATATATCGTCTTTCGTTATTAATTCTGCACAGCAAACTTCGCAACTGTGTTCGTTAAGTACAGGATAGTGGTGTGCGAATATTTATGAAATTTGGGCAGGATAGGATAATCCGTTAAGGTGAACCCTATAGTGTCATCTTCCCTTTTATATTAGGGTGATGAAGTTAGATAGTCGTGCAATAGCTACTTAACAGGCAGGATCGCGTTAGGTTAGGCGAAACAACCTGTGCCTAAATCTCGTTCCACTACAGGCACAAGATCCAGAGAATTGCTAATTTTTCTCTGAATATTTGACCGAAGGCGAACCAGCATGAAAGCAGAGTATCGTCATGTTTTAAGGTGGAAGACAAACGTGACCTCCGTGGGACCTACGTTCTGCTAAGGGGGAAGATAGTAGAACCAACTCCAAGGATCAAGAAGAAGACCAGGAGGACACCCAAGGGAAGAGGAGACCCACCGAAGATGCGTTGAATCGTGCACGAACATTTAATATTAACAAACCAGTCCTTAAAAAGTAAAAATAATTATTTCGGCGAAACAATTCTAAAAATTCAAAATTTAATATTTTTTTCTTTCATTGTTGTAAGGTCACAGTGTATAGTGTTGTTGCGTGTTTTATTACACCTCATTAAAAGTTTATCTAATGAATTTCGTGTGCACATCATTCTCCACAGGAAGTCTGACAAGGTATGTGATTAGTGCAATATTATCATGTTTTTCTTTTCAGCTGTCTTGGACTTGTCAATGTCCTATAATGTACGGTGTACAACAACCAAGGGTTGTTGTGTGAGTGAGAATTAGTATTGCCTCTAACCACTTGGGGAAACACGTAGACCTGAAATTTAGTCTCTCTTTTGATTTGAAATGCTATCGTAAATTATTTTCAAGTTTGTTCAGTAAAATCACTTTATATTTCTTAATTACATATTTTGCTCTATCGACATTTTAACTTAAAAGCTCTACCGACTTAGCTAGTTATTTACATATTTCTCAGAACATTAGTATTTCAAGATTAACACCTTCACATTTATTCAAATTTTGATTTACTTTACATAATAATTAATTTATTCTTCACTCAAGGACTTTTCCTTATGACAACACAGACATCCATATTTATATTTGAAGTTTTCTTCTTCATTACTTGTACTGCTCCATGTCTTTTGGTGTACAAAGTTCAAACTATCATTGTCACCGGTGCGTTTTCTTTCGCGTTCCTCTTCCTTTTGAAGCCATACATATCCCTTGCGTTCTTTTCGCGTCAAGCTCATTTCTTTACTTTTAGCCATGTAATTGTTATTACCTCTGAAAAGGGGAAATCTTTTTACAGGCAAGAATTCTTACACGACTAAAGCTATCTTTAGAATAGTGCTAGATTTGTTCTTCTGGTAAAACGCTACCTCAAAACAATATGTCACATAACCCTTCCTATTTTAAAATTTTGACCTCAATCAAACATGGCGGATTTCAAGATGGGCGCTATGATAGTACTATACAAAATCAGGTATCTTTCTTTTTCTATATCTATTATCCAGGGTATCTTTGTATTCCCTTTAGCCGTTTCTAAATTACATGACTTTATTCCAGATTTTATCCATATACTATGTACTGTATTCGGATTCAAAATTTTAGATCGCTTGGGGCACCATTTAATATTATTCAATGATGCAAATTTTTTCCTGGCTTAATTTAGTCCCATATGGAACCATTTTAGGGGAGAGTCCAATGAAATTCGGAAATCAAAAATTATGGACCACCGTATTATATATATATTACTTTTTCTGCACCATATTTAATGTTTTTCTACACGATTTGACATTTAGATATTTTTTCAACTTTTTCATTTCACAATTGCACATGGTCCATCAACCAATACAATAAAACTAATGTGTAATAACATCTTTGCCACAGAGAGGGCGTAACCCTCTAATGGCTAGGGTTAGGAATATTATCCCTATGACAACAAATGATGAGTATAGAATTCCCTAAAGCCCTAACCTTTTACTATTAAAAACGCTTTTAATGATACTATTTCAATTCCTATCCTTGCTTATAGCTTTCGATGCATAATACAGTGATCAGATATTGCATATGTATCTGTGAGACATATGCACTCATTCTATTTCAAGGACTGAGAAAGGCCATCTGTCGAAAGTTACTTAAATTTTGCGCTTAACATCTGTATATTGTTTACAAGTGATTCCTTGTGATCTTGCTTTGTTTCAAACTAACACGGTTTATCAGTCCACTCAAAAGTAAGGCGATGCGCAACACTTACGTGTTAACGGTACCCCGAACTATTACTAAAAAAATCAGAATTATAACTTGTTTGGTATAACTTAGCAACAGGTAACGTACTGGTCTATACATTCAACCTCATTTAGGGGTTGGGATGGAACCTCCTCCACCGCCGAATTTAGGGCCCCTGGGCATCTCACGGAGTTCTACCAAACGTGACATGAAAGCACGCTCACAATTACGTCGCAATTCCAATGCCTGGACCAGTTTGCAGGGTTCACGTGATCGCTCCCGATCACCCAAGGAAACAAAGTATGCGATGCTATTAAATATCCTGTCAAAACCCGTTCTGCTCCACCGGCTACTTCAGCTGATCCTGCTATGGACTACCAATCGACCGACACGACTCTTTCTATAGATGCCATACTCTTCACTAATTTACCTCAAGATCTCAAACATCCTAAGAACTTTTTCCAGAGACCACTTCGCCATTGTACCCGTGAGGATATCTATCGTATTATTCCTAAAGAAAATGGCATCATACTAAAAAGTACATACCAAACCTTATATAACCATCTGTGCTTTAAAGTCGGTTAGACATCTTTTGTTCCAAGTACCCGAATGCAGAAGTTAAAAACATCTATAACTAAAGTGCAACCGCTTCCACGCCGAGCTCCTACTCATCACCCTACACATAAATGTACAAGCCAGGCTATTTGTTCTCACTGCAAAGGATCTCACGAGGTTAAGAACTGTACTCAACCAACAGCCTACTTGTAATACTTGTGACGGCCAATAAGCTACTTATTCATACAAATGCAACAGCAAACCGAAACCAAATACTGCAAAATCGGACACGGCTGTTCCACTCCGTGTTCATAATGATCCTACTACTACAACCACAACCACCAATACTCAAACATCAATCCTTTAGCCACCTACTATCGAAAACGTACTCCGTTTTACGACTCTTGTACTACAAAATATTTTTCCATTTGAGCGTCAGCGAATTTTCGAAGAGAAGGCGGCCTTTGATATTTTCCATCTACATTTGAGAGCTACTTACTCCGGATTATATACCTATTTTTATTTCCATCTGGTACAGTAGTATGAACTATCCAACTCCGCGGAAAAGTACAATCCGTTTTACGTTCAACACACGCTGTCTACCAACAAACCGATTACTTTTGGAAGCGATGACAGCATTTCATAATGTCGACTGTATAGCTCTTAACGAGACATTTCTGAAAAGAACCAACCACTTCTATCTACCAAATTAACATTTACTTCGTGCCGATTTACCGCAGAATATAGCCCGAGGCGGTGCTGCATTAGGTCTGAAGTGCTCCCTACCGATACTTTCTATTATTCTACCTGACTCTGTACAATATCCGTGACGTCATTCCAAACGTCTATTTTCCACAACGAGCTGTCATAGTCGCAACTATCTATGTCCGATGAAGAAAGCCATTGCCATATCGTTTCCTTATATATCCGGCCCTCCATTTCAAGACATATGCTCTACTGGTTGACCTTAATTATCATTCTCGTACTGCAGCTCAGTGGAACCACTCCCGATGTAGTAATACTTTCAAATAACCTTTTGACTTCCTCTACTATTGAAGTTCTGGGCACCCTTGGAAGTGATCATATTCCGTTTCCACTTACGATACAACAACCCGCTCGCACCCAAACTCTAGTATCTCCACCTCCGAAATACAATTTCCATAAGGCCAATTGGACCAAGTGTCAAACTCACATCTCGAGCAGACTCGCCGAGACTAATCCCACTCTCACCACTTTTGAATCCAAAGACTAATTAGCAGAAACTCTCACGGAAGCAATTAGTGATGGCACCGAACATGCAATACCTAAACATACTTCCCTCCCACTCCGGCCTAATTTACCTCCATATGAGCTTTTCTTTCTGAATCGCTCCCACACTTACCTTACCGAGTACCGAAGAAAAATGAAATGAAATCTTTGAGTTTTACGTCCCACGGTTATGCCGGTCAGGCTAAAGGAGACGATGATAATGAGAACAAATGAAATAGTGGAATGAAAAAAGTGGGCGGAAACGGGAGAACACCGAGAAAACTCACGAACACGGGGTTTGTCCACCACAAAGTTCCATTGGTGGGGGCCGGGATCGTACCCGGGACCTCAAGCACCAGAGGTGAAGCTCTACCACTGAGCCACTGCGGCCCTGACTACAAAAGAACACATGATCCATATTTTTCCATCTCCACAAGCAGTTTCAGAGAATGGTAAAACATTATGTCATAGCCAAAAAAATGTCTTACTTGGCGAAATTCCTGTAAAAAAAACTCCAGACAGCGCAATCCGGAAAATTTTAGACCCTATTTAAACGCATGACTTTTCAGAAACATGGTCCACGATATCCTCTACTCGTAAATAATACGGCTCCAACTACAGATACCGAGAAGTTAACGGCCTTTGCAACATACTTTGAAACCATGTTTACCCCTCACTCCGATTCAATAGTTGCACATCCTTCTCTCGGACATACTGATATAGAGGGTAATCCAAATCAGCTAACCCTACAAGCACAGTTTGGCGCTCCAGCTACTGATGCCGTTGGCCTCCTAGTCCCGATTACAGCAGAGGATATCCAGAATGTTCTTCATAAAAGACCTAATACCGCGTCTGGGCCAGACTCAATCAGCTACCAGCAACTTGTACAGGGACCACAACATTCCATACATTACTGGCCCTTTTATGCACCATCATACTTTCAACAGGATATTTTCCTAAACTGTGGAAGTTTCCCAAAATCGTATTCTTTGTAAAACCTCAAAAGGATCCGGCATCAGTTTCCCATATAGACCGATAAGCCTGACTTCAGTATTTAGCAAAACACTGGAAATGATTCTAATTTAAAAAAAAAGCTCCTCCCTTTTCGCACAATATAACGTCCTTGCACCAACCTAAGCGGGATTCCTACGATTTTTTGCAACCAGTGACAAGCTTCACAAACTCTCATCCCTCATTCGGAATCACTTTAATAAGCACCTTCCTTCTATGCTTATCTCTTTCGATATAGAGCGTGCCTTCGATACTATCTGGCATGAGAGATTAATATATAAACTCAAACGTATCCAACCACTCCATTATGTCCACATGATAGCAAATTATCTATATCAAAGCCGTGCATTCACTTAAATCAAGGACATTGACACGATTTTTTCTTAGAGCAGGAGTTACAGAATAATCGTTCTCTCTCCGCTTCTATATATCATATATGTCGCAAATATGCCCTCACCGTCACCTCCTACCCATGCTCTACAGTTTGTCGATGATACCGCCTATCTCGCTCTTGGCTCCTCTGTAGACCGCATCAACGTCCACCTACAAACAGCAATAAATACTTTAATCTTCTGGTGCTTACGTTGGAAACTAAAACTGAAAACAATTAAAACACAAATGACGCTCTTTGGTCGAAAGAAACATAAACTCTGCCCCTCACGAAATCCTGAACGCCTTCATATTACGGTATTCGGCTAAGCGCTCTCACTTCAAAACAGCGTTAAATATCTTGGTGTCTATTTTGAAAAACATCTAACGTGGCGCACTCACCTAGCCCGTCTCGAGAAAAACATCCGCCAACGTCTAAATCTATTACGAAACTTGAAAGGCACAACTTGGGGCCTAAGCGCCAAAGTATTTCTATACACCTATGAGATACGGCAATCTAGCGTGGCTTTCAATACCATCACATTCTTATGACCGTCTTCAACTTCTCGAGCGCAAGGCGTTACGCATCGCCTACTATCTTTCATACCAAACCCCAAACGCTGAACTCTATCAAAATACCTACTTGCCCCTATTTTGGACCATCTATATAACCTCCGAACCCGATATATCACACATCACATAGCTACATTTCATATTATAACCAGTGATCCCTTGGACCAGACACTTGCTCTCCCCCGTTCTGGATATCCTCCTCTGGACCATCTCCTCGCAATTTACGAAAGAGCAACAAATTCACCTAACTACAACCCGGAGCGCAATATATACCAAACCCATCCACATCTATATCGATAATGACCTGACCACATAGGCCACGAATTTTAGGCTACTATTAACATACTTTTCTCTGGTGCATCAAATTCGATATTTTTATTCTAGGCTGTCTATCACCCATATAATTGAAACCTGTCTATCACCTCTACAGTAATTATCAATTATTCGTCTACACCACTGGCCAAAGAGTAGGTGTAACCTTCTACGGCCTGCTCATCGTCAGATGGGAATGAAAAACAGTTTTAAAAATCGCTTTTAATTGCTATTGTAGCATTTTAATGGATAAACTAGCTGAGCCTGCGCTCTGTATATAGTGCATTATTCATATATTTGCATTAATCTCTTCGATATTCATCACATCTGTACATGTCCCTTTGCAGACACAATGGGAAAGACGTATTGATAAATATCGGCAAGAGATACCGTAAAGGGGAGATTTTTTCGATTACTTTTTTCAATATCTCGTACCGTTTGCAATATTTGAGCCTACTCGCATTGGAGTTTTTAATTCATGTATGATCAGCGTTTTCTTTCTTCTTGCATACAGTACGTAATAAGCAAACACATAAACTAACACTATAGTCTATGGTACCCGGAGGTTCAATGCCGCGTTCACAAAAGCTCTGCACTGACTTCTATCCTTAGCTAATTGGATCAAGTTTCAACTTTGTATTCTTATTTCTGCGAGATCCATCTTAATATTGTCCTCCCATCTGCGCCTTCCTAATGATCGTTTTCCGGCTGGTCTCCCTGTTAAGATTTTGAAAACGTTCGTTCTTACTTTCATCCTGGCTACATGACCTGCCCACGTGAGCCTCTAGATTTGATGACCCTAACAAAGTTGGGAAAATCGTATAAATTATGTAATTCCTCGTTATGAAGTTTCCGCCATTCCCTATTTCTGTTTCTCATGGGTCCGAATATTCGTCTCAGGATCTTGTTTTCAAATACTTTCAACCTATGTTCTTCCTTCCTAGTAAGCGACCATGTTTCGCAACTATACAGAACAACAAGCATGATTATCGTTTTATATATTTAAAAATAAGCTAATACATTACACATAGAACAATTATAATGCCAGCGATATTTGGTGTTCATTGGGCAAAACACTTCAAACAATAAAGATTCAACTTAGTCTGGAGAAATGGTTATCCTTTATTTTTCATTATAATTTGGCCATGGAACAAACGCCTTAGAGGTATGCAACCACTATATAAAATTAAGTGCTGTTGGAATGTATATACATATATTGGCGATATCAAATGTTGTTATATGATAATATATATATCGATGATTGTGATATATCGACATAGCACAGGCCCAGGTCCGAGAAGTGATGCTTGAAATATACTGGAATCAACAATCAAATTCAAAATAAGTTCTCCATTTCCGTATTTAATATTGAGAGGGAAGGGTGTGAACTCGGATAGAAATTTTATGAAAAAAAATGTTAAGAAAAAAGTAGGTTTTCCGTTTCCCCTTGAATACAAAACTATTAACAGAAAACTATTATTGTAATTTACCTTTTACTTCTGTTTCTGATTGTTATCACAAATCAGCGACAGTACACATACTTTACGTAGTATACCAATACTCTCTATAACTGTTCACAACCAAGCACACCGGAAGATGAATTTCGTGTGATATTAAAGTGGAATGTTCTACAAAATAGTCATAATAGATTGGCCATATTTCTATCAGTTCGTTAGTACGGACAAAGATCTACAAGACTAACAGAACTAGAAATTAGATATTTCATTCCTTTTTTCTCTCAGACTAAAAGACTTCTGCATTTTCCTGAGATCTTCGTTTTCTAAATATAAGTCCCCTTTCCTGTGCTAATTCTCGCTACGCGGTTTCGAGGTAATCCGTAAACGAAAGCATAAAGTTTTTCGACTCTCAACAATCGACAATTTGTGAAAAGATATTTCACAGTGCACAGTATTTTGGGACGGGATGTAAATCTTGTCACAAGGCTTCTAACAAGTATGTGTTATTTCTAAATGGTTCCATCGCTGTGACGTATCTCGAGCTACGCACGGCGATTTAACACTGTAAGAAGTCTGCAGATAAGGGAATGGATCTCAGTAAAGAACGAAACAAGGAAATGTGCAAGTAGACTCCAATCTAGATGACATGAAATGTAAACATATGTTTATACATGTTGATTAAGACTATTATTCAATCTTCCGTTATGTCGTTTATTAATTCCATATCATTTGTCGGCAGTTTGTCAACATATATGTTCTGCTGCTTATAATTACATAGTATAAAATCCATGGTATTTCATAACCGTAGTATTTATTTATTAATTTTCTTGAAACATATTTCATAATATATATACTTTACCAGCAGAACTACATTCATAAGCATTAAATACACTTCTTATAAGTTAGTGAACAGACATATCAGAGATACATATTTTTCATTGGAGTTCACAGAAATACGACGAAAGTTAGTTGTTTTGAGCAGAATCAGTTAAAATTAGTAACTCATTTTAAAGTAATTCCTAGCTACAATATTAAACATTAAACTCACGTTGTTTCAAAATTACTTAATTATGTCAGAATACCATGAAAAACGATGACAAATAAATATTATTTTCGATAGAATTAGAATCAATTATTGACGAGTAATACTCATAAAATTATTTAACATCTATCGTTTTAAAAATCACGGAGTAAAATCATATGAACAACTATCTTCTATTTATCAAAAGAGAACGAAATTGGCTCAGAATGTTTAGTAATTCTTTGCCAATACCTTGAAACAAGGTGTAGCTAAAATATAAGTCGGAAAAACCGAATTTGTGAAATATCATAATAAAGTGATTCAAACATGAATAAACACGAAATAAAAGACAGCAAGTCCCGTCCCGTCTTTGAAAAAACAAAATTGTATTTCTTTTTTCCAAAAATGTATCAAATTAACATAAAGGTTTTTTACTTCACCTGGTATATCTGAAGGATAGGGACTCAGTATATGGAAAATATAATTTTCAGTTAACGAGATGTGTTCAAATTGTAAGTTATATGGTTGCAATTTTAAAATTAATTTCGTCGTTCTAGCGTCTAGATTTTTCATTGTGAAAGCATTGGTTACTGCTCGTTCTAGCGTCTAAATTTTCCATTGTGAAAGCATTGGTTACTGCACTATTCTCGCAGTGGACAATGGTTTTTCTCCTTAATATATAACTTGAAAAATATTCACAGAGATACAAGACCGAAGCTAATTCTAATTGGAACACTCACATAGGTAATTCATGAAGTTTCAAACGTCGACTAGCGTACGCTATCACTACCGGATCAGTAGAATTATCTTGCTAAATTTCGAGCACAAAAATCACTATATATATGGAAATCCTTAGTGAAATCAGGTTGGGCTAAGGCTGTAGCCTCACTGGCCAGAATTATTAGAACATTGAAAGCTTTTAGTGCTTCTTCATCAAAAACAAATGGACGATCCGTTTTTAACAAGTCTAACAAAGGTGCAGTCAGTTGAGCGAAATCTCTTATATGTCTATGACGCCAACCAATGAGACCTAAAAAGTCACGTAAATGCTTCTTGCTAGTTGGTATTGGAAAATATTTTATGGGCTCATTCGACTTTGTATTGATTTTGACTTGTTTCCCATTGACTACTTGACCAAAGAACACTATCTCTTTTAGGTAGAATTTACATTTTTTGATGTTGAGGGCAGTGATGAAAATTTTCCCGGAAAATTTTCCGATTCATAAAAACATACTCCACTTATTCCTACATCGTTGTTTAGTCGAGATATAAGGTGGAAAATTTTCTTCTATATTTTTCCGGAAAATTTTCCGTTAACAAATATAAGTGATCAAGTATCAATTCATCAGTATTCATAAAATTGATTGAATTCATATATAGAAACGTTAAAAAGTGAAAGATCGTTGAAAGAATCTGAAAATTTTCATGGCTCAGACAATTTTCAGTACTATGTAAGAACTAGTGGAACAATTTTCCATGAATCGAAAAATTGTTTGTCCTATACAATCAAAATTTTCCGGAAAATTTTCCGATTCATAAAACCATACTCCACTTATTCCTACATCGTTGTCTAGTTAAGATGTGAGGTGGAAATTTTTATTCTATATTTTTTCGGAAAATTTTCCGTTCTTAACAAATATCAGTGATTAAGTAACAATTCGTCACTATTCATAAAATTGATTGATTTCATATATAGAAACGTTAAAAAGTGAAAGATCGTTGAAAGAATCTGAAAATTTTTATGGCTCAGACAATTTTCAGTACGATGTAAGAACTAGTGGAACATTTTTTCATGAATCGAAAAATTGTCTATCCTGTACAATGAAAATTTTCCGATTCATAAAAACATTCTCCACTTATTCCTATATCGTTGTCTAGTTGAGATGTGTGGAAAATTTTCTTCTAAATTTTTTCGGAAAATTTTCCGTTCTTAACAAATATCAGTGATTAATTAACAATTCGTCAGTATTCATAAAATTGATTGAATTCATATATAGAAATGTTAAAAAGTGAAAAATCGTTTAAAGAATCCGAAAACTTTCATGGCTTAGACAATTTTCAGCATTATGTAGGAACAAGTGGAATAATTTTTCATGAATCGAAAAATTGTGTCCTCTACAGTGATGAAAATTTTCCGGGAAATTTTGAAACGGAAAATTTTCCGATTCGTAAAAGAATAGTCAACTTATTCCTACATCGTTGTTTAGCCGTGATGTGAGGTGGAGAATTTTCTTCTATATTTTTCCCAAAATTTTTCCGTTCTTAACAAATGGCAATGATCAAGTAACAATTCGTCAGTATTCATAGAATTGATTGAATTCATATATAGAAATGTTAGAAAGTGAAAGATCTTTTAAAGAATCTGAAAATTTTTATGGTTTAGATAATTTTCAGTACTATGTAGGAACAAGTGGAACAATTTTCCATCAATCGAAAAATTGTCTGTCCTGTACAGTGATTAAAATTTTCCGGAAATATTTGAAACGGAAAATTTTCCGATTCGTAAAAGAATAGTCCACTTATTCCTACATCGTTGATGTGAGGTGAAAAATTTTCTTCTATAGAGAGAGAGAAAAACTGTAGTAAAAGTTTATTTCCCAACTTGAAATATTAATACAAAAAATTCCGGTTCCCGAAAGCTAATTGGAAAATTATAATTTGTTACTGACTAACTTTCCTCTACCGAAATTCAATTTTGTAGCTCTATGTGCAGTTAAATATAGTGGAAAACTTTCCACCTAACATCACTATACATAATATCCAAATTTGTCAGGCCTATGAAAAGTGTTCTCCACTTGTTTCTACATCGTGATGAACATTTTCCGATCTATGAAAATTCCTCTCACTTGTTTCTACAGAGCAATAAAACTTTCCGATTCAGAAAACAGTTGTTTTACTTCTTGCTTCGAAATGATGAAAACTTTCCGACTCATATAAAATTCTTCAATTTTTCCATATAAGGCAGGAAGTATTTCGATTCATGAACAATTGTTTAACTTGTTCCTACATAGTACTGAATATTGTCTGAGCCATGAAAATTTTCAGATTCTTTAAACGATCTTTCAGTTTTTAACATTTCTATACATGAATTCAATCAATTTCATGATTGCTGAGGAATTGTTACTTGATTACTGATATTTTTTTAAAACGGAAAATTTTCCGGAAAAATATAGCGGAAAATCTTCCGCGGAAAATTTACCGCCTCACATCACTAGTTGAGGGAGAAATTTCCTTTATTAAATATGGTTGAAACAGATTCCAAATGCTTAAAATGATCTTCAGGAGTTGCTGAGAAACATAGAACATCATCAAGATATACTATAACCTAATGTCGGGTATTCATTGTGAAGAAACAGTTCATAGTTTCCTGAAAGATAGCAGGCGCCGAACGGAGTTCCATAGGAAGGACAATCATACAATATTGCCTGCCTATATACACAAAACTCGTACATTGGTAAGACGATGGATGAAGCCGAACACCGCAATATCCTGAAGAACAATCAAAAGACGAAAATATGCTTGTCCCGGATAGACGTGACAACAGTTCCGTAATGGGCTCCACCTGCACCTTAGGAGAAATGACTTTTTGATTTAATCCCTTAGATCGATCGTACTTCTCCATTAGATTTTCGCACGCAATGCATGCGATTGCGGTAGGGCGAAGCCACTTCGTTAGCAATATCATGTTCGACCCATTTGTTCAGTTCCTTCTCAAACTCGAATCTCATAGCTTGAGGTATCCCATATAAATTACCAACTACAGGCACATTATCTGTCAGCTCTATTTTGTACCGGTCCGTCTTAATACCTCTGGGATATTCAGTAAATAAATATTTGTATTTGGAGAGAAGTGAAATAATTTTAGTTTAATTTCTTCACTTAAATCTTCTCTTTCGTAAATCATTTTCCGCAATTCATCCTCAGTAACATTGTGCTCGGGAATAAGATAATTAATTTGAGGTTGTATTTCATCAGCTTCGTTATAATAATTATCATGAATAGATAAATGAATATGTGTAGGTTGCGCTGATTTAATAATTATTGCATTTCCATCCTTGTCTGTTAATTTTATCTCTTGTCGGCCACTATCTACTATACCTTGATATCTTTTTAAAAATGGGCTACATAAAAGTCAATCAGGTTTCATTCCTTGAACTTCAAATACGGGAACTTCAAACAAATGATCTTGTATACAGAAGTTTAATAATTGCATTCCCTTAATGTGACACTGTTCGTTCCCAGGAAAAGTGCGAACTTTGATATCTGAATATGTTCTCAATTTAGCAGACGGAAATTTTGATTGAATTTGTTTGCAAATACGATTACTGAGTAAATTTATCTCGGCTCCTGAGTCTACTATTCCAGTTAAATTAATAGAGGCAACACTTCAAGAAAGAGTAGGAGACGGAAAACAATAATCGTTAATTCTCAAAATAGCTTCTTGATCTACATCTTCTTCTATGAGAAACAATACGGTATAGTCTACTCCCTTAACATCATATTTGACAAAAGAGTATTTACTAAGCAACTCATTTTGGAATTCCTCAGAACAATTGAATTCTTTTAAATTTCTAAAATTTTGTGTACCTATAGATTTTCCTGTTAGACTACTCAAAACTGCACAGTTTCCTAAAAGCTTAGTAACAACATAAGGTCCAGTATATGTTAACATTTTTTATGGACTTTATTTTTGGAGGCCACCGATATCGGATGCGTTTTAAGCATTACTAGATCATTCTACCGGATTAACAACGGGGAAGAATTAATTTGTTTACTTTTCTTCATTTTCTTCTCTGGGAAGTATTTATTACCACTTGGCCATCTTTTACGTCTAACGACAATTATTCAGACGACCATGGAAAGTGACATTTGAACTTGTTCGTGGCAGAGAAACATATAAATTCTTCAGAAGGGCATTTTCCTGTAGAAATACTAAAGGAATTATTCAACAAATCTTGCACTTCCTTTAACATGTTACTCCACCTTGTGTAGTCCTGATGACATTTTAATCGGATAATCCTATTCAATTCCCGATGCTGGCGTTCGATCAGACCATTCGCTTGTAGTGAATAAGGTGACGTGAGGTGAGGAGCTATTTGATACTTTTTACAATAATCACTTCATATCTTCGAAAGGAACTGTGGGCCTTGATCAGTAACGATATGTTCTGGATAATGAAGTTATGAAAATATAGACGTTGAAAACGCTGATTATTTCTTTCGTATGCGCTTTTCTAAGTGTATAGAATCTCAGAAATCTCGTATATGCATGGACCACTGACAGAATATATTTAAAACCTCTACTTTTAGTTTTTCGTGGGGCTGATGCGCATCTATATGAAAACTTTCATTTATTATCGCGCGTTTTCGATATTTCGTTCTGGTGCAATCTAAACAGTGTCTAATATGAAATGTGAAATCCCATTTTTGTCCTATCCAGTAAAATAACGATTCGATCTTGCGAATCCGACATATTTCTTAACAGCAAAATATTCCTGTTCATGAATTTTTACCACAAATTTCACAACAAGAGATTTCGGTATTACCAACAGCCATTATTTTTTACAAACAAAAGACCCTTCCACTGTAGTCACATTTTCCGTCCGGTTACCACTATGAATTACATTCCCTAATTTTCTACAATATTTGTCAGTAGCCTGCTCTTCTAAGATTTTATCCGATGAAAAGATGTCGGCATCTTCCGTATATACAAAATGAGGTAAAACTTCGGTGACTTGTGGAGTGCTTTTCAGCCTTTCGCAACCGTATCCCCCTTATAGACGGGTTGCTCACCGTGTTTCCCTAGTTAACGGCTAATAATGCCTGCTCGGACGAGAGATTTTCTGATCTGCCTTCAGTTGTTTGACAAACGTCTCCTGTTGTCCGATAATAAAAATTGTTACACCCCTGAATTGCTTCGACTCGATGGGACTTTCAAAGACGTCACTTCAATGAGTCCTTCTACTAGCTCTTCGATCGTTTTAATTGGTATTACCCGTACTAACCGAGACTCTTCTGGTGGGCGACATGTTAAAACGATATTCACTAATTCCTTTTAATTATATTCTTCCACTATTCAGGAGTATTTGTCAATTAATGCACATATATATTTCAAAACAATTGAATATTTAGATTTGTCATTTTTCATTGACAATAAATATCTTATTTGTACCCTTTCACAGTTTCAGATCGGTACTTAGCCTTAAACCGTTCTTCAAATTCAGCAAAACTCGAAATCTCTTTCTCGATTTTCCGATAGCATCCATAAGCCGATTTAGTTAGACATTGAGGCACGAGTGTAAATTTCTGTTCATCTGTTATTCAAAACAATCGGGATAATCTGTTGAATTCTTCGAGAAAACTTCTGGCGCTACCAGGAGGCATCTCTCCCAAAAAGCGCGGAAAATTACGCACATCTGCAGGTTTAAATGAGGAATCCGCAAAATTAACTTTCTTACATTCATTTGACCTATGTGTTTTAGTGCTTGAATTTGAACAAAGATTTCTAGTATATAAAGGGTTAGTCATAGAACTAACGTTGAACGGGTATCTATGCACATTTTCTAAATTAACTCTATGATATGACATACAAACAAACAACTTAGTCTTCGTTCTGCTTCTGTGTTTTCTCACCCTCTCTTCACTGACTGTCATTCCTACGTTGAATTTCATCGTTGCTCTAGATAATTTAAATTGTCCTAAAAAAACTGTGGCCAAAAATTAGCATAGTACCTTGTGACAGGATGTAAATCTTGTCACAAGGCTTCTAACAAGTATGTGTTATTTCTAAATGGTTCCATCGCTGTGACGTATCTTGAGCTACGCACAGCGATTTAACATTGTAAGAAGACTGCAGATAAGGGAATGGATCTCAGTAAAGAACGAAGAAGGAAAAGGTGTAAGTAGACTCCAATCTAGATGACATGAATTGTAAACAAATGTTTATACATGTTGATTAAGACTATTATTCAATCTTCCGTTATGTCGTTTATTATTTCCATATCATTTGTCGGCAGTTTGTCAAAATATATGTTCTGCTGCTTATAATTACATAGTATAAAATCCATGGTATTTCATAACCGTTGTATTTATTCATTAATTTTCTTGAACCATATTTCATAATATATATACTTAACAAGCAGAACTACATTCATAAGCATTAAATACACTCCATATAAGTTACTAAACAGACATATCGGAGATACATATTTTTGATTGGACTTCACAGAAATACGACGAAAATTACTTGTTTTGAGCAGAATCAGTTAAAATTAGTAACACATATTAAAGTAATTCCTAGCTACAATATTAAACATTAAACACACGTTGTTTCAAAATTATTTAATTATGTCAGAATATCGTGAAAAAACGATGACAAATAAATATTATTTTCGATAGAATTAGAATAAATTATTGGCGAGTAATACTCATAAAATTATTTAACGTCTATCTTTTTAAGAATCACGGAGTAAAATCATATGAACAATTTTCTTCTATTTATTAAAAGAGAACTAAATTGCCTCAGAATTTTAAGTAACTCTTGGCCAATACCTTGAAACAAGGTGCAGATAAGGTATAAGTCGGTCAAACTGAATTTGTGAAAGATCATAATAACGAGGTTCAAACATAAGTAAAAAAATAAAAGACAATCTGTAACGTCCCGTTACAAAAGTTGATGTTCCTATTTCTTCGTTACCAAAATACTTCTAGTTGGGTGAATTACGTAACTCATTAACATTTTCAATTATTGAAAAATGAGTAATTATTTTTAAACATAAAATGTCGTTACAATTCAGTAGAATGCAGTAGTAGATGGAAGTGAATGAAAATATTGTTTATTTGTTGAGATGTGCAAACTCAATGTGAATAATACGTGATTCCCCTACTCTTGCCCAGAGACGGATCTACGATGGACTACTGGGAGTTCGGTGGTTTGTAATTCTCCTACTTAGAGCTTCTTTTAAAAGCTCCAAACTCTATAATGGGTTTCATTTATATATAAAATAAGAAAGATTCCCTTTCAGTGGGGGCAATCGCCTTGAACGGTCCCTGGATCCGCCTCTGCTTTGGTGTAGCAGACTTTGAAGACATTTAGTTCGTGTCTTCTTCTGTCGATGCTGATTAGGGATGACCGCAACTGGATAATTTTTTATTCTGATATCGGATAGAAACTTATCTGGATTTGCAATAGCCGAATGAAGGATAACAAAACGGATGACGAATGACGGATGATGGACAAAATTCGGATAAAGGTTGATAACCGGATGTCGGATAAAGGATAATATCCCGATATCAATATATCCGCATATCGGATAATATCCGGATAATGACATTTTCCGGATAATGTATAAGATTAAGATAACGGATAATATCCGGATAATAGAACATTCAGATAACTGATTACATCCGGATGACGAACAAAAGGTAATATACGGGTAACGTATATGGTTTTGAAAAAAACATATAGAAGAGGGACATATCAGGCTTTTCTGCTCAAGGAGTTATTAAAAGACAATCATCGGGAAGTGGTCTTTGCTTTTGAAAAATATTCCTTCTTAAAATGTTTCTAATTAATTCCAATTTTCTTGTTCTTGTTGTGGAGCGCGGTGGCTCAACGGTAGACCGTTTCCTCTGGTGCGTGGGGTCCTTATTTTTTCGATCCCCGTCCAAGCAAGTTTCTGGTGGACAAGATGGTATCCGTGGGTTTTCTCAGGATACTTCTGCTTCTTCCCACTTTTCAATCCATCAATTCCTTTATTATTATTGACTTCCTTTAATCACTGGGCGCGGCAGCTCAGTGATGCAGCACTTTTTGGTTCCGTGGGGTCCATATTGATTCGATCCCCGGGCTAGTAAGTTTGTGTTGGACTGGATAGTATCCGTGGGTCTTGTCATCGTACTCCCGCTTCCTCCCACATTTCATTCCACCAATTATACAATTATCATTGACTTGTTTTAGTCAGTGGGTGCGGTGGCTCAATGGTAGAAGGTTTAATCTGGTGTGTCGGGTCCTTATTGTTTCGATCACCGGCCAAGTAAGTCTGTGGTGGAGAAGATCGTTCCCGTCGGTTTTCTCAGAATACTGCCGATTCTTCACACTTTTCATTCCACCAATGCATCCATTATCATTGACTTGCTTCAATCATTGGGCGTAGTTGCTCAGTGGTGAAGCGCTTCCTCTAGGCTCAAGTAAGTTTTGGTGAACCATATCGTATCCGCGGGTTTTCTGATGGTACTTACGCATCTCCTCACTTCTCATTCCACCAATTCCTCTATTATCAATGAATTGCTCTAATCGTTGGGCGCGGTGGCTCAATGGTAGAGTGTCTCCTCAGATGCGCGGGGTCTTTATTGTTTTGATCCCCGGCAAAGTAAGTTTATCATCGACAATATCCTATCTGCGGGTTTTCTGAGGGTGCATGCGCTTTTTCCCACTATTCATTCAACCAAATTCTTCCATTATCGTTATCGTGCTTTAATCATTGGGCACTGGGGTTCATTGGAAGAGAACTTCCTCTGGTGCGTGGTGCCCTTACTGTTTCGATCCCCGGGCAGTTAACTTCTGTTGTGGACAAGATCGTATCCATGTGTTTTCTCAGGGTACTCCCACTTCTTGCCCCTTTTCATGCTACCAATCCGTATATTATCAAATGCTTGCTTTAATCATTTGGCGTGGTCGCTCGGTGATAGTGCGCTTCCTTGGTGGCGTGGGGTCCTTATTCTTACGATCCTCGGACTAGTTAGTTTGTGTTTGACAAGATGGTATCCGTGGGTTTTCTCAGGTTACTGCTACTTCTTCCCACATTTCAATCCACCAATTCCTTTATTATTATTGACTTTCTTTAATCAGTGGGCAAAACAGACGGATACGATCCTGTGCAACAGAAACTTACTTGGCCTGGGATCGAAACAAAAAAGACCCCACGCAAAAGAGGAAGCGGACTACCACTGAGCCGCCACGCCCATTGATTAAAGAAAGTCAATGATAGGAGAGGAATTGGCGGAACGAAAACTGGGAAGAAGCGGGAGCATCCTGAGAAAACCCACGGATGCGATCTTTTCCACCACATACTTACTTGGCCTACCAGAGGAAACGATCTACCATTGAACCGCCGCGCCCAATGTTTAAAACAAGTCAATGACAATATAATTGGATGAATGAAAAGTGGGAGGAAGTGGGAGTACCGTGAGAAAACCCACGGATATGATCTTGTCCACAACAAATTTACTCTACCATCGAAACAATAAGGACCCTACGCATCAGAAGGAGCGCTCTACCACTGAGCCACCGCGCCAAAAAATTGAAGCAAAACAATGATGATAGAAGAATTTGTGGAATCAAATGCGGGAGGAAGCGGGATAACCCTGAAAAAAACACGAATACGTTCTTGTCCTTGACAAACATACTTGGCCTACCAGAGGAAACGGTCTAACAATGAGCCGCCACACCCAATGATTAAAGCAAGTCAATGACAATAGAATTGGTGCAATGAAAAGTGGAAAGAAGCGGGAATACCCTGAGAAAAGCCACGAGAACGATTTTGTCCACCACAATTTTACTTCGCCTGGGATCGAAAGAAAATGGACCTCTCGCGCCAGTCGAAGCGCTCTACCAGTGAGTATGCCCGTCCAATGATTAAAGCGAGTCAATAACAATAAAATTGGTGCAATGAAATTTGGGAAGAAGTGGGAGTACTCTGAGAAAACCCACGGATATAAACTTGTTAACCACACAAGTTACTTGCCTTGTTCGAAACAATAAGAACCCCACGCACCAGAGAATGCACTCAATCACTCAGCCACCACGCCCAATGATTAAAGGAAGTCAATAATAATAATAGAAGAATTGGTGGAATGAAAAGTCGGAAGAATCGGAAGTGCCCTGAAAAACCCACGGACACGATCTTGTGCAGCACAAAGTTACTTGGCCCACTACAGGAAGCGCCCTACCACTGAGCCACCGCGCCCAATGATAGAAGCAAGAAAATGATAATAGAAGAATTTGCGGAATGCAATGTGGGAGGAAACGGGAGAACCCTGCGAAAACCGCAGATACGAACTTGTCCACCACAAATTTACTTGGCCCACCAGAGGGAAGGCTTTTCCACTGAGCCACTGTTCGCAATGATTAAATCAATTCAATGAAAATAGAGGAATTGGTGGAATGAAAAGTGGGTGGAAGCGAGAGCATCCTGAGAAACCCACAGATACGGTCTTGTCCGCCACAAACTCACTTGGCCGAGGATCGAAACAATAAGGACCCCACGCACCAGAGGAAGCAATCTACCATTGAACCGCCGCGCCCAGTGATTAATGAAAGTCAATGAAAATAGAATAATTGGTGGAATGAAAAGTGGGGAGATGCGGGAGTACCCCGAGAAAACACACGGATACGATCTTCTCCACCACAATTTACTTGGCTGGGTATCCAAATAATAATGATCCGACGCAGCAGAGGAAGCGGTCTACCGTTGAGCCACCTAGCCCCACAACAAGAACAGGAAAATGGGAAGTAACTAGGAAGCATTTAAAAAAGAAATATCTTTCAAAAGTAAAGACCACTGCCCGATGATCGTCTTTTAATAACTCCATGAGTAGGAAAGACCGATATGTCCCTCTTCCATATGGTGTTTTTAAAACCATATACGTTATCCTGATATTATCTTTCATTCTTCATCCAGATGTAATCAGTTATCCGAATGCTCTATTATCCGGATATTATCTGTTTTCTCAATTTTATACATTATCCGTATAAATAAATAACCCGCATATTATCCGACATGCGGATATATTGATACCGTGATATCCGTTATCCAACATCAGAATACCATCCGTTATCCGGATCTTATCCGTAATCCGTTATCCGGACATTATCCGTTATCCGTCATCCGTTTTGTTATTCGTCATCCGGATATTGCAAATCCGGATAAGTTATATCCGAAATCAGAATAAAAAATAATCCAGTTGTGGCCATACCGAATCAGCATCGTCAGAAGCAGACATGAGCTAAATGTCTTCAAAGTTTGCTACACAAAAGGAGGGGCGGATCCAGGGTGCGATCAAGGCGATTGCCCACCAGAAAGTTAATCTTTCTTATTCTGTATATAAATGAAACGCATTAGCGAGTTTGGAGCTTTTAAATGTAGCTCTAAGTAGGTATATTACAAACCACCGAGTCCCCAGAAGTCCATCGTAGATCCGCCTCTAGACAAGAGTATGGGAAATACTTATTATTCACATTCAGTTTTGCACATCTCAACAAATAAACAAAATTTTCATTCACTTCCATCTACTACTGCATTCTACTGAACTGTAACGACTTTTTATGTTTAAAAATAATTATTCATTTTTCAATAATTGTAAATGTTAATAAGTTCAATAATTCACCATGAATAGAGGAAACTAAAAGTCTTTTTTTAATGAAGAAAAAAACAATGTGAAGTGTGAAAGATCTTCTCACAAACTTTCGAGGGTTGAGAGTCGACAAATTTTAGTCTTTTGTTTACCGATTACCTTGAAACCGCGGTAGCCAGAATTAGCCCAGGATAGGGGATTTATATTAATAAAATTAAAATCTCAGGAAAATGGAGAGGTCTTTTTGTATGAGAGGAAAAAGGAATGAAATCTATAATTTCTAGTTCTGTCAGTCTTATAGCTCTTAGTCCGTACCAAAGTACTTATAGAAATATGGCCGATGAATTATGACTATCTTTTTGTAGTACAATCCACTTTAATGTCACAGGAAATTCATTTTCCGGTTTGCTTGGTTGTGAACAGTTATAGAGCGTATTGGTATAGTATGTAAGATGTGTGTACTGTCACTGATTTGTGATAACAATCAGGAAAAGGAGAATGCAGGTGGTAATGCACTTTTCGAGTCGTGTATACATTAATTTGATGTACCACTTGCACCTATTCACATTTGAATAATCGAAAGTTAAATCGAATATGACGAATCCAAGATGGCGGCCTTGTTGCGTGACATGTGTCACAGAACCAGTACTTGATTCAGTTTGTTTTCCATATGCCCATGCCCACATTCGTATTGAGTTACATCTAAATAAACTAAAACAAATTTCGTGTGCTAGCAGTATAGTACTATATGATTGAATTCCAGATAATTTAATGCCCAGAAATATGCACATTATCGGCATGAGTCGCTAAAATTAGTTCAATATATATTGGGCTGAAGATAACTTTGCATTTGAATCAATTTTATACGAATTCTGAGGGGAAACTTCGCATATGTACCACGTACGGAATTTCGTTGCAAATAGTAGGGACATTGTACTGGATTTTTGCAGCGTGCAAAGGGCTTTGTTTGCGCGTTCTGACCGTTTGGCCTTATTAGCCCTATGAAAGTCTACACTGAAGCCTGAGGCGATATTCATTCTTTAAGCGACATATTTAAATTCTCTGATTTACGAAACAATGCGCTATATGTTTTATATTTTTAAATGATTCATCTTAAAGTGTAAACCTGTCTTGAGGGAATATACATGTTTCATGCCATGTCAAATCACCTAATTTTAAAACATGACCGTGCTTCAAAGTCTCAGATTCTCTTTAATCTTTTTTGAAACATTAATACCAATTTTATCATTCTAAATTATTTTTCTCCGATATTTTGGATGACAAATGTGAAGGGGAGAAATTTTAAAAAATGTGAATTTTGCGCCAATTTTACATTCCGGCACTCAGCATCATGTAACTAAACACTTCTTTATTTTTGAAGTTAATGGCCTCATCCAGGTCTCAGAAGAAACCTCTATTTTTACTCTTTTAGCAGATCCTAAGAAACCTTGCAAAATGTTACACTGTTGAACATTAATGGGCATGCGAAGCAAATTCTAGGTTTTACAAATTGTGCCATTGCTCAAAAGTTACAATTATCTAGTTTTGAAAGCTTTTTTGAACATTCATCTTAACACGTACATGGTATAGTAAAAAATAAAGACAGTGTTTTTAGTATTTTTGCAATTATTATTTTTTATTTTTTACGTATACGGAAATATACAGTTTAAAGTTTTGTTACAAATTGTGTCATTTCTCGTAAGTTACAACTATGACACTTTTGAATCTTCTTTATATAGAATCATTTTGTTATATGCATGATATGGTTAAAATATAAAAAAGTGTGCTTTTGGTATTCCTCCAATTATTATTACTACTATTTGTGTTTTGAAGGTAGCGAAATACACACTTATACTATTGTTAGCAGATTATGCTTTTCTTCTGAAGTAGTGAAGGCCAATTCCAGAAATTTTACTTTCCGGATTCTGGAAAGTAAAATCGGAAACATTTCGGAATTTGGAAAAATTCCGATTTCGGAAAAAAATAATTCGGAAAAGTTCCGGAAAGTGAAATTTGTGAATAAGGAAATTTTTGGCCATCCCTATTCTGAAGTGACTACTGTGACACTTTAAAGTTTTTCAAATGATCATCTTAGTAAATATTAGGTATGCTTAAAAATAGAACTGGTTTAATATGTAGTTTTGCTATTACCACAATGTTATATTTTTTGTTCTTTAACTATGAGTCTAATTTTTTTCGTATGTGCGAAAATAATCCTATAAAAAGCTTACGAGAATTTCACAGTTGTAATGTACGAGCAATGACACAATTCGTAAAAAACAACTTAAAACTTTAAATTTCCGTACAGTAAAATAAAAAAATACAAACGTACAAAAACACCTTTTTTATTTGACCATAATAGGTAAGTGCTAAGATGTTTCTATTTAAACAGTTTCAAGAGTTTAATATTTGTAAATTACGAGAAATGGCACAATTTGTAACAAAACTTAAAACTATATTTCTCTACATGTAAAATATTAAAAAAACAATAATTACAAAAGTAAAAAAACACCCACTTTATTTTTAACCATACCATGTACCTGTTAAGATGAATGTTCAAAAAACGTTCCCAAAGTAGATAGTTGTAACTTTTGAGCAATGGCACAATTAAAAAAAAACTAAAATTTACTTTGTATGCCCACTCATTAATGTTTGAGAGTGTAACCTTTTTCAAGGTTTCTTAGAATCTGCTAAAAGAGAAAAAATGAGCTTTCATCTGACACCTGGATGGGGCCAGTATCTTGAAAAATAAGGAAGTTATGGCGATTTTAGTTCCATGATGCTGAGTGCCGGAATGTAAAATTGGCGCAAAATTTAAATCTTTCAAAAATATCTCCCCTGCCCACTTCTCATCCAAAAAAAATCAGAAAAAATAATTTAGCATTTTTTCATTGGTGTTTATGTAGGAAAAAAAGTTGAAGAGAATCTGAGACATTGAAGCATAGTGCTCTACTTGATCTAACATGGAGTGACCCACATACGTTGTAATTGATTGAATGCTGAGTTAGTTATTAACGACCACTAGGACCTTGTTCTTTCTATGGAGTTTAAAAGCAGAACAAACATATGTAAACATTTCTGGACTCATTGAGACGCACAGGCCTACATAAATAACAACAACCTCAAATTTGAAAAGGGGAGACAGTTTCAAAATCCAATATTTTTGGGACAGATATTTCCAGATGCATATATTAAAGCCGCTGCTAAACGTGATTGGATTATATATCTTGAATGGTAAGAAAAACTCTTGAATGGGAATATCTCGTGTTTTTTAAACGAATAAACTTTTATAAAATAACATTGATTAGGATGATTGCTTAATTTGAAATGTAAGAGGAAAAAAGAAGGAATGTCACAAAACTACATTTTTGAGAAAGCTTTTTTAAAATATTTAAAGCCGTGTGCAAAGTAAGGTTGAATTACACAAACGATCACTTAATAAAGTTAAAGGTTGAAGTCCATTCGTTATAGGCAGTGAAATAGTACCAAGAATCACCAACAGTTAGGCTAAAGCACACGTTAAAACGTTTGTTCCCCTTACCTTTCATTTTTGCAACGTATTTTTTTGATTATGTTTCAAAAATGTTCTTTTCTACACGATCTGTTTCGTTTTTAAAAGAAAACAATAGTGTAGTTTCAATCACGGTTCTTTATGTAGTGCATAGAAAGATAAATGGAAATAAAATGCTTGCTGATTCTTATCATTGATGTATTATTCAGAGTAATGAGTATGAATATGCATATCCGATCTAAACAGCTCTTTCTGTTTTATACTAAATGTCCATGAATAATTTAATTATTTCATGTTGAATACATAAATAACACAAGCCCATACTGCATGAATTAGTCTCTAATTTCTTCCATTTTATGTGATTTTTACATTTAAGTTCTTTGGCGTTGTTCCGAAAGAATTCTTTTGTGAGTTTTCAGGATTTTCCATCTTTGTATGAATTATCAGTAATTGGTTGATTCCAAAATCAATAGAATAACTTAATCTCTTCCACCCGCTGAACTCGTTTAGTTCTTCTATATCTAACAGACAAGTAAATGTAAGATGACATTATAATTTACATTGTATCTGCATTTACTGAACTTTTTGGTATCTTAATTAATAAGTTCTTAATAAGAAAATAGAAGATATCAAGTTCTTGTTTAAGTGCAAATTTGACAACAGATAAGACTAAAATGTATACATTAGATACATATACATTTTTAGTTCTTCTCAGCAGATATAGTAATATGGCATTGTAAACTCACTACCCAAATGTTTTACTATCCCTAACTAATATTCTTTTAACCAATCTCGATGAAGTTCTCACTCATCTGCACTCGCTCAAGTTCGGTATTTCTATTTTAAGCTTGTATTCTCTTTAGCTCAGTACTGGTATCCCCTTCAAGGCTTACACTTAGTAGATCTTATGTTCCTTTATCTAAATGGATTCACGCTCACCAAATCTCATTCTTAATAATCTCAATATTTTTACGACTTTCTCAATTACAAACCAATCAGACTTCGTACGTGTTTGATGAAGTTCCTTCTTCGTCCATTCCAAACAAACAGTGAAAAAATACTAAACAATGTTTAGTACCAAAGTTACTATTGGTATCCAAATATGTTGTTTCATTTAATATAAATAACGTACGTCGTTAGAAACCAATTACCAGAAGATTGACTTTCTAGAAGTAGAAGATTTACAAATTGGTAACATTTTACGATGTTTAGAGTACTCAGTTTCCGGTAGTAATAAACTTGGTTTATTACCATAGTGTTTCGTGCTTAACAGTTCTATGTTTACATAAAACATATTTCACAACTCTTCAGTTTAATGATTCTGCATGAATGTTTTCTAATCTTACCACAACCACTCTGTTAGAAATGAGTTACTTTCTCCTGGCGTTTTCCACAACTGTAACATCATCATTGATATTAGACGTTTGACTCATGGGAACAACATTAATTGAATCACGAGGGGCATCTTCATTCATTTTAAACTTCTCACTGGCTCGACCATTTCTTCTGCCTCTATATAATCCTCTTCTCTACTTTTGTTATTCGAGGATGTGTTCCTTGTTTTTCTCGGAGATCACCAATTTCCTCCGGTCTTGAATATCCATATCCATTTTGCCCATGAACTTCGGTGTTAACTTGTCCATGAATAAAATCAGTTTGTTCTGTCGTCTTGTGCTATAAAAGGTAGAGATGATAGTGCTTTAAGGATGCATATTATTAGGGATCAGCAGTACTTTCTCAACAAATGTCGTCTGTATAATTTGTATAAAATAATACTCCTTCTTTAGCAGATATATAAGGATCATATCCATAAGTTTATCATCTTCATATTCTCATCATCTGGGGTATTGCTCTACCATATTTCAGATACAATCGTTGGCGACGGAAGCGTAGCTCAATTGTATGAAGGGAGGAAACTGTATTTACGCTGTCGTTAATATTTCTGCAAACGTGTCACCTCAAAAACTGCAGAAATTCTTTTTATATTGATATGCAATTCAATATAATTTTAAACCAAGCACTCGATGAAGTACGTAATCATTTGCAAAATGACTAGACATTTATCCTGGTCTGACAATCCGTACAAACCGAGGCAATGTTCAATCTCTTCTTGGGTAATTCTTGGATTTCCAATGAAGACTTCTCGGCTAAATTGAGGAAATTACTACAGTCTTGAGTTTTCATGATCTGATCTAGTCTTCCATTGTAGTCATTGCTGTAGGTGAGGCTAAAATGGTCGAACATCGACTCAACTAGATTTACCTTGTACAACGCGTCTCGTGCCAGTCAATGATAAACTTTAATTCCATGAAGTAAGTCTGAAATTTTTCCAAAGAAAATTCTCGTATGTTGCCTAAAAGTCCCACAATATATTTCCCTGTCAGTTAGATGTGATCAAAGCAAGATACCATCCTTTCTGCAGAAGCTGTCACCGTTTCAAACAGTTAATTACTTCAAGTTAACTTCTGATTTAGCTCAGAGAGCTTGTAACTCGCATTTGTTTTGTTAATTCTAGTATTTATTATTTTTTAAAAAATACTTGCCTTCAGATTTGCTTACAGTTTTCCATAGTCCTTGGCTCTATAAGTAGCTTCAACAACAGTTCTTTGTGATTAAGGGAAAAGTGACAAAGGTGAAAGTTGAATAAACGAACTGAAGGTTGCTTTGCATATGCCAACTTATTGGACCAAAATCCGGGCGTTGATATACACAACTTTTATCCACACATAGCACAATGTATTAATAACCATATTAGCATGGGGGCAATTTACAGAGTTTCTCATATCAACTTAACGATTTAATTTTAGGTAGAGCAATTAGTTTGTTAAGATTGATGGTTTTGATTGTAGAAATAAAAGTAGAGATATCAGATCAGATAATTACCCAAAACTGGTGCTCTGGCCTTACGTTAAAATCTATAACAACCGTCATATTGAATTTTGAAGTTGGCTAAGAATTTTAAAAATTTGGTAACAAAGTCGAATTACTAAAAGTGTGTTATCAAATTGTAACCAGCATGTACTCACCCAGATTTCGATGAGTGAAGATTTTGAGAGGTCGATCCTTTTTGTCTGATGGTCACTTCAAAACTCTCTCGAGTTCACCACTCTTTTTGTCCACCTATCTTTTCTTCCTAGTTTTTGGTAACGTCATTTCTTCCGCTTACAATTACATTTTTAGAATTACCTCATATTTTGAAGTAGGAAGTGTTTGTTATTGCCTTGACACATTGCTACATAACATAGCTTATATTTCCTATTAAAAGAATGTTTTTATCTAGACATAGTTTTGAATTGTTACGAGACTTCCTTAATTTCTTTACACATGTGAACGACCTAACAGCACCAGATTGGGAATTGAGTTTTATTTGCTTTTAATATATGAAGGTTTACAAAATATTAATGTCAAAATTAATAAAATATTATTTGCCCTTTACCAAAATGCTTAAGTCATATTGCAATATGGTCTTCTGTTTTGGTATCTCTACTACATTTTAAGGTCATTGTTTCCACCCAGTTTCCATTGTTATAAATGAACAGTAACAAAAAGCGTAAAAAAAGAGTTTGAGGAAATTTTTATGTAAATGTTCATATGCGGATTGAAGGAACAGACCTTATGTGCATTCTGCTTCGTTTTTTAACCAAGGCAAAAACAAGAACAACTTATGCCGTTGCCATCTTTGATTCCGACAACACATTTTTCAATATAAATTATTCTTCATTTTATTATGTTTCCTTGTGCAGGGATAAGTACATTGACAAAAGTTTTTGCACATCATGGCTTCGTCAATAATTTACTTAAAATATACATATTTTGTTAACTTGCAAAAACTAAGAAAAAGAATGCTAATTGAATCACTGCTCATCATGTACTATAAGGTGTACTCCTCTCTCGTGCTTCTTTGTTCTGATATGTGGAGCGCCAAAGTAAAAAGCGCTAAGTCTGTAAAAAGCAATTTTTCAGGAGAGCAGAAAAACTAATAGCTCCGAAACTGTCACGGACTTGGTATTCTGTTAGTTATATGTTAACTAAAGTATAACAAGTTGAGAAGGCATAATTACAAAAAACAGTTTTTCGGTAATGTGCGAGTTATTGTTAAAAACATTTTGGACAAAGTGCATTTTGATGCAAACACACCGAAAATGATGTATATAAAACTCCATAAATGAAATACAGAAGTAGATTTGAGCATATTTTATGTACAACACACAACACAACAGTGTATGGGGCAAGAAGACGTATAATTCGCTCTCTGTATGTGAATATTGAAGGTTACAAATACATACCCATGAAATGAACATAGATACTGATAAATAAAGGAACGAACTTTGGTTATAAGAATAAACACTTACATTAATATGCACTCAATTTGGTGTTGTGTTTCATATGATATCCTCTTCCTGTTACAAGTAGTCGCATTTGGACACACTTTAGTTTTCAGTACAACCTGCAGGCTGTGCATCCATTGCGCCAATATATAACTGAAGCATAGATTCACGTCTCCAGTGATCTCTGAATCGCTTTTCAGAAAATTTACAATGTCAGTTTTCTTTTCGTCTGTGTTTCGACGTTCCAGATATAGTACTGGGTATCTGGTACGCTGGCAACCTTCATCCCTCGTTTCAGTGCTGACACATACGGGTTAGAAGGATCGTCACAATTGTACGCTGATTCCATTTTGAAAACAACCTAGAGATGTCCTTGTGGAAAGTTTCCTTCAGGAATACACGTATAATGTCACTGAAGCCTGTCATTTTTGTAGAGAATTTCCTAACATTTTTACATCCCTCAAATTCCAGTCCACAACTAGAACGTTTACAGTCCCAGCTTCGCGGTACATTGTACTCTTAAAATTTTGGAATAATTTCGAAAAGACTTTCCTAACACTTCAAATAATCGTTCAGAAGGAAAAAAGGAGATCTTCACAGCAACTAGAAGATTAAACCATGGATAGCATATGGGCTTTTATTTTGCCCACTGGATCCGTAGCGAGAAAACCGAATGGACTTTGTAGAAGCGTCACATTATCACAATACAGACACCACGAGATATCAACAACATTCCTAACCACAGTATACTCATTCATACTGATAGCACACGAAACAACTTGTGAGATCATTTGACTACACTTTGTTACATTGTCAAATAGCGCGATTTGTTCCTGACAACACGGTGGACATAGCGCTTTCTGCATCAAATACTGCATTTCGAGACCGTTTTCAACACATCCATAATGATTTTTTTTAATCAAATGGTAGCACAGATCGTTTCAACAACGGCAACTTATAGAAAATCCGCAACAAAAAGCACATCGTCTGTGGACAGACTCAGTGCCTTTTGCTTTGGAACTCCCCATATGTCTTCCTGTTTTTAAAACAAAAACTTTCCAAATAGAAAATTTCATACTAATTAAAACGAAATACAAATAATTTTCTTTAGGTGACACTGTATCTCTATTCATCCCGACTCTGGAACTCACTAAAGAAATAATAAACACTTCTGACCACAGTATATACAGGTGTACACTTGTTTATTAAAAACTAAATTACAGTGTTATGGTTTCGACAACTTAACGTTGTCTTTAACAGACACTAACTGAAAGAGATATCTTCCAGCATAGATATTTACGAGAGACGGCTCATAAGTTCTCCGATCGACCCCCTTTCGATTGTACTACTCTGATGGAATTAAAGCCATATGAAATGCTGATCTTTTATATGTTTAAGTACCAAATTTCCCTATTCTACCATGAACGGTTTCTATTTTACAGGTAATTGAATGAATGAGCCAGATGTCAAGTTCACCGAACATGAGTTGCGAGGTGTAATAAAGTTCTTCTTCCTGCAACAGAAGTCGCTCAAGAAAATCCATGGTTGCATGCTAGACACATTGAGTGGAAATTGCCCTTCATACTCCACTGTGCAGAAATGGTGTGTGAACTTCAAGCGTGGTGAATTTTCAACGGAAGATGGTGACAGGTGTGTCAGGCCAGTGTCAGTGTCAACTCCGGAAAAAGTGGACCAGATTCTTGACCTGATTCTGAGCAACAGACGGATTTCGCTTCAGGAGATAGCTGACAAAGTGCACATATCCAAAGAACGTGTTGGATCAATAATCCATGGTCAGTTGGACATGCGGAAGCTTTCTGCGAAACGGATTCCGAAATTTGTGAACGCGGATCAGAAACGCAAACGTATGAGATCATCAAAGGTGATTTTATGGCATTTTGCGAACTCCAAGGAAGATTTTCTGGATCGGCTTGTTACCCAGGATAAAACGTGGTTACATTACTTTGATCCAGAATCCAAACATCAGTCATGCGACTGGCGGCACTCAGGATCTCCAAGCCCCAAAAGATTCAAAGTACAAAAGTCCGCAGGGAAGGTATTTTCCTCAGTTTCTGGGATAAGGATGGTGTTTTGCTCTCAGACTACCTTCCAAAGGGCCAAACCATAACAGCAGAGTGTTACTTCAGTCTGCTGGGTAAGGTAAAGGACGCTATTAAAGAAAAGCGCAGGGGAAAGTTGACAGGATTTTTCTTGTTCTTGCAGGACAATGCTCCCGTCCACAAGGCTGGCAGAACAACAGATTTTCTGAGGAACCAGAGAGAAAAATAGGGTTTCAGTGCATTGACCACCCACCTTACTCGGCAGATCTTATCCCTTCTAATCATTATTTGTTTCCCAAACTCTAAACAGCACGGAAAGCACAGAAATTTCCCAGTGGTGAAGAGGTGATAACAGCTGCGGAAGAGTTGTTTGCAGACCTTGAGAAATATTTTTTTTTGGAGGGGTAGGAGAAGTTGCAGCATCGAAGTGCCAAGTGTGTTGACCTTCGAGGAGACTATGTTGAAGAGCCTTACACTTTCATCCCTGCAGCTCAAGTCCTTCTGGGTCGAGCCGAGAACTTATCAGCCCACCCTCGTATACTAAAGGTGAAAGTACTCAACTTTCTTATGTGCATGGGAAGCCACCTGAGTCGTACTTTCCCGCGCGTCATCTGTCGGCCACCTGCCCTGACCTAATTATTGTCCCTCCCTTGTTTAAGTTTTCCAGACATCTGTAACACACCTGTTGTTTATACTAAACCAATTGCCCTAAAACTTTCTCTTAATATTCCTTTGATGGCTACTAGATATAAATAGCAGACCATACTACATACAACTTATTATAAATACAGCAATATATATAATATATACATATTCATAAAAATAAACTATATACATATATAAACTATATACATAAATATATACATAATAATAAACTATAAAATATAACAATATTTAAAAGTCTTTATAACTATATACAATGTAGAGCTATATAAGTATAACTGTATACAACAATTTTTCCCTGTTTCCCCTATATATATCATATCACAATCGTCACATGTCACTTTATACACTACACTTTCACCTTTCTTACATATTTTCGTTGTTCTACTTTTCGCTTTCTTAATCACTTCCAAAATTCTTCTTCCTCGTTTTCTGTACGTCTTCACACCACCTCTTCTAAGTAAGTTCTTTAGTACTTCTGTCTTTTTCAGATGCTCTCTATCCCGTGCCATTTGTTCTCTTCCTCTTCCTTCCTCTCCTTCCTTTCCTTCTTTCCTCTTCAATTCTGTTCTTCTTTAACTTCTCTTTGTTGTACCCGTTCTGCTCCAGTAGCTTGTGAAATTTATCTATGTCCTCTTTCTTTTTCTCTTCTTCAGTATCTATTTCTTCTATTCTTCTCTCTATATTCCTTATGAAGTTTCTTTTGGTGCTATAATCCACACCACGTCTTTCGTGACAGTAAACTTCTGCTGTACGGCTCTTTCCTATACCATCTTGTTGTGAATCATCCATCTTTTCTCTCTATATCCATGTACTGAAAGCTTATAATGTTGTTGTTCTCCAATTCCATTTAAAGTCCTATTTCTTTTTCTTCATCTTCAGCCTTTTTTACGAATGTTATCAGTTGTCTCCCTGTTCCTCTCTATGCCCCCAAACAGTCGTTCCCGTTTCTGCAAAACAATATTAAGTTGTTTCCACCTTCTTCTATCATTTTCTGCTTCAATCTTTTCATCACCACTTCTGACAACACTGGACTTAATCTTGAGCCCATACTCAGTTCTTCCTTAATTTGACTAGTTTGTTCCGTACTGTACAGAATGATATGATATATATCATTGATATATATATATGATATAGGGGATATATGATATATATAGAAATTAATATAATATATATATAGATTTAATATATATATATATATATATATATATATATATATATATATATATATATATATATATATATATATATATTATATATATATAGGTGTGATATGATATATATAGGGAAAACAGGCAAAAACATAGGGAGAGATTAAACAACATAGGGATGATGTGAGACATAAGAGAAAAAACAATGCCATATATAAACATGTTTAAGAAACGGGGCATGATATAGATTGGGAAGGTATAAAGGGGCTAGAAAGGGAGAGTAGACCAATGATAAGTAAATGATAAGCACAAATGATGAAGAATGAGAAAAGAGAAATTAATGAACTGGAAAAGTGGGCTGTTAATACATGATCTATGGGATAAATTATTGGAACAAATTGAAGTAAAAGAACAAGATTGAACATATTTATATGTAATTTATATTCATATATTTATTATTATATATAGTTTGATATTGTATATAGTTATACTTGGTCAATTCCGCGGTAAGTGGCCCTACGAAGGAAAAATTTGAAGTTTCACCTTGGCCTACATAAGTACATAAATTCAGTTTTAAGAATGCTGAATTTTTCATAAATGAACAAGATAATACCAACATTGATTTGTAGATGGCTCTGCAGGAGATAAAATATGGCCACTTTCATGTCGCAGAATATCGTACCTACGTTTGGATTTTAACACAAAGTTTTTTCCTGCTAATTCCTGCAGGTAAGTGAAGATCGCGTATGGTATTTATTAAGATAATGTTTGTTTTTACATCAGTGACATTAATTTGCACATAATTTAATAATAGCAAGAAAATTATAATAATTGATTTAATCAAGTAGGCTGTCGTGTAAGTCACCAAAAAACATAAATACGTTTATGTATTTATATACATAATTAAACGAAAAAGCTGTTATTTTAAATTTTCTTCATTTGGACATACGGTTATCAAAGGCCGTGCAGAAAGTCCCGAAATAATACGTGTAACTCTTTTAAATACAAAATATAATATGTCGTGTAAGTCACATTTCTCTCCCTGTCGTGTAAGTCACATTATGCGTGTCGTGTAAGTCACATTTGTTGCAATGTTAGCTACATTGCCAATAGTAGCTAACTGCAATAAAACGTATAAATAGTGAATTGATAACTCAATTAATGTATTAAGTGCCATGTTTAGTGTAAGAGAATGAAAGATAAGGAGGATAAAAACAATATTATGAAGTATGGATGCAAAATGTACTTGACTACACTATAAATGTAACAAATGAATGGAAAGTTAAACAATATGAATCAATGTGATCTAGAAAGAAGTTTTAAAAAACGTGACAGGAAGTATCTACTGTCTTTGGAACAATGCTGGCATATGTGGTTCCGAAGTTTCTAGCTTCAGCTACTTTTAATACTATTATTGGTTTTTTTCGTACTCTTTCGTTGTTTAGGAAACATACTTGCAAATTGGTATTTATTGCCTTTAGACATCTAAAGCTCAGGCCGGTATAGGACGGAGGTGGGCATGTGGGAAAGGATTCGTTCAGATCTATTGAAAAGATATCATCTCGGGATTTGCCTGGTGTGAATGAAGAACACCTCAGCCAGGATTGCCAGCTATATGTTTTAAACCCGCAACCTACCGAGCCAAATCTAGCACGCTACTACTCCGTCACGCTTCCTTGGTAGAAAACATGCTTACTCAAACGAAAATATGTAAGCCACAACAAAGTTTACTTTAAGATTATGAAATTAGGACATGTCAAATATGTAACACTTGTCTTTTCTATTGCATTTTCAGATATGCCTAGTTCAGAAGCTGAATGGAAGCGGAAATAGATAGAGAAGTTGAAAAGAATGATATTACATCAAATGGATTTTTAGTGGAAATTACTGTTTTATGTACCAAGAAAAGACACCAAGCGGTCACTGGATACCACACAGTTGTACTGTGTAAACTGCAATAATATATTTTCCTGAAGAAAAGGAAACCACAGAACATGATTCGTGTGTAATTATATCTGATTGTATGCATCAAGATATGTTTCCATTTGCTTATTTCAAGTCTACACTTATGGAAGATTTTGATGAGTGTCATCCGGGTTTTCCGATCAACAATGTGAATTATCAGTCGGATGATGGTCCACAACATCATTCACTTTGGTCAATAACATTGCAGAAAGTTGAAATGTATTGGCATTTTTCGGCTACGAACTATGGCAAAGGCTCTCAATGACAAAGTGATCCTCAATTTGCTTTAGAATTTATTGAAAGAGCACGCAAGTTATGTCCGAACATAAATGTAATATACTGTAGTAAAGAGTATTACTCAAAAATTTGAGTTGATGCGCCAATGGAAACTTCATAAAAAAGAAATATGTAATATTCCAAAAACACGAAACTAGCACTACTTTCATTGTGTTTCAGCATATACTATTGAATGTTATCTCATTTAAGATATTTCTTCACCACGAAGGAAGTTCGATTTCATTCCAGACCTGTTCATTGGCGCATGTGAAAGGAATAAACGCAGCGAAGAAGTTATGGAAATACTCTACTGGAGACAGGGTATTATTCCCTTCGCCGAAAAAGAAGTATTAAATATTTGTTAGATGTGGAGAAAAGAATCAGAACAACTGTACGTAACATTTCTTCGCCATTACCATCAAGATAAATAATTTTATTGGCCGCAACAGAAAGATTAGGCCTATGTTGCATTAACAGACGTCGATCATAGACATAAATTAGAATTTGACAAATTTTCTCCAATAAAAGAACTGTTAACTTCTTGTTTTGTCTGTTAACTTCCTTTTATCCCTCTAAATCATTAGTGCCACTCTATCCACCAATAGATTTTGAAAGTGTAATTAAACGAAGGCATGATCGTAGACTTGTCGTGTAAATCACAAATTTATGTCTTGTACGTCACGTTATATTTGTGGCATATATTTCAATATAAATACAGAAAATATAATAATTTTCTTTTGGTCTTATAGCTTGGTATCTACTTAATATATGTAAAAAGTTTTAGTTTTCTTGGAGCAATAGAAGAACAGAATTTTCATATAGTTAACCGTTATTCAAAACACGATTCCACCTGCTCTTCAACTTCCTGAACATAACATGACGACAATTTATTTTAGAGGCAAAACCATTACCTTTGTTACTATTTACTATCGTCCAGGCAGAGCTTTCAGCTATGATTTCTTCCGCTATATTGATATCCAACACTTCATGACATTATATCATTTACAGTTGGATGATGACATATTGGACCCCGAAATCTATACAATCATATATATCCATCATATGCACAGTAATACCTATTAACAATGGCCTCCTTCGTCTTTATCTGTTCCTGAATCGCCCCAGGAAGAGAAGATAACTTCATTCGTCTGAACTAACATAACCTTGTGATGTGACGTCCAAAGCACTGCATTTCATTCATCCATTACAGTTGTTCATTTTATTACTGCAGCCCTCAACTTTCTTTTCTTTTCATATTTGTGTTTATGTAATAACTGCCAATATTCTCTTCTAGCCATTAACCTATTAATGTTTGTGTTATATATATGTTTTTTCTCTCCTGGAATCATTTCAATCCATGTATGTTTAATATTAATATGATGAATAAAGAAATAATAAACCTGGCAACTCTTAGACCACCTACATTTCCATAGAGACACTTGATCTCCAGTACAACACTTACCCGAAGAAAGGGCACAACCCTTTAAATGGGACGACGAACAAAAAAAAACACGATGTCTCCTACTGTCGTATAAGTCACGTATATATTTAGAGACTTGTTTCAGCCATTTTGTTTACATATTTAAATGTTGCAAATAAAAACGAATGAAGGACTTATTGCGCCTTATTTATAACCTAAAACTTGCCCGTGAATATATCTCATAATTTTTGTACTACATAATATTTACTGTCGTCTGACGTCTGTTGTCGTGTAAGTCACAAATGGAATTAGCCACTTATAGAGAGTTTTATATATTGTTATATTTTATGTATATATTTATGTATGTATATATATATTTTATAATCAGTTGTATGTAGTCTGTTATTTATATCTGAGAGCCATCAAAGGAATATTAAGAGAAAGTTTTAAGGCAAGTTGTTTAGTATAAACAACAGGTGTGTTACAGATGTCTGAAAAATATAAACAGGGAGGGAGCGTATTTAGGGCAGAGCAGGTGACCGACAGATGACCTCCACGGAAGTACGACTCAGATGACTTCCCATGCACACAAGGAATTTAAGCACTTTCACTTTTAGTATAAATATCTATGCTCTAAGATATATCTTACAGTTAGTGTCTGATGAAGACAACGTTAAGTTGTCGAAACCGTTACACTGTAATTTGGTTTTTAGTAAACAATTGTATATACTGTGTTCAGAAGTGTTTATTGTTTCTGAAACTATATATATATATATATATATATATATATATATAGGGTGTTTCGAAACATTATCGACAACGTTTGGGAGAGTTGATTCTTTGCACTAAGATAAGACCAAAAATATAGACCAACCTCGGTGCACAAATGCTTCTCTTCGGAGTTATAAGCTGCCGAAAAATGAAAAAAAATGTACTTTGTAGGCCCACAGCTCCAATAATATGGGACATATTGTAGTCGGGTCAAGACTTCACATACGAACTAATATGTGCGCTATCCAAAAATGCATGTTTCAGAATCCTAAAGAATTCAAGTAAAAATTTTTGTTCTGGCTACGGGTATATAATTTGAAGTACTCATCTACTACCTCTATAAAATTTGTTGCGGGCGTACCGCAGGATTCTGAAACTTGGATATTTCGATAGAGCACATATTAGTTCCTTAAAAAAGTCTTGAGCCAACTATAGTAGATCCCATAGTATTGGAGCTATGAACTTTAAAATTCATTTTTTCATGTTTTCGGCAGACTGTAACTCCGAAAGGAAGCATTTGGACACCCAGGTTAGTCTATACTTTCTGTCTTATCTTGCTTATCTTCGTGTCAGGAATCACGTCCCAAACGTTGTCGGTGTTGTTTTGAAACACAATATATATATATATATATATATATATATATATATATATATATATATATATATATATATATATATATATATATATATATATATATAAGGGTAGTCCAAAAATATCAACTTAACGAATTTTAATCTGGGTCATTTGTTCCTTTATTCCTATGACGTCAACAAACAAAACTGCAAAATATTACCGTTCTAGCATGTGTTTAAGTACTCGCTCAAAGTTGATAGTTTTTAATGTACCTAGGTAATATTCGTTCCAACGTAATGAAATTATATCATATTCGATATAAACTTTCATACTGCATCTGTTCGTTATTAAATCACATCTAAAAATGTTTTTGTTCATAATTTAATACTTTTTAGTGTAGCCTTCTTAAAGTCTTTGATTTTCTACGGTGTACAGCAACAACACGAAACAAATATTGTTTCTGGGCTTCATCTTTCGTTATAGAACTGTTGTAAGCTTGAATAAGGGCAACTGCTCTTTCTGCACAATCATTTACAACAGCCAGGTTTCCAACACATGTATTCATTTTTTGTTATACTTCATTTGTTATCCAAGACGAAGGATAGTCACGAAGAAAAGATTTTGCCTGTTCTTCACTATCGTTCAGAAGTACATTGAAGAATATGGTGGAGCGCCTTGTGGCATAGGATTCCAGCTAAGCTGCCGACGTGAAGTTGTTCCCATCTGCTCTTCTCATATCTTTCTTCTTTTCAGGTATGACTACCATATTGTTGTCTATCGCTTGCTTTGTTGAATCTGAAACGCGGGGATCAAAAAGTGAAAGAGGAATTAGGTATTCAGACAGATACCATAAATGCCTTTTCATTGCCGCAAATGCTGCATTCTTAAATTTTTCGGTATGATATTTTTCCAGCTTACGCAAGAAGTTGAGGTCATTGAGCGGTGCTCTATGTGACATATCTCCTCATTCCAGTAGCGTCCATAGATGAGGGCAACAAACATACTTAATCCCTCAAGCTCTTTTATCTCACTCTCAGAAAGAGTAATTTGACTACGAAAGAAGATCTTTATTGTATATATGGCTTTGGACATCCATCTTTCATGGTGCATACCTAAAGGACTGCGGAATTTGAAAGTTGTTTCTGCTTTTATTCCAAGGAATAAAAAGTAGAGAAGCATGAGATCGTTATAATCATCTCTTTGTTGCTTCTTCTCGACGGCCTTGTAACGTGCCTCAATGGACGCCGTTCTGGGCCGCTCGATATTAGATCCAGGACAACTATATATAGTATTAGAGGGGTTAGAGTTGTTAGACCTATTTTCTCTATTAAAAGAAATAATCTGGTATATCATCAAATCTAGGGCTAAAGATTATGAATCTGAATAAATTTAGCATTAAATTCAAATATATTAATATTGCTCTTACGAACTGCATTAGAATTATACCATTTTATAGGTAATTCAATATCAGGTTCTTTTTAACGGAAAATCAGTAAATTATCTTTTCTTGTTTTATATAGAAAAAAAAAACAAAAAATAAAATGAACTATCAAAAATGTATCGAAAATACAGATTAAATATTGAAACAATTGAAGATTATTAACAGCTATGAAATATCTTTGAGTATATTCTGCTTTCATACTAGTCAACACGTGTTCATGTTGGTCAGAAAGATACATTCACTGACACTATTTGATTACTGCAATAATACAATAAATCGTGGATAACTAATAGATTTTGAATTCCTCCTTAAATTCAATAAGAATTTAGAACAATTAATTATATCTCACAATGTGATATAAATTGAATAAATTACTAGTATTTAAATTGAAAAAGTATAACACTCAGCATTAGACTATATCACTATTATGCCTTGTTAAATACCAGTCAAGAGGAGTATTTCACAATATTGCCTCTGAATTCCATCAAATAATCACACAGTTCGACACCAATTACATATTTATATAAATTATAAAATTATATAACACTTGATTAACTTCATGAGAACTTTAATACTTTTAGCCAACTCGAATAGTAAATCACTTGAAACTTTTGAAGAATTACCGTATTCCGATTAAATTTAAATATATGTTATAGAACCAGTATAATTTCGATGTGCCCATTTCTACATTTCGTTCCGAATGGCCGCTTAGGTAACCCGCAGCTCATTCGAAACTCAGTAGTTCTAAAGTTTTCCTCTAGAGGCGCTGCATATGCCGAGTGTTCGGAAGTTTAACATAACCTCTAGGATAACATGATTTCTATCTCTTTCTTTTTTTATATCCAGAATTAAGTGTGATAAAACTTATCACACGCAACAGCCTTCTTGCAGTACTCAACCATTTCACTGCTAAGGTCAGCTGTACCTTCAGAGAAAATACAGTCAGGTGAGCTTTCAAATGTATTATGATCTAATGAACTTCAATTCCGCTGGAAACGTTTGAATAAACCAATTTCAGGCCCACTGCTGGTCCCAAAGATGGTGCAGGTTTTGATTACTGCAGACAAGACAACTTCTAGCACATGTTGTCTACAAGCAGTCCAGATCAGAATCTTACCCAAAGATTTTTCTATCAAAGCACATGCTACAGACTGCAATCCTGTATTTGAGGCAGTTATGTCGAAGACTAGACCTATAATTTTGTTCCTCTGAGACCAATCATCAACAAGCTTTAAGCATGCGTTGGCCTGAGCAACGCCGGTTACATAAGCAAGCACGTGAACTCCTAGAAGATTTTTCTCTCCTTTAGAGGGATCTGTAATAATAGCTACACTATCAACTTTCTCAGCCCCTTGGACAATGTCTGGCAGGAGTTTTCCGTCCCAGTGAAAAATCAAAGGACCATCAGATGAAAAACTAGCCTGTTCTTTGGTGCACATAGCTTCTCTTGTTGAGCTCCTTTTGCGGCGGATAGTACTTCGAGAAAGAGCAACTTCGTCGAGTGAGTGACCGAGAGATTGAACCATAGTTGTCATCACCAATGCTGCACTTCTGTCACTAATATTGGCACGGTCGAGAGCGATTGATATATCATGACTTATCACAGTTTTTCATCGTTAAGAGGGAATTGACACTTTCTGGCTGTTTGATGCCTTACCGTTACTTACTGAACATTGCATCTTCATCCGATGTTCTGATGTGCCTCATAAGCTCGAAATGGGTTCTAATAGCTCGTCTGTGTTGATGTTTTCTACAATCTGACGTTTTACTTTCTCCTTACGTGCTTTTTCTGCGTTGAAACGCATCCTTTTCCTTTTCTCCTGGTAAGCCATTTTCATGTCGACCGGTCCGAAACTCGATGAACATGGATCTTCCAACTGTTTCACCAAGAAGCTTTTGTCCTCTTAGTACTTCATGAGCTGCAGGGCATCATTCCGTGAAATATCAAAGACATAATATAAATATACACAAAATATGTCCTCTTTCATCATATAAGAAATATGTCTTTCGTTCGATTCTTCCTCTAATCCCTATATTCCTCATAAAGCTTTATTAGTTTCTTTACGGCATAGCGTTTATCTGTCATCGGCGCATTTGCTTTGAGGTAGAATGGAACCAAAGCCTCCATTGTAAGTTCGGCACTTAGGTATTGAATAAGCTTCTTTTCCATGTGATGGTACATGGATTTTCTGAGCATTTGAAGTTTCGTTGGTAGACCAGCTTCTGCAATTGTGAACTCTGGTTTTCCCAAAAGACAGGCATCATTGGAAGATCTTGTCGATAGTTTCGTTAAAGACATTGCAGAACTAATAATTACAAAAACATAATGCAGGTATTAGTTAAATAAAAACAAAACTTAAATTTACTCTATAAGTAAAGATTCCAGTCAATTATTTGCGAATTATTGTATTCGTTTTGCAAAAGATACCACTATTTCACAGAGAGAAAGCGGACAAATACATTCTTCTCACAAGGTAGATTTGCTAATTTAGTTCCATCACTTTGTTAATATGTAATGGCTATAACACCAAATACTAGCCAAAACTAGCTAAATGAACGTTACCCACACATAGCGGATACCCATGTGTTCAGATGCATAGAGCGCAACGTAAGTAATCGTCGTTTTAATTTATAATCACATTCAGATCTTTCTTCCTTGCGCGAATATGTTCGTGGTTTTAAGTTAAGCGGTTAAATATTGTGCAAGATTGAGCGACTTCTAAATATTGTTCTAAATTGGTGATTTTTTCCTCATGAATGCATGTGCCTGGTAGGAATAAAATAACAAGTCACCCATTAATGAATTCAAAACTTTGGTTTTTTCATATGTTTTGGACCACTTTAACCCGTTTTTGCCCGAATTTTTTTTCTTTCGAACTTTTTTGAAAATTTGTGTTTTTCTGAATGAGAGGCTTCTATTTGTACCATTAATATTAAATTCCGCCTCTTTTCGTAATTAATTCAGCTGTTTGGGCATGTTCCAATATTGGAACACCAGGAACGAACGGGACCAGTAGTATTTGTTCCAATATTGGAACACCAGGAACGAACGGTACCAGTAAGATTTTTTCCTAAACTCTGACATTACTAACTAACGTGACAGTAATGTTTGTTATATATGTTTTTATTCTACAAATAGGACACGACTCTATACCTCTACTTTTTCTAGATAGAAATTTCTTTATAAAACAACCGATCAATTTTCATATTTTTATTTTGCAAATATACTTTGTACGAATATTATAGTATGAAATACAGGATGAACAGTATAAAATATAAATGTTTACTACAGAATATGAATATAATTATTCTTTAATGATTCTAAACTATGTATCCTGTAGTTCTTATAAGCATAAAATATTAACATGTTAAATTTTCAGATATATGCAAAATCAATATAAATTGATATTTAGGAAATAACGTTTGATTTTCTTCCCGACAGATCTGACCAATTCAACAACTACAATTTCATTTGAGTGGGTAAGGTGTGAAGCTGGAGCTATCCAGTGATCCGAAATGTCATGTCTTAGACCTCTACGGATGCGTGACAGAAATTCCTTGCTTGTTTTCGTTCTTCCGCTTGAAGATGGTAGAGAACTATATTTCTGCAAATATATTTCGGCTATACTTCTTATGAAGCCGAGATAATCTAATGATGGGTTTGTTTCTGTTTTCCTGTAGAGTTGCCAAACATTGTGAAAAGGGATATCAATACAGAACGCAAAAGCAGGCCACCACCATTTTCTGGATCTGCTTGAAATTCTGTAATTTTCAATGTTTTCATTCATCCTATCCACTCTTCCCATGAACTTGTTATACTTTGAAACAGATTTAGGTTGTGGAACTGGTAATTTCTTCTCCCTAGCAATCCATCTCTTTGCAGGCTTCACAGCATTGCATGTAGTTACCAAATGAACTACGCGATTCTCATTCCATTCCACCATCATGTATTTGCTAGCTGCATCGGGTTTGAAACAAATGCCCCCACCTTCTTTCTTTTGTTCCCGTAGATCTTTTAGTGGGCAACTCTCTATTCGGTTCTTCATGATAGTTCCAGTGAAACCAATACCCATTTCGGCTAACTCACTTGCTAGTGAAAGTGATGAAAATAGTCTAGCCGCGTATATCTTGAAATGAATATCTTTTGTAATTCAATTTGTCAACTGTATTACAACGTATTCTCACAAGCCAGTGTCTTTAGGTGTATTTACATCTCGTCCAACGTATGTCTGAAATTGTACCACGTATCCTCGAGGTTCACACATACACCACACAAATAAAAAATGAATTGTTACACAATTATAATCGGTTATAATAATAATAATAATAATAATAATAATAATAATAATAATAATAATAATAATAATAATAATAATAATAATTATTATTATTATTATTATTATTATTATTATTATTATTATTATTATTTCTTATTACTAAATGGTTAACGTTCTCGCATCTGGTGCAAGAGACCCAAATTTGATTCCCGGCAGTTAAAAAATCATAGAACCATCGGGTATCTCTGTAGAATGTACAATCCTACTACAAAGGGAATTGAACCTCGGACTCAGTGCGCCAAATACATGCGTGATACTAACTAGTTCAGTGAAGAATTATACACCCAGAATACATCAATGCTCCATACCTTTTCAGAAAATAATTTATAATATTATATAGTCCAATAGTATAAAATTACAACCAAATAATAATATGAGCTATTTTCGATACTTTTAGAACAATATGAGTGCTTACGCCGCTAGAAACAAAGTAAATATAAACATAGAAATCGTATGGAAAGCAAAAATCACTTATATTTTAATAAAAAAGTAATATACATTCCAAGTTGTGAGACAGAAATGAAATTTTACAACAATGAAAATAATGGACCCATTCGTTCCTGGTGTTCCATTATTGGAACATTGTACTTTAGATCACACTGTACAAGTTGTAATTATTACTTTCTTTATAAATCTTTAATATGACTTGAAACAACTATTAATCAAGGTATCTGAGGCAATAAACGAACAGAATTATAAAAATAAAGGAATATTATCTTTCTTTCTTTCCTCCATGGTGTATGTAAAATTTTCTTAGACAATGACGTCACCACCGCGAGGTGCAAAAGCTAATAGAACAGGAAACAAGTACATCACCTCTTCATTCCATCCCTTGTGAATGCAGTTGGGACGTTCTCAACTAATCGCGATACAATGTAGCCAGCTGAGCAGGTATTTGCGTCACCTTTAAAATTGTTCCAATATTGGAACACCGGGAAAAAACGGGTTAATATATATATATATATATATATATATATATATATATATATATATATATATATATATATATATAGATAGATAGATAGATAGATAGATAGATATATAGATATAGATATAGATATAGATAGATAGATAGATAGATATAGATATATAGATAGATATATACTGGTAGATAGATAGATATAAATACACTTAGCACAAATACTAAAAAAGTAGAGTCAAATTCTGTTTATTTTTTGCGTTTATGTTTATTAGAAGCTGTCATATTGCAAATTGTGCACAACCCTAGAAATTTAGCATAACATTCCCTTAAAGTTATCTTTGAATTAAAGATCTAAGTCATTAAAGGTTGACAAAATCTTCTAAATCAACTCGTGCAAAAGTATTTGTGAATTTGATGATTTTCTAATTAATTAATAAATTCGGAAAAGAAATGATTGATTATGAAGTCAGTATGTGGAAAATTGGTACGTGCTCAGTGGAACGTAAATTACGTTTTAGGATTTTTATTTTTAGATTTCTGGGTTTCGGCATCTATGGCCGTTTTTGCCCGTCAAGGTTGAAGGTGGACGTCCCCCAGTGTGCACATTATCCGGAGAAAGGGCAGGAAGAAAGGATTGAGGAAGGTAGGAAGTGGCCTGGGATCTATAAATTAGGTAGCACCCCGGAATTCGCCTGGTGTGAATGAGGAAATCCCACGAACACCTCATTCAAGTAGGCTGTCCTGAAAAAGCGTCTTAAACTTTTTCTATCGAATGCCTCAATCGGGAATCTAACCCGGGACCGCTGGTACCAAAGAGGAGGGTGTTAGCACCTACGATACGCAGGACCATTGAAACGTAATAGAGTTAGATCACACTCAATAAACATTACTTAACTCATGCTATTGCTAACTGCGCATCATAGTACTTGTAGTTAGGTTGAAACCATTAAAAACCGCTTAAAATAAAAGGATAACAATTTTGTGGGTGATTTTTGAATAATTGGGCCGATCATAATTTATCTGTTAGGGCTTTTTCACAAAATACTTTAAAACGAGTTCTGCTTTTAGATGCATGTGATCACAAAGGCAAGCCTGTGATATAAAGATAGTACATTGAATAAAGTACATTGAAAATCATTTTCCTTTCATATCTCCCTGCTAAATGTAACCAGTCCAAAATGTTTTCCACACATATCATGTGACCAAATCTGAAGCTCTTTATGAACATTTTTAAAACAAACCTTTACGAAATACACCTACGACTTCGATAAAAGTCAGTATATTTATTGTGGGCACTAAAAATTATGTTTGGTCTAATAAACTCGTTAAAATTGTAACCAGTAACAAAATAAATCTTGTTTAAGGTTCTTAAAAAAATGAAATAAAATTTTTGAGTTTTACGTCCCTCGGTTATGCCGGTTAGGCTAAAGGAGAGTGTGATGATGAGAGATGAATGAAATGGTGGAATAAAGAAAGTGGGAGGAAACGGGAGAACCCCGAGAAAACCCACGCACACGATGGTTGTCCACCACAAAGTTCACTTGGCGGGAGCAGGGTTTGAACCCGGAATCCCAAGCACCAGATGTGAACGCTCTACCACTGAGCCACCGCGGCCCCTAAGATTCTACACGTACAAACACTTATATAAGCATAATATATTATTTGTACCTCAAAGAAATTGAACATGATAAGTATACAGTGACATATTTAACATTTAATACTAAAATATGAAGTATTCCTAGCTGATATGGGTTCAAAATTAAATTACCGTAGTATTGTTTCAAATTTTCTCGGACTTTCAATCCGAGACCGTTACTCTTATCATATTCCGAAAAAAAAGAAAGAAAACAGCTCTTTGAAAATTTGGTACAGATTCTCAAAATGATTTCGATTTGTACCTTACATCTCTCACATCTAAATGTGCTTTTGCAGCCCATAAACTAAATATTATAAGGGGCAATTTCCCCATTCTCTCTCTCGCACTCATAATACAAAAAGAGATGAAAAACTTGTCATGTGAACAGTGCAAATATACGTCGTTATTTAGTTGGGCCACTAAATGTGCTTCTTGAGGCCATTACTCGGTGAGACTTTTGGAATCGGCTAAAATGCCCCACGAATGAGGTATTTAGTAATATAGCGCACTAGAGTCGTTATTCAAAAAGAAATTATCTCGTGATTATTATAGCGTCTTGAATTTTTACTTATTCTAGAGGAAAGTAAATAACATTAATATATCAGCTAATAATTATCATACAATTATAATTTGTTGCAGAAAATTTCTTGATTGAAAAAGCAATGAAACTTCTATCCGTTTTTAATAATTATAATTGTTTCATATATTCTTTAAGGTCAACTTCGCCAGAATTTGCTCAGATGGGAGAGCCAGCAATTACAAAGGCTACATTTCTACTCAATAAAACAAGACTACGCATGAGAGTCATTCGTAGTATGCTGGATCTAGTGGGTAAGTTTCTTTAGTTGATGAAACTATAAACTGAATACGGTGATTACGTAGAACTTAAATATTAGTATCTTACTCATTAGTACGACATTTATGTAATAGAACTATTACAACATTATTCATAACAAACTAGCATTAATGAAACATTGGTTTAGATAAGTTCTTGTGATCATAAATTAAATAGTTAGTATTGTTCTCTTCTATCAGTAGTACCTTCCGACATGCAATCATTGTAATATAGCGATAAATAATACGTTCACTTTTTGCCCTTAGGTAAGATGGTCTTGTAGCCTATTGATATCGCGGAAATCAATTATACTACGATAAAATCTGACATATTCGGGTTGAAGACACAAATGTTAGTAGACACTATTATAGTGTTATATTATCTTTAACCTCGGAAAAACGGCCAGAGACACTAAAAATAGTATGATTAAACTTACAGGAGAAGCTGGAAAGAAACGGTTAAGAAGCTAGAAATAGAAAATCTTTAAGAAATAAGTGTAAATTTCTCGTAGCTCTTTGACGGGATAAAGAATGCATATTTTATGCAAAAGATGTCTTCGAAATTTACGTTAATTTGGAAAACATACCAACATTTATACACAATATAGAATTGATTTACTTCAAGTTATTTCATGGTGAGACAGCTACTTCCAGGGCTGGAGTGAAGAAAAGGAGTGAATTCAAAAGTTATATTCTTAATACATTACACTCTTTGTGGACATTACAAGTGTGAGCAAAACAAATGACACGTTTCTTTAATCTGACGTTTTGTGAGAGTATCTCCGTTTTCTTATATGTTTAAAATTTTGAAGGAAAGGAAAGCTTAACCCTCCAATACGCGCGCGGGCTACTATTGTAGCCCAGCGTTTTTATTTTCCTTGCCGCAAAGTAATTCGAGATGGTAACTCAAAGGGTGTCTCTGTACCTTTCTATCAACTATCATTCTGGGTGTTTAGTGTGTGGTCAAACGTAAAATCGAAAAGGTCTCATTGTTATTCTGCTTGAAAGCTTCATGGGCTACAACTGTAGCCCGCGCGACTATTGATGTCACGGGTGTTCCAAAGCGTCAAAGTTTTTTTCATTATAGTTTGAGTGTTGATAAGATGGTCAATGAGTTTGCAAAACGACAATTCTGATGAGGAATGTTCTCTAGATGGCGATAGTTAACATTTTGAGACCGCAAAAATGCATTTTTCGGACACAGAAATAATGAAAATTCAGAAGATGTGACTGAGAATTCTGGGTGGCAGGAGTCACTTTTACCTGTTGATAATAGTAGTAAAGACACTTCTGAAGTAAATTATTATAGTAAAAGACAACCTCAAATGGAAAAAAGTCACTCCTACCCGTAATATTTGCGCTCGTGCTCACAATATTGTGCTTCGTTTTCCAGGACCTAAAGGTGGGGGTAGGTCTGCGTTACCGGAGCTTGAATATCTAGAAGTGCTTTTAGATGCAAACATTTTGAGACTTAAGGTTGATTTTTCCAATATTTACATTGACAGTGTTAGATTGAGATTTGTACTTCACCGTGATGCAAAACTTACATGCGAGATTGTACTTGCCCTTATTGACATTTTGATGCTCTTGATGAGCGGTCAATGCTTGAAGGAAGGTGTGCATTAATAACTCACCACTTGTGTGCAGACCATGCTTAGAAGGACATGAATACGGAAATATAAAAAGAAAAATATATGTGTAAATAGCATATGTAAAATTATCCAAAATCGTAATCAAACTTTGCTACCAGAAACTCGTTATGTTGAAAATTTATATGTTTTATGGATAATACGTTTATTTGCAATATTTGTAAATTTTTTGAAAAATTATACTTATTTTTTAAAGAATTCTACCACATATGTTTAAGATGAAGGGAAGTTTAAAATGCGCCAAATTGGTCCATTTACTGATAAATACAAATAACTTTTAGAGTCTTATTCCTGTATCACTTGAAAAAAATGAATGGTGTTGGTCTTTTTTGTATATACATAGCTTTCAAAATGAACATATTTCTCAAATTGTGTATAAAACCCTTAAAAGAGTTTATAAATTAATTCTCTACAAGAAAGACAGAAATATTAACAAAGCTAGGCAACATAAAAGAATAAAAACCAATGGGCTACAGTGGTAGCCCGCGCGACTATCCACGACAGAAAAGTCCGCGCGCGTATTGCAGGGTTAATGACAAACATGTTTTCAATGTTTATGTTAACTATTGTTTTAAAATATAGAAATTAGAAGGAAAAGATCTTAATTTGCCCGAAAACACGAAAATTAGCAACTATGTTAAAAGGGGTGTTTTTCTAGACTAGAAGTGAATTTTGTAGTTCAACGTATAAATACAGAGGTCTCAGGTCGTATAACGGAGACCTCTACGTCACTGATATTAACAACAATGAGGATTCATATTCACAAACGAAACATTTTATCAAATGTTTCCAACATTTCTTATATCAATGCAGATATAGGAAATACAGGAAAATAAATACAGAAAACAGTGAAAAATATCTATCAAAGGAAAGAAAGAGGAACACGATCACAATGTAATTTATGTTTTGTAATAGAACAAACGTATAAAGTGTACGAAATCATTAGTACAGTCACTTAGCGCGCGAACAGGAGTCCCATTCGCAGAACATTGTCTTCACTATTGTAATTGTTCTCTTTGTGTTCTTTATATGTGAAAAACATTAAACTACTACATATGTTAAAAACTCATCACGATATCATTTTTTGTAAACAAATACCGTTCTTGCATCTGTATTATTATTCTTCATTTTTGTTTGGAAATGTTTCGTAGTTATTTTCTTGTATATTCAGTGGTTCTTACAGAATGTTTTCCAGTGAATTCTGTTTCTTACAATCGTGCATGCACAATGCTTTCCATTTAATTTAGGGAATTAATAATCAATTTTCACATCGTATATCGTGTCAAAAATTATATAACTTTCTCGTTTCATGGCATTACTACCTAATTAAATGCATTACTGATCTTTGCGTTCTACCTACTTGTTTCATAACAAAACTTTCCTATTAAATATTTACTTTTCTCTGTTGAGGTGAAAGTTTTGTAATGCATTTAATTACTTGTGATACTTCCGGACGAGACAGTAGTTGATATTTTAAAGCTGTCCCTTCTTGCCTCGTGGTAACACTAGTGATGTCATGAGACAAGATATTTCCCGTGTATAGTCTCGATAACGATCTGATACTTCAAGAGAGACAGGCGTATAATTTTCGAGACAAGACTGTTTGCACTAGACCAGACGAGGTAGCTACAACGTCATCTTGTTTCGTCTCGTGATAACACTATTAAATTTGGTAAGTTTGCCCAGATACGTCGCCAGAAATTTCGGGGCGAAGTATAATTCGGCGACTCCCTACACTCACCCAACCAAGCTTTTTCTTTTTTCCTTCCCTCTTCCTCTCCTACCTTTCCTCATTTTTTACATGTAAGGGGATCAACTTTTGTTGATATACTACGCTGATTTTTTTCACGCTGTTGGACAGACCATTGCAACAGTAAACGCGATCACTATGGTTATTTCACAAATAAAATCAGTTTTAAAGATACCTTTTTAAACTTGATAAAAGTACAGTTGGTTATATACAAATCCACTTGGAGAACAGTTTTAAAAAGTTGCAACTATTTACAATGTTTCATGCTACCGATAAGAAATTAACTTTCAATATATCAGAAACAATGTGCCTTTCAAAATGTTCGAAATGAATGAGAGCACAAAGTTCCAGTAATAATTGTAAACTTCTGTAAATATATTGAGTTGAGTTGAATTTTATTTTAACGTCTCGCTCAGCGAAGAGGCTATATGAGACGTGGACCTACTGATTAACGTGGAATCCGAACCACATGTTCTCCCATCCGGAATCAAACCCGGGTCTCCCACGCTTGTTAATTTATTAACACAGATAGAATTTTAAAATCTATTCTTTTACGGTATAAAAATATTTTGTAAAATGTAACGGAAATTCAGAGGGAGCTCTCAAATTTCTCAATTTTGATAGATTGAGGTCAAGAATATGTTTAATATTTGTATTTAAAACCCAAAATATAGTTTTGCTACTACATATGTTTGAAATTATAGTAATGATTTAATTTCTTAATGAAAGTATGTTTTGAATTTAAGGTTACTTATTATTTACATGTTAAAATACTCTAACACATTGAAACACACACACACACATATATATATATATATATATATATATATATAATTTCAATATGGCCTCATGTCCATCTTGAATAATGAAAAACACAGCTTTCTTACAAGGCTGGCTAGAATATTTATTATAAAAATAATCTAGAAAAGTTTTCTTTTCTAGTTTATTTTTTTGTAATAAATATTCTAGCCAGCCTTGTAAGAAAGCTGTGTTTTCCTTTATATATATGTAAATATATATAATGTGTGCATATGTTTTGTATGTATACCTATGTAAATACATAAAAATATCATACAACTAGATATGTATGTACAAAAATTCCTGGCGATACAACTATTGACACAAAAATAATCTCCATAAATTCTTTCAAATTAGAAGCATATCATATATCATTAGAAAAAGAACATTGGTAGTGATCAATCTTTGGAAACGACGAAATTCGTTTGGTTATGTTCTTACCCCGTAAGTCCCTATTCTACAACTGCTTCAGGTTCTAAAATATTTTTATACCCCTTGTTTACCTTTGGTTTTAATATTTCTGAGCAAACATTTTCTGCGTGTGTCTCCTCTCTTCTCCCATTTCCAGACGCTTTTTATTACCGTCGTGAGTAATGCGATTGAGCTAGCAAAACAGTGATTAAGTAAGCAAACTCATCACCATAATAACCCGTATTTCAAAGTTTGAGCGTCTCTCTCGCGAATAGTATGCAAGATTTTAAAAACGCTCCTGCGTACACTATAACTCAATTTTCAAAATCTTGCATATCAAATCGTCATTAACAAATCATGTATAATAACTTTCTCTGGGTAATAAGTAAAAACTTGTTGTGACTCTTATTGAAAAGTTTGGATTGTGAGAGGAGCTCACAAGAAAAAAATTTAACAAATCTATTTCTTTGGAAACCGACGGTATTATTGATTTAATGTGCTGCAAATACTTTTTCACGGTGAAGCGTCGTTTATTCATTTCCAAAAGTTTACCTTTCTTCTTGCTCTTTCGGTGCCCTCTTGCTATCAGACCACAGGAAACTGCCCTGCTCGCCCTCCCCAGCTACGGCGCTGACTTCGTCTAAGGAAACCTTTAAATTGCAGTAACCATTGGAAACATTTAACTACATGAACAAGTAGTGAATTCCTTACACATATCGCATGTATAACTCTTTCAATGTAGTTATTCGGTAACAATTAGAGACATGTTACACCTAAGGCTGAAACGAAAGTATTCTTATATCCTTCAAAGGATTCTACACTACGAACAATTTGAACTACATTCAAAGTGTTCGAAATTCAATTATGTCAGGAATTCGTTACTTGTTGACATAATTAAATGGTATCGATTGTTACTGATATTTAAAGTTTCCCTAAGACAAATTTACTTAATTTAATAGTGATGCCACGAGACAAGAGGACATTGTAGCTGTATCATCTGGTCTCTTGGAAACACAGTTTCCTCTCGAAAATTAAAAGGTCTGTCACGTCTCGAAATCTCCACTCGTTATCGAGATGTTACACGAAAAATATCTTGTATCATGTCACAACTAGTGTTGTCATGAGATAATAAGAGATAGTTTAAAATCTCCACTCCTCTCGTCTTGTGAAAATATTGTCCTGTCTCGAAAATTATATGACTGTCTCGTCTAGATGTAAAACTGCTTAATTAAATGGCTTATATAACTTTCACCTCAATAAATGTTTACAGAGAAAATTAAACATTTAGTACGGAAGTCTGTTGTGAAACAATAGATAGAGGGAAAATGTATAATGCATTTAATTAGGTAGTGATAGCACGAGACGAACAACACGTTTTTTGTAATGATAGATAATGTCAATATTGATTGTACAGTTCCGTAAATTACTGCTTCTAACATGTAATACTTCTTAAGTGTTACACTCCGACTTTGATAAAATTTGGCAAATAGATACTATACATAAAATAAAGGAATTCGTGTTTTCTACTTTCTGCGGAAAAGTGGTTTTAGGGGGCAAAAGTCACCACCCAAACTTTTGAAAGTTCACGCCCAAAAAGCTAAGAAAAACGGTTGGATGGGGCAATATCAAATGTTCTAATAACAGTATGTTAGAAGTTCCTTAAGGACATAAAGAATTGCAACAAAACTTTGTGTAGTCTCAATACGCAAACAGTAAACGAATACGAGTTTTATGTTCTGCGGAAAAAAGAATTTAGGGGACAAAAGCACCCACCCAAAATTTTGAAAGTTGAGGCCAGAAAGACAAGAAGAAATGGACCGAAATGAATGAAATTGCTCAGAGATGTTATAGTCGTAAAACGAAGGAATACGTGTTTTGTATTTCCTACAAAGAAAAAAGTTGTTCCGTGCACGGAACTCCCAGGCTTTGATCACGTAATATCAAAAGTGCTAATAACAATATGTCAGAATTGCCTAATGAATATGAAGATTTGTCTTGAGAACATATATGAGAGGCCTAGAGAACATATAATTCTAAACCGTTGATTACGAAATATCACAAATGCAAATAAGCATACGTCAGAAGTTCTTAAATGATATGGAGAATTGAAACAAAACTTTGTGTGAGGACAATTCGCAAAAAGTAAACGAACACGTGGTTTTAGTTTGTGCGGAACAGCAGTGTTGTTGTCAAAGCCCCTTCCAGAAAAAGTAAATATTACCATAGTAGCGGACTAAGGAGTGGATTGAAGCAAATGTAATTGTGTAGATATTGTATATGTAAAACGAAACTTTTCGTTTTCCCAAGTGTTCCGATCCAATTTGCTTCGTATTTGTGATATCAACAGTAAACAGGAAATAAATCGACACGTGATTTTGTTTATGCTGAAAACCATTGGAAAGGTTAAAGAAGATTCTCAAAATACCATGATATACGCTATAGTTTGTGCTTACTGTTGGTCTGCCAAATTTGAAGAAATCGGATGGAGACCCTTGCGAAACCCGAAAGGTGTTATTTTCATATATAATATCTACACAGAAGTTCATTCGTTTCGGTCAACTCCTTCAGCCCTCCTACGCTTCGTTCCACCCAACATTTTTGTCGGAAAATACGAAACACGTAATACGTCATCTTATATTTACAATATCTGTGCACAATTTATTTCACTACACTCCACTTTTTCTTGCCTTTCGAACGTCAACTTTTAAAATATTGTGTGGGGAATTTTGTGGCCCTAAAACAGTTTTTCAGCAGAAAATAAAAAGCAGTATTCATTTATTTTTGTCTAGTGTCCCTACTCAAAGTTTCGTTGCAATTCTTCATGTCCTTTAAGCACTTCTGAAATACCGTTATTAGTACTTTTGATATTTCGTGATCAAATGTTTGGAGGGGTTAGGGCCCATTCCATCTGTTTTCTCTAGAAAAGTACGAAACGCGTTTTTCCTCACTTCATGTCTACAACATCTGTGCACAATTTCATTCACTTTGGTTCATTTGTTCTTGCCTTTCGAGTGTCAATTTTCAATTTTTTGTGGAGGCTTTTAGCTCCCAAAAATTGTTTCTCTATAGAAAAAAAATATTTGTTTAGGTTTTACGTATTGTCACTCCACAAAGTTTCGTTGAAACTCTTCACGTGCTTTACACATTTCTGACATACGGTTATTGGCACTTCGATCGCGATCAAAGAAGGTATTTCGCGATCAAAGAAGGTATGAAGGGATCCATGCCACATTCAAGCGTTCTTTAGAGGAAACTACGTTACACGTATTCCATCATTTTACGTCTACAATATCATTGCACAATTTCATTCACTTCGGTTCACTTCTTATTTTCTTTCGGTTGTCAACTTTCAAAATTCTACGTGGGGACATTTGCCTCTCAAAACCGTATTTCTGCAGAAAATAAAATAAACATGTATTCGTTTATTTCATATGTAGTATCTATCTGCCAAATTTTATCAAACGCGGACTGTTACACTTGGAAAGCGTTATATGTAAGAATTATAATTTACTGGAAACCGTTCTTTATGCACTAATGAATATACAGAAAACAAATAAAAAACTTCTGAAAACAAGAACGAAAGATAATAGTACAAGTTTATGAACGGCATTTGTTCTTACTTTGGGAAAACCCATTTTAGTACCATTATTTTGTGTTTTCATATTGTCTCTTGGAAACTTTCTAAGATTTCCGTTTCTATCTTTCTCCTTTCTTTTAAAGTCGAAAAAAGTACTTCTGGCCGAATACTCTAATGTTAAAGTCAACTTGCGATAATTATCAAACTCATTTACTCAGCTTTATCATTGAGGAATCTTTTTATCAGTATAAAAAGCTACGTTGGTTAGTCGATGTCAATTTTCTGTACGGCTGCGGGGAAGGGGATCCAGTGCAAAATGGAAATAGCTCGTTCCAGAGTTGTCGTTGTTTATATGGATTGTGCATGTTAAAAAGATAACCAAGAAGGTTCTGCCACTTTTTGAGAAGGTCTGTGCTCATTTGACCTTCACACAGTCAGTTCAATGTGAATGGAAATAAGACGAGGGACAGTTGTCGGGGAGGGTATATCTAACACACTGCCTGGCTGTGGCAGTTCAGTTACATTGTGAACTTGCGTAATGTCAGAGTGAACACGGGATTTCCACAGAGTGGGATAAGGGAGTGTATGCTGTGAGTTGAAACTAGGGTCAAACACACCTCCTGCGGGGCGGAAGAGATGTCAGGCATTTGAGGAAAGTGTGACTATGCTTGCAGTGCATCGGAGGTTTAACAATTTTAAGGACGGTGGTGAAACGCTTGAAGATGGCACGTGCAGGAAGACCAACAAATGAATAAATTGAAGATCTTCAGGCATCAATTAACCCATATTGTCCCATTGCCTCAAAAATGGGGCACTATACAGTACAGTAATTATTGTATTGTTCGATGGGTCTGGTATGTGGCAAACGCAGGACCAGCAATTTCAGTTTGTCATTTGTTTATTTAGTGCTTACGGAAAGGAGTGAATTTGGCGGAAACTCAACAAAACATTAAGCCGGAAAAAATGAATTGTTTTTTCCATCTTCTAGTATATTAAATTTGATCAATTTCATTTACTCATTATATTAGGTCCTTTCATATTCAAAAACAATATATGTATTCTGCGATTATTAAACCTTTATTTTGTTAAGTGATATTAAACTCGGAAGCCCAAATAATTGGCCATTGGGAACTGTATTTGTGGTGGGAATATAACCTACAGAAGTTGCTGGTTTACATAACTTTACCTGATAGTTACAATCTGGATGCAAATAGAAAACGATATTTACAATATTTGATTCTTGTATCTGCATTCCCTACGTTTAAGATAACTTTAGACACACATAAATGAAATAATTGATAACATCCAGTATCAGCGAACTTAAAATTTGCGTGTTGCAACACATCACAAACAATGAAAAAACAATTATAATAGTTATGTTTATTACGATTACGCGAACTAAAACGCAAATATTTGTTTCCATCAAGGCAAATTGCTATGGAATGATACCCAATATGTCCTATATATTTTTTTATTTCTTTACAACCTTTTATTATTTCAATTCTAAAACAACCGCAAAAAATGAAGAGAACGCTAAGTGGCTCATGATATCAGATAACATATATAGTATCAGGCGTAACAATTGTAAGGCACAGCGATAATATTGTGAATTGTGAATAGTATTGTGAATGCTGCTATAAATAAGGGTGGCGTATCTCCATTAGGGAAAGCACTAAAAAGAAATTGGAGTGACCTTAACCAAATTTAAAATGATATATGGTTTGTTTGCTATACCTCTCTGTAAGCTAGAGGTTCTGGTTTATCTAGATTTCTTAAAGCCCTCAACATCCAGGTGGACGCTTCGCAAACCGGCTTAGGCTTTACGTTATGAAAGAACATTTCGAAGAAAACCGAATTACTGCTAGTACTTTGATCCCTGGTGAGAAGTGATACTCTTTCACTGAAGCAGAATGCCTTGCAGTGATTTACGCCCTAAGCAAGTGTAAATCCATGTTGTTAGGACTACGTGTGAATATTGTCACTTATCATCACATTATTTTACTTATCAGATTTATGAAATCGTGGAGCAATACAATGGAGTATTAAATTTAGGAATTTTGTTCATGATCCGAACTTGAAAACAAAATATCACTATTAACGATATGCTCAGTAGGTTATTTCTCTGCAATATGCATAGGTTACTGAAGGTGCTTTTTTTTCAAGTGCTACTAGTTGGAATAATAAATATTAAACCCGGGAGATTACCGAGTCACAAAAAGGTTTCTTCAAATTATGCAATTTAAGAAATTTATTCGCGATATAGAATTTGTAAAAGGAAAAAATCATAATTAGTGATATGCTCAGTAGGTTATTTGTATCCCATTAGCATACGATACTCAATGTCCTTTTGTTTCAAGTGCTACAAATTGGAATCCTTAATATTTCATCCGAGAGATTAACGAGTCTCCAAAGAGTTTGTTCAAATTATGAACATGTTGTCCACGATTTAGAAGCATCTATGTACGAAACGGAATTTCGGGGCTGTCTGTCAATATAAGCAACACTATAAATTCTATAATAACATTTCTTATAAGTGATTTTCACCATTCTACAAATTGGGAAATTTGTGTCCCACCGTTTTTCGTTCACAGCACTCTTACCATGCTGATATAGGCTACCTGGCACAAGTCGTACAATATCCATAATATATAAGGCATTTTTTGAAAGTATTGAGAAATTCACTCAATAAATTTATTCAAGACTCTATCACATGTGCTTATATGAAAGCTGACCAACACCTACGCACTAAACTGCTAAGTACCATTGCTTCTAATCGGCCTAAGGATTGCATTTCTGTCGATATGCTAGGACTGATGACCTGTAGGAAAATCACAATGAGACGAAACACTTAAGACTATTATTCAACTTAGGTTGTTGCATTAAAGATTGGGATGTTGAGTAATATCATAATTCTAGTAGTTTCATTGAACATAGCCTATCCTAGCGACTTGGATTCTCAAACTGTAAGTACAACATGAAAATAGTTAGGCTTTGTAAATTGCTCATTCTTCGTGGCTATATTTGATCAAGGTGTCAACCAAGTATTGTTATTGGCGTTGACAGAGCTGTATCAAGCACAGTTTAGTAAATGAATTCATATGCCACAAGATCCTTCGTCCGATTCTTCAAATAACGGAATTGAATCTAAAGTTAACTCAATCTGCTACATTTGTTTCCTTACATACATTTATTTTTCATGATGTTAGTAAGTAGATATGAATTCTTCCTGATTGCATCTAAAATACTCTAGATTATAGTCTAGATTATAGTATTGTAATAATGGTTATCTTCATGAGACGAATTTGAAAATATAAAGCATAATTTAATTTTTAAAGTTTTTTTCTTCAAATATTACTTACTAATAACCACCGTTATTATCGGTATTTGAGAAAGATATCTTCCGGAATCACTAATGTTTGTAGGCAATATATGGAATCATTTGTTGAAATGTTTTATCTTGTGTAGCTTGTGTAACTATTTTTAATTTTATAATTCATTGTGTATCAGTCTGTTCAGATACCGCAGTAATAAACACTAATATGTATAACAGTAAAAAGTTCTAAGCACATCGGAAGTATTTTGCAAATAGAGGATAACTGACAAATTATAAATTTCTGAGGAGAAGGGAAAATAGGTTGACTTCTAAATAACACAGTCAATTTTTGTGTTAGTTATACCGATAGTTATCTCTGGATTGGTAAGATTGTAGTTGTAACCGGTTCACATGATGATGGGGTCTTTTATTTCAAGTTCAAAAATGTTATTATCTCAATTTAACAAAAATGTCAGTTACCCCTATTTTGCAAAATACCGACGATATACTAACAGACAATAATTGCCCATAACTGGACTTGCACCTTAACGAAGCTTTCTTAGGTGGTAGGAACACGAAAGTATCTGCTTCCTTGTCGTGTTCACCTTCACGAAAGAAAGTTGCAGGAAGGTGAAAACAATACATCGGAAAAGCATATGAGCAAGACAAGAAACCGAAATGTTACTGGAAGAAGTTGACCCCGAGGAATGGGACGTTAGTATTAGAAGACTTGGGTTTGACTTGGCTTTGAAACAACTTAAGGATAATAAAGCACCACCACTGTTGGGCATATTTCAATTGAATTAATAATTAACAATTAATCTCTAGATGTAATTGTTAATTGAAATTAATAATTGAAGTAAGTAATGGTTAATTTTTAATTGCAGTTGGGCATTAATAATAGAGAATCAATTGCAAATAATCAATCGATTGAAAGTAATTGCACTGGAAAATAATTGCAATCGAATTCAGTCATTCAATTGCAATTGAAATTAATTGGCAATTAATTCCATTGCAATTGATTTAGACAACAATTACTTTCTATTGATAGATCAATTGCAATTGATTTTTACTCATTAATTTTCAACATTGTAGTTCAGAGAGGGCGTGGGGCAATGAAAACTTAGGCCAATTGACTCACCACCCGCCGTGACCCACTCTGAACCCCACCCACTATGAACCACTCTCACCCACTGTGACCACATACACCCATTGTCATCAATTCTGATCCATGATTCACGCTCTCTTCTTTACTAACTAAAGAATTTAAACTTGTAACAAAACAAGCCTATGAAATTATCACCCATCGGAGTTTGAATTTCTACGATCAATCGCTCAAGCACCGCTCTATTACAATAACGTTGGATCTGACGTTTCTAATATAAATAAAATAAAGAGTTTGTTTGCGTCTGTCCGCCTATCTTTGTGCGGCCTGTAGACCAAGCGAGTGGACCGAAAGTTTTCAAAATTTGGCCAAGGGTAGCTTGGTTTAGACCCCAGAAGAGTTTCTTTCAAATTTCGAACTAAGGAGCTCTCAGAGGGATGTTTACCGGGAGCGGCCTGGGTACCAGACAAGTTGACCGAGAGCTACCAAATTTTGCTCACAGATACATTGGTCCAGATCCCACATCACGGAGAAGCGTTTTTGACAAAAGTAGAACCGAGGGGCGTATACCGGGACATGTAAAAGTAGTAGAAAATGACCGACATTAGTGTCGATTTCATAGTTTTCGCTGTCGCTGAGATCAGTGGTGAAACCCCGATCCACATTAACTTCCAAATTCACCCTATTCGGCTGCGAACCTGGGGTCAACGGGGGGGGGGGGGTATCGAAACGTAAAAGTAATCCAAAATGACCGATATTAGTGTCAAATCCATAGTTTTCGTGGTCGCTGAGATCAATGGTGACACTACCATTACCGATGACTTTGAAATTGATCCATTCTTGTATGCGGGTCTTGGAACACGAGCGAGAGAAGTTTCGAGACATGCAGAAATAATCGAAAATGACCGATCTTGATGTCAAATCCATAGTTTTCGGGGTCGCTGGGCTCAATGGTGAAACTCAAGATCGTGTTTAATTTCACATTTATCTCCCATCAGCTAAGGAACGGGGGCATTAAAAGGGGATCACGAGACATGTAAAAATAATCCACAATGGCCGAATCCGTTGTTTAGGCAGTCGCTGAGATCAATGTTGATACTTTCATTAGCGATGATTTTCAAATCGAGATTTTTTCACAATTCGAACCAAGGGGTCTCAGGGGGCGTTTACCGGAACACGTAAAAGTAGTAGAAAATGGCCAATATTCGTGTCGAATCCATATTTATCGGGGTTGCTCAGATGTATAGCGACACGTGTCCCGATAGTGTTTTCGTTCAAATTTGGCCCCCATCGGCATTCTCAATGAAAACACATGTACGTTATTGGATATAAAGGGTGTAGTAGAAATAGTTAGACGGTGTAAAATGAACATAGAAAACGTAACCCGATAGAGAACGTGCTCATTGTTGTTTTGTTTTGTAAAGTGGTGCAAAGCATTGTGTATGCATGTAGGTTTGTTCGACTGTTCGGTGCGCATGCGCAGTATTGGAAGAATTAAGTAAGCCTTCCGTCAGCTGCCATGGAGCGTTGGTCGGACGAACATTGCGCTTTCGCAGTCGGGTGTTTCTTCAAAAACAAAGACTCTGCAACAATTACGCAGCGTAAGTTTCGAAGTCATTTTAACATTAGCAGAAATGGACAAGTACCGACAAGACAAACTACTTTTAATTGGGTGAAAAAGTTTCGAGCTTCGGCTTCTGCAAGATCAAAGAAATCCCCAGGTAGTCGGCTTTCAGTCAGAACACCAGGCAACATAGAGAGGGTTCGAGAAGCATTAATTAGAAGTCCAAGGCGTTCAGCTCGTCGGCATGCTGTGTCACTTGGCATGCCAGATAAGGGTGTGCGGCTAATATTACACAAGGACCTACACTTCCACTCATTCAAAGTTCAGATGATTTACAAGTTGCTTCATGAGGATTTTAATGCTCGCGTGCAATTCTGCAATACGCTGTTGCAATTGATTAATGATAACCCAAACTTTCCACAGAGGTTAATCATGTCCGACGAGGCTCATTTTCACATTGATGGGTGTGTAAATAAGCAGAATATCCGTTACTGGGAACCCAGAAATCCAAGGTTGTTGCATGAAGTGCTCCTTCATAACCCTAAAGTAACAGTATTGTGTGGTGTTTATTTTGATGGGATTATTGGGCCATACTTTTTCAAGGACAAGGATGGTAAAACTTTAACTGTCACGTGTGTGGACATAGCTCGATATGTGGACAAGCTCGAAAATTTTTACTCCCAGAATTGCGACGGCGTCGCCTTAGGCAGATGTGGTTTCAACAAGACGGGGCCACGTCACACACAGCAATTGTATCGATCATCATTCTTGGGAGGATGCTTCCAGAACGAGTTGTTTCTCGTTGCGGCAATGTTCTCTGGCCTGCACGCTCGCCCGACCTTTCAACATGTGACTTCTTCCTATGGGGTTACTTGACGCAACAAGTGTATGCAACAAAACCTGCAACATTACAAGATTTGCGTGAATCCATTCTACATGCAATCTACCAAACTCCGCTGGACATGATTCAACTAGTTGTGAGTGCTGTGAGGCGACGTGCAGAGATCTGTGAATAACCATGGTGCACACCACACTGACATAATTTTCAAGACGTAGTTACCACATGCAATGCTTTTGTATGTACATTCTGGACATGTAAAACTTTTGTTCATAAAAGGTCATTAAAATATTTAATTTGCAAGAAAACATCATCTAACTATTTCTGCCGCACCCTATATATTCACACAAAATATATATCCAATTTTAGAAATGTTTCTTGATTGTTCTCCAGTTGTTCAGTTTGTTTACATTGATATTTTATCCGATCCGTGCGAAGAACGGACATAACTGCTAGTATGAAATGGCTAAGTGTTTGTCATGGACCAAATTACAATTAATTCAATTATATAGATAATTATAATTATCATTGATAATTATTTCCGTGTTGAATTATAGATACTTTTCAGTGGAAAAAAGAATAAAATTTGAAAGTTCCAAATCATGGTCAAAATTGGCCAATGTAAAGGAAAATGTATACAAGTTTCCATATAATTTAGCGTACAGTACCAATTTTCATGTAATTAAGCTTACAGTACAAATTTTATGTCTCTTTTTCTCACAGCTTGATTTCCTTGAGCTATGATCGCTAAACAAACGTCTTGTCTCGATACCGAAACGACTATAGATTTATATAACGAGACAGCGTCAAATGCCCTGAGCACCGGCGTCATTAACTTGTTCCGCCACCAACGAATTTCGAGATGGATTCTTTTGCTTCGTTTTGTGCTCCTTTGTACGCCTATTCTCACGTTTTGTGCGTCACCGCGAGTGGGTCAAAATGGTGCTACAAATACAGCGGAACAAGTTATTGCTGTTCCGCCACCAACGAATTTCGAGATCGTTTCTTTCACACCGTTTTGTGCCGTTTTGTGATACTACTTCCACGTTTGTGCATCATAGGAAGTGGGTTAAAATGGGTCTACAAGGTGGGATGAAAATGACCCATGCTTCCGCCACCAACGAAATTTGTAGTCGCTTCTTTCGCATCGTTTAGTGCCAGTTCCTTGTTGTTTTGAGCACGTATTTTCATGTTTTGTGCGTCATAGGAAGTGGGTCAAAATGGACCTCGAAGGTGAGACTAAAATGACCCACTCTTCCGCCACTATCGAATTTTTAACTTGTTTCTTTAGCATCGTTTAGTGATTATTTTTTTTAAGTTTCATGCGCCAATTTTCTTATCATGTGCGTCACCGCAAGTGAGGTAACCGGGCATTTAAAGTGGGAGTTAAATGACTCACTGTTCCGCCACTATCGAATTTCGAGGTCGATTCTTTTGAATCGTTTAATACCTGTTTTGTACGTTTTGTGTGTCATCGGAAGTGGATCAAACTGGGCCACCGTGGTGGAACTATAACGACCCACTGTTCCGCCACCAAAGAATTTCGAGTTGCGTGCTTTCTGCCTTTCGTGCGCCTATGCTCACGTTTTCTGCGTCACCGGAAGAGTCAAAATGGTTGTACACGAATTTCGAAACAAGTTAATGTTGTTCCGCCACCAATGAATTTCGAGGGTGTTTCCTTCAAATCGCCTCGAGCCTGTCTTGTGCGGTTTTGTGTGTCTATTTCCACGTTCTTTGCATCACCGGAAGTGGCTCAAAATGGACTTTCAAGATGGGATGAAAGTGACCAAAAGTTCCGCCACTTTCCAATTTCGAGGTCGTTAATTACACTTCCTTTCATGCTTGTTGTGCGCCCTTTTGTGAGCCTATTTTACGTTTGTGAGTCACTCGAAGAGGGTCAAAATGGGCCTTCAAGCTGGGACGAAAATGATCCACTGTTGAGGCACTATCGAATTTCGAGTTCGTATCTTTCGCAAAGTTTATTGCCATTTTTGTGTTGGTTTGTGCACCTATTTCCACATTTTGTGCGTTACCGTAAATGAGTGAATATTATCCTACGAATATGGCGGAACAAATTAATGCTGTTCCATCAGAGACGATTTCGTGGTCGTTTCCTTCACATTGTCTTGTGCGTGTTTTCTGCCTATTTCCACGTTTGAGAATCAACGGTAGTGGATCAAAATGGGTATTCAAGTTGGGAAGAAAAATGACATACTGTCCCAGCAGTATCGAATTTCGAGGTCGCTTCTTTCGCATTGTGTAATGCTATTTTTGTACCGGTTCTGCACATATTTACATTTTGTGCTCCATCGAATGTGGGTCAAAGATGACTTACAAATATGTCAGAAAAACAGTTATTCATCGCACTTTCAAGGCCCATTTTGACCCATTTTCGTGATGCACAAAGCGACACAAATCACACACAAAAACATGTGAATGTAATGACTTCGACATTCGGTGGTGACGGAACAGCATTAAGTTATTCCGCCATACTTGTAGGCCATTTTGACCCATTTTCGTGGCCGCACTAAAGTGCAAATAGGATTACAAAACGGTACAGAACGGGCACTACGATGCGAAATAAACGACCTCCAAATTTGATAGGGACGGAACATTGGCTCTTTTTCCTCACACGTTGTTGGACCATTTTGACGCATTTCTGGTGATGTGCAAAAACGTAGAAGTAGGCGAACTGAAAGGTATAAAATATAAACTAAACAATGTGAAGGAAATGTCCTCCAAATTCGGAACAGCATTAACTTGTTTCGTTATATTCATAAGTCCATTTTTACCCACTTCCGGTGACGCACAAAATGTACAAAACAAGCACTAAAGGATGTGAAAGAAACGACCTCGAAATTCGATAGTGGCGGAACAGTGAGCCATTTAAATCTCTCTTTAAAGGCCCGTCTAATTCACATCGCGTGATACACAAGACGAGAAATAGAGGCAAAAACATTTTTTTTAAAAAAAAGACATTTACTATGTAAAAGAAACGACCTAGAAATTTGATAGTGTCGGAACAGTAGGTCATTTTCGATACACCTTTGGGGCCCATCTTGACACACTTCTGATTCTGTACAAAACGTGGAAATAGGGGCACAAAACGGCACAAAATAGGCACTAGTCAATGCGAAAGAAGGACCTCGAAATTCGGTAGGGGCGGAGCTGTGAGTCATTTAACTCGCACTTTGAAGGCCTGTTTAACTAACTTCCGGAGACGCACAAGACAAGGAAGTAGGTGCAGAAAACTTTTTAAAAATACGCACTAAACGATGCAAAACGACCTAGAAACTCACGTAGTGGAACAGTGGGTCATTTTCGTTACATTTTGAAGGCCCAATATGACACACTTCCGGTGACACACAAAACGTGGAAATAGGGTCAAGAAACTGCACGGAACATTCGCTAGTCGATGAGATAGGAGAGTTTTCGAAATTCGGTAGTGACGGAGCAGTGGGTCATTTTCGTCCCACTTTCAAGACCCATTTTGACCCTCTTCCAGTGACGCACAAAACGTCGAAGTAAGCGCCCCAAAGGGTACGAGATGTCAAATTAACGACCTCGAAATTCCATAGTATCGGAACGCTTGATCATTTTCGTTTCATTTTAGAAGCCGATTTTGACTCACTTCCGTTGACGCACAAAATGCGAAAATACGCTCTAAAAACAACAAGAAACTGGCACTTAACGATGCGAAAGAAGCGACCTCAAAATTCGTTGGTAGCGTAAAAGTGGGTCATTTTAACCTCACCTTGGGGACTCATTTTAACCCAATTTCTATGACGAGTAGACACGCAAAACAATGTGAAGAAAAAGACCTCGAAATCCATTGGTAGCTGAAGAGCAAAAACTTGTTCCGTCATATTTGTAGGCTCATTTTGACCCACTTTCGGTTACGCACGAAGTGTGGGAATAGCCGCGCAAAGAAAAAAATACACACAAAAGATGCAAAACAAAGTACCTAGAAATTCCTTGGTGGTAGAACAAGTTAGTGACGCCGTGAGCACCAATATAAGTATATACTGCAGTTCTTACCATCAAGGCTGAGAACTTCACGGTCCAATTTTTTAGCCAAAACAGAAACCCAACCGGAATAGTGATGTCAACCGGCTTGGCTGGGTTCAACTGAGGGAACAGCTTGCGCTGGCTTGGTTGGGATGACTCATCGACTCGGCTCAATTGAGCCCATGGCTTGGGACGGCTCGGTAGATGAGAGTCATCGACTCGTCTCGATTGCAGCCAATGACTCGAACCAGCTCCGTTGAAACGAGTCCTTTGGCTGGGTTCGAGTCAGGTGAAATGAGCCAATGGCTCGAACCGGCTTAGTTAGGGTAAGCAATCAGCTCGGTTCGGTCCAATTCGTGTGAGCCCCATCGGCTGCAGCTGGCTCAGTTGGGTGAGCTGTTGGCTCGGCTCACTTCTCGGTTCGTCTCGATAAGTGAATGAGCTGTGAGTGAGCGGCTTGAGTCGTTGAGAAGCCTAAATCGAGGCCAAGCAGTTTTGAACATGTTTGGCTAGAGTCCTATAACTTTTAACAATTTTTGACTCAATCTCGAATACTTGCTCTCCCTAAATTCAAACCTAGAACCTCGTGACCGATGTTCTTGCCTCCTGAAGATTTCATGACGACCCAGATCGACAGTCAACTAATTTTTAGTATTCAGATACAAACCGCCTATATTGCATGCTTATACACGGTGTTATAATAACAATTAGTTATAATAGTAGTAGTATTATTGATAATAGTATTGTCTATGTAGGATACTTGAAGAGACTAGTACTTGGAACTACATAAAGAATTTAGAACGAATTGCTCGTTTTGGCTTGACTTGGCTTGAAACTTGATCCGAATTCGAGTCGAGTTAGTTAAAATTTATCGAGTCGAGTTCTCGAGTCAAGCTCAAAGATATCTGCTTCGAGTAGAGTCGATTTTTAAATAAAACTCGCTCGAATTCGCTCGTGCCCATCCCTCTTATATGCGTGACGGGCATATAGAGTTCCTTCGATGAGGATAGAACCATAAATATATATTTAAAAATACTTAGCTTCATGGATTTCTGCCCAGGGGACCCGAAGGGATGGTAGTTATCCAGCATTTCTTATAAGTACCTTATTTGAAATATGTAAAACAGTAACAAGTGGACAACAAAATGTACACAAATCTTCTTATCTTCAGTCTTAATTGCTGATTTCAAAACAATTAACAATTACAAGTTTCAATTGTCAATTGTAATTAACAATTAAATGTTTCAATGCACCCTTTGCGTTTGACAATTAACAATTCAAAGTTTCAATTGCCTGGTGACCAATTAACAATTAAAATTGACGAAAATTTAATTGCAAATTTTATGATTGAATTTAATAGCAATTAAAATGAATTATCAATTACAAATTGAAATCAATTGCAATTAATTTTCAGAGCAATTGCTTTCAATTGATTTCAACTGATTTTGCCTAACACTGATCACCACAAATCGATGATTTGTAAAGTTAAAAATGAATGCTGAAGGTATGAAAGAGTAAGAAATTACTCTGTCTTGTTTTTAAAGACCTATGGAAGTGAGTAACTTCTTTTTGACTTCAAACTTGTATTTTAGCTCCTCTCACAAAGATACTATCGACTACCAACAGTGAACTGTACACAATCCTATGTTTGGTAGATGACATATAAAATTGTTACTATCGTTATACTATCAGCCGAAATACTTTTTGGAGGCTAGTTTTGGTTCAGGAAAGGAGAGGCTAAAAAAGGCAATAATATGGTTAAAACTTATCCTTGAAACTAGGCTAATGAAAGAAGAGGACACATTCATTGTTTTTCTAGGATTCTAACCAGGGTACTCACTTTCCAAGTGATACTTAATAAAAATCACTTTGGGTTGAAGGCACATGATCAACAGATAGGACCCTTCTCTTTGTTGACGGTATAGCTGTGCTTACGCATAACATAAACAAATTTGAAGCAACACTTTTTGAGTTGAAAGCCATTCTCAGCTCTGGTTACACGATGAATCTATATAAAGGAGAAAACTACCGACAGTGAGCCACATGACATACTGGTTTGATGCAGATTGGGAGAAACCCGACTTGAGACTATGAACTCCTTTACCTACCATGGAAGCTAAATAACATCCAATAACGGTACCAATGCAGAAGTTGTAATAAGCATTACACAAGAAAAGTCTGCTTTCAACAAGAAACTTGCCATATTCATTTTCAACAACATTCGCATATGCCTCAGTAAGAATATTATAAACGCCTTTGTTTGGATTGGATTACTCTATGGCGATAAAACTTACATATTCCAGGAAGAAGAGAAGTAATGGAGGGCCTTGACGTTCCCAGCTAAAAGATCAAAATGAGGCAAGAGGAAGTTCACCTGGCGTGGAAAGCTGATGTAAAGCAATATTTGAAATAAAAAATGAAGAAGAAATGTTTGCTTTACGCAGTTTTAGTTTGTGTATGTATGTTAAATGTGAGTGACGTATTACGTACCTTCCTCGAAGTAATGTTAATCGTGCGTCTGCATGTCGTAAGAATATATTGTAAATGATTGAAGTGACTTCGCTAAACCAAAACATACATAATGCTTGTAAAATATAGAATCAAGATTAAGTTTGTTTCCGTAAAATCTAATTTGTTTTTAGTATATAATTTTATTAAATCCCGGAAATAATAACAGTAAGGAGTTAGAATTCTTATTGTTCTTGCGCAAATAATATTTTATAATTAATAGAAAATTTATACAAGCATATATATAGGTAAATAGATAGATAGATAGATAGATATAGAAAATTTTTAAGTTTCATTGTAGTGTATAGTTGAATTATCAGTATTATCATTACTAAAACATTTTAAATACTAAAGGTAGTGAAAGTAAAAAAAAGAGTAATAAATACTCCATTTCTATCGAATGACATACAAATGATTTATTGATAGCTCTTGGAAGGTGCCTTATATGTATCTCCAAAGAATTAAGCGAATTCTATAAATAAATTACTTGTTTGCTTCAAAAACCTACAACAAATTTTATTTCTTATTAAAACGCAAAATGAATGAAGGTAGAAACCGCAGTAGCAACATTGTCTAAATTATAATGTTAACAAATAAAGATCTGTCGTTTTTTCACCTACTTCCTTCTAACAACGACCTGTTACCTAGAACGGACTCTGAAGTCCAAAACACCAAGGAAACACAGGTGTCTGTTCACATTGCCTTCTGGCCCGAAGTCAATCATGTGTGGCCCATCGACCCAATTTGCTGTGCTTCCCAAGTTGGAGGTGCTGTCGAATGGTTTATCTAGTCACCCTGTAATGTAATTATAATTCTTCACATATCTAGCCACTGTTCAATAAAAACTCTAAACTTTGGAGACATCACTTCTCAATCACAAAGGGGTCTTTCTGTCAAAGGACAACTCTAAGCCCAACGTGGCTAGGATGACGCGAGACAGCATTCTGCGTCTTGGATTGGAAATACTATTGCATCTGCCTTACTTTCCTAACATTTAACTAACATTTCACTTCAAAGAATTAATAGTTAGGAAGTACACAACTTTTGCTGAAGTTTCACTGCACAATTAGACTATAATAGTATTATAGATGTTACTCTTAATCTTTATTTACGTAGTTTTACCTAATATTATTTGTCCACATATAGCAAACATAGAAAACCATTTTTATATAACTACATCAATTCTTTCTGTATTGTACATGTCACTTCCTTGTTTATTTGTTGGAAATTGTATGGACATTTTTTACGTATAATGCATTATTTTAAGCATTGTTCGCTGTTTCCGTTTCAGTTTGCATTGGAGGTATCTTTGGACTCTTCGTTGGAGCTAGTATACTGAGTATAGCAGAGTTGGTTTATTTTACTTTTGTACGTCCTTGGTTTATATTCATTAAAATAAGAATAAAAGAAAAGAGGAGATTTGTACTAAGTGAGCAGCGGTGAGTGTTCTTTGTAACATATTGAAGCGAAGAGAATTTTGTGAGCGTGTTGAAGCAAACCATTCAGATTTGTGAGTATATATTAATTTTTTATAGTTTATCATTGAAGTATAACAAAATATCAGCAATTGTATCCATACAGTAATTATGCATTACTATGTTTAATATTGTACTCTCACATTTCTTTGCCATTAGATTTAGAAGAAATGACATCTACAGCTATAAAAAAAACTTAAATTATTGTGATGTTAGTATTTATTATATATATGCTGTCACGTGGAGCGTTCAAAAAAACGTCCAAACGATTTCTGCTAATCATTCATGTTGTCTTAGCAAAGCCGTTCATTGCTTCCTCGCGTCTCGTTCGTTTGTCGATTCAAATATGCTTCTAAGACCTTACCAAAATTCTGCCCAATGTGCTAAACAAGTTTCCTATAGTCCACCAAATGACTAATAAAGCTCTTGGACTAGGTATTCGAATGTTTATTCAACAGTAGGAAATGATTTGTAGGTTGAGAACAAGTAGAAGTTAAATCGCATGCAACGCAGTTAATTTGGTATTAGTAGAAATGCTTTTCACGGTATAAAAATATGCCAATCTGTACTTAATTAAGAAATCACAAATAATTTTCTGAAAATATCACCTCAATATATATTTCAGAACGGAAGATGAAGGTAGATACTTAAAGAAGAATGTAAAATTATTATAAAATTACTAATAACTGACGAAATAAAATAAATGCAAAATACCATGATAGTTTGGAATGACATATTGCAGTTGAGTTAAATTACTCCTTATCATTTTATATGACGAAAATGAGATACATATATGGAAATATTAAATAAATGCAATTTTACGGACTACGTTATATTGTTTAGGCTAATGGGGATTAATTATAAACGGAAGTGTATTGTTGTGAAATAATTTGTAGAATGGAATACGTGACAAAACGGGATGAAATTTATGGAAAACAATTTCTACTACAAAGAAAATCATTATGCAAAATAGGGATATTGTTACAGAAATATTTTGTTAAACATGCTACCAAGTGTTATGTTTGTTTGCTAAAGTTTATAGTTCCATTTCATTACCAGGAGCTTAATGAGCCAGGAGCTTAAAGCGGAAGTTGGGTGGCAAAACTTCGTGAGGCGTTCAACCTTCTTCTCGGAAATCCAGTTCGTGAACCAGTGCAGTGAAAGCGTACACGGTTGTCACTAGAACAACGTGAAATAGGTGTTTTATATACAATATTAAATTTAACACTAAAGCTTTTTCAAATACAATATTTCAAAGAATATTCTACTGCGAACTTACCTTACTATTTCTCACAAATTGTATTTGACTTTATTTTCACTACCTTTCTCGAAAATACATATTCATGTGGTTCTGTTGGTAACAGAAGTATTATATAAAATTAACCTTTACATGGCTGACCTTCTCATGTACGTCCAAATAAGCCACATATTCCCCATTCGCTCTTCCACAAGCTCTTGTTACGAGTCACAGTAGTCACTACCACCTTTAATGATAGTATTACTCATTTATATATGCTTGTACGTTGTAAAGTGTACTAAGCTAAAATGTAAGCCGTGACCTCAATGAACACAGAATGCGTCGACGGGAAGTCGGAAGTGTTACCAAAAGCAACTTTGATGTTCAAGTTCGGAATAACGTGTACTACGAGTCATTTTGTTCGCGGTTTCGGATAACCTTAATTCAGAAACTACCCGATTTCCCCCATTTACCAACATGACCATTTTTTTCTAATTTAGATATGAATCTTACCCTTCATCGATGTAGTTTATTAACCCTTTATTTAGCACTGTTGCTCTCAAGCAACATCGTATTCTATTGCGTTATCCGCACGAATTATAACTTCAATGCTCATTTAATTATCAATATTGCTTTTATGCAGTATTCATATACTTGACTTGTGGATCAGTTATTTAGATACTTCTAATCTTCGTCAACATGAGACAGTCAAAGTTAATATTGTAAAGCTTTTTCTCCTACGTTCCGCGAAGTTCCTTTTTATTTTTATTTGTGGTTTTTTGGTCTGTAGGAAAACATTTCAATAAAAGCTACTGAGAATATTGTTATGAAGTTTGACCATAATAGGGCAATGTTGCTCAGTAGCTACACATACACATATTTTATGGCAATGTTGCTTTCAAATAAAAATCCTGTATTATGTAACCAAAGTACAAATGTACCTTAAAAATTGCAAACTTATGATCAGGAAGACATGGTTTAAACATGAAAGAAACTATATATGATAATGTTAGTGCTATAAGTGCTGGCCCATTAAAGGGTTAACAACACCCTGTGTTAACCAATTACCAATATTGAAGTGATTTAGTTTTGTAACATAACCCTATATACATATTAACTTAATATTGTTATAAATCGATGTACTGTCAGCAACAAAATAACTTGAATCGCTGAATAATGTAATCAAATTCGCTCGACTCCAGTACTTTTCCTGGCATTGCTAACGCCTGGACAGATGAAAGCCAGCTTCCATGTAACATTTCAAGGAGTTAGTAAGACGTAAAGCACCAAAACGCAATTTCGCTGTTCAATGTATGCACGAGAAAATCTTTACTTCAACATTAAGCTATATTATTTGAAGCGTGGTGTCCATTTATTGCCATATAACAAAGGCTTATAACACGTGGTCTGTATAAGGTATTATGTGAGTAAGTACTGGATGTGACAAGAAAAAAAAAACACGCGCCATATATGACCTATACAATGATCGAAAATGAACTAAAAATATAAATTTCGAAATATTATATGAAATAGTTTTTTACATCTTTATCTCAATTAATATTTCTACTCCATTTACACCTTAATAAAACATTTTTCTACTTCAAGGAAAAAAGATCTTATCAGTAAATATGGATTGTAAATGATTTAAGCTTGTTGCAAAGTTTAGCCCTTAAAGGATCTGAAGCAAGATCTAGTATTTCCAAGTCCAGTGAACTAAACAGTCACCTACAACAATCAGTTGCTTTAGTTTCCATGAATTTACACAATAAGCTGTAGGCTAGTTACAATAATTTCATGTTTATACAGGTGAGCAATTAAGTAGCAAATATAATGCGATGCGTTGTAGAAAGAGAATAATAATATCTAGTATACGTAAGTAAGATTGATCAGTAACAGCTTCTTTAATTAATATTGAGGATTTTGAGATCGAAATTGAGATGGTATTTATCGTTGTTTCAAAGTAGCAAGGTGAAACCATATATGTAATATTTTATTCTATGAACATTTACAAAAGTTTTGGCCGTCACCTTAGAAATTCTGTTGTTTCTGGTAAACAATTATGATACTTGACTTTTGCCTCTTGGTTTCAAATTAACACAACTGCTTTCACAGAGTTTCGTAGAGGCCGAAACAAATCATAGAATGATGATAACAGGAATGGGGTTTACGGTAGCTGCCTTAAAACCTCCCAGGTAATTCTCGCACTTCTGATGTATCGTTAAAAGGATATGTGGCTGACGTTGTCAGGGTGGTGTAAGGTTTCGTTACTGCTGTTTAGTTCTGGTTGTTTCTATTCAATTGTTAGGAATTCTGCGAGAGTTTTCGATAAGCTTTATCCGAGTCTATCGAGCTTCCCGACAACAGAAACTCATGATGCACGATGACTTTCCAATCTTATCAAACACACACAAGACACGTTCCTGTACGTCAGGTTGAGATTTGTGGGAGTGCAGACTATGTATTTGAATTATTCTGACAATTTATGCATTGGAATCTGATTAGCAGCTTAGTGAACCCATAATTAAATTTCTCTTTTGCAAATGTCAGACAATCAAGCTATAACATGTTAACACGTTTTAAATTAAAATGTTATATAAGGACGGAGCGGTCAATTTGACCGTTTTTTCTAACTTTTTCCATTGTTCTTCTCTAATCATTTCACTAGAAACCTGATCGCCATAGGCTTTTTATCACTAATAGGGCAAGCTATTTGTAAACGTTTCGGAGACTGTAAAATTATTAGAAGGCGTTATGCCTCAGTTCCCCCAGACGGACCAAGTGGTCATGTTGACCGCTTGCGTGTACTGACACTGAAAACTTATTTGTTTTGCAATTAATGGTCTATAATTTCATTGCGATTCTGGTATGTGAAGTAATTGTTATTGGAATAACACTTTGTGCGTGCCTGCACACACATACACACCCCTGTTTGTCTACCCTACAAAAGGCGTATGCGAGCTGGGCCATAGGAAAGCCGAGAATGCATTCATATCTACTTTAGTATTGAAGCTACTTCTCTGATACGTTTCCAAAAGTTGCGTCGGCAATAGAGCTACATTCCCAGAGGCATCAGAATGCAATATCTCGTCCATGACTGGATGAGTACAAATGAGAACCCAAACCGACTGGGTATTTGCAAAACGAGTAACTGTAACAAACGAAGACACTAACAAACAAACAAAGATATTGTGTGTAAAATGTGTAAAATGCGAGTTCAGTAAGTAAACGTAAGCAGTGCGATTAGAGCACTTGTTTTAAACACTAGTTAACTTTGTAGCAAATGAAACACGTGGATTAATGCTGTTGACTTTCTTGGGTCCTCCAGTTTCTTTCCACATTTCCTTTCCACCAATTATTTCATAATCATTCATTCTCATTAATCACCCGTCTGTTATAAGCTATAAAGTATAATCAAGGGATATAAAACTAGAAATTTCATTTGATTTCAAATGGAATAGCACATTGATTTAACCCCGAATCCCCGGAGAAGTTAGTAGTTGGTGGACAACATCGTTTCCATGGGTTTTCTCGAAGTACTCCCATTTCCTTCCACATTCTCATTCCACTAATTCTTCCATCGTCATTCACTTATCTTAATCACCGCCTCCCTTAACCTATCGGCATAACGTGGGACGTTGAACTTTAAGATGGAACAAAATGGAATGGAATGGCGAGACTAAATAGCGTTATATCTGTTTGTTCGATGAACGTTAGTGTTTCTTTTCAGCACCGAGGCTGTAATAGACGAAGACTTATAGGTGAAGGTGGAATCAGAACCGCTATAATAGTTCATATTTTATTAATGCTACCATGAGACTATGTGACCAAAGAAGGTCATGCTAGCTACAAGACCAGCGGGAGAACAATATATGCCTAAAAGAAACACGAAACAAGATACATTATTCACACCAGGAGGAAGAACCGGATTCAATTCCCGGCGGGAGGTCACGCGGTTTGGATTCCATGTTAATGAGTAGGTCAAGTTTCATATAGCCTCGCTGCTGAAAGGGACGTTAAATTCAAAAGCAACTTAATTATTCGTACCATCGATTTTAATATTTTTGTTATAACATGGAAAATGAAGTACTAAACGAAAAGAATACTGCAAAAGAAGATAGAATATAAAACAATAAAAGGCAGTAAGTTTAAAATTGACAAGGAAGGGATTTTAAAACGTTAAGACATTATCATGTTACTTGCGTTAACACTTAGCAACAACACACAAATATACTATTATACTATTGAACTAATATACTATTAATTCATATACTATGACTAATATACTATTGAACGTCGTAATCCTGTATCACTTAAAATTTCTGTTTCACTGAAATAATATAATATATTTGACTAATCCAATCAATTTATCTATTTTACTGTTTTAGCCGTAGTAACTATGAAACAAACCATAGCTTATGCTAATATGCAATATTGTCAATTTTAATGCGAATGGTTAGCAATAATCTGTGCCTTCACTTTTTTGATAACTTTTTCATCCGTTTGTCTTGACATATTTACAGTACTCTTACAGAATTTTTTCTACTTCGATCTTTCCAACAAATCCATACATTTGCTCTCAAAGAATTCAACTGTTAATTTAATGAGAGAATAGCGAGACGATTTGAATCTAAAATTAGTGACTTACAAAACTTGATCCGTGCCTTCTACGTGTGCACCATTGTTCTCTTGGTTTTCTGTCTTACCGGCATACTTCAAAGAATAACTGACCTTACCAAGTATTATGAAACTCAAATGCTACACAATGCTTCATATAAGCATTATATAACTACCTATGAAATTTCGTAGTTGACTTTCCCAACTTCAGGGAACTAGACCTAACTGTAACATTCTATTCAATAATAATAATAATAATAATAATAATAATAATAATAATAATATAAATGTGTAACTCTGTTACTGCTCGACCACTGATATTTGCGCTAGGCACTTGATAGACATATACTTTCACTTGAGTTGATTTAGAGTTCAGCAGCGAGGATATATGAGACGTGACCTACTGATTAACATGGAATCCGAACCACATGAGCTCCCGCAGGGAATCGGACACGGGTCTCCAACTCCAAAGGCGCGCGCAATAACCGCTTAGCCACGAAGAAACTCATATATATATTTGCTTTCGGTGCGGTTTTCATTTCTCTTTTGCAAAAACTTCAAATGTGTATATTATTGTCGCACTGTGCTTGTATATACATAAATATACTACCTCAGTCCATTAAATCATTACAGGATAAATTTAATATCAACTTAGCAATACCTACACAAAATCCTATTTTTCAATATCCTTCCGCTCCGCCATTACATACTTCGATATCACCACCACAACTAGAGAAAGAAGATCACAAGTCTAACTTCAACGTCGTAGAATCTCCAAACCAGCAGAAAACGCCTGTTTAAAACGATTTTTCTTTCCTGGCCAACAAAATGGCAGAGCCCTATTTAATAGTTGCATAAATCAGTTCGCATAACCAAAATAGAAAGAGGAATTAAGGGAATAAGCGATGAAACAAAAATAACTATTAAAATGGGGTTAAGTATAGAGGAAAACAGGGGACACCACAAAACCTAAAACAAAATACACAACAGAAGATCAAATACTGGATTTCGCAATATTCAGAAAGCGTAGGTACTGCACTTCTACCTATTTTAAACGTCCTAAAAGCGAGTAGGCTACCCGTGACGAGGGGTCAAAGATCGAGCAATTCTAATGATAGAACGAAGCCTATAAATAATCACTAAATTACGCAGACGAACAGTGCTAGTGGACACCGGATCCGGTATTTCCATCTGTCCTTTCAAATATTTACTTCCTGATGTTCTATTAATATCACATAAATCAGCGGTTAAAGGGATATGAAATGAAATTATTAACTTGAAATATGTAGCAATGGTATCATTCGGAGTTGGGAATCGATTTAACAAAGCATCTTATATCTCTATTTAAGAATCATAAGAAGCCGACACTCCCAGAGAAGTACCAGGTAAGCATTTTATTATAACACACGACTGATATACTTAGGCAAAGACAACAAGCTTGCTTTTTTTATATCAAGAAACGCATTAAGTTAGTTCCACTTTTCCACGCGTTTGTTCCGGTGATGGCAAAAAGACAGATTGATGATTTTGGATCTTTCTTCGTATCGTTTCCTCATGGCTTCCTTGAGAAATACCAATTATTCAGCAAAGGTTAGATGTAAACAGCATGACTGGTAATTTTGAATCCAAATTGTTACCCTGTAACTATAAGGAAAAGTACGGTAATAGTGGATCTTGTGACATGTCAGGATTAATATTTTGCAACAATGGAAGCGAGTTCTATAGAAGAAAAATGTACAGAAAAAGAGGAGGTTGACAATTCTTTGATATTTTGTGTTTTTGATATCCTAATTTAGACCAGTCGAAGAAACAGGCCATTCACGAGTTATTATACAAATATAAAAATATTTTTATACACTCCGGACGGCATTGGTTATTATAGGAGCAACAATCACAAAATAAGAATCCCTAAATCGGCAGTGTTCCAGAACAAATCTCCATGTTCCTCCATGTTCTCCATGTTCTCCACTAGAATTATACGACCCTCAGTCGATAATAACCTCACCTCGCCACAGAATATTTTCAAGAAACTAAATGCGAACGCCTTTAGAATTGTTTTGAATTTACGGCAGTGTAAAACATACATATCTATGGGAGCCATGCCAGTAAACTGAATATGTGTTAAACACTTTGAAAGGCAAAAATATAACGACCTTAGATCTCTCCTCGAGCTACCACCAAATATTGCTCCATCCGAAAAGCCTCTGATACATGACCTTCGAGGTCAATCACACAAGAAAACCTTACAAAATTCTCATATGCGTGATGGGTGATAAAACTAGCACGCAAGTTCTCTAATTGCAACTAGGATGATTTTACGTTGATTAACGGATAAGATCTTGTTGTCGATGACATCGTGCTAAAAGGCTACAATTTTCAACAATAGCTATCGGAATTTTTTTTTAGAAATTAAGAAATATTTGTGCTTCACTTAAGACAAATTTATTTTACTCAGAGCTGAATGCTCTCGGATATTTAGTATCAGGCAATTCTATTAAAATCTCTCCAAAAAACCAAAAACACAGAATTCAAGATTCCACCAAAAGAGAATTTTGCAAAGTTTTACGGGCTTATGGTCCTACTTACTGGCACATAACAAGGATTTTGCCATGAAAATAGAATCTTTTTAACAAATGATTCCATAGCAATATTTGTATTTTTCAAATGATCTTATGGATTCTGTTCCTGGTGTGGTGGCTGTAAGTTTCCGTGCCTCAGGTGTGTGCAACTACTATAAAGCATGCTCCATTAACGAGCACGTGTTTTCTGTTGAAAACATAATCACCAACAGACGGTTGAAAGAGGATACAAGAAAGACACGAAGTTGGTTCCGAAGGAAATCAAAGATGGTCAATCCTCTCCTCACGAAATTCCCGTTCAGAGGACAGCTATACGAGAAGACCTCAAATGGACAGAAGAATAAGTTCCAGTGCTTGTCGCTAATCTTCTTAAACTATTCCTGAGATCCTTTTGTGTTACGGAGATTTCCTCAAATCCAACTTCTGAAGCCGTAATAGGCAAAGGAGTATTTCTGTAACTACCTACCCCAGAGGTTACAATAAACAGAGATACAACTATACTATTTCCTCAAACTACGATGAGTAAGAAAGATATCCTTTAAATCACCACCCTACGCCACTGTGGGATAGAAGATTTTACCTTTTAATCTTAAGCTACTTATCACCATCGATTTCGGTAGAGGCAGAAACATTACGGCTAAGCCGCATGATGTTACCACTTTCGTTGCAACCATAGCACTGATCTGAGAATAAGCTAGCAATTATTTATTTCAAACTAATTTACATCTTTAAACTTGTTTCAGAGTCGTATTGAAACGTGCGTCGCATGGATAGTGCTCTCAATAGATTTGCGTGCACCGGAATATATTCACTTAACCCTCAGATATTTACAGACACAACTCTCTGTCCACAAACTTGATTCGTGTCGCAAGGTGATACACTAGACCTAGCTGTGAACACCCACAATGTTTAACATCGGTAGGGGTTGAGGGTACTTCTTGTTTATCGTTTGCAGCGAATCAATGTTCTCCACATATGCCCGAGAAATCAGAATCTTATCGCTCATCAACTAGTAAAGTGCTCTCAATTAGTGAACAGTTATAATCTTTGCCGGAAAATCGCAAGAGGCAATTAGCGTCACGCACCAGAACTGGGTAGAGTACGATACCATATAAGAGGCAAATTGAAAGAAAAAGTGACTTCAGCAAACGAAGTAGCAAAGTAACGTAACAAGAAGCTAATGAACAACCACACGGACAACGAGAAAATATTAACAGGAAAGCACCTCTAAATGCATAATTTGTGACGAGACGTTCAATAAAGGCTGGGTGTAGTGTGAATCCTGTGATGTCTGAGTTCATGAAACGGCACCTCAATTGATTCAACAGATTTCATTACACACCTTACCATTGTTAGCTCCGTGAGTAGGTTTTCTTATTGTTCCTTCTATGTATAGAATATGATGCTTTTCAATCATCTTACGTGTTCGTTGGTGCTCGCCAATATTCCAAATATGTTATATTTAGCGATCTGTATTGTCATTTGTTTATTTCATTATTTTGGCATTTATGTCGATATCTTCAGTTTGTTAATAAAGTTCACATACCATATTTCAGGGTTATTTTGTTTCAATTCTACATCTTTTTACCAAGAGGCAGTTCAATGTGTTAAAATGTCTGGGGCTACCTCCTTTCCCATAAAAATGTAAACTAATATTCAGATGTTTATCTTGCCAGGTTTACTTTCGGAAAATGCTTAGCACTCTTGAGTTAGGTACTAATTTGTGAAAAACAAACAGTTGGACACCAGTCAACTCCTCTCCTGAAATTGGGGGAGGCAGTGCTCCCTTACACCACTTTTCCGTCTTGTTACGCCACTACAAATTTTATGATTCCTGATGCAGGGACGAAAATGTTTTCAAAGATTTTGTATCCATTTAACACAGGCTGCTAGTATAGAACAGATAATTAGGCCCAAGAATAGATCAATAATAAAGTGAGAGCAGCTAGATTCATTTTTTCTATCTTGAATAAAATTCACAAAACATGGTCACTTCCCTTTGCAGCAATGCTACATGATTTGCTATATCTATGTGATGTGCATTGTTCAATCAGTGTACAAAACATTTTTTTCGCTACAACTGAATGCCGCAACAGATCAACGAAAGGTACAAAAATCTACCAAGACACTCTACATAAAATCAATAGGTTTCGTTCTGAAACAATCAGAGGAAAATCTGGATGTTATCAACATGGTTGATTAGTATGTGGGAAACATTTTGAGTATCAATGTTCAGCTAGGAGCGCACAATGTAGGAATTCCAATGAATCTAATCATTTTGTAGAATATAGTTCAAAAGGTATACAAATAGGTACATAAGAAGAATCAATGAGTTACCTGATGAAGATATTCTGACGGAAGACAAGACCTTCAACCTTACTGAATGACAAAAGCATTAGATGATATAGAAGCAAATATGAATGTAGATGATGAACGAAACTTTAGTTCAATGGAGATTTTATGTTAAGCTCCATTCAGGTAGTTAATACAGAGAAGAAAATATGTTCGCTGGTAGCTAATCGAAGTTAGTTGGTAAATCGAAATTCAAATGTAAAACATGAGTATCTTGAACCAGAAAATCGATAACAGAGGAATCAGGTCTGTTGACGACATACCGACGAGCAGGTAGTAGAAACGGAATACCTTAATATGAGTCAGGGAATACTCACTAGGTCAACAATAAAAGAAGGAAAGAATACAAATAATAGTAGTCCAAAACAACTGAGATAAACAGGTGAGAATACAAAATAAAGTAATGAAAGAAATAAACAGAGGAAAACAATACAGAAATAGATATATAGTGGAGTAATAGTAGTAGATAGTGGAATAATAGTAGTAGATAGGAAGTAGATAGTGGAATAATAAGGACATGTATAGATCAAAGAGAAAGTGAAGATATAGAGGAATTAGTCAACAAAAAAAGAAGAGGTTGAGTTGAAAGAAAAGTTATAAAAAGATGATGGAAGGAAGTCTGTAGAATTAAAACAAACCCCTGATTCACAAGACAAGAAGAGTCAGAAGGAAAGAGAATACGTACAAGTTTACTTTTGGCGCACCATTAGAAACAATTGTTAGAACATAAATTCTTTCACAAATTTCCTTCTTATTGCCCCCTAAAAGGATTCCCATGGCGACAGGAAAATGTCTCATTTAACATAGATAAAATACAAGGATGAATAATTAAATATTACAGTGCAAAAACACAAACCAACCTGTGCTATGTGACCATTAAAAACACGAATGCTATCCACTTGGGCCACGGCAAAATAAAGCTGGTGTGCACGTACGCTAGAGCGCGAGTGCGCCTAAAAGAGCAAGCCCGTCAGCAATCGGGGCTATGTGCGCAAGCCAGGATAGTGGAAAGAAATGGGTTTGTCAAAGGTACAAATTTTACTAGCACTTGCCATGGTTTCCTACTAGTAACGTTGCACTTGTACACATAAAATACAAGTTTTGTACATTGTGCCAAAATATGCTGCTAGTGGAAAATAACATCAAATAGTACCATCTCTCAAATACACTCACTTATTATATCCGGCGTAAATCACTTGTAATCATTTTAGACTAGTAACACTACACTTGTAAACCTATAATACAGCGTATTGCTTTGTTTTTCATTATGTCGCCTGCAGATATTTGGTCCTTATAAACATGCTTTTACATGCAAAGAATTCGATTTTATCTGTAAATAGTTCAAAATGTCGTGCGCCAAAGCTACACATGACATAATAATGAGATACGGGGAAAGAGGAGGTCAAGAGGGAAAGAAGCTGCAAAAATGAGAGAAAAGGGAAACGCTTTTATATGATGATTATTAGTAGCGAAAAATACATTAATAAGTGTCATCTGACGAAGTAGAAGGAAAGAAAACAGAAAAAAGTTCTGATATAATACAGTTAATATTTGTTGTTTATAGTTGAAATATAAACTGTTGAATGTTTGTTGATTTCGACTCCTATTGCCTATTATTTCATGTGCTTGAGGGAACCCAAAAGATTTTTTCGAATATCGTAGCTTTTGATATGTTAATAGTATTGAGTGAAGTCGGCAGAATTATCGCGAGGCTGTTTGGCTATATCGTCAAAGGTTTCCCAATCGTGCTGGGCAGTCGAGGAAAGCATTTCGTCTCTTGCACTTGGTGTGCAGAGGACTGGGCACGTCCTTCCTCAACACAAAAGATTTCAGGAGATCAGGCGTGGTGTATAGTATAAATGGTCTCCCGGCATCCCTTTAATACAAATAAGACAGATGCCAACAGAAACAAGACAATTCAATAATACTTCCAAATAAATCGTAAAAGAAAACTTGACATTTGAAATTTTGGAGATTACAGATCGTGTAGGTATTCCGCTACGCCACTGAATATGAAAGCATCACCATTTTATTCTTCACACACAACTTAGTCATTCAATTTCGTGTTTAAAGTGCCTACGTACACAAAGAGCAGAGGAAAATGCCTCGGACGTATGCTCAGATAGTAACAATTCCACAAAAAATAACAGGCTGTCAAACTGTACAGTTTAACGAAAAACGTTTAATGTAAAAGTTGTTTCTTTTTCAAGAGAATTTTCAAAGAAATCGAAATTGATACAACTTTACATTTGAAATTTTCTATTTGATCCCCGGTAGAGATATTTCCCGTACGCCACTGGATATAGAAGCAACACCATTTGATTCTTCACATACGATTTTATCATTCAGTTTTCTTGAAGTGTCTACGTGCACTACGAACGTAGAAAAATTTCTGTGCCCCGAGGACTGGTAGTAGCAATTACACAACAAATAACAGACGTAGATCCCAAACCGCAGAATTTAACGAAAAGTGTTTCCCGTTAAAGTTGTTTTTACCCCCGTGGATGCATCACGGCTACGCCTCTGGATATGGAAGTATGACCATTTTATTCTTCACATACGATTTACTCATTCATTTTTTGTTTCCAGTGTCTACATGCACTACGAGCTGAGAAACATGCCTAAGACTGGTGGTCTGATACACCCTGTATATATATATATATATGTCCCTTCCCTGCATTGCAACGTCAAACTAAAATGATAAGAGTCATCCCAGGTCCGAACTTTATCTATGTTGAAGATTTGAACGAGGTCGGTTCGGTGGTTCCAAAGTTAGGAAGTTTTACTAGCATATATTTAACTGCTTCGCTGGGTGAAATGAAAATTTAAATGCACAATTTCGTACATCATGTGTTTAGTACCCGTGAAATATGCTGTTTTTGTTTTGAATGGCAGAGAATTAAAAGGCATCGGAATGAACATTGATCATCTTGGCGACCCGGAAAACCATGAATTCGACACTAATATTAATAATGTTTGATCATTTTATTATCTCCCCCTCTTCCAAGTTTCAGAGCTGAATTTGGTTTTAAACGGGATCAGATGTGTCATTCTTCATATTAGCGACCATAAAAATACGGGTCAACATTAATATCGGAAAATTTTTACCATTATATATATATATATATATACATATATATATATATATATATATATATATATATATATATATATATATATATATATATATATATATATATATATATATCCCCCCTCCTCCTCTTCCGTGTTGCGCGGCGCGACATCGGATGTGACACTGGTCATCTCAGAGACCCCGGAAACAATGCATTCGACACGAATATGGGTTATTTTGTATCCGTTTTATGTATTTCCCTTTCCCCCTCTTCTGGATTGGCTGAATTTGGATTGCAACAGCACGATTATAGAAGCAGCAACACGGATATAGAAGCAACGCCATTTGATTCTTCACATACGATTTGACCATTCAGTTTCGGTGAAGTGTGTACGTGCACTACGAAAAGAGAAAAATGTCTGTGCCGGGTGGACTCATAGTAGCAATTCAACAACAAATAACAGACGTAGATTTCAAACCGCAGAACTTAACAAAAAGTGTTTGCCGTTAAAGTTGTTTCTATTTCAATAATAGTTCCAAAGAAATCGAAATTGATACCAATTTCCACTTAAAATTTTGGAGTTGGTCCCCGTGGTTGTATTCCCACTGCAACACTTGATATAGAAGCATCACCATTTGATTCTTCACATACGATTTGGTCATTTAGTTTTTATTTTGTTTGTATGAAGTGTCTGGGTGCACTGTGAACAGAGAAAAATGCCTGAAATGGGTGGTCTGATAGTGGCAATTCAACAACAAATAACATAAGTAGATCTCAAACAGTAGAATATGACGAAAAATGTTTCCCGTAAAAGCTGTTTCCTTATGAGTAATACTTTTAAAGAAAACGAAATTGGTACCAGTTTCCATTAAAAACTTTAAAGTTAATCCTGTTGATGTATTCCCGCTACGCTTCTGGATATGGAGGTATCACCATTATATTCTTCAAATACGATTTAGTCATTCATTTTTTGTTTGAAGTGGATACGTGAACTAAGAACAGAAAAATGCCTGTACCGGGTGGTCTGATAGTAGTAATTCAACAAATAACTGATGTAAATCGCAGACAGTAGAATATAACGAAAAGTGGTTCCCGTTAAAGTTATTTCTTTTTAAATATTTCTTCTAAAGAAATCAAAATTGACACCAGTTTTCATTAACAATTTTGAAGTTAACCCCTGTTGGTGTATTCCAGCTACGCCACTGGATATGGAAGTATCACCATTTGATTCTTCATTTTTCATTTGTCATGAATTTTTTTGTTTCCAGTGCCTATGTGCACCTGAGAAAAATGCCTAAGATTGGTGGTCTGATACACCCAATATTATATATATATATATCCCCCTTCCTTACATGGCACCGCCAAACGTAAATGATAAAAGTCATCCCAGGTCCGAACTTCATCCAAGTTGAAAATTTTAATAAGATAGAGTGGTTCTAAAATTATGAAGTTTTACTAGCATATATTTACCCCCTTTGCTATGTGAAATGAATACTGAAATGCACAATTCCGTATCTCATGCGTTTAGTACAGATGAATATGTTTTTTTTTCTTTGCTTTTAATGACATCAAATTAAACGACATCGGAAAGATCATTGATCATTTCGGCGACCCCGAACACTATGGATTCGACACTGATATGGGTTACTTTTATGCGTTTTATTTATTTCCCTTTCCTCTCTCCCAAGATGCGGGACTGAATTTTGATTTAAACAGCATAAGAAGTGTCACTGTTCATCTCGGCGATCCCAAAAATTATAGATTCAACACTAACATTGGTCATTTTCGACCATTATATCCCCCTCCCCATGTTGCGGCACATGCCATCGCAAGTGTCAACGTTCATCTCAGCGACCCCCAAAAATGTGGATTCAGCACAGCACTAATATGGGTCATTTTTAATCATTTTTAAACCTCTTTCTCCCCCTTCCCCAAGTTGAAGTTTAAATTTGAATTTAAACAGGATCTAAAATATCAGTATTTATCTAAGCGACCCAGAAGACTATAAATTCGACACTGATATTGGCGCTTTTCGATCATTTTTATATATCTCTTACTCCCCTCCTTCAAGTGGTGGGGTTGATTTTGGATTTAAAGCGGATCTGAAATGTCACTGTTCATCTGAATGATCCCGAAAACTATGGATTAGACACTAATATTGGTCATTTTCGACCATTATTATATATAACTCCCATTCTCCCTCAAACGTGCTGCGGCACACAGCATCAGAATTGTCACTGTTCATCTCAGCTAATAGTAAAGCTACGGTTTCGATACTAATTTTAGTCATTTCCGATCATTTTTAACGTTTATTCCCCTCCCCTACGTTGTATCCTCCCTCTCTCAATCTGAGGGCTGAACGTGGATTGAAAAAGCATCAGAATTATCACTGTTTCTTTCATCGACCCCGAAAACTATGGATTCAACACCAATATAAGTAATTTCGATCATTTTAAAATTTCTACCCCCTCCCCCTCCCCTACGTTGCATCGTCAAAGTGAATAGCCTAAAGCAATCAGTGCCCTTAAATTCATGTATGTGGAAATTTGATTGAGATCGGTCAGGTGGGTCAAGAGTGATGAAGTCACAAAGAAGTCATTTTTATTTTTATTTTTACATATATCTCCCCCTCCCCCTCCCCTATGCTGGCTCGTCAAAGTGACACGATAAACAACCCTCAAGGCGCGACCCTCATACATGTAGAAAATTCGATCGATATTGATGCGTGGTTCAAAAGTTATTAGCTTTGTTAATTGTTATTCATCTGTTCCCCTCACCTCCCCGTCCGTATGATCTCCCGTTAAAGTGAAATTACAAAAATGTTTCCAAATCCGAACCTCATGTATCTCGAAAATTTTATTGAGATCGGTCGGATAGTTCAAGATTTATTAACTTACAAAAATAGTCACTTTCAGTCTTATACAAATTGATTTTTACAAATCTCCCCCTCCTTCTCCTCCCCTACGTTGCTCCGTCGAATTTAAATCATAGGCACGACCCCAGTCCTGCACCTCATCTATATTGAAAATTTGATCAAGATCGGTCGAGTGGTTCGGGAGTTATTGATTTTTATTTATTTATATACCCCTCCCCTTCCCCCATCCCTCAGTTCCACTATCAAAGTTAATAGGCTAAAACCAGCCCAACCTTGAACCTCATCCATGTTACAAATTTGATCGACATCGGTCAGGCGGTTCAGCATTTTTGTAGTCACAAACATAGTGATCTTCGATTTTACATATATAGATTTATCTTTATATATACACACACCTCTCCCTCCCTTCAGTTCTAATAAAATCATTTTAGGCATAGGGTTATTTTTGCGTTAAATTATTATATCCGAGTTCTTACCGTAATTAATTCGTCTGCTAAAACTGCTAATTTTCTTTAACATTTCAACAAATTCTTGATTGGCAACAATGGTGAACGCTGCAGCTGGGAGTTGCTGAATTGCTCTAGTTCCTGCCTGCAATACACACGTACATGGCACTGCGTCGGAATACACACCGATCGAGAAACGAAATTTTTCAGTCTGAATACACACTTTTCACACACAGCCGGCTGTATCCGTATAACGAGCGGAGTCAAAAGAACTCGCAGGGGGACTCCTATATGGGTCCTGCACGCGTTAAAAGTAAAAAACTTTTCGAGCAACCACTAAAAAATGCTCACTTTGCAAAAATTGCTCACAGTGCTGCTGTGTACACCGATCTACCTACAAAGATTGGTGGGTTCACTAACGCACAAACTGACACAAACACACACACACTCACACACACACACACACACACACACACACATATATATATATATATATATATATATATATATATATATATATATATATATATATATATATTGTGTGTGTGTGTGTGTGTGTGCGAGCTTTGTAGTTAGGGGAAAAAGACTATGATCTATACATCAAGGGAAAGTACCTAAAAATAATAATGCTATCTCAATTGGTTCAATCGGCTCAATCGAAAGGAAATTCCAAACGGAATTACTTCCCAAAAGAATAAGAAATAGTATACCGCTGACATTTACAAAGATAATAACAATAAAACACAGACAGTTCTGCAAAGTAAGAGGAACAAGTGTGGAGCTATTGTCAGTATTATGCATAAAACACTTTTTGTCTGTCAAGATAAGAGAAAACACCTGAGACTGTACATTATTACAACAAAACAAAATTTGTTCTCGATGTCCCTGAGCAGATGTTTCGGAAATGTTCTGTAAACTCACTGGCCGGTAAATACGTTTTATAATGGGACGGCTATAGCATGTCTGAATTCCTGGATTGCTAATAAAGAAGTAACAAAAATAAGTATAAGAAGAAGACAATTCCTCAGGGAGCTAGCACAATGTTTGACTAAAGCCGAACATGTACGTTACGACAGGAAACTTTCTAGGATGATGATGACCAACCACAGTACAAGAAGAGGAAACAATGCTAAATTATGCTATGTAATGGGAATAATACCAAGGATGTGTGCAAGATATGTAGAAGTGTGTTTGTGGGAAGTTTCTGGATAAAATAAGGAAGCAAGTGTTCTGTAAGAAGTGTGTTTCTTACTAAGTGTTCAATTTAGAAGAAAAACTAGAACAGAAAAGTAATTAATTTAGTGTAAACTGTTTTGGTATAAAACATGAAAACTGATTCCCATCACTACCCAGTAGATATTCTGTGATGAAAGAAAGTATATCAAATATAGTTGTACCGTTCCAGTTAAAAATATATTAGTTTTCTACATATGACTCATAATTGTGCAAGCAATACAGGACATTGCAGCGGTACTCTAAACCATTTGCCTCAAAATTTTCTTTGCAAAATATAATGTTCAAATGTTGTTTTATAATTTGGTCTAAATTAAATACGCAGCGTTAATATTTTTTGCATGTATACTCCTTATCGTAAAAATATATATCTGTATATATTACATACTTCTAGCATTGTAGCAAAAGTAAATTCGACTATACTATGTAGAAAAGTTGTATTTCCAGTTATTTATTGCGCAGTAATTAAATCATTATAATTTATGATTGGCTGATTCAAATTAGTGTCACAGAAGATATAGGATAAATCGTCAGTAAGCCAATTAAAATTTCAGAAATAATCCAGCGGTCAAGTAGACCGCTTTTTCCTTAGTAGAGATATTTTTTCTGGTCCTTCTATTGTTAAGTAGAAACAATGAATCACGTTAATCAGTCTGCAATAAGAAAATCGGAAATGAGACAGACAGTTAATACACTAAATCATGATTCAATTACAATTCGTTGTCGTTCTGACACTCTTTCCTCGTAAAGAGAAAAATCTTTGTATGATACTGAATATAAATTAAAATGAAACTGATGATTGTTGAAAAGTTCACGATCTGTCGGGAATTCAATTCATATATACTGCTTCGAACTGTGTTGGGTTAGGATTGGGAAAAAATATCTCTCGGTCAGAATCTTGCGGCGAAAACTTTGCGGACTAAAACCTCGCCATCCAAAACCTCGCGGCCAAAATGTCGCCGGAACGAAATATTACCTGGCCAAAACCTCGCCGACCAAAACCTCGCGACCCAACATCTAGCCGGGCTAAAATCCTGACTATCCTAAACCTCGTCATCTAAAATCTTGTCATGCGCAAAATCTCACCTGGCCAAAACCTCGCCGTCCTGATCTCGGGACACAGAATCTCGCCTGGTCTAAACTACTTGGGACGTAATCTCGTCCGGGAAGAAATAACGACACTACAAAATGTCGTTAAAAAGATTCTTTTCAATGTACAATGCTCTTTATATTAATATATGTATATATATTTCAATAACACGTAATTGCATTAAAATAATGAGGCGAAAAAGCCATTCAATTTAAAAATGAAAATGACTGTGTTTGATACATCATAGCTCTTGAGCTCTCATAAAATTTTCAACATGGATGAAGTTTGAACCTGGGATGTATTTTCTAATTTCATTTTGACGGCATAACGAAGGGGAGGGGTAGACATATAAAAATAAAACTTAATAACGCTTGAACCACGAGACTAATTTTGAACTATTTTGAGACACAGATCAGGTTAGAACGTGGGATGGTTTATATCATTTCACTTTGACGGGTTGTGGGATACATATAGAAATATATAAAAATGAATGTGACTGAGATTGTGACTTAATAACTCTTGAATTCCCAACCGGTCTTGATCAAATTTTCAACATATATGGGGTTTGAGTATGAGATGTTTTTTCACTTTAATAATAATCTTAGGAAATTCTAACAAAATCGAATAAGATTTATGAAAATATGAAATAATATCTGAGTTGTTAAATCCCTTGAATATATCTTGTAGGGAGACGTAGATGATCAGGATGGAGAAAATGTTAGAATGAAGAAAATGAGAGGAAATGGGAATACCCCGAGAAAGCCCATGCACACGATATTTTGTATATTATTATTATTATTATTATTATTATTATTATTATTATTATTATTATTATTATTATTATTATTATTATTATTATTATTATTATTTGTAATATGGTATTGCATATTAAGAAACTCATTGTGAAAATTTTAAGGAAAGGTTTCATTCTGCAAGCTTTTTTGGCCAAGCGAGATTTTGGTCCGCGAGGTTCTTAGATTGTGAGGTTTTGACCAGGCGAGATTTTGGTCACGCCAGATTTTGGCCCACGCGGTCTTGGTTGCGATGTTTTAGGCCAGACGAGATTTTGGGTGGCGATGGTTTGCCCAGCGAGGATTTTGCCCGTGAAATTTTGGGCGACGATGTTTCGGCCGCGAGATTTTGTCCGTATACCGTTGCGTTAACCAGTAATAGAAATTAATCAGTAGGTTTAATTTCATTTCGTTTGTGCAAAAAAATGTTTCTAGTTAAAATTCATTTTAGTAAGTCTACAAGAGCGATTAAGACAACTGAATGGATGATAGATAGTTAGTTTTATTTTTTAGATAATTGTTATTACAATTTTATCATTCAATTATTATTACAAATAAAGATTGTAATTTTACTTTCATTTCATAGATTCAACCTATTCCTGATCTGTTACTGTTACGTAAAAGAAAACGAGACTTGTGTGAAAAATATATTTATGTTGCAAATTATTTAAAAACGTATTATTCGCCCCAATCTGAGACGAATTTTACTGTTAAGAAAACAGGAAGCGTAACAGAAAGTATTTACACAAAACAAATTTGGAGAACAGTAAAAATATTGGAGTGGTTTCAATGAAAAGTTTGTTAATTATATGATCGTTAATTGAAATCTCAGCATTGTTTTTTAAAATGTTGTTTTCTGTCAACCTTCCTGCATAGTAAGAATATATCATTACAGAACTTTTTATCAATTTCTTTATTTTAGAATTCAGTTAGAAGACCATATTATACGAATTATAATTATGAAGTGTTGTCTCTGAAAAAAATTGACCTAAATCTCACCAACAAGGCGCAAAATGTCCGGTCGCGCGGTCATCATTGACAACTAGAAAACTAGAGCTAGAGACCAGTGTTCAGTTGGAATGATTTCTGCCTAAACTCATAGGGCTGCGCAGTTTATGTTTCGCACAAAACTAATTCTTACTGACAGGAACAGAACGCGAAGTTTGAAGTTTGACAACGGACATGGAAAGCAAAGTACTCACAATTCACCATTCCGTTCCCTCCCTGAATTGAAATGGTCACATTTTGTGTAGTTTTACCTGTCAGTGCTGCTTCATGTTGAAGACGCTTCAGCAGACACAACAGAGTTAAGACTGCCTACAGGAATCCACTTCAAACTGCTCATAATTTCCATCAGTGGCTCTTCACTTAAATATTTTGATCCGAAAACTGCAATCGAGAACTGGTACTAATGTACAGAGACAGAACGTTAAACAAACGTGTAGTCTTAAAGTAAGAAATTTTTAAACATGTTTATTAATCTGGGCACCAAAGTAAAGAACCTGTAACCCAGTGGGCGTTTTCGAGGAAATGTTTGGCATATGGCGTTTTTGGAAAGTTCTATGTCTACGTAATATAGATACATTGTATGCCACCGAATTTAGGTCTCAGTTTTTTTTTGTCATATTCACCAGATAAATATAGGCACCACGCAATCTTTTTGTGTATTGAGATTGACCGATACACTGCAGAGTAATATGAATGTCGCTAATTGGCAACAGTGTTAAGACTTCAGTTTACTGCAACTAATATCACTTACAAGAGCTCGTTGTTAACAATAAGGAATGAATATGATACAAAATTAGAAATTTAATGAAATAAACTTTGAAATTCGCACTGTTTTAAAGTTTTTCTATCTAGTTAAGATAAATAACAAGTCTTACAGAGTACTGTATTGAAAATAATCTTGGTTTCCGTTTCATCATTCTTACTTACCTTGAGCCGAACCCAGCCCCTGTTATAATTGTTAGTCTGGTAGCAAGGATCAGGTGTAGCAACCGTATCTGTGAGCATCCAACACATACGTTATTTAGAGGATTGACGTAAATTGACGCTTTCGGAGGTTATCTTATATTTTTGAAATATCATCATCGCTCATAGACATCAGTCATCATCTCATACTCGGGCTTACCCCCCTAGTCAACTTTCCCGATAAGTTACCTGGCCTCAAACCTGGACCTTTCTTATGTTCCGTTAAGGTGGAAAAAAGAGCGGTCAAAAGAACTAATTGTTCGTACTAGGAGCGCATCGCAAACTTACATTAACTCTGTAGCTTCACCTTCTTCAAGAAATCAATGTAGCTATGCTACTCGTTTGCAGCTTTCACCATCTAGTAAAAAGATACCTAGAACTTTCGATATTGAGATAGGTACCAAAAACATAGAAACCGAAGAAATCTGCAGCTTCTGATTATTCTAACCTATCATCTGCAACAACTTACACATTCCTATTGACAAAATTCGAACGAGAAGCACATCGCTATATAACTTCGCAAATATCTCCCTAGAGCTTCGTTAAAAGAAATTATCAAAACTAGAAATGGATACATCTTTAAAACTGAGAATTCTAATTTACTCAGCACTATTAAGAACAAAGTGTCCATTGATACGTTTGGAAAAGATGTTTCAACTTAGCAGTCTTAATGCATCTAAATAAAAACAAACGCCTCCTCCAAGACGTACACCACGGCTTTCTGTAGTTATTCGGCGTGTCGATCCTTCCTATACTGGTGTGGAGATTCAAGATGAACTAAGGTACGAAGAACACACTCTTCAGAACGTTCTGAGAATCCGTAACGCTACAGACCCCACATTCATGGTTCGAGCTTTAACATCAACACCAAGCACCATAGATAATCTGCAGACTAATGGGACACACACACACACACATCTGTATGAATTGGAACATTCACATGCAAATACTGGAAAAATGAAATCAGTGAAAGCTGATAGGAACATTCTGCAGCGACTCACTGCTGCATATGAAGCAAGACCTCCACTCAATCTTAACAACATTATGGCGCATGAACTTTTCGTTGTTCTTCTATCTCCTGCAGAAGCAAATGGCAGCTACGTTCAGGCTGAAAAACAAGTCTTGCTGGAAACTTGACTGGTCGTATTGTTTGTCCCAACAAACTTGACGCAAAAGACTTTGATAGCGAATCGCAACTAATCATTGATGGACAAGCCCCGATAATAGCAATTGGAAAGCCACAGGCAGGAAACGCTTTCGAAGACCTTGCAGATACATTTGTTCAAAATGTTTTCCGAAATAGGAAACACTCCAGCGCATTGATGCCATTTTTGATCTTTACTAACACCACTCAATCAAGAGTGCTACACGGAAACGACGTGGAAAAGGCTACGTGGGAATCAAGAAATCAATCGATAGCAGAGATGTGATTTTTCCTGCAAAGTGGGAGAACTTTATTATTGACGATAACAACAAAGCAGATTTCGCTAAATTTCTGTCATACCAGCTGATTATGCAAGCCCATCCAACAAACCCATAGTTGCTGCAGGTGGCTTCAGTGATTAGGAAAGAGTCGAAACTTCTTATGCAACTCTTGGAACTAATGACTTGCAGGCTAAACATGAAGAAGCTGACACCAGGAATATTTTACACTGTTTTAAAAGCAGAGCAAGAAGCAAGATACACTGCTTCGACTTTTCGACAAGATACACTGATATTTTAGTCCTTCTGGTTAGTTATTTTCACACGATGACATGCCAGAAACTGTGGATGAGAGCAGAGACAGCAAGGAGCAAAAACTACATTCCAGTTGACACCATCATTCAACAGCTACTTCTGGAACCAAAAGTTCGCCAGCTTTCCATGCTATCACTGGATGTGACTCAACTTCGTACATTGCTGGACATACGAAGAGAACGTGCTGGGATGTGTTTGTACAGCATAACCTTCTGCTCAGAGGATTAGGAGCTAATACAGTCCTTACGACCACAGCATTAGCAATACTGAAATTTTCTGCATAGTGTATGGCGCTCAGAATGCTGACAGCATCAATGAAGTTCAGTCTAGTATGTTCGCCAAGAGTATTACAATAGATAAACTGCCACCAACCAGAGATTCTCTTTACTTTCACACACAGCGTTCTCATTAGCAGGCATTAGTGTGGACCATTTGCAGCACCTAGATCTGCCTTCCCCCTTAACAATGGGATGGAATATGGAGAATAATTCACTTGTCCCTAACTTATTAGCATTGCCGCCAATTCCAGACGCTTGTGAGGAGTTGATTACCTGTACCTGTACCACTGGATGAAAGATAGCCCGGTGTAACTGCAAACCAAACCCATTCACAGCAGCTTACAAATGTAAGAATTTGAGTGGCACTTGCATGAACCAGTAACTAAAATTTGATCAGAATCTTAACGTTGGAGCTGATATAAAATCAATAGCTTGATACAATGTATCACGCACTTCACATATGTGTATTTATTAGAAAATAACAAACCGTGGCAGTGTCATTTCGAGTTAGTAATATTTCTAGGGCATCGAATAACATTCATATCAAGTTTGTCGCACATAGCTTGAGCTCTAAGGAATGAATCGGAAAATATAATTTTGTAATAGGTAAGTAACACTGACGACTGGATGCGTCAACGTTTAGTTTCCAGCAATCGCTTTTCTAGAACATTGAAGAATATTCATGCCAACTTCAATAGAAATTTTGTTGAGCGATGTGCAAACTGTTGTCAAACAAACACGTTTTTCGAGTTCTCTGTGTTGCAAAAGTTTTTTTCACCGCCATTTTGTTTTTTAGTAAATTTCTGAGAAACAGTGAATGTTACAACATGGCATACAGCCGATATGAATTCAGCAACAACAAACAATACTGAAACAGCCCTTGAAGTGTTTTTTCTCACAAATGCTTACCCCACTTTATCTTTGAGGATTTCTCCATTTACGCACCTGAGTATGAGTTGTGTAATTCAAATTTATTATCCTGAATTTAATTGCCTGTTTTTAAAATTTTATTCCCTGATGTAATATCTTTCCTTGTCAAAGCAAAGGCCGTGGGGGAAGAGGAACTCCCATAATTTGTACGTGCGAGATATTAGCAATCATTATCTTTGGATTGGCGAGTGCCTCTTACTGAAATTTTGCGCCCTGCTCTCCACTATTGTATTTTTACATTTTTGGAGAGCGAGAGACTAGATTTCGATCTTCGGTAAGTGCTAATATTGTTCGAATCCTATGTTGAGTTATAAATGTACGTGTCGAAGAGGTCCGTTGCTGAAAGTAAGAAAGACTCAATTCTATGAAAATATTATAATCTCATTTGAAATACAAAATGATTTTATATTGTTTTCTTAACAAGAAGTATAGTTTGTTTGCATTTGTTGTATATTTTGAAATAGCAAAATCGCAAATTTTGTAAATTTGTTTCAAGATATATAAGTTGTTTTAATTATGAATGCCGTGTATAATACTGACTTTTGCTCGAAAAATGTTAAACTCAAAAATTCTAGGACAGTTTTGTTCTGCATTTGTCAATCCAGTATTACGTAAGAATAGTACTGAAAAGTGTTTAATATCTCAGTTAACTAAATAATTAATCAACAAAGTAACACATACAGCACGGTTCATTGTAATGTACGATATTTAATGGGCCCTGCTGTGAAAATCTAGAATGAAGGCCGCTTTAACAATGTGATTTTATTAACAATTTATTAAATTAGTAATCTAAAAATATTGCCAGTTCCATTTCATCGCCTTATAGTTCACCCCTTTCCTATTCCATTGATATGTATTAATTTTTCAACTCGAAGGAAACAAATATTTTGGTTTGTGAACACATGTATTATAACGTAGTAGTTGGTAAGTTTTTTTCTAACCTCTTTGTAGCCCGTTTCTGTATCTTAGTATCAGTGGGAACTTCATGTAATTTAATGTGCGTTCCAATGCCATTCGGAGATTCAGTCTGCTGCCAATAAGCACGTTCAATAATCTAGGAAAGTAAAGGTGTCAGAAGATGTTTACTATACTAGTTAGGTAATGTGGAATAGTCATTTTCGTCTAGTCTATATATGAGGCAGCAGTGTTTCTTTTATAACCGAGACACAATAAAAAAATCGGGGAAAGGAAGGGGGAAGTAGTCAAGTGGATACGAATGAAGATAATGTTGTCAGAGTAGTACAGTTATTCGTGGATGTTTGTTAAGTAAGTTAAAAATATGTTTTTGTTCGATTGTTCCCATAACCAAACGCTTTAGTAGAAAACTAACATTAATTATTTATCACACAGTTTGTGTAGATTCTTACATTAATCCTTAAAATCTTGATTGAAGATTATCAGCTACAGTTTTCTGTCTAGTCTCATGTTAATGTGGTTTGAATTATGATATGTTTCAACGCCTTTCAATACTGAAAGATCAGTTGTACCAGATTTGACTAAACCAAAGGACCACTCTAAATTAAGAGTGAATTTATATGAAATCACTTATTTCAAAAGCTCCTAAAATGTAACTCTTCACGTTATCATATAATTTAAATTCATATTTGTTAAACCACGAAAAATTCTAGGAGATTTGTTTATCGGCTCACACCAAACAATGAATGTAATGATGAGTTCGGCATTTATGAAATTTTAATTTTCAACTCAAGTTTCCACGGCGTTGAATAGTAAGAATATCAGACGGATCAAAAACATTTATCATCTTTGCAGTAGATGCCGTTATTAACTGTAATTTTATGGTACAAGTCGCAGCAGATAGACATGACATCAATTAACACATGATAATTGTAGGTATATAACTTAAGACCTATTGAAACATTCATAATCACTCGTAAGATAGTGAGCCTAAAAGTAGATTAACTTTTCGCAAAACCATGCTACATTTTAATTTCCTTTCGACAAAGATGGAAAACTTGTGCAAGTCCATAAAAAGAAAATATGCAAAATATATGTTACTAAAAAACAACAGGGGAACAATGATACAGTCTGTCTCGTTCTCAAAATGTTTATTTGTAAAATTATATAAACACTAGAGCAAAATCACAGAAAAAGTGAATGATATTGTCTCAAAAGTGTAAATAAGATTACCGCGTAGGAAAGCATTTCAGAGCCATCGAACTAATCATCCATCCCCAACTACAGATACATTATTTGGAGAAAGATCGATGTTTGAGTGCACATGATCCGGCTCAAAAACATTTGCTCAATCGATTTTCTATCTATGAATTTTAGGTGAAACGTGACGTGCTACAGCAATATCAGAAGCTGTTATTCACAAGTGATAAGAAAACCATAACTTATAAGAATGTTCTAGGCGGATCATGATTGAACTAAGAAGCTTTATAAATAAGTGACAAATTCAACACTGCTATGTGGCAACGCTACGCTTTGCATTTGGTAAGATTCGAATTACTTCGTGCATTACGAACTGCAGCACGCTTGCAGAATGATAGACTTCGATCTGTGACATCCATAGCTTACAGAAGTACACCTTGCGATTCAAAAAAGGGTAAAAAGTTGTCAGAAGAAAAGGATGTTATATACCACACTGACAATGCCAAATCGTATACATTATACATTTTAACGATGGGTAGAAATTGCGAGAAGTTGGTTTTAATTAATCTACCTATAAGAGAAACAGGTGCTGAAATATTATCACCTGTTTCGGTAACTGAGGAAGTCTGTAGATGACGTTAAGTAACGATGAAAATAAAAAAACATGTGATAGAATTGTTCACTAGAAACAGCAGAAGTTCTGTTTCGACGGAATTATAGTGTTTCCGTAACGGTGGCAGACGTTATATAATAAAATGTTCTATACATGGTTTCAAAATGTCTCATAATAAATATTTTTTTCCTATTTCGACCTAAAAATGCTCAGAAACTTCTTCACAACCTGATGTTACAACATTACTCACATTTATTTACAACTACGCAATTTCTTCCCCGCAAATTTGTATCATATATGGAAAGTGTATTACGAACACTGTCATTTATTTCTTCAAATGTTGTGATTTTGTAATTTCAAATTGTGTAAGAAGGAAGCAATAAACTGTTAAATTTGTTAGGAAAGTACTGTGGAATAAATTTATTTTATGACTGGGATAATAGTTCTTTAATTAGAATTCATTGTCCCTTTCAGCAAAGGCCATATTTGAGATGTGGATCCGCAACTGAACTTGAGATCCTACAGAGAATTGAACTCTTGCCGACGTCGTGTTCAAGGGTGAAGAATGGAATAGTCAATATACCTAATACCAACTTTCAGCTATGTCATTTTATTTGTAATACTCTTATAATAAAGGTTGCTAATCACGTTTGAAAAGAAAATATTTGATAGACGATTATTCATAGTAAAGACTATTTAACTCTCATGGGTAATTTACCTGATCGAAACGATCAACATGATAGGTGAACGTATAAATAGTAATACCAATAATACATCACATAGCTCTAGGCAACTCAACGTTGTTAGGCTATGGGGAAAACCAAATTAAAATAATGTCATTATGCAATAGAATGGAGATGTTTTCTCTAAGGCAGCTGCAAAAAATACAAGTAGCCTCTTGAAAGAGTGGCGAGGATTTGTGTACGTATATTACAGTTCATAATATCGTCAAGTGTAGCGTCCTTGCACCTTATTACCTGACCTACCTATTGATAGAATCTGATGGGTGCGCAACCTAGCTGTCCATTTATGAACAATACATACAATTGTGTTAAATAGAGCATTATTACCTTTGCAGTAGAATGAAACGCGTGCGTCATTTTTGGGAGAAACTAACGAACAACAAGAAGAAGGAGCATGGTCCGAAAAAGACCTAAGTAGTTTAATAGTTTCAATAACATAAATTCATGATATAAATATCACGAATTGTGTATCAATCCGACACCACCTTATTGGAATAACTAAAGCTTAAACATACAGAGAGTTGAAAATTAACAGCATATCTTGAAGTTGTAAAATACATGCTAATTAATGAATGATAGAACTATAGGGCTAAGGAAGTACGTCATCCGATAGAGTAGAAAATGTATTAAAATCTCCACCTATGATATTTTTAAATTTGCAGTTTGTAAATCTGCTTCAATATTAGAAGGAAAAAGAAGTCCTAAAGTATGAGGTTGTATAGCCAGAAGGGCTATCCACTGAAATTTCTATTTTTTATTCTTTTTATTTTCTCCCATCGTACAAATAAGCTTGACAGGAACGCCCGTTTTAATAGCTCTCGATTCTGTAATTTCCTCCCTAGCACAACGCTTTTTCTTTGTCTCATATATGAGTTTCCTTTGAGTCTTTGATCTATCCAATCCAATCAAACTTTCTTTAGAACTTTGAACAATTCCCAATTCATGCAGTCTAAACCCATTTTTAGAGCAATAAATACCGCATTTGTCCATTTTTATTTTTTCTATATACCTTTTACCGATCACTCTTAATAATTTAATTGCATATCTTGTACAATTACCTCACGTCAATCCGAACTGTTCCTCCTAAACTTTTTCATTAGTTCTTCCAGAATTTAAAGTAAGTTTTTACTACTGATAATTCTATAATCTTCCCATCTCTTTGGGTTCGATTTCTCGGCCAACAGTATCATTGAAGTCTTCAGGAAGTATTTTGATCACTCTCTTGTTTCATATATTTGACTCCAGGGTCGAGACAATACCGTAAAACAGATCTAATTTGTAATTTCTAAAAGGAATACAAAATAAATCAGAAAAGAGTAAAAAGGAAATAAAGATACGCGATTATTCTAAATTTAATTTTACATTGCATAGAAACGATTTCTTTTCGCGTCTCATGCAATTAGCTTGCAATAATTCAATATTAGCCGGAAGCAAACATGCAGATAGAGCAGAATAGAAAAAAAACACACAACGAAACTGCAGACATAGGATGGAAACACACTGAAGAGAACGTTCTCATCACAGGCAATTGATTTGCTGAGATAGGGACGCCAGATCCTTCGAACAACGCCGAGCGAACTTACAAATAGAAGCAAGGACTTGTAATACTAAGCTTTTTACCTCGGTATTTCAAACTCGCAACACCTCTGTGCGCGAGCTACTCCGATTTGTGTTATTTTGTTATCCAAACATATACGAATCTGAAGAAGAAAATACCTAAAATGATAAAAGGACTATCATAGACTTTTAGGGTACTTCAGATCCTTAGAATACACCCTCGTGGTCCTCCCAAAAGAGGGAAAATCATCGAAAACTTCGTCCATACCCAATAGAAGGAAGAGATAATTGCCTAGCAGTCTACGATGCTGGAGTCCAGACTCATAATTGGTCGTCGCCCAGAGTTAATCTCCAATCAATCTAGATGCTTGATGGACTAAAAACCTTCCCACCTCAGTTTTCGGACTAGTATCACTTAACAACATTCAGGAACTGTGTATTAGTGATGTGCTAGTGTGAGTGTTCATACAGACTACTACGAACTGGAATGGTTGGAACCAAAGCCGTAAGTAGTATTCATTTATTGGCAAATCCGAGTCAGTTGCAGTTTCTATACATACATTCTCCATCCTGCTCTCATATCTGAATGTTTCCTTTTAGGCTGTGTTGTTTCCAATCCAACACCAACCCAAAAATCTATCGGGAATTAAATTTCAAATTAGATTCGTTTTAAGAAACAAAGGCACTCGCATTAAAGCCTCACACATTGCCTTTGCTGTGAATGAATATTTCCTTTCTGCTCGCACATTTCCTCCTCGAAACTGTGTACCTTTTCATTCACCCAGAATGCTCTCCCAAAACTTAAAAATGAAGATACGTTCTAGGTTGAAGGTACGGAAACCTCATCTAGACAAGAACGTTTAATGTGCGCTGTGCCCTGAGACCAGGTAAGACTCAGGAGCATATGCACTCAACGTGGTGCCGAAACCCGATTTACACGAACCGTGGTGCCGAAACCCGCTCGTACACTTGTGGCCACTGGCTCACAACGTGGTGCCGAAACCCGCTCGTACACTTGTGGCCGCTGGCTCACCACGTGGTGCCGAAACCCGTTCGCACCCTCGAGGCCACCGGCACACAACGTGGAGCCGAAACCCGGTCTATATACAACGTGGTACCGAAACCCGATTTACACGAACCGTGGTGCCGACAACCTCACTTCTACCGCTAGGAATTGAACCCGTGGTCCTTCACTCACAACGTGGTGCCGCACCCCGCTCGTACCCTTGTGGCCCCAGGCTCACAACGTATTGCCCGAAACCCGCTTTTCCCGTAGTGGTCCTGCGGACAAACAACGTGATGCTGAAACCTGTTTTATCCACTACGTGGTACCCGTGCTTTGTATGCACCTTACTTTGGTAATACCATCACTTGGATTCGTACCTAGGGTCTTTAGTATACTTTTACGGCTCTTCACCTTTAAGGATTTTCGCTTTGTTTATGGCTGAACATCAGAGTGTTTCTTTTACTAGAACGACGCACTCCCAATTCTCTTGGTTTTTGTGGCCGGGGTTCCCCGTTCATTCCCCGCCAGGGCACGAGCCCGAACCCGCTCAACTTTTTGGTCGTTGTCGCCCTTACGCCCTAAGCGTGGTTTTGTGCGAGGTTTTGATACTTCGTTATCATGCCCCCCTGGATCCCCTTTTATTGGCCGCACTAACTTTTGTATGGATGACTCGTCTCGAGGTCGACGTCCGCGTACGTACTATTTTTGTGGTGTCTGTACTTCTCCAGGTTTTCACTGAACTAAGGACCATGTTTAATACGTTATCCGTAGACAGACCATTATAGTTAGCGTAAGTTTTATCGCGATTGTTTACTATGCCATATTCATGCTGTCTAACCCATATCCTGCAATTCTCTCGTTTTGTCGTGTCAGCTTCAGCTGAGTTACGTGCAGACGCATAGACTTTTACTTGCTTTAGGTGAATAACCTTCTTATCATCATGAAGCATGTCATCTTGCTTGTTTGTGTAATTGTCTTCATAGTTAGTCATGGTAGTTCTTTCTCACTCCCGCTGTCCGCGCAGTATCGCTATACCTTGGCTGGTTTGTTGTTTACGTCTTTGTTGGATGTACACATTATTAAACGCTCTCACAATAGACCGTTTTATACGAACATGTCAGCAATACACGGTTTGACCCGATTTCTCCCTTATGACAATTTTACTACCCTTATGGCTGGTTCCTTTCTTTTAGAATCGAGAACCCCCTTGGACGTTAATCATACCGTCCTTCCTGTTGTAATGCCGCATTTCAACTTTTCCGCTAATTTTGACGAGTTTACTGTGAAATTGGATCTTTTAAGTTACGAACTTAGTAACTTGTCAGTTAATAGTCAATTACCAACTTGGTCCAACTCTACGATCGTTACTTATCCCGCTTTATCATTGGCATTCATTTTCATAGCCATTTTAGCAGGTTTGTTGGTCTATGCATTTATTCGCATTCGTTCCATCACTGTCGACCTTCTTCAAGTTATGAAGACTTATAATGAATCACATCCTATGGCGGAATCGCGCGATGTAGAGGCACAATAATATCTTTCAGAATGTTCCTCCTAAATTCCCCCTTATTCTTATTGGCTTCGAAAGACTTGATTCTGTGGTGAATAGATAACCCTTCTTTGGTACCATAATGCTAGCCCAAACTGTTCCTTCAGTTTTGGAGGTGAACCTTGGATTCCCACCCATTGTGGCGTTCCCAAACCGTTCCCGCTTGCCAAGCACGGTTCCATTTCGAGTGTTCTCTCTTACCCACATTCGTAGTCTTTCTTAGGTTTGGTCTGGTTTTCTTCGTAACGACATGGCGGTTATTCGAATAGGTTCTTAATTCCGTTATCTACAGGTTCAGCTGAAAACATTTCCATGAGAGGTTAACATACTTTGTTCAACGACATGGCCGGTTACTTTTGTCTTTAAATCATCTCTAGTTGTACACTTTCGAATGCTTGGTCCTTCTCGTGTAGGGTGATTTTATTTAGACAATTCTTATACCAGGTTCAGCTCGTGGATTTTTCGGAGGTTTTCCTACTCGTAGGTTATACGACATGACCGTAGGGAATTTACCATTTCGATTATAACACGTTCAGCCACGTTAGTATGGAGGTACATCGTTCACATTTCGTAGTGAGGGTATTCAGGCTTACTCTTGGTTGTTCCTCTTTTCAAATACTTTGTGGAAGTTACGAAACTCTTCAGATCATACGCCTATTTCGAAACTCATTTCGATTGCTTTTTTTCGCGTTCATTTTCAATTCTTCCGATTTTTTAATTGTTCAGACTGTCGTTCTTTTGAACATTTCGAAATTTTACTAGTTCCTTCAGTACACCGTACTTTTGCCACTGTTTCGAATTTGTTCTTTTCTTTGAGTTTTGTTACTTTGTTTACTTCGAATCACATCATACGCCGTAATCTGTGATCCATTTTTTACCCATTCTTTTTTTTGATCGGTTATGTGCACCCCTTTCTTTATGCGATTCCCCACCTCCTAGGTCGTTTATGTCATCTTTGCGAATTAATTTTTCGTTATTTTGTTCCGTCACCTCATTTTATACTTCGTGTTTGGAAGACTTTGGACTATTCGAAATTTGCATTTGGGATATAAATTTCAGAGTGCACTTCGGTTGCCTTGATGGTACCGTGTACGATTTATTCCCCCTTTTGATGTATACCATGCGTGCCCTTTGTCCGCTTTGTATACACTTATACAATTTGTTTTGTTCTCCGTTGTCTTCCTTTCCCGACTTGTTTAGTAATTATCCCATGTGGGAATGACATAGGCACTTGCATTGTATTCTCTGGTAGGAGCAAACTGATCATGTATAGAGGTTCCATTCTCATACTTCAGTTTACTTCGTAAATATATATGTTGTCAGGTTCTTTTCCGTACCTTTCAGCATCCAGATGAATCTTACATGTCATCCTCGTGAGCACTTTAAATAGGAATGATATGGTGATCAGTCTTACTCAAATGCGCGCATCCTTTTGTTAGTACGTATGTGAGTCCTACTATGGCATTACCGAACACACCTCTAGACTGTATCACGCAAACCGGAAACTCAACTGTGCGAATGTTTGTTTGTGTATTTCTCGTTTCCTCTCCTTTTGCGCAAATCCTCGTTTGCCTATCGGGCTGGTCCTGTAGCCAGACTTTTCTTTCTTCTCCTTTGAGAGACCGGAATACGCAACCCTACATATCCGCCAGTTTTGCAAAAAAAAAAAAAAAAAAAAAAGGCACATGCATAACGTAACAAGGGTGTTAGACACACTCAGTAGTCAATGCACGCCATACAGTAACCTTCCCAATCCCAATCGACGTCACCGACTTTTGACAAGTCAAACAAGTATGTTGGGAACGCAGTAGTTTCACGACACGTTAACTGGAATATATACCCCTGGTATTTTGAACATACCTACGCAGTTTTCTAGTTTTCGTTGCCAGTAGCCTTAGTTTAAGTTAGGTTAGTTTACAGGGATCGCACCTTCCCGCCAGTCATTTGCTCATGTCATTCTGCTCTGCTTCCACATGTGGATACTCGGACGTACTCGGTGAACTTCGTAGATCCTCGTTCTGTTATATTTACGTTGTTCCAGTTCTGGAATTCCGCGGATACATTTGAGTCTGTTTCTGTTGGATACGGATACTTTTTCTTTAAGGATTTTTCTTTGTGTCCTTACCTTTTGTTTCCGTTCCGTGTGAATAAGCTTACTCGTCTGTGGTCGTTTCCAGTCAGACTCGCTGTCCAATTTGCTCTTCTTAGGATTTTGGTTCTTTTGTAAGCATATTCACCAGAAACTCCTATTATATATATATTTTAGCCGGCTTTTAGATAAATACATAAGTCTCACAAGGTGCCGACTCAAATAGGTAATCTGCCGTTTTCTCCGAACCCTACTTGGATTTTCCATAACCCTTGTAATTTTTTGCGTTTATTGAAACTATTTAGCATATTAATTTTACTTGTAGATTAGGTTATGATAGGAAAATCGATTCCAAGTTTAAGCATTGTTTATTTACATATACGTTTTAATACTCTTCGTATACGGGAGACTAAAACGTTTGTTGCTTTATGCGTTTCATTTGTTTTAGATTTACCTGGAATCCTTCCCTTACCCCTATCCTTGTAATGGGGCTTTAAGGAAACATTTATTTACGCTATATATATATATACTTAATTTGTAGCAGCGCATGCTTTATCACAGGAAGTTGATTAGATACCCATGTGTGATGATCTGCTTGCTGTTTACACACACACATGTATCGCATTATTTTCATTCCATGCAGCACTACCGTGCTCCTCCTCTCTTGTATGCAGCGCATGCGCATTTGGTTATCTTGTCATATGTTGCCCTTGACACAGTGACGGAGTGGAAACATCTTAGCATTTAAATCCCTCCTCTCCTTATCAGAAACTGTAATTTGATTTTGAGGATTCTTGTCTTTAAATGTTTACTATTTTGATAGATGTTAGTTCCTCAAACAGACATTGAATCTCCTTAATAGAGACTTGATTTTCAGTGCTACAGTAATATACAAAATGACATTGACATTTTGCAATTAGCAAGGAATTACTTTTACTCCATTTGTGTAGGATTCGTGTTTGAATGTGTTCATGAAACACAGGACTATAGAAGCGAATATGATTTCACTTTATTTACATGTTATTTTAGTTTGATTGATTTTAAACTCATTTTGGATTTTATTTTAGTTGGTAATATTCATTATCCATAACTACGTAGTGCTTGCTGGGAATTTAAGTATGTACTCATATAATTTTCATTTCAGGTACATTGATTTAACATTTTGTCGTGCCTTACGCATATATTTTATGTTCATTTAATGTTTAATTTTGAATTTCCTTTTGTTTATTGAATGATACCTACATTATGCAATTTTAGGAATTCATTTCAAGAATCATACATTATTATTTTATGCGATTTTAATACTTTTCATTACTTTGAGCTTTGATTTTATATTCAATATTTGCATTTATGTTTTGATTTTGATTCTTGTATGTTTATGTCATAGTTAGCCTTGCACTCAATTTACGTGTTTACAACCTGAATGATATACAGGGCTTTCCATTTTAATTCGCCCTTATTTTGAGTTTAAATTTTCACATATGTATGTGTTTCAATTTTGTTTTCAATTCAAGTTTTATTCACTTTGTTATGTTTCAGAAACTCATTTTTTTTCGTTTTAATCCGTATTGCATATTTTCAAGTTTTCAATTTTGTATTTGAGAAAATTGCAACTTCGCGGAGGGAGCGTAAAACAGATCTAATTTGTAATTTCTAAAAGGAATACAAAATAAATCAGAAAAGAGTAAAAAGGAAATAAAGATACGCGATTATTCTAAATTTAATTTTACATTGCATAGAAACGATTTCTTTTCGCGTCTCATGCAATTAGCTTGCAATAATTCAACATTAGCCGGAAGCAAACATGCAGATAGAGCAGAATAGAAAAAAAACACACAACGAAACTGCAGACATAGGATGGAAACACACTGAAGAGAACGTTCTCATCACAGGCAATTGATTTGCTGAGATAGGGACGCCAGATCCTTCGAACAACGCCGAGCGAACTTACAAATAGAAGCAAGGACTTGTAATACTAAGCTTTTTACCTCGGTATTTCAAACTCGCAACACCTCTGTGCGCGAGCTACTCCGATTTGTGTTATTTTGTTATCCAAACATATACGAATCTGAAGAAGAAAATACCTAAAATGATAAAAGGACTATCATAGACTTTTAGGGTACTTCAGATCCTTAGAATACACCCTCGTGGTCCTCCCAAAAGAGGGAAAATCATCGAAAACTTCGTCCATACCCAATAGAAGGAAGAGATAATTGCCTAGCAGTCTACGATGCTGGAGTCCAGACTCATAATTGGTCGTCGCCCAGAGTTAATCTCCAATCAATCTAGATGCTTGATGGACTAAAAACCTTCCCACCTCAGTTTTCGGACTAGTATCACTTAACAACATTCAGGAACTGTGTATTAGTGATGTGCTAGTGTGAGTGTTCATACAGACTACTACGAACTGGAATGGTTGGAACCAAAGCCGTAAGTAGTATTCATTTATTGGCAAATCCGAGTCAGTTGCAGTTTCTATACATACATTCTCCATCCTGCTCTCATATCTGAATGTTTCCTTTTAGGCTGTGTTGTTTCCAATCCAACACCAACCCAAAAATCTATCGGGAATTAAATTTCAAATTAGATTCGTTTTAAGAAACAAAGGCACTCGCATTAAAGCCTCACACATTGCCTTTGCTGTGAATGAATATTTCCTTTCTGCTCGCACATTTCCTCCTCGAAACTGTGTACCTTTTCATTCACCCAGAATGCTCTCCCAAAACTTAAAAATGAAGATACGTTCTAGGTTGAAGGTACGGAAACCTCATCTAGACAAGAACGTTTAATGTGCGCTGTGCCCTGAGACCAGGTAAGACTCAGGAGCATATGCACACAACGATACTTTCTTGTCCTTGTCCTTTGTACCCCCTTGTTTCCTCCGACATTCCGTAGATTCCAACTCCTTGTATTTTTCCTCATATTTGCCAACTATGTCCTCGCACTTTATTTTGTGAAATGTTTTTCTTCCTCTGCTTGTTTCTCTTCGTAACTCGCGCTTTAACTTCTTGTATACCTTTCTGCCTTCTTCTGTGTAAACCTGTTTCGACGTAATCCTTCCCTCATATTCTGTAACATCTGTTCTGTAATTCTTTTAATTTTCGAGTCACTCTTTCTATGTAAACCTTTTTGTGTTGTCAAAATCTTGTAGTTGATTACCAAAACAGCACCTCAATATGTGACTCCGTTTTCCAGTTATTAGGTTTTAAGTATTTTGACCTTTGGCCTTTGGAACATGTAGTTGTTGGTGAGGGGAAACACCACCTTAATTTGCGGCTTCGTTGACGAGTGATTGGATTTGAAGTGTCATACAAAGGGCGTATCAACACATAAACTATAATCCCAGGTGAAATAAATGTGGCATGTTCGAAAACCACCATATCCCGAGTTTGACATAGGAAGGGCCTACTTTGCGCAATAGGTCATAAAAGAGAACGATTACGTAATTCCAGTGGGCGTGGCCAGGGGCGGGGTCTTGGCGGGGTCACGTGACCGGCGCCAGCCAATCAGTGTAAAGGGGGTGTGGCTTGTTTGCTCATGCGCAGTAAGAGAAAAAACACCCCAAGGTGTATCCTTCCTACTTCCTCATTTACAGTCAGGCATTTATCTCACAGTTGCACCAAATGTCTTAACCCTTTCCGAAAAAGATCAGAGATGAGAGTGCTAAATAGCCAGAGCTTTGACTTTTCGTAGAAAAGTTTGGACAATTTGCTGCATCAGTGAGACATGCCTGAATCTCAATGGAAATTATGTGGAGATATCAGGAAGGACCCTCCTACACATCTATATATACTTTACAAATATATCTTTAAAATAAATATTTTGCATTTTGGAAGACCTATATATTGAACGACCCACGTATATATGCTTTAGATTATGGACGAAATACATCCATAATGAAAAATATATTTAATTTGCCCACTGCTTATTTTCAGAGTACTCATTTGTTTACTTGAATTATTGAAATGAGTGCAAAGCATGCGATACTGATAATGGTAACCACTGCGTTCGTTATTGGCAGCTGCGTCGTTTAATATACAATATGTAAACAGTCGTAATTTCTGGTTCATTTCTGTCATTATGCAAATGTAATTTGCATCAACAAAAGCTAGATTACAAAAGAAGGTATATAGTTGTTGAGGGGAAACACTACAATTTATTAATTAACTCACTAATGGATATGTGAAATTACTAGACTATTTATGCGAAATCTGCAATGAAGAAAATAAAATGACCGGCAGTTGAGATACGTATTATGGAAGAAAAAATATTCAGTTTAACGTACTAGGTTATGTCCTTTAGACTTACAAGTTAGAGAGTAGGAGGATTAAGGCAAGTGAATTATGGAAGAATTTGCTGGAATGAGAGATTGAGAGGAATACACGGACATGATATTTACCACAACAAACTTACTTGATGGGGATTGAGACCAGAGAACCCGTGCACCAGAGGTAAACCCCTACCTGCAAGCCACCGTCTAAACCGAATCAACTGTTCTCCAGATAATTGTAATTAAGATCATATGAACAATGTGTGAATACATATGAATAAAATAATAAGTTTAATTAATAAATAAAATTAACTATCGTTTGACATTAAACAAGGTATGAAGGAATATCATATTTACTCCTTCGAGAATAACATATTACATTTACTTCTCAGCAAATGTTCTGAAGAATGTGTAAACGAATAATACGTTTATGTTTCTCAAAACTAATTAATCCATCTTACGTTACATATGAATAACTAGTCCTTACACTACATAAGTTTCGTTCGCACATATCATAAATTAGTTAAGTATTCTCTATTATTTTTTGAACGATACGTACTTGAAGAAACAAATTTTCTCATTTTCATTTTCAGTCGGTATCCAAAGAGATGGAACCAGAACGTATGCGCGGAATCACTTGAGAATCATTCAAAATGATAATTGAATGATTATTATTATCACATTTATGTCGAAACTTAGGAGAATCTTAAAATACCTTCAGTATAAAACTTTCCCTTTTGATGTACGTAGTCAATTTACAATCTAAGATAGAAAGCATTACCAGAAACATTATCAACATAGGTCTTGATTTGTGGAAATAATACAACAGCAAAACATATTGATTACTAAATGATGGTAAAATAAGTACATTTTTTTCAAAGTCTCCGATTGCAAAACAATCAATTGATAAGAAAATCAACTTAAACCAACAATTATCATCATATTTCACGCATACAAATTTAGTAGCTTCAGGGAGTAATCTCTTTTTTCGGTTATATAATTCTATGACATGAATCTATTTTTCTTAATGAATATGGCCATTCTTGTTTTAGATGAACATAATTGGTGAAAATAGTCTATGATAACAGTGATATTATATATATACGGTGTCTCACCTAAATTTTCGATCTCAAATATTTCCGAAATAAAAAAAAATTGACAAATCTGGTTAGGCAAGAATGTACTCATGCAAGAGGCCTATAAAATTCTGTAGCAACAAGTGGCCTCAAGGGTCACATCATAGAGCCCGAGGGGCCAACTCGAAAATTTCAAAAAGAAACCTCCTATTTTATTGCAGATTCTGATTTTACAATTAAAACTAAGCAACTTTTACTTGAAGAACTTTCCGTTAATCTAATAGATGGCGCCGTAATCACAAAAAAACTGCATATCATCATATGAACGTCTTCTAACTTTGCGACCTCAAATATTTCCGAAATAACAAAAAACGTAACAAATCAAGTTACGTAAGAATGTACACATGTCAAGGTCCTATAAAATTCTGTAAACAGCAAGTGTTTACACGGGTCTCATCATAGGGCCGCTAGAGCCAAATCAAAAATTTCAAATGCAAACTTCCTACTTTTATTCCAGATTCTGATTCTACGATAAAAACTAAGCAACTTTTACTTGAAGCACTTTTTTATTCTAATAGATTGCGCTGTAATCGCAAAAAAAGAATATCATCGTACCTACGTCCCCTAACTTTCCGACCTCAAATATTTCCAAAATAACAAAAGAAATGTAACAAATCTAGTTATCTAAGAATGTCAGGATTCTATAAAATTCTGTTTACAGTAAGTGCCCCAAGGGGTCCCATTATAAAGCCCCGCAAGCCAACTTGAAAATTTTAAATGGAAACCCCCTATTTTTATTGCAGATTCTGGTCTGCGATCGAAAATAAAGACCTTTTAGTTGAAGCACATTTGCGTTATTCTACTAGTTGAAGCTGTAGCAAAAATAATTGAATATCATCGCAAGCTTGTACATCACCCAAGGCTAGTGATAATCTATACACCTCGAGAAATACACTTGCAATTTCAGTACGTGTCCAATCATTTTAAAAGATCTATTCAATTAACATAAAATGAAGTTATCTTCATCTTCCCAAAATTCCAAATAGAAATCCTCTCCATTAATGCAGATTCCGATACTGCGACCAAAAATCGCAACTTTTCGTTTAAGTATTTTTTTGTTGTCCTCCTAGATAACACATAAATCGCAAAAATAATCATATCGTTCTACCTGAGGGTAATAAATGAAAAGCTGGTTCAAGAGCGTTACATGATGTGTGATGTTGTTGCTAAGACTTGCAAACAAAGTGAGAATATACGTTTGTGATAATAATATTCTTCAAGAACTGATATTTTTCTGTAAGCTTGTGGACACTATGAAAGTTGATTTACTTTAGCTCTCCGTTGGGTCATGAAGTTTCAATAATAATCGGGCATAGTGTCAAAAGAGAATTAAGTTTTATTTTGCCATGTTTATGCAGATATGTATAATGCGATCTCGTTTGAATATAGACCATGTAATTTTATCTGAGAGATAAAATTGAAAGTGAACACGTAAGGTTGTTTGTTGGATCTATTAAAGTTTAAAACGACATCATTATTTTGCTGTTATGGTTATGTAGATGTGCATAATTACGATTTGATTTGAAACTGCATATAATACCATTTGAGAAGTGGAAGTAAATATGAACATGTAAAGTTGATCCTTAGATCTAAGAGACCGAATGTGCTCTTATAAATTTAGAGAAACAAATAACATTTGACCAGAAAACACATATGTGTCACCCCTATGTCATGTTCTGTAAATACTTATGGTTGATTGTAAATTACAATCCAGCAACATAGAAACCATGATTGGATATTGGTAGCAGTAGGCATTATTACAGAGAACCTCTCAACACTCAAGCTGTATTTCTACTGTATTTCAACTGTTCTCAAAGTGAAGTTCTAACGCTCTTGATAATACGAGGATGTGCAATAACTGAAGGCCAGGTGCTGACGTAAGGATAATATTTAACGAAACATTTCGCGTTCCACACAATCCTATTTGGAGACCTACTGTCGAGTGTATCGTAAGACGCGTCGAGAAAGCGGTAACTATAAAGGATTGTTACATTCCTGGTCGACCGAAATCGGCGACAAATAGCTTGATGTTGCAGTTATTTGTTGAAAATACTTAACATTCATAAAGCTGCGGAACAATATGACATTAGTCCATTTCTACGAGAAGAATGTTAAAGAAAATGAAACTCTCCCCATAAAAAATCATGTGATACACCAACTGAATGAAGATGTCTTTGATGGCCATGTAGAATTTTGTAAAGCTATGATGAAACAAACCAATAATGATCCTACGTTTCTTACCAGCATTGTTCTCTGACGAAGGCGCGTTCCACCTAACCGGTTACACTAACAGACGTAATACCGTGTTTTGATTTGACAACAGTCTCATTGGTCCTTTCAAACACACTCTACATCCTGAAAAGTTGAATATCTGGACGGCAGTGTTAAATACACAATAATTGGGCTCTTTCTTAGTAATAACAATTTGAGTTCTGAACTTTGTAAGGAGATGTTTCGAAATCAAATAGTTCCACGAATGAGACATACTCCAAAAGACAACTTTGCCCACAGATGGTCTCAGCAAGATGTACAAGACCGCACAACGGTGTAAATATGTGGCAATTTTTTAACATGGAATTTCCTAAATAACGTATTTGCAAAAGAGGTGAGATTGGGTGGCCCGCTCATTCTCAGTTTCCCTGATATATCGCCACTATACTACTTTTTTTGGGTTTATATAAAACGCCGAGTATTTTTTCTATATCAAACATTACCAACCACTTTAGATAATCTTCGTCAAAGGGTTGTGATGAAGTTGCACTTATTGAACTGAAAGTCACCAGGAATGCAGTATTTTTGTTTTACCATCGAATTGCTCACTGACAGACACAGAAAAGTGTGCAGTTTGAGCGTATGTTGTGAAACATCAGCTACACTTTATTCATCTGCCAATTTTAGACAACCAAGTCGAGAGAGGCAAGGGGACGCATGATAATCAAGTTCTTCGAAGAAAAAAAAAGAAACGGGAAGACGCTAAGTGGCTATTAAAGCTAATGTGTAGTTACGCATTCCGTAACGAGAGTAACAATACTTTTGAAAAGCAGGAAACGAAGACAGGACAACGTTTTTTAATCTCTGCTTTCATGTGAAACATAATTATCAACGAAGTTATAGTTAGGTTAAATCCAAGTGTATTAGTCACCCCTACCTAACAATTTATCTGAATTTTGAGAACGTATTTAAGGAGCAGATGGATTTCCTGCTTCCGGAATGTAAAAAACAGTGTGCCAAGAATTATACTATCAACCTTATGTATGTTGAATTACAACTGCACTCATCTTGAGCAGCTTTGACATGGAACATAACACGCATGTGTTTATAAACAAAAAAATAATTTTGAGTTTTTTTTCTAATTTAACATAAGCTGCATGTCATTGTAACTAAACAAAGTTCAGTTAATATTTTAATTAATCTGTACATGTCACGCGATATTTAATAAAAATATTGGTCTACTCGACCTTTTCAATTGTTGTGAAGATGTTTCTTGTTGCAAAACACAAAATCTTTCTTTTCCATATCGTAACTGTCTACCATGGTCCCATTGAAATATAAATGAAAGCAATTTTGTTTTATGCTAAGCCTTTTAAAAATATAGGTCACATATTTCGTGCTTTTTAATTGCACGTGCATTAATCGAGTTATTTATTTTATTATCAATCCCAAGTAGCGTACGATGATATTTCTTTTTTGCAATTACAGTGTCAACTAGGCGGGTAACGAAAAGTACTTCAAGTAAAATTTGAGTATTTTCGATCCCAAATTCGAGTGTGCAACAAAAATAGGGTTTTTCCATTTAAAACTTTCAAGTAGTCCCCTGGGGCCCCACGACGGGACCCATGAGGGCACTTGTTGTTTATACAATTTTATAGGCCCCTGACATGCGTACATTCTTATCTAAATAGATTTGTCACACTTTTTATTTCAGAAGTAGTTCAGGTCACAAAGTTAGGGGACGTACGTACGGTGATATTCACTTTTTGCGATTACAGCACCATCTATTAGAACACCGAAAAAGTGTTTTAAGTAAATGTTGCTTAGTTTTGATCGTAGAATCAGAATCTGAAATAAAATAGGGGGTTTTAAGTGAAATTTTCAACTTGGCCAATGGGGACCTATGATGGGCTCCTGGGAGCAATTGTAGTTTACACAATTATATATACCCCTGACATGTGCACATTCTGACGTAAATAGATTTATTACATTTTTTGATATTTCGGAAATACTTAAGATCGCAAAGTGAAGGGACGTACGTACGATGATATTCATTTTCTTACGATTACAGCGCCATCTGTTAGAATAACGAAAAGGAGCTTCAAGTAAAAGTTGGTTATTTTTGATCGAGGAATTATAATCCGCAATAAAAATAAGGGTTTCTATTTGAAATTTTCGAGATAGCCCCTGGGGCACTATGATGAATAACCTGGGTGCACTTGTTCTTTATAGAACTTTATAGGTCTCTGGCATGAGCACATTTTTCCTAACCAGATTTGTCAAATATACATACTTAAAGTTATATAGCGTTCTGGCAAACTTTTAATTAAATTATGTAAACGAACTACATGATCAGGAAATAACTGCCATAAAGTTCCTGATTTAGTTTTCAGTGTAGTTGTCCCTTCAACAACGAAGCTATATGACAAGCAAACAAATAGCTTTGGGCCAGATGTGAACCGCATTAGTTACAGGCGCTAATGACACCAGTATATCATTCGCCAATGATTTTACTCTAATGGATCTGCAGGGGCGAGTTCCAGACATTTTAAATAATAATAATATTACTGCAATCTCAGGTCTTCACAAGATGTAAAACATTAATTTTACATCAGTTATTGAATGAAAACTTCACTCCATAATTTGAAATATGAATGATTGCCGTCTTTTCTTTACGTATGTATTTCGCGATTTGGGAGAATGAAATTTAATTGAACTACTACATGAAGTAGTTATAATAGAATATAGAAGTGGTATTAAAAAGAAAGTCATTGTAAATATGAGCTAATCCGTATGCTGGTTTCGATTGTCCCATTTTGGGAAAGAAGCAATTTCAGCAAATCTTCTTAGTGAACTAGTAACCATAAATAAAAACATACATTTTGTTTCACTGAGGTTTAAGAAATTACGTCAAACGTATTCTAAGCGTTATCGGAATCAGTAAGTCACGATGTTTAAATCAATCATTATGTCGCATGTTCCATTAAGTATTGACATGGTTGGGAAGTAACGTATAGAGAGATAATTCAAGTAAGACACAAGTTTTAGTAGAAATTAACTCACTCGAATACTCTACTATGCATTCGAACAATATATAAACAAGAATCAAAGTGATTTAATTAAATTAACATATATAGTTATATTTCTAACTCAATACCCTTTGTCTAACTGTATCATTTTATTAATGACAATCAATTTTAAGAAATGTATATACGTATAGATGTTATCGTCACCTAACCAAAAATGTTTCATATATGCTATGTGGCTTTACTTTAGGGAAAATAATAATGTGTGTGGGAAGAAAATGGAATACCAAATGTTTATCAAATCCGAGAAGTGTTTAATTTCGGCATAAGGTGTGATCTGAGTTTTAGTTTGTAATTTCTCAACGAAAGTTGATGAAATAATGAAAAGAATTAATTTTTCGACAGATATATATAACACGGCTTATTAAGTTGTAGTGCACATTGAATTAATTTCCTAAAAGAATGTTATATTTATTAATGGTTTTGTCATGAGATATCCTTCTGAAATATACAAGGTAAAATTGTTGTCAATCAACGCGATCTTCTGTAAAATATATATTTCCTGACTCATAATATACAAAGTCACATACAGATCAGTTTTGCCTTTCCAAATAATTTTCGAATAATATTCAGTCTAATGGTTCACATTTTTCTATATTTGTCCACTGTAATATTTTGAGTATGCGTTATATGTGAGCGGCTCAGGAAAACATAATAGTATGCCATACTTTTTAACTTTCAATAAACTGGTAAAAAGGTTCAATATTAACATGCAATTCAATGCAATTACACATAATAACAAAGCTCACCTGTTATCTGCAGATCCATGTTTGAAATTTAACTACCTGTATATGTACTGTGTTTCAGTGCCAACCCATTAATCTATTATACGAACTTCACTGGGAGCGGAGTTTACCATTTAGTTTGCCTGAACCGTTCATGTGTTGTTGAGTATTAGGTACTAAACAATTATTGAGTGCATATTATGTATTTTGAAATGCTTTAAGTAATTTCTTCAGTGCCATCAATTTAGCAGAATCACGAGTAAAATGTTCGGTTTAAATTTATATATTTTTATAGTATTCGATACTAAAGTGCTTGTACAAACATTAACCAGTCAGTCTTATTTAAATTGTTGTATGACCTTTCAAAAGTTGGATTTTTAAGATGATATTGCTTTTTCTAGTTTTACCACCAAATGAATAACTTGTTATTGTGAAATTTTATTTAGCATATTTGAAATATGAAATACTCTGATGTAATAATATTGGAAGGAAAGAAAATTTTATGTTGAATTGAAAATCCTGCTAATATGTTTGCCGAAGACTCCTTCCATCGTTATACGCATAATACAATTTTGTAAAGACAATGCTATAAAAATTCACCAAAAAAAATTAAAATAGACCATTTTGTATATCTAAGTATGTAATTTTATTTTCGTGTGTACTTTAAATTAACGGTTAAACGTAATATATAGCACCATTGATTTGCTAGAATTTCTTTAAAATAAATTCAGGAAAACCTTTCATTACGTTGTTTTATTTTACCAATAAAAAGTTTGTGTCACGTTTCATGTATTTGATTTTCAATTGACTTAGTGACCCAATTTTATCAGGGTACGTTTCTAAGCTACGAAAACTAACGATAAATTGAAAGTAATCAATCTATCTATCTATCTATCTATCTATCTATCTATCTATCTATCTATCTATCTATCTATCTATCTATCTATCTATCTATCTATCTATCTATCTATCTATCTATTTATCTATCTATCTATATTATTTCATAAGATTTGACCAGTAGACTGAAACTTCCAAAAATTTGAATTTGAGAGCCACTAAAAATTTCTTCTCATTTCACTGACAAGAACCGTATATGTGCAAGGACGATGAGCAACCTAATTATAACAACTCCAGTGTAGTTTCGGTCTTGACTCATTATTAAAATGCTTGAAGAATGCCGTTCTTCATGTCAGGAAAGCACGCTCGTTTGCTGCAGAACTACAAGAATCATTAGGTGAGAGTGTTTTTTTTTCTAAGATATTTACAACTGAAAATTTAGTGACTGTTGATCTGGCACACCTTATACGTTTGTGTGTCAATTCACGAAAAGGAATTTGTAGCAGTGACCAACCAACCCTCAACGGAAGTGAAACATTGAAGAGTACATAAATGATCTTAATTTTAAGTATTATTGTGTTTACAGTTTTCTACATTCAAGGATTAGATTGTATACGCGCTGATGTGTAGTATATAAGTAAAGAGGGATGCATATGTGGATTCCATACGTGGGGATATGTTTCCTACTGAAGAGATTTCAACGAACAAAGAAAAAATATTAAATCGATGTATCACGCTTAAAACGTGGACAAATGTACATGCCTGAACGCCAGGTAAGAATGTAGAAACAGCGGCATTCAATATCACGAAAAAAATATATATATACATATATAAAGGTCTATCTAAATCCTTTTAGTCGCAGTAAATAAATCATTTCGTTTATGGTAGACATGATATTCCTGAGCTTCATCTTGTTCATGAGTGACACGCTGTTAAAGTCCAGGATAGTAGTACTGGAGGCTCATGTTCGCTCTATGAAAAGTACATAACTTTAACCATGTCATAATAACTTATGTTCAGCAGATAGAGTGACAGGAAAAACTCGTGCTCCAGTGTTCCGGGAGGGTCCAGCTATCAAAGGAGACTTGTGGCCACAAGTGTTAAACATTGTAGAATCACACAAATCCAAGGTTATTAAATGCAATTTCAATCCCCAACAATGATATTAATATGCGTACAGTAATTATTTGCATGTTCTTGACTATTTATTAATATGTTTCCATGGAAACAAATTTTAATTGCTGTAGTTCTACTGGTTCCTGAAGCACACCTCACATGGATTATAAAATTACCTTGGTATATCTAAGAGCACACGCTAAAATGAGATTTGTATTATAAATGGTACTTGTGGCGAAAGTGAAATATATTACAATAGGCTTAAAAATTAACTGAATGAAAATAGTGATCCCAATGTGGGCTTCTGCTACTAAGGTATGGTGCATTCTCAGGTTGCAGATCGAAGAGAAGGTCTCTAGGTATAAAGACTATCTGCCAATATATTGAATAAACAGTCGCGTACAGTCGAAAAAGATCGTCCTCGATCTTGAAGGTTTGGTGCAAGCCTAAAATCCTCGAACTGTTAAAAAGCGACATCTATTTACAAGTATTCAAAAAGCCTCGAATAAGGCTAATAAATTGGCACGATCTCAGCAACGTTAAAGAAACCTGAAATTTATAACAAGGAATATAAATAGAGAAGGAGCAATAAAATCCGTAACAAGTGAGTTAGAGGAATATCGGATGAACTTAATGGGAATTCATAAATTTAGATGATGAGGAAAGTGAGAAATAAAGCCAACAAATTGTCAGTTTCTTTACATTGAATAATAACAAGCTACGAACAGAGATTTTTGTTCATAAAACAATATTATCAAGAATTAAAAGGTTAAATTTGTTAACGATCTACTTTCTTTTATTACTTTTAAGGTGCTATTATTTTTTAATGTACAGCCAGTCACAAAAGTAATTCCCCCTCTATTAAACGCTCTCATTCCATTACTTGGAGTCCAGGTCTTTTGCAGTTGGGAGAACGCCTAGACAAAGGCAACCCAAATTACACGTAACTTTTCTCGGCACTGACAGCAGTTGGTAATACTGAGGCAAGTATTTATGCAAGTAAAATTGGGAGTAGTTGAAGCGCGAAACATTTTTTGATTCTCAGATCAGTCCCTCTGGTTCAGAGCGTGTTGTCCAATGAACATCGTATTTGCTGTGTAAGTAACGTATTTTTTTAATTTAAAACTACTATATACTATACTATATAATCAAAGAAATAAAAACACTGATCACATATGAATCAGAAAATGCTTGAAAGTAGCTGAAAATGTCAAATCTAGAAAAACTACTGGAAATAACTTTGTAAATGATTGCCTCCGTTGAGAGACCTTCCCAAATTCTCCTCATTCCAACATGTTTTACTTCCTAGGGAAGAGAAAATCTTGCTTACAACACTGAGTATGCATTGAAATTGAAATTGAAACAGGAACACTTGAAAATGTTTCTACCTCGCAGGGATTCGTACCCGGGTCTACCGAACAGAAGTTCAATGTCCTAACCACTCAAATACCGTTCCACTTAATTTTCCACCAAAACTAATAACTAGTTAAAGTAGTTTCATAGAAAATTATAAACAAGATACTCAAATATAACAGAAACAAATATAAACAAAATATAAATAAAAAAATATAGGCAACTTGTGTGAGTGTCTTAATGACTCGCTCGAGATCTCCTTGTTTAACTCAAAAACAGTTATATACAAATTGCTCAGTGAAGAAAGTATCACGAAATGTTCTTCAAGTTGAGCCGACGCCATCGTGACTTGTGGAGGGAGGGCAACCGCCCCCCAAAGAAGCTTACCGCCGTTCGAGGTGGCCCATTTTCAAACTTTCCTTACTCAATATACGATACGAACATGAAATTAGGAATAAAGCGTCGCTACATTAGATAAACAAAACAGCACACAAAAGTTCTATGATTATGTTCCATAACTACAAGTCTATTTTCTTAAATTCTGGTATCGCACGTTTATCCTTTTTCAAGGTACCAACGTAGGTGATTTTTCTTCTCTCAAGCTCCTCAACTCCTTGGAAGGAAGAAAACCAGTTATCTACCGTCACATTGCGGTTATTTCCCTCTAAGGGCTTACAAAGTCGAATAATTGACTGTGTAGGTATGCTCATATTTCTTTCTTATTCCGTCAATACTGCCCCATCACTTCCTTTAGCTGTGTGTATGTAGGCATTGACCAGGTACGAGGTTTTAGCGTCTGCCAAACACATGATTTTATGCCGTTTTTCTTTGTTTTTTTGTGACATATAAACCCTAAAACCATATCGTCCCTGGAAAGGGTCCAGCATCTCATCAACTGTCACTTGGTCTGATACACAACACACATTCTGGCTGTTAGAGATAAACTGAGAAAATACCCCAGAAATTCGAGCTGCTTTATTATTTTTTCGTCTGTGTTCACGTGTTTTAAATTGTTAAACCTCAGACATGCTATCAGTATTTCATAACGCTTACCTGATATTGTAGCGTGAAATATAGGTCGACTGAATTCATCATTTGTAAAGAGAGACTTCATTTCTTCATCGTTTGATTTTAGAATTGAAGAGAGAAGTAGCAGTCCGATAAGAGCATTAGTTTCTTCAATATTTGTATCTCTATAGTTACTAGCACTTGTGCCAGGGGCAAGCGTTTCTTTAACAGTAGCCAATTTTATGTTTGTGTTAGTAACTATTTTGTCAATGATGTCAGAATCAAAGTAAAGCTTCCACACTACAACTTTACTTCGATTATTGCCCAACGCTTTCAGCGTTGTCAGCTACCACATTTTGTATACTTGCTTTGTTATCACTTACTTGAACTTGATCATCCTTGGTCAAAGCATCATCATCATCAAGAATATCATTGGATTCATCTCTTGAAACACATTCTTCTCCACTCGAAATAACGAAGTCCGGATCTGCATCGGAATCATCCATCTCCAAATAGGATTCTCCTGAATCTGTTTCAATCTCATCCAACAAATCACGGATCTGGTGACTGAAGTCCAAGTCTTTTGTATTGACACTTCTTTTGCGACTACAACGATCCATTTCAGTCAAAAACCTAATGCAATCTGATTCACACGCTACTAAGATATACTAAAAAATGCTCAGCAAGCATCATTAACCGAAACATACGGTATTTTAGACCGCTGAAGAAATAACATTAAGAGACAGATACGGTCAAAATGACCGAAAGCTTTTTATTTTTGTGCCCATTGCTGCGAAGTTCTCCACTCAAAATAAACAATACAGAGAGGAAAAATAGAAAGGGGAAAAGAAAAGCAGCTATTGAGGACGGCGGCTATTCAAATCAAACAGTGTTGTCACTATTAAAAATCAAAATTTATCAACAGTCAAAATGACTGACCTTTCGTTGTAAGTGTTAAAGTATTTTCACACTCACAAGGTAATCATGTGTTCACGCTCCAGTGCGCCAAAGTTCTCCTCTATTCTGTGATGTCTACCCACGCATCAAAGTGTTTGTTTCTATTTTCCGACAGTATTATGTGATTTCACGTAGCATTAATGTCAATACCCTACATCACCAACTTTCACTTCCGTCCATCCATCCTGGTTTCAAAAGCGCACGAAAACCTCAGTTTGTCTCCAGACTTCAGCAAAGAAGGACATACGAAGACCGAGTTCTGCATACATTGTATGAACCACCATCAAGCATATGAAAAAAAAGGTATAAATAAATAAATGAATAAGTATTTCCACCTCATAAGTCCACGACGTCTTTCAGATTATTACCAAACAGTAACATTTTACATATTACGAATGAATAAATAAAATTTTCAACCTGCCTCCACTCCACCATAGCTAAGCACTTACTGCGCACGCATTTGACGTGGAAGTCCCGGGCGTTCCCATTTTTTACGCGCTTACACATTTTACTATTTTCGG